>NW_027206401.1:49719330-50319330 GCF_024711535.1 Dipodomys merriami
TGAGTTTTGGCAACGCAGTGCCACAGCTCTGTGACTGTGTTGTTACATTCACTCTAGGTTGATACTCTAACACTTGAGCCATGCCTTCACTTCTAACCTTTTGCTGGTTTTTTGGAGTAAGTCTCTCAGGTTTATCTGCCTGGACTGGCTTTAAATCATGATTCTCAGATCTTACCTCCTTGTGTAGCTAGAATTATAGGCATAAACCACTGGTGCTCAGGAAAAAATGTTTTACATTTTTAGAATTTATTATTAAATGGGACTTTAGAAATAAAATCTTCTAGTGATGATAATCTAGTACCATATTCCCTCAATGGCTCACAATGTCAATCTTGATGCTGCAAAATTTTCTTTTTTTGTGCCAGCCCTTGGGCTTGATCTCAGGACCGGGGCACTCTTCCTGAGTTTTTTTAGCTCAAGGCTGGCACTCTACTACTCGAGCCACAGCTCTACATCCAGCTATTTTGATAGTTAATTGGAAATGAGAGTCTCCCATGCTTTCCTGTCTGGGCTGGCTTGGAACTGCGAGGCTCAGATCTCAGCCTCCTGGGTATCTAGGATTACAGGCATGAGCCACTGGTGCCCAACTTAAACTTTTAGTGTTTTAATATTAAGTAAGACTTTAGAAATAAAGAAAGGAAGGAAGAAAGAAAAAGAAAGAAAGAAAGAAAGAAAGGAAAGAAAGAAAGAAAGAAAGAAAAGAAAGAAAGAATGAATGAATGTAGCTTAGTGGTAGAGTGCTTGCCTAGCATGCATGAAGCTCTAGGTTCAATTCTTCAGTACTACATAAACAGAAATAGCTGGAAGTGGTGCTGTGGCTCAAGTGGTAGATTGAGCAAAAGATGCTCAGGTAGGCCCTGAGTTCAAGCCCCAGGACTGGCAAAAAAAAAAAAAAAATAGAAGAAAAAAGCAAGCAAGCAAGCAAGCGAGCGAGCAAGCAAGCAAGCAAGGGAGCAAGCGAGCGAGTCTTCTAGTGATAATGTTACAATATATTACACCTCAATGGCACCATAATGTCAATTTTTATCCCACAAAACTTTTTCTAAAGAGAAGTCAAAAGACAAATGGACATCATTTTGCTTGTCAGTTTTAATTTTCAATGAAGCAATGGTCTCTAGAAATTAACTTGCAGTTTTTCATAGCAGTTCGACAGAATATGGGAAACACATATTCACACAAGCAGGGAATGCTTATGAATTAGAAGTACAAGTAAGTACTTGTCCTTGAATCCCATATCCTGGAGGAGGGATATCTGCACAAATGCTGAGTCTAGGTTTCATCCACAGCTCGAGTGAGGTTGACCTTGACCCCGTAGGTGGTTTTGCTTTTCCCTCCGCGAAGACCCGCTATGTAAATCTGGGGCCTGGGCACGCCAGTGCTGTTCTCCCTCAAGGTCTGTGTACTTGCCTCCTTGGAAGGGTACACCTGTGAGTAATTATCTCTTCTCATGTGACTAAGATTAGTTTGTACCGAGTGAGTCATTTTCTGACGCAAATTAGCCTAAGGAAAGAAAACGGAAGCAATGTTTCTCTAAAGAACAAATCATATAAAATATTATTAAGGGGGAGAAGGGGAGATGGGGGAAGATGGGAGGTGAGGGATGGGAAGTGGAAACAAAGGAGGAGGCAACAATGCTTGATAAGAAATGTACTCATTACCTTGCTCATGTAATTGTAACCCCTCTGTATGGTATTTTCACAATAAAAATACTTATTAATAAAAAAATATTAGTGAGGAAGTGGTGCCGTGGCTCAAGAGGTAGAGCTCTAGCCTTGAGTTGAAGCACTCAGGGACAGCACCCAGGCCCAGAGTTCAAGCCCCACAACTGACCCCCCCCCAAAAAAGGGTGAGACCCTCTCTGAAAAACAGACTAAAGGCAAAAAGGGCTGGGGAATATGCCGCCCCCCAATTTTTTGTATCCCTTATTAAGTAGGGAAACACATAGAATGTTGAAGATGAATCCAAAGAAGGAAAACACCAGATTCAGAGTTTCAGTGAATTCATACCTTGAGATTCATACAAGCTTGGGTTTTTCCACTATACTAGATTGCCTTATTTTGTGCAATACTAGGTTTGAACTCAGGACCTTGCATTTACTAGGCAAGCACTTTACCTCCTGAGCCATACCCCCAACCTATTTGGTCTAGTTAATTCCAGATAAGGTGTTGTGTTTATTTGGTTAGGGCCAGCCTCAGAAAGAAATCATCCTACTTAGGCCTCTAGTAGCTTGGATTATAGGCCCAGCTTGTGGGGTGAGCTGGGGGGTCTCATCTGGGCTAGCTTCAAACTATGATCTTTCAGATGTTCATCTCCCAAGTAGCTGAGATTACAAGTGGGCAATACCCTATCAAGGCTTACTTTTGTTTGTATGTATGTATGTATGTATGATTAAATTTGTAGTACTGGGGACTGAACCCAGGACTTCACACATGCTAGGCAAAAGTTCTGCCACTTGAGTCACAAATCCAACCCTTTTATTTTTATCTCCTGAATAGACTGGCCTCAAACTTGTCATCTTCCTGTCTATGCCTTCCGAGTAGCTGGAATTACCAGCCTCTACCACCACAGAATATTGTTTTTAAGACAACCATGTATGATTTCTATTGTCTTTATAAAATAGACATTTCCCTACATTTTTAATATGAGACTGATGTTTTCAGTTTATAGTTACTCTTAATTTTTCTTACTCTGTGGATTAATTAACATGAGATTACACAGATTACGTGGGCTCTTTAAACTTTTTTTTTTTTTATCATCATGGAAGAGCAAATGAAAAGGGCGACTCAGGGATGGTTCTAAGTGGTAGGAAGCCTTCTCTGACTTCATTTCTACCCCTTACCAAGAAGTAGGACGCGTTTCAGCCTCTCAGTGTCCTTTGCTAGACTATTCATCCTTCAAGGAGGAGGCGGTGTGTAATGAATGTGCGATGAACTGGAGGTTGAGTGGACAGAAAATGCTGGGAGGCGCCAGGGGCCGCCGCCCGCCCTCCCACCGCCCCAGAGCTGCGATCCGGGGCTCTCCGCCGCGGTCCAGGACACTCTGCATCTCCAATCAACCAGCAAGGAGCTGGAAGCGGAGGTGTGTTCCACGCGACAGAGCAAGCGCCGAGAGCGGGAGCGCCCAGCCCTGAGCCCAGGCCCCGGGACCAGCCCAGGCCCAGCTCGGAAAAACGATGCAACTGCGGGGTGTGGGCTCCACAGAAGACGGACGGGAGAGCGCGCGCGACGGTCCGCGGTGCGCAGGGCCCCGGGCAACGCGGAACCAGCGGGGCGAGGCCTCGGAAGGCGGAAGTGAGCGGGAGCCTATCGGAGGCTGTTATGCAAATGTGGCGAAGAGACCTCCGAAGCCGGCTCCCGCGGCTGGCCCGCCCGCCGCTGTGGTTGCTCTGGTTTGGTTTGACTTCCCGTTTTCCCACTTCCTGTCGCGGGGGCCGGGAGCTCCCTCTTGCACTCCCACCCGTGGCTGCACGTGGGCTCAAGGCTGGCCCGCTGCTTGACCACACTCCACTTCCAGCCTCCTCTTTTCTTTCTCTCTCTGTCATCTATTGGAGGTAAAGAGTCTCACAGACTCTCCTGGCTTTGGATTGTGACTCTCAGACGTCGGCCTCCTGAGTAGCTAGGATTACGGACGAGGGCCCATTTGATTTCATTTTACTTAGGCTATGAATGTTTGCTGTCTAAAATGACAAGGTACTACAAAATGGGGCAAGTGAGTTGAACAGGGTTGGAGGGTTTTCAAAGGGCTTTAAGGGTGGGCACCACATGTTAAAGTTTTAAGAACTGAAAGGCAAGAGATCCTGGTGTCTATACAGAAGATGGGGCAGTCCGGGCAGCGTAGTACAAGCCTGTAATCCCAGCACTTGGGAGAAACTCAGGATGTGCTTGAACTCAGAACCTTGCATGCTTGCTTAGATTTTTCACTTAGATTAGCTCTAAGTTTTAAAACTGTTAGATAATTGTCATTGTTCTCCTTCCTGGTGTAATAAATAGCCGGCCCCCAATAATCAGACTGGGCCCCGTGGCCCAGACTGCTGGAGGGGGCAGGGCATCAAGAGAGGAGGCTCACCAGAGGGGGCGGGCATCGAGAGGCTGATATAACCCCCCATGGTCTTGCCATGCCTCCGAAGGGCGGGGCATGCTGCCAAAAGGGGGCCGTGGCTGCTCCTGGAGTGGGTGTGGCGTCAAGCAGGGTGGGAAAGCCTGCCTGAGTACAACAGAGCAGGCCTGAGGAGGGCAGGGGAGCCTGGAGAGGCCACTTGGGACCTTCTTCTAGAGAGGCCTGTGGAGAGGCACCTCACGGAACAGGGCAGGGCAGGCCTGTGGAGAGTGGAGAGGCCTGCAGAGGACGAGGAGGGGAAGAAAAGGAAAAGCCTTCCCCTTTGGAGCTTTGGAGGTCTGAGGTTTGGAGGTTTGCAGACCCACTGATTGGTAGTTTGCAAACTGACTAATAAAGGTTGGGGCTGCCTCCTGGAGGCTTGGAGGTGGAGGCTGCTCCTGGTTCTAGGTATCTAGCTCAGGACAAGGTAGTTAGAGGCCCCCTTTCTGGTGTAAATAGTGTAAATACATTTGTTATCTTGAACCGTGCCTCGATAGATTGTCTCTTTTGAGGTCATAAGTCTGGCTTGCATCACTGAAGAATAATTCTGTAATAGGACTTGTCAAATTTTACCATCTTAGTTTACTCTAAGGTTCTATAACTCCCATTTTGTTTTTGTGACTCCATCTTAAAGGACTGCAAACCCATCCTTGAGACTAGCTCCTTACAGTTTGACATTTTAAAGATATATGTAACCATTGTTCTGTTTCTAGGTAACAAACATAGTAACAGATTATGGAAATGATTATAGTAATGGATTATAGAAATGATCATAGTAGCATCATGGTAACAGACATGTTGTCCCAGGTCATAACTGCTTACAGTATTGTTTTCGCTCACTCATCCTTGCTTACAGCATTGTTTTAGCTTCTGTAACCATTAGGGACTTTCCACCCCTAAGCAAATAAGGGGGATGGGCTTTCTGCCATAAAAGAGGCCATGAGACCAGGCTTGGCACTGCCTTTCTGGGGGCACCCAACTGTCCAGTGTAGTCCAGGCAGGTAATAAACACTTTCTATTGGCTGTATTTAGTTGTTTCCCGGTGGTCCTCCCCCCAGCAGTTCCATACTTCTGTACTCCTATCTATGCTTAAATTTTTTTTTTTTTTCTGTTTTTGGTACTGGGTCTTGAACTTAGAGCCTGGATACTATACTTTAGCTTTCTAATTCAAGGATGGCATTCTACCACTTGAGCCATAACTCCACTTCCTTAAAATTAGTCTTAAAAAAATAAAATTAGTCTTACAAGGTTAAGATGCACATTATAAATTATGCTTATTTTTATGTTAGCAAAGAGCTGTGTGTAATTGTTTCTTAAGTAAGTACCAACAATGAACAACATATTAAAATTCCCCAATCAAGTGATAAATTTAGCAAGCCCTGCTACAAACCAGTTTTATGGCTTTTCTTCTTAGTTCCCACTCATTCCACTCGTAGGACTGCACGATGTTGGGTGGCAATATGTGGGTATCGGTCTGTGTGCTGCTTTCACACTTGGTGATTGGCTTTATGTAATGCTTGTCAACATCTCTCATCTAAAAACAAGAGTTTTGTAATTAGTTCTTGGAAAGTATAAAACACTAAGTTGACTTGAGCACTAGTGCCTCACGCCTGTAACTGGTTTTCAAGGAAGCCAGCCTGGCCAGGAACATCCTCACGCCTGTAACTGATTTTCAAGGAAGCCAGCCTGGCCAGGAACATCCATTAGACTCATGTCCAATTAACCACCAAAAGCCAAAAATGGAGCTGTAGCTCAAGTGGTACAGAACTAGCCTTGAGCACAATAGCTCAGGGACAGTGCCCAGGCCTGGAGTTCAAGTCCCAGGATTGACACAAAAACAAAAAACCTAATAGGTTGGGCACTTAGTTACTCAGAAGAATGAGATCTGAAGATACTAATTCAAAGCCAGCATAGGCAGTCCAAAAGACTGTTTTTTTAATTTATTTAAATTGTGAAAATACCGTACAGAGGGGTTACAATTACATGGGCAAGGCAATGAGTACATTTCTTACCAAGCTTTGTTGCCACCTTTGTTTTCCCTTCCCATCCCTTCCCATCTCCCACTGCCCCAAAAGACTTATCTCCATCAAAAAGTTGGAAGCAAAGGTGTGACTCAAGTGGTAGAGTGCCAGCCTTGAGTGAAAAAGCTAAGGCCCTGAGTTCTGGCACAAGTTCATGCCCAAATACTGGCACAAGCACATATAAAGAATAAAACACAATACACAGATAATCAAAAGACTAGAAAAACAAGAATTCTTGACTATAGAATATACTTATAAATAAGCTCATAATAAGTTTATAATTAGTAAGCTCAGCATTCATTTTTCCTTACAGCCTGGCTTTTTGTGTGATTCTTTGAATTGGAGGAGGAGTATTATGAAGGCAAGAATATGCCTCTTTCTTCCAGATCCTCAAATGTCCCTGCCCATTTTCCACAATCAGTTACATAACTTGTTGGAAGTAGTTAGAAAGTTAAAATGGCCACTATCATATATATATATATATATATATATATATATATATATATATATACACACACACACACAAATATATATATATATATAATATATGTATAGATATCTCACATCAGTTTAAACCCTCATTAAAATATATCTTGAACTTAAACTTATGCACAGACAGCATATTACCCAAGGTTTTCAGTTTTTGGTTGCTTTTTGTTTGCAGTGGGATATCCTGATTTTCTGCTGAGATGCCCAGCATGAAGGATTTAGGGGTTCCAGACTAAATAAGCCACACCTGAGCTATAGTTGACATTGCTGGAGCAGTTGACATGAGGTGGAGGAAGAAGAGGGCACTAACTGCTCTCCCCAAATCAAGCACAGGGAATCATTTGAGACATAGGGCATAATTTCTTTTATATACTCCAGCTTGCTTAGATTTTTCGTCCAACGCTGACACGCTACCACTTGAGCCATCCCTCCACTTGTCTTTCTGCTGGTTAATTGGAGATAAGAGTCTTTCCAAACTAAAAGCCTCAAGTGGCTAGGATTACAGACATGAGCTATTGGTGCTGGCTTAAAAGTATCTTGTGATTTAGTCCATTTGATAAAAGCATACTGACAGATAATTAACAGTACTGTAAACATTCTACAACTTAGTTCCAATGCAACCTCAATTCACTATTTTGTGATTATTCATGGCCAGAGTTAATTATTAAGTTAAAATAAAAACTGTAATGATGCTTTTTTTTCAACTCAAGTAGTATCATTTTGTTTTGAATGTCTTAAGATCTTCATGATCTTTAATTTCATAAATGTAATTGACTTTGGCCATTTAAAATATGACATTTCAGGTATCTTCCTTTTTTTTTTTTTTTTGCTAGTCCTGAACTCAGGGCCTGGGCACTGTCCCTGAGCTTCTTCTGCTCAAGGCTAGCACTCTACCACTTGAGCCACAGTGCCACTTCTGCTTTTTCTGTTTATGTGGTACTGAGGAATTGAACCCAGGGATTCATGCATGCTAGGCACGCACTCTACCACTAAGCCACATTCCCAACCCCATTTTTCAGATGTCTTCCTGAACCAATACTTCTACAGTGATCTTCTGACATATTCCTTAATTTAGGAGCTAAGAGAATGGGAAAATGAGCCCCACAGACCAAATTCCTCCTCCAAAAGCTATATGGCTGACAAAAGATTATCATTATTGCCACCAAAACCTTAAGCTACCATCAGTATTTATCTCCTGGACTATAGCAACTGCTATAACGAGGATGTATTCATTTATTTCAGAAGCTAAGATCTGAGGATCATGGTTTGAAACCAGCATAGGCAGGAAATGTCAGTGAGACTCTAATAAACTGCGCAGAAAAAGCCAGAAGTGGTACTATCACTCAAGTGGTAGAGGCTAGCTTTGAGTACAAATAGGTGCAGGGCTTTGTCCCAGGTCCTGAGTTCAAGCCCCAGGACCAGCTTTAAAAAAATCAATAGCATTGGGGCAGGGAAGGTGGCTCAGTGGTAGAGCGCTTGCCTGGCATGCTTGAGGTCCTGGGTTCGATTCCTCAGCACCACATAAGCAAAAGAAAAAAAGCCGGAAGTGGCGCTGTGGCTCAAGTGGTAGAGCACTAGCCTTGAGCTGAAGAGCTGAGGGACAGCGCCCAGGCCCCCCCCCAAAAAAAATCAATAGCATTTAAAACTAACAATGAATATAACATAGAGTCTTCTAGAAATAAAATTACCAAAAGATATTCAAGTCATTTCTAAGGAAAAAGAAACATATAAAACTGTATTGAAGTTCTGAATAGGGAGAATCAGTGTTGTGAATATGTCAGTTCTTCTCTTATTTATCTACATATATGCAAGGTGTTTTCAACATGAATTCCTTCGAGAGTTTTTGTGCAACTTGACAATATACTTCTCAACTTCATATGAAGCTAAACATCGGATCTAGTCAAGACTTTGTAGAGAAAGAAATGAGGGGGAACCTCCTCTACCAATTATCAAGGCTTACTACAGACAGCATTCTGGAGGTTTCTTAAAAAGCCAAACATAGATCTTTCTCATGACTCAGCCATACCACTCACTCCTGGGCATCTACCCAGAACATCGCAAGTCAGGATATCATAAAGACACTTATACATCCATGTTTATTGCTGCACTATTCATCATAGCCAAGCTATGGAAACAGCCCAGATGTTCTATAATAGATGAGTGGATCCAAAAAATATGATACCTATACACAATAGAATTTTACATAGAAAGAATATTGTGTCATTTACAGGGAATTGAATGGACAAATGTTAAGTGAGGTAAGCCAAATTCAGACACACAAATGACACATTTTCTCTCATATACAGAAGCTAGATCTAAAATACACCAGGTTATGATAAATTATACAAGACTCTAGGCATCCACACACAGTGAGACCAAAGGAGGATAATCTTAGGGGAGAAAAACAAAGGCACAATACGTATATGCCTCTGATCATCTAATAGTTACCCAGATGAACTCGAGGAAATGGAAATAAGAGGTATTTCTTTGTTATTGGTTTCTCTTTTTTATATTGTTGGTTATTTTCTGTCTTTGGGAGGGTAAGGAGGGCATAGAAATGGAGGGACAAAAAGTGAATAAATGCAGCAGTGGTACTCACTAGACACTATGTTGAAAATGAACTATACAACTTATGGATGGGTATGGGAGGGAAAAACTGGGAGAGAGTGAGGGAAGGGGTGACACTGTACAAAAATAAACTGTAACCCCTCTGTATATCACCTTTGTAATACCATTTTTAAAAAGTATATATACAAAAGAAGACACTTATTTCAAAACTTCAATAAGTATCCATTTAGGCATTGTTTTAAAATTAAGTAAACAAAACAGAGCTCCAGAATGAGGCTTTATTCATTTATAAGAATCAGTAGATTAGTAGGGAAACAAAAACCCTTTAGATCAATGGTCTAGGAAAACATTTCTACAAATAGAAAAAATTAGTATTGTATCTTTGTAACTAACCAGCACAAACATCAAATTCAAATGGATTAAAGATGCCAATATGAAAAGTAAACCTATATTTTAAAAGATAATGTATTAGGGCATTTGTAATTTCAGGATCAAATAGGATTTTTTTTTTTTTTTTTTTGTCAGTCATGGGGCCTGAATTCTGGGCCTGGGCGCAGACCCTCAGCTCTTCAGCTCAAGGCTAGCGCTCTACCACTTGAGCCATAGCACCACTTCCAGCTTTTTCTGCTTATGTGGTGCTGAGGAATTGAACCCAGGGCCTCATGCATGTAAAGCAAGCACTCTACCACTGAGCCACCTTCCCAGCACCCAGTAGGATTTCTAAAGACATAAAATGTTTAAATCATAAAAGAATCATAAACTGTATATAAAAACTAAAGACTTTTTAATATATCAAAAAATATCAGGAAAGGGTTGTGGGCATGCATGGCTCAAGTGGTAAAGAACCTATCTTACACCTCAGTAGTGTGAAGAAAAACAAAACAAAACACAAAGGCAGGCAAGGAGAGTACATGCTTATAATCCCAGCATCCTTGAAGCTGAGGAGGGAAGATCTCAAGTTTAAGGCTATATTGTCAGATCCCAGTTTCAAAAAAACAAAGAAGATAAAGTAAACTACAAACTGAGAAAAAGCATCTGTAAAACTTAGAAAATAATTAATCTCCAAAACATTTAAAAAAAACAAACAAACAGGGGCTGGGAAGGTGGCTCAGTGGTAGATCGCTTGCCTTGCATGCATGAGGCCCTAGGTTTGATTCCCCAGCACCACATAAGCAAAAAGAAAAAATGCTGGAAGTGGCACTGTGGCTCAAGGGGTAGAGCGCTAGCCTTGAGCTAAAGAGCTGAGAGACAGCGCCCAGGCCCAGAGTTCAGGCCCCACGATCGGAACCCCCCCCTCAGTTCTCCAAAATGCTAAGAAGAAAATCAACTAATAAAAAATGAACACAACACAGGCATTTTACAGAAATATACTGTTTACAAATACACACATAAATGGCAAAGAAAGGGACAAGGACTGAGTAACACAAAATCCACAAATGTTACGGGAAGACAAAGAAAACCGGCAACATTGTTTTCTTGTAGACTTGGTACTTACTTACAATTCTAATTATTTTAGTATATTGATATATTTTATATCCCTTTTGGTATATATTATAATAGTTATAAGTTGGACACTGGTGACTAATGCCTGTAATCCTAGCTACTTAGGAAGCTGAGATCTAAAGATCACAGTTCAAAGCCAGCATAGGCAAGAAAATCAGTGATACTCTTGTCTCCAGTTAATCACCAAAAATGCCAGAAGAGGAGCTGTGGCTAAAGTGGTGGAGCATTAGCCATGACAAAAATAAATCTCAAGGACAGTGCTCAGGCCCTGAGTTTAAGCCCTAGGCCAGACATACACACAGACACAGACACAGACACACAGACACAGACAGACAGACACACACACACATACACACACACACAGAGTTATAGTCAAGTACTGGTGACTCATGCCTTTAATTCCTAGCTACTCAGCAGACTGAGATCTGAGGATTATGTTTTAAAGTCAGCCTGAGCAGGAAAGTCAATGGACTCATCTCCAATTATTCAATAAAAAACTGGAAATAGAGCTTTGTTCAAATAATAGAGTGCTAGCCTTGAGCAAAATACTCAGGGACAGTGCCCAGGCATGAGTTCAAGTCCCAGAACTACCACACACACACACACACACACACACACACACACACACACACACACACACACACACACACACACACACACAAAGTTATTGAGAAGGGTGTATTTCTACACCGTGTAAAAAAAGAAAAAGCTATTATTGGGTAGGTTTTTTTTGTTTGTTTGTTTTGGTCAGTCATGGGGTTTGAACTCTGGGCTTTGACACTCAGCTCATCAGCTCAAGGCTAGCACTCTACCACCTTCCCAGCCATCTTCCCTCACCTAGTTTTTATTTTTAGCCTTTAATTTTACTTAGTCAGAATTGCTACATAATTGTGTTGTATGTTTGCGTGTGTGTATGCACACATGCACTTGCACATGCACAATAACTGGAGCTTGAACTCAGGGCCTGGGTGCTCCCCCTTAGTTTTTATTTGCTCAAAGCTAGAACTCTACCACTTGGGTCACAGTTCCACTTTAAGATTTTGGCTGTCTAGTTATAGATAAAAGTCTCTCAATTTGCCATCATGGTCTCAGGACTCAGTCTTCTAAGTAGTTAAAATGATAGACACAACTCTCCAACACCTTGCTGATAAATAATTTTTGAAAAATGGAAAGACCTGGAAAAAGTATATTAAGTGAAGTATGTCAGACCCAGAGAAACATAGATTACATGGTCTCCCTCATTTCTGGTAGCTAGAATGGGCCTATAAATATACAAGTAAACACACTGGATGGTAAGCAAGGGGTCACATATGAATTAACTGCAATGTAATAGACTCTATGGAGAGTGCAAATAGTATAATGCTTTAAAAAGACTAAGTCAAAGCCCAACAAAATAAGTAACAGGAAATGGGTACTTAAAAGTGGAGAGGGTGCAGAGGGGAGAGGCGCAGAAGGATGAAAGGGAAAGGGAGAATGCAGGCAAGAATTCATTGTATGTACCACAGACTTGAGAAGTGTACCACACACTTTGACTTGGGTCAAAGGGGGTGAAGATGTTGAAGTGGTGACACAGTTCAAGATGCATTGTACACATAAACTGCTTTGTTAAATTGCAAAAATCCAATACTAAGGAAAGGAGTGGGTGAGAATATTGATTGGGGTGACAATGATCAAGATGCACTGCACTCATAAACTGCTTTAGTGAATCTAACTCCTTCATACAACTACTTAAAGATAATAAAGCTTTTTTAAATAAAGAAAACAAAAACATCTCAGTCAGAGCTGGTGGCTCATACCTATAATACTAACTACTCAAGGGACTGAGATCTGATGATTGTAGTTCAAAGCCATCCTGGGCAGGAAAGTCTGTGAGACTCTTACCTCTAATCAATCAACAACCAGCAGAAAACCAGAAATGGACCTGTGGTTTAAGTGGTAGCACAGGCCACAAAGTCAAGGCTCAGGACTGGCAAAAACAACAACAGCAACAGCAACCACAAAAAAACAAAACCCACTGTTTTCTGTTAAAGAATAAAATATCACTAAGTGGTGAAGTTTTATAACTGATGTAATAACAATAGGAAATATAGAAGTAAAGGGTATATTGTGAAGAAACTTTATTACATAATAACTTACAAATTCATCTACATATTAGTTTACTAGTTTAATACAATTCCAGTTGAAATCCCATATGATTTGGGAACAACATAGTCAATTTGTTAAGAAACTTCCATAGATCTAGGGCCCTAGATTCAACCAACTGAAGAACACAAATATTTTTGTAGAATAAGTATACGCTGAACATGTAAAGGCTTTTTTCTTGTTGTCAGTCCTTAAATAATATAACAACCATTTTCATAGTATTTACATTGTATTAGGTAGTTCAAGTAATGTAGAGATGATTTAAGTATGTGTGAGAATATGTGTAGGTCATTTGAAAAGCTCTTCCATTTTATATAAAGGACTTATGCAGCCTCAGATTCTGGCATGCAATGAATGTCCTGAAACACAACCTCTACAGACAACAAGGAACAACTGCATTACAAAGCAACGGCAATTACAACAGAGCAACATCACCACAGAGACACAAAGAGAGACCAATAGAACAGATTAGAGAACTGTTAAAACTGTTAGTATACTTGACATGCATCATATTCTGGGAAAAACGTACACTATTCAGTAAATTATGTTAGGAAAACTGGCTTACTATATAAAAAGACATAAAATTAGAATACCTTATAATATTGAGAGCTCCAGGCAAGTACAAGGCTCTGATAAGTTAAAAAATCCCAGTACCAAGAAAGAAAAAAGAAAAGAAAGAAGGAAGGGAAGAAGGAAGGGGATGTTGAATTTCACTATCAGAAAACTACATACTATAAAAAAATGACAAATATTGTCAAACATTATAAACCCAGGTGTGTGCCAGCAGTTATGGATAATCACTTTGAGAGTAACCTATCATTTAAGGCAAAGACTGTAAGCCTACGATTTTGCCCACACACAAAAGGACACTAAAAGACAACGTTCATGTCTTGTCACAGCAGAAGGAAGCCAGAAGGCTCTGCAGAATGGCTTGATTTGAAAGATAAAGTACATACTATCAGATCACCTAAGCACAATCTCACAACAGTGCCAACTGCGCTGTCCAAGGTCCTGACCACCGCAGTTCCTTACTACACCATCCCTACACCCTAGGTCAGGTCCCTTTCCCCCATGTTCTAAGAATGCCCTCCGTGCCTCTCTGTGGTGAGCAGGTCAGTACAATTACCGCTTGACTCCCTGCAGGTTGGCTTAGTGGTACCAAAACCCATTGACTTCATAGTTTAAACACACACACACACACACACACACACACACACACACACACACACATGCACGCACACACACACAGAAGTGTGGCTCAATTAGGAGAATGCCAGCCAATGAATGAAAGTGTCAGGTACCAAGTTCAAGACCCAGCATCAGACCAAAAACAAACAAACAAAAAAACCAGCAATAATCATTTTAAACTACATATTTCAAAATGATGTTTAGAGTTCAAAGGGAGGAACTCACCCAGATGCCCTACAATAGATGAGTAGATAAAAAGAAAATATGGTAGCTATACAAAATGGAATTTTACATAGTCATTAGAATAATATTACACCATTTGCAGGGAAATGTATTGACCTAGAAAAAATCATTAAGTGAGGTAAACTAAGCTCTTATGCAAAAGCTAGATCTAAAAGACACTGGAGCATGACAAATTATATAAGATTCTAGGCATTCACAGACAGTGAGACTAAAGAAGCATACTGTTAGGGGAGA
Organism: Dipodomys merriami; assembly: GCF_024711535.1. Lineage (NCBI taxonomy): Eukaryota > Metazoa > Chordata > Mammalia > Rodentia > Heteromyidae > Dipodomys > Dipodomys merriami. The sequence goes on from NW_027206401.1 coordinate 49,733,814, forward strand.
AACACACAGGTGCTATGTGCCTCTGATCATATAAAATAATATTTATCAAAAGAATTCCATGGAAATAAGAGGTATTATTTGTTATTGTTATTGTTTTCTGTTCCTTTTGTCTTATTTATTCATTTATCTGTCTTTGGGAGAGTAAAGGGGGCACATAAATGGAGGGACAAAGAGTGAACAAATGCAGCAGTGGTACTCACTAGACCTTATGTTGAAAATGACCTATACAACTTGTGGGTTGGGACTGGAGGGAAAAACTGGGAGAGAGCAAGGGAAGGGGTGACATTGTCCAAAAAGAAATGTACTTTCCGGGCGCTGGTGGCTCATGCCTATAATCCTACCTACTCAGGAGGCTAAGATCTGAAGATTGCAGTTCAAAACCAGCTTGGGCAGGAAAGTCTGTGAGACTCTTATCTCCAATAAACTCCCAGGAAACTGGAAGTGGCTCTGTGGCTCAAGTGGTAGAGTGCTCACCTTGAGCTGAAGAGCTGAAGTACAGTGCCCAGGCCCAGAGTTCAAGTCCCACGACCAACAAAAAAAGAAAAAAGAAAGAAAGAAAGAAAGAAAGAAAGAAAAGAAAGAAAAGAAAGAAAGAAAGAAAGAAATTAAGAAAGAAAGAAAAGAAAGAAAGAAAGAAAGAAAGAAGAAAGAAAGGGAAAAAAGAAATGTACTGACTTATGTAACTGTAACCCCTCTGTACATCACCTTTATAATAACAATTTTTAAAAATTAAAAAAGAGAAGAACTCAATGAAAAGAGAGACACCATACCCAACTAAAAGTGAGGGCTGACTGTGAGAGACAGGAGGAGGACAGAGCCTGTGGACCTGACTGAGGCAGGACCTGTCTGTGTTCTCACTAACTCCCATGCTAGGAATCATGCCTGGCACACAGTAGGTCCATTACTACACATTCGATAGGTGAACTAAGAACAGGGCACAGATGTATACTAAACATGCCTTTGGTCTACTCCCTGGCCTTTCCATGTGCTCAGTTGCTTTCTAACTCCATGTTATCTGTGCTAAGTGAGCTTCTTTAATTTTAGATAAATACTATAGTTTTGGTTATTTGGATCCAAAAATATTGTACTTTCAATTATTTAAATAAACAAAGCCTTTATCCTAGATGTTTTGTCTTTGATGCATCAGTTTGATTTCAAATGTTGTTTTCATTAAACTTTGTAGATTCATTTATCATGGTTTCATCTTCAGATGTGAATCTCTTCCCAACAATTATAAAGCTCCTCCTCTAACCTTTTTTCTGTCTGTACTTGGGAAGCATTCTACAGAATATAATCTTTTTTTTTCTGGTACTGGTACTAGTCTTGACCTCAGGACCTGGTCTCTGTCCCTTAGTTTTTTCAGTTAGGGCTGGCGCTCTACCAATTGAACCTTCACTCTGTGGTTAATTGGAGATAAGAGTCTCATGGATGTTCTGGCCAATGCCGGCTTCAAAACATTATGCTCTGAACTTAGTCCTGAGTAGCTAGGATTGCAGGTGTGAGCCACCAATGCCTGGTTTTAGAATATAACTTTTGAACAAACTACACTTTTAAATGTGATATACTCTTAAAAAGCATTGAGCTTGCTTACCTGTGAATATGGAATGAGGGTTTCAAACTGCTGGTGAAGTTCCAGTAGCTGGATTAACTCTGCATTCTTCTTGGCCTTTTCTTTAATTAAATTAATAAAGTTTTCAGGATTGTCTGCAAATAAGCATGCAGCCTCTTTGGTATTGAAAGTGTAATAGTTATCTTTGTATTTTAAAATTCCAATTGCTGGGTTTCCTGAAGGAACAACAATTGAATTAGGTATGAGACAGTATTACTACTAACTACTAACTACTACTACCACCACTAATTTTGGTGGTAGAGCATCCCACCCAGCCCAAGTATGTGATTCTGTTTATCACAACCCACAGAACCATTCCTTTACACTCCTGGCTTAGGGTATTTGTTGTTTAAGGAGTGTGTGTGTGTGTGTGTGTGTAGGTGCATGTGTGTTTGTGTGTACGTGTCTAGATGGGCTCACACATAGAGCCTTGGTCATGCTAAGCAAGTGCTTTACCACTAAGCTATATCCCAGTGCACATACTCTGCTTTCAATACATCAATTATATTTTTATTTTGCTAACATATCAGTTTCTAGTTATATATCTATATCTATTATTAAATGGTAGATTTGAAGGTTATATTAAATTAATTATATTTTTAGATTTTTATTATATTTTGGTAGTACTGGAATTTGAATTCAGGGTTTCACACTCACTATGCAGGTGCCACCTGAGCCACACCTCCATCCTTTTTTTTCCACTCTGGTTATTTCTGAGAGAGCATCTTGCTTTTTTGTTGTTGTTTTTAGTTATGGGGCTTGAACTCTGGGCCCAGGCGCTGTCCCTCAGTTCTTCAGCTCAAGGCTAGTGCTCTACCACTTGAGCCACAGTGCCACTTCTGGTTTTCTGGTGGTTTATTGGAGATAAGAGTCTCACGGACTTTCCTGCCCAGGCTGGCTTTGAACTGCGATCCTCAGATCTCAGCATCCTGTGTAGCTAGGATTATAGGCGTGAGCCACCAGCGCCCTGTGTGAACATTTTGCTTGGCCCTAACTGGCCTGGGCTACAGTCTCCTAACTGTACTTCCTGCTACAGCTTGGATGGCAAGCCTGGGCTACCAATCCAGCCTTTTCTATTGAGTTGGGGGTATCACAAACTTTTTTGCCTAGTCTGATCTCAAGTTATAATCCTACTATATCTACCACCTAAGTAGCTAGAATTACAGTCATGAGCCACCATGCCCGGCTTAGATATTTTTAGTTTTATAAAAATATTCCCCATTCAGCTGGGTGCTGGTGGCTCACGCCTGTAATCCTAGCATTCAGGAGAGACTGAGATCTCTGGATGGTGGTTCAAAGCCAGCCGGGGAAGGAAAGCCTGCGAGACTCTTATCTCCAATAAACCACTCACAAAACCAAAGTGGTGCTGTGGCTCAAGTGGTAGAACACTAGCTTTGAGCTGAAGAGCTGAGGGACAGCCCCAGGCCCAGAGTTTAAGCTCCACCACTGACAAAACAAAAAAACAAAAACAAAAAAACCCCTCCCCATTCTCCAAATAAAAGATGTTAAAGACCCTTTTTGAAAAGCCATTTATTCAGCCAGGCACCAGTGACTCACGCCTGTTATCCTATCTACTCAGGAGGCTGAGATATGAGGATCACAGTTCAAAGCCAGCCCAGGCAGGAAAGTGTGTGAGACTCTTATCTCCAATTAACTACCAGAAAACTGGAAGTGGCACTGTAGCTCAAATGGTAGAGCACTTGGCTTGAGCTGAAGAGCTTAGGTATAATGCCCAGAGGCCCAGAGTTCAAGGCCCATGACTGACCAAGAAAAAAGAAAAAGAAAAAGAAAGCCACTTATTCATTTGGAAGATTTTTTTTTTCCCAATCTACTTAAACTACTTACTAAGGGAGTTATTAAAAAAAAAACTCTAGTAAAAACTACAAAAGTGGGACATCTTTTCCAAAATGCAACTTAGCATGTTATAAAATATTCCCCATTGTAAAAAGATTGAGTACGCTATTAAATGTCCACAGTTTATGCATATTATTTAAGAAACAATACTATTTAATGTATTTATTCTTTCATTATTTAGCAGATAGTTTACTGACCCTGTTCTTGGCACTAACAATACAGAAAAACACAAAGGCTTTGCTGTCACCAAATCACAAATATGTTACAGGCCAAAGATTTATCAGGGCTACAGAGAAAAAGTAAGTATTAAATAAGGCAAACTAAACACATAGCAAAAGGAAGAACGGGAGACTGATGTTTTAAACTGGGTAACTAGGGAAGGTTGGATAAGGTGACAGCACAGAACATGAGCTACTTGGGGGGGGGGGGGGGGAGAGCTTTCCCTCAAGGGAATCGCAGGTGCAGTGGCTCCTGAACAGCAAGGACAATGTGGCTGGAGCAGAGGGAGTCAGGACAAGAGTGGTAGGCAGTGAAGCGACTGAAGTCATCTGAAAAGCACAGTGACTGTGGGCAAGCCACAGTGCCACCTGAGGATGTAAGCTGTGTGGTCTGCCTGCTGAGCAGCAGGAGGGAAGTCCTACAAAATCCCCATGGGGTTGTGCAGCTGCTGCCACCCAGAAAGCCATGTAGTAAAAAGGATACAGCAAACAGAAATAAAATAGACAGGATTAGCTTCTTCAGAGGAGAGTCTGAAGCCCTCATGAAGCCTGGCAAGTCTACTTTCTTTTTTTTTTTGGGTCCCGTCATGGGGCTTGAACTCTGGGCCTGGGTGCTGTCCCTCAGCTCTTCAGCTCAAGGCTAGCGCTCTACCACTTGAGCAACAGCGCCACTTCCGGCTTTTTTCTTTTTGCTTATGTGGTGCTGAGGAATCAAACCCAGGGCCTCAAGCATGCAAGGCAAGCGCTCTACCACTGAGCCACCTTCCCAGCCCCGTCTTTCTACTTTCCTCTGTCTTTTCCTCTTAGAAACATGGTGGACAGGGCTGGGCACCAGTGGCTCCCACCTGTAATCCTAGTTACTTAAGAGACTGAGCTCTGAGGATCGCAGTCAAAGCAGCAAAGTTGGTGAGGCTTTTATCTCCATTGTAACCAGTTGAGCATTTTTTTTTTTTCTGGAGATGGAGTGCTTTGAGGACTTTGATGCCAGAACTGGGCAGGCAGCAAAGATTACAGGCATGAGCCACTGGCACATGTTTTATAATAGATCCATGTTTTGTAACACAGGCTGAGCATCCCTACTCTGAATTGTAAGGTAACCCAAATTGGGAATTTTCTGAGTGCCTACATGACGATGTCATAAGTAGAAAAGTCTACACCAGACCTTGTGTGATGGGTCCTGGTCAAAATGCAGTGCATTAAAAATACGGTATGTCTTTGGGCTCTGTGTATCCAATGTACATGAAACATAAATGAATTCTGTTAAGATTAGAGCCCCATCCCCAGCATATGTCTTATGCAAACATTCCAGAACTCAACATACTCTAATATCTGAAACCTATCTTGTCCCAAGCATTACAGATAAGGGACACTGAAGTTGTCCACACATGCTATCACTTATCACTTGAAATCATGTGAAGGTAACCAAGTTGTATTGTGCACACTTCCAACATGGAGATACTACAGCTAGCATCTTTTGCACCTAACTATCCAACCCCAGGAAGCTATAAAGCATCAACCAGTGAGTTACAATAAATGCTTGGCACAGAGGAGGACCAGCATTATTTTCAGTAACATACCTGGAAGCAGAAGACCATCTGTTGTAGCAAATGTATATCCACAAAATCCACGATACTGAATTAACAATTTATCAAAATTTGCTGTGGTTTCTGGAAAAAGCCATTCCAGTTTTCTGATGTCCACTGAAGATACTCTTTCCTCTAAAATGTGAGTAGGAAAACTTGCATTCATTGGAAAGATTAAACTTCCAAAACCAATCACCAGTAGTTTATTACAAACATTAGCTTTCAGCTTTTTATTGTTTTGTATTTTTTGTGTTTGGCAGAACTTTGATACAAAAAACAGACTTTTAGCTAGGCACCAGGCTCCTACCTGTAGTCCTAGTTACTCAGGAGGCTTAGATCAGAGGATTACAGTTTGAAGCTAGTCCAGACAGGAAAGTCCTTGAGACTTATCTCTAATTACACACACACACACACACACACACACACACACACACACACGCACACACATGCACACATGCTTGCACGCACACACACACACGTGCCAGTAGTGGAGCTGTGCCTCAAATGATAAAAGCTTTGAGCAAAAAAGCTCAGGGACAGTGACCACACCGAGTTTAAACCTCAGTACCAGCACAAAAGGAACTATAAAAGGCCATGAATCACAAAAGAAATCCTGGGCAGAAAAAGTAGTGCTAAAAGTATAACACTTTCAGACTTCAAGCTCTTACTACAAATGCTATAGTAATGAAAACAGGTTGGTAATAGTACAAAACAGGCCCCCAAACCAATGGAACAAAAGAGAAGACCCAGAAACAAATCCATAGACCTATACCCAGCTAATATTTGAGAGGACATATAGCCATCTACTATTTGATAAACCAAAAACATAGGATGGAAAAAAGCCTCTATAACATTATGCCATGTGTGGAAAAATGAACCAGATCCCTATTTGTCACCTTGAATATCAATTCAAAAGGGATCAAAGACTTGGGTGTAAGACCAGTACAACTTCTCAAGCACAGGCAAGAACTTTCTGAGTAAAGCTCCAGGGGCTCAGCAAATCAAAGAACTCATAAATGGGACTGCATCAAACTCAGAAGTTTCTGCATAGCAAAAGACAAGCTATTAAAAAGCTAAATAGATAGCATGTAGAATGTGAGAAGATCTTTACCAACCATACGCCAGACAGTAACCTAGTATTTAGAATATACAAAAAGCTTAAGAAACGAAACCCTCAAACAATCAACAACCTGATTAATAAATGAGTAAATGAGCTAAATAGGGCCTTTTCAGAAGAAGAAGTACAAAGGCTAATACATACAAGAAGAAATCCTCAACAACTTTGTCCATAAAGGAAATGTAAATCAAAACAATATTGAGAGTCCATCTCACCTCAGCTGGAACATCCATCATCAAGAACACAAACAAAAACAGATGCTTGAGCCGGCTGCCTGTGGCTCATGCCTGTAATCCTAGCTATTCAGGAGCCTTAGATCTGATGATGATGGTTGGAAACCAGCCTGTGAAGGAAAGTCCAGGAGACTCTAATCTCCAATTAACCACAGAAAAAGCTGGAGTGGTGTTGTGGCCTTGAACAAAAGGAGCTTGGGGATAGTGGCCAGGCCAAGTTCAAGGTCTAGGACCGAAAAAAAAATAAAGATTAAAAAAAATAACAGATGCTGGCATAGATGTAGGAGGAAAAGTATTCTAATACATTGTTGGTGGGAAGCAGTACAGGGATTCTTAAAAACAACAACAGAACTAACTACCCTATGCTCTAGCAATAAACACTCTTAGGTGTTTATCCAGAATCAGGATACAGTAAAGCCCAGCACAACCATGTTCACTATGGCACTATTCACCATAGCCAAGGCATGAAATCAGCCCAGGTGCCCCTCAATGGGTGAATGGATCAAGAAAATATAGTCTATATACACAACAGAATTTTACTCATCTATTAAAAGAATGATACTGCATCGTTTGTAAAGAAATGAATGGACTTAGAAAACAAATCATGTTAAGTGAAGTCAGGCCCAAAGAGACAAAGGACAAATGTCTTCTCTCATATGTGAAAGCTAGCACTAATTTGTAAGTGTACCAGTAAATACTTCAGGACTCCATGCCAGTGTGCATAGACGCATTAACTGAAACACGGTTATTTTCAAGCAAGAATTCAAATAGTATAATGCCTTAGGAAGGGTAGGGTTAGGAAGGATGGGAAAGAAGGATGAAAGGGGTGATGACCAAGATGTAAGATAACACGTCATTGGGTAACTATTTAAAGTTAATAATAACTTTAACTACGTGCAGATATAAATAACATAATTACTTAAAGGTAGTAATCATTTAAAAAACATATTTCTGGTGAGACTGTTAATACAAAGAAATACAAATGAGGGCCAGGCATGTTGATTCATGTCTGTAATCCCAGATACTTGGGAGGCAGAGATCAGGAAGATAAAGGTTCAAGACCAGCTTGGGCAAAAAATTAGTAAGACCCCAGTGACTTTCCAAGGTCAATATAACTTGCTGGGGAAAAAAAACAACAACAAGGAAGTAGGGGCTGGGAATGTGGCTTAGTGGTAGAGTACTTGCCTAGCATGTATGAAGCCCTGGGTTCAATTCCTCAGTACCACATAAACAGAAAAAGCTGAAAGTGGTGCTGTGGCTCAAGTGGTAGAATGCTAACCTTGCCCCCCAATAAAGCTCAAGGACAGTGCTCAGTCCCTGAGTTCAGGCCCCAGGACTGGCAAAAAAGAAAAAAGAAAAAAAAATAGAAAAAAAAAACCCCTGGGAAGTAGAACTTTGCTTCAGAATGGACACAAAGGAGAGGAACAATGAGAAAAGCAATGACAGGGCTGACCAACACACATGTGTCAGGGCATGTAGTTTTCCTGCTGGCCCAGACCTTCCTTCGGAGGAACTCCTTCAAGTTTGTAGAGTTCTTAACAAAATAGTAGATGACAAAATGCTTATACGTTAGGACACTGAATCTCAAAAACAGTAGAGAATGTCCTAAACAGGAGTCAAAGAAATATCTTACTAACTTGACTTTTATTCAGGTAGCATATTATTTTGCTCATTATATTTTAAAACTCTTTCTCATACCTATTAGTTTACTTATTTGATATGAAATTGACCATGTTTTATATAAACAATATATTAAGAAAACATTATTCCCCCAAGAGTCTTCATTTTTACACTTCCACTTACATTTCTGTGCCTGATTCTAAATACAAATAATAGACCTACGAATAACTTTATGGCTACAACTAGAAATTAATATATAACCTGGAAAAATACATCTAAGTTTTCCTGGATATGATCAAGGCCTCTAGCAAGAATAAGTTACACAGGTGTGAATTAAATTATCTCAAAAGAACACTGAAGTTGTGCAGCAGTGGCTTATGCCTATAATCCTAGCTACTTAGTAGGCTGAGACCTAGAGATCATGGTTCCAGGTAAGCCTAGGGTAGAGATAGGACTCAAGTGATAGAGTACCAGCCAAGCAAGTAAGATGAGAAAGAGCACAGGCCCTGAGTTCAAACCCTGGTACTGACATGTGTGTGCATGTGGGTGTGGGTGTGCATACACACACACACAACTGGCTCTCTTAAAATTCACTAGAAAATAACCTGAGTGTTCTAATAAATACAAAGCTCTGATGACGGTGGGATAGGCCATTTAGATAACACATCTAAATCTCAGAAGTTGTGAGTGAATGACCCTGGTAATTAGGAGCAGGGTTGAGCTCAGTGCCCATGATTGTGTGGTTTCATTTCACATTTGGTTGGACAAAATGTCCTTTTTTGTTGTTGTTGGGTTGTGGGGCTTGAACTCTAGGCCTGGGCACAGTCCCTGTGCTCTTCAGCACAAGGCAAGTGCTCTACCACTTGAATCACAGCATCACTTCTGGTTTTCTAATGGTTTATTGGAGATAAGAGTCCCACAGACTTTCCTTCCTAGTCTGGCTTTGAACCCTGATCCTCAGATCTCAGCCTCCTGCGTAGCTAGGATTACAGCCATGAGCTACCGGTGCCCAGCCTAAAATGTCCCTTTTAATTTGCTTGTTTTTTGGAAGTACTGGGGACTTGAACTCAGGACCTTACCCTTACTAGACAAACACCATATTACTGAAACTTTTTTGGGGGGGGTCCAGTGGTGTGGCCTGAACTCTGGGCCTGGGTGCTGTCCCTCAGCTCTTCAGCTCAAGGCTAGTGCTCTATCACTTGAGCCACAGCGCCACTTCTGGCTTTTTTCTTTTTGCTTATGTGGTGCCGAGGAATTGAACCCAGGGCCTCATGCATGCAAGGCAAGTGCTCTACCACTGAGCCACCTTCCCAGCCCCCAAACACCATATTATTTGAGCCAGACCCCCAGCCCTTTTTACTTCACATTTTTAGGTAGGCTCTTGTTTTTTGTTTTTTCTACACATGCCATAGTAAGGAAGTAAAATAAGTATTAAAATCCTGAACTGACAAAACTTTTTGTTGTTGTTGGTTTTGGTCATGGGGCTTGAACTCTGGGCCTGGGTACTATCCCTGAGCTCTTTACCTCAAGGAGAGCACTCTACCACTTGAACCACAGTGCCACTTCTGGTTTTCTGGTGGTTTATTGGTGATAAAAGTCTCACGGACTTTCCTGCCTGGGTTGGCTTTGAACCACGATCCTCAGATCTCAGCCTCCTGAGTAGCTAGGATTACAGGCACCCAGCCAGTAGCACCCAACACAAGATACTTTTGAGTGTTCAATTTATATACACTTCAATATATAAGAAAGGGAATTATTGCCACATTTTTCTATTTTTACCCAAATAGGATTTGAAAAGGAAATTGATACATTATCTAATTTCATATTCTGGCAAAACTTTAATTTTAGGTAATAACTCAAGGCCCAGACTCTACACTGGCATTTCTCATAAATTTTGAACTGTCTTTAAGATAGAAAAGACTGGGGCTGGGAAGGTAGCTCAGCGGTAGAGTGCATGCCTTGCAAGCATGAGGCCCTGGGTTCGATTCCTCAGCACCACATAAACAGAAAAAGGCGGAAGTGGCGCTGTGGCTCCAGTGGTAGAGCACTAGCCTTGAGCTGAAGAGCTGGGGGACAGCGACCAGACCCAGAGTTCAGGCCCCATGACCAGCAAAAAAAAAAAAGATAGAAAAGACTGAAAGGATAAAAGTTTGTCAATAAAGGCAGTTTATCTATAAGAATCAGCATATCTCTTGAAGGGCCTAAAATAAGCTTAACTAATTTTACAGGGACAAATGTATTGGTTTATAAATTCTTAACTTGATCTGAGGTAAATACTTAGCAATGGCATTCCAGAAAACTAGGGATTTATTTCTAAGAACTATAGCAAAGATTAATATCTTTTCCTACTATATACACATCAAGAATAAAACTTCTAGGGATTGGGTGTGGTGTCTCATGCCTATTATGCCATCTAGACAGAGACAGAAGGATCTCAATTGGAGGCCCATACTGGAAGTTGTTATACCCTGTTTGAAGCAAAAAAGGCTGGAGGTATAATTTAAGTGGCAGGATAGTTGCTTATCAAGCATAATGCCCTGAGTTCAAATCCCAACACCACCAAAATAATACTAATAATAATAGTAATAAAGCCTCTAATAACTCTACAATATATGCATATAATCATTGTCCAGCAAAATATGAAGAATAACATTCAGAATGGTCATTGCTGTTTAAAATTTACATACTTTGTACTTGCCACAATTTTAAAAAATGAACAGTAGTATTTTACAATCAAGAAAGACACTCGGTGCTTTCTCAGAAACCTGTAATATGAAAATATTAAAGAAAAAGTGAGTTTATCCTAGAGAACTGCTACAGAGGAGGAGTAGTGAAGGGTGGCCTTCATTACCCATGTGTTCTTTGATTCTGTACACATCTGTCTTCACAGTCACATCTTTAAGAAGTTCTTTCATGACTTTGTTAGGAAAAAGCAGTTCATGAGTGCCCAGGAATGGCTCCAGGTGTGTGGTCAGGTTACTGAGGACACTAATCAAAACAGTCTCATCCTGAAAGCTTGTCCAAAGGGTGGCCAGTGCAGTGAAGATGGGCTGAGGGAGAGAAAAATAACCCACAATGTAATGTGTGAAAAGATGGATAAGTCATTGCATTCCTTTTTGTGTGTATGTGCAGGTACTGGGGCTTAGACCAGGGTTTTATGTGCTCAAGGCTGCACTCTACCACTTGAGCCACAGCACCACTTCCAGTTTTCTGGTGGTTAATTGGAAGTAAGAGTATCAAGGACTTTCCTGTCTGGGCTAGCTTTGAACCATGGATCCTCAGATCTCAGCCTCCTGAGTTGCTAGGATTACAGGCATGAACCACCGGCACCCGGCTGATTGGCATTTCTTTTATGGACAGAGATGTTGAACATTTCTTCATGTGTCTATCGTCTATTGTCATTCTTATTTCTTCCTCTGAAAAGTCTCTCTTTAAGTCTTTAGCCTATTTATTAATTAGGTAGTTGATTTTTTGAGGGTTTTTATTTTTATTTTTATTTTTATTTTTGTCGGTCGTGGGGCCTGAACTCTGGGCCTGAGCACTGTCCCTCAGCTCTTCAGCTCAAGGCTAGCAGGCTCTACCACTTGAGCCATAGTGCTACTTCTGGCTTTTTCTGCTTATGTGGTGCTGAGGAATCGAACCCAAGGCCTCATGCATGTGAGGCAAGTGCTCTACCACTGAGCCACCTTTCCAGCACAGGGGTTTAATTTTTTGAGCTCTAAGTATATTTCAGATATGAGGCTCTTGTCTGATGCATAGCTGGTAAAGATCTTCTGCCATTCTGTGGGCTTTCTATTTATCTTGCTAGCTATGTCCTTTGCCGTACAGAAACTCTTCCGTTTGATGAGATCCTTTGTATCCAGTCTTTCTTTGATGTGTTGTGATTCTGGATTTTTACTTAGGAAGTTTTGACCATGCCAAGGAGCCCTAGTGTTTCTTCTATCACTTCTTGTAATAGTTTCATGGTATCTGGTCTTTCATCCATTTAGAATTGATTCTGGTGGAGGGTGTGTTTCAGTGGATGAATGGATTGAGAAAATGTAGTATATATACACAATGGAATTGTACATTTCCACTAGAAAGAATGATATTGTACCATTCATAAGGAAATGGACAGACTTAAAAAATTATATTAAGCAAATTAAGTCACATCCCCAAAACTATAGGTTACATGGTGTCTATCATTTGTGGTAACTAGAATGTGCCTATCAATCTACAAGTAAACACACTGGATGGTTAAAAAAATACACTGGGAAATAATAAATTATACAGGTCTCTAGACATTCACACAGTGAGACCACAGTGAGATATTAATAGCAGTGGATCACAGAGGCTCAATAGCTATTGGCATATGATTATATAAAATAATACTGGAAGTGGCGCTGTAGCTCAAGTGGTAGAGCGCTCGCCTTGAGCTGAAGAGCTGAGGGACAGAGTTCAAGCCCCACGACCGACAAAAAAAAAAAAATAATAATAATACTTTACAAAATGAACTCCAAGAAAAGGAAATGAGATATTTTGTTGTTATTGCTGTTTGTGTCATCTTTCCTTTTGCTTGTTTGTCAGTTTGTCTTTGGAATGGTAAGGGGAGCACAGAAAAGGTGGAAAAAAAGGTGAACAAATGCAACAGTGGTACTCACTAGACACTATGTGGAAAATGAACTATACATCTTGTGGGTAGAAATAGGAGGGGAAAACTGGGAGAAAGTGAAGAAAGGAGTAATATGATTCAAAAAGAAATGTACTCATTACCCGACTTATGTAACAGTAACTCCTCTGTACATCATCTCTACAATAATAAAAATACATTAAAAACTAAGTATAGTTGTCCTTTGTAAAGAAACTCATCCTTTCTTAAGTGAAAGTTTTGGGAAATTGCACAACAGGCTCTAGATAGAAGTTTGATTTATAAGAAAATAAACTTGTATTTTATTTCAAAGAATTTGTTTTGCTTGGTGTTGAGAAAGACAATCCTTATCTGATATCCATAATTCCTTTTTCCTGAGCTCTTTTCCACAGATTACGTTTACCTGAAACATATTGCTTTTTAGTCACGAAAGTACTGTACTTGAAAATCTGCAGTATTTTCAAAAATCACGTATTTCATTTTGTTTTTACCTTCAATACTTGGTGCAGCAAAAGCTGCAAAGATATACCATTTCGTCAGTGAAATGGAATTTTCTATATCAAAATTCTACTTTAATCTATATTGTGTATCTAAATTCTACTTTAAAAGTAAGTTTGCTTTTAAGGAGATCAAAGTTATGCTATGAAAAGTAGTGCTCAAAGGCAGAGCCAGAAGGATCATGAGTTAGAGGTAAGCCTGGGCTATGTAGTGAGTTCTGTCTGGATTCCATATGAACCCTGTTGCAAAAAGAAACCAAAAGCCAGGTGCTGATGGCTTATGTCTGTAATCCTAGCTATTCAGGATCAAGGTTCAAAGTCAGCCCTTGCAGGTAAGTCAGTGAGACACATCTCCAATTAACCACCAAAAAGCTAGAAATGGAACTGTAGCTCAGGTAGTAAAGTGTTAGTTTGAGCAAAATTATCTCAGGGACAGCACCTAGGACATAAGCCATCAGCAGGATTGTATATCAGTGGTAGAGCACTTGCCTAGCATGAGCTTGCCCTGCTTGCTCAGCACCATTAAAAAAAAAAAGGTTAGAGTTGATTACAAATACTTACAAAGACTTGGGAGGTTGGGACAGCTGTCTTTGACTTTACAGTCATTTTTAATTGTTCCATCTGGGCTCCCAACTGCCTTATCATCTTTTCCACTTCTTGAGCACAACCAATTATATCTGACTGTGAAGAATATAGTTGCATTAATGTTTTCATCGTTTCAGTGGAAGAAGTCCATGTGTTTTAAGCCCAACCTGCTCCCCTCCCCCAGCCTGGGTAGCAGTGACACTGTGACTCTGGCCTCAGTGACAGCAGGGGCCACTCTCCATGGCTCCCTCAACACCCACAGCATGAGCAATACTGACGATGCTCCACTACTGTTTGTAGCCTCAAGGAATCCTTTGGAATATAGTGGGTAGAATTTTTCTCAAATGTATATTTGAGATATTAAACCTAGCTATCCTCCTGAGATACAGACTTCTGGGAATCCATTTGGCATAGTTGTGTGGTTAGTATTTTCCCATTTACCTTGATAACTCTCACAAAATGTACCACTGAAAATGGTTTTGATACCAAGATTTAATAAATTATATAGAAACTTTAAAGTCACGGCATCAAAAAACAAAACAAAACCACACACACACAGACACACAGACACACAACACACACAGAGAGAGACACACACAGACACACACACACAGAGACATACAGATAGACACACACACACACACACACACACACACACATACACACACACACACACACACACACACATCTGTAGCCGGGTACTGGTGGCTACACCTGTAAACCTATCTATTCCAGAGGCGGAGATCTGAAGGTTCAAAGCCCACACAGGCAGACAAATCTGAGAGACTCATCTACAATAAACCAGCAAAAAGCCAGACAGGTGTGGCTCATGGGGTAGAAGACTAGCCTTGAACAACATAGATAAGCAAAATCTCTGCATTCAATACCCAGTGCCAATACACACACACACACACACACACACACACACACACACACACACACACACACACACACAGAAACCACAACAATAAATAAAACTCACTGCATTTCTGATAAAACTATGGTTCTGATACAACAATGTGAAAACTAGTTGCCAAATGCTAAAGTTGAAATACTAACAACTATTTGTTTTACCAGGTGCTAAACAACATTTAGTAAGCGCAGTACAGGTGAGAATAAAATGCTGAAGGACAGAAAGGTAAGCTGACTCCAAGCACAGAGCCCAACCCTTACCCATCCTACTGCATGACCTCAGGTAGGGCCAGAAATGTTTGTTAGTACAGTGTAAACTAGTAATATTTTTTTCTTTCTCTTTTTCCCCTTCAGACAGGGTCTTGCTATTTAGGCCAGGCTGCCCTAGACTCATAATTCTTCCGCCTCAGCCTGTGGAGTGCTGGAATTACAGGAGTGTACCTCTATACCCGAAGAGACAAAAATTTCAACATAGAGTTTAATTCTATTCTGTAATCTTTCCTGCACTTGTTTGTTTTTATCAGATCCGGGACCTTACACATAAGTAGGTAAGTGCTCTACCACTGAACTGTATCCCCAGTTTTAAATAATTGTATCCCCAGTTTTAAATAACAAAAATGCATGAATTATGAAGGAATTGTTTCCAAATCATTAATTACTCAAACAGTCATTACTTCATAAGAAACAGCAGTGTTAACATATTTCATCTAAGGAAAGTTTTGCTCATAAATAGAACTCTGCTTTATTTATCCATAATGCTATTTAAATGTTTCCCTTTTCATGTTTAATTGTTGCAAAAAACATTGTCACATCTAACACATCTTCCCACTTGTTTTGTTTTAGCAATCAAATATGACAATGCAGTGACATCTTCAAAGATTTTGGATTGTTCAACAAGAAACACTCAAGTCTGCACTGTGTTCCCAAGGCAAAAGCCGCATTTAACACAGGACACTTACATCATCTACAATGGACGCCAGTCTAGGGCCCCAGCCTCCCCCCCCCCAGCTGGGTTTGCAGGGTCTCATCATGAAGTGGGCAGGTACATGGGACCTCTTGACTTTTCCTAATAATATCTAGAATAGTCACTCTACTTAAATCTTACCAAAGAGAATGTATTCACAAGGGCAGTTCATTGTTGTAATGTCAGTTCTCCATGAATACTGTCACTTAAAAATTTTATCGTAGTCTGGTCAAATGTCTATGGGATATCTATGATACCAGCATATTTTCTTGTCTCTTTTGTTCTGTTTTATAAAAATGTATAAGTTCCTCATACTGTCTTTCATGCATAATTTTCAACAAGTCTGGAAAAATGCATATAGCTAGAGAGGAGAAGAATAGGGAGTTGGGGTTTTGTGAGAGGAATCAGGCTACAGATCTGCTGTCCAGTGTGATACCTAGAGCTAATAATGCCACATTGTCCTCATTAAAAGGAGTTATGAGGATAGAGTTCATGTTAGATGTCCAAGAAAAAGAATATTATTGGCTGGGTGTCAGTGTAATCCCATTGACTCAGGAGGCTGAGATTTGAGGAAAAGCCAGTCCAGGCAGAAAGTTTGTGGAGCTGTGGGTCAACTGGTAGAGCACTAGCCTTGAGTACAAAAGCTTAGTGACAGCACTCAGACCCCGAGTTCAAGCCCCAGGACCAACACACACACACACACACACACACACACACACACACACACACACACACACACACACACACACACACACACACACACACACACACACACACACACACACACACACACACACACACACACACCCCAAACATATTCACCTGGAGTTTTACTTCTCAGGAAAAATCAAAGTGCTTTGTATTGCCTCATCTGTGAATAGACCTTGGAGACACTGGAAAGTGTGGGGTTCTAGAAAAATCTTGATGTATGGTTTTTTAAAATTTAGGGGGTACAACATTGGAGTTTTGAACTGTGGTCTTCATACTTGCTAGCTAGGAGCTTATATCCATCTCTAAGCTACAACTGCAGTACTATTTTCTGCTGGAAGGAATTCTCTTCTCTCAGCAAGACAGAGGACAGAATTGATGTGATCCTTGCTCCATTTTCTTTTTAGGTAAAATCCTGATCTGGACAAAGTAAAACAACTACTTTACCCAAGCTACAATTGGGTTTTTAAATGCTTATATAAACAATTTAACTTTGGCAAGAGATAATCTTTAAAGTCAAACTCGATGCTTCAAATTTTTTTAACCAATATCTCTTCAAATAATTTGACTTAAAAGTATATTCAAAGACTTCAAGATAAGAAGTCTCAAGGGGATGATAGGAGAAAAACAAAGTGGATAGGAGAAAAACATGTTTGACAAGAAATGTTCTCATTATCTTACTCATGTATCTGTAACCCCTCTGTACAGCTTCTTTACAATGAAATACTTTTAAAAAAAAAGATAAGAAGTCTCAGCTAAATATAAATAGGTATTTTATAGCTAAGAGGTAATATTAGTTATACGAATACTCATTCTATAAAGATCAACCGTATCTAGTTATAACAAGTGAAAGGAAGCCTGTAAGCAGCAAAGAGAAAGTGAAGAGATTTCAATCAGATCCTACTACAGTTAGGATAAAATCGCAGGGCAGAACACTAAGACAGATGCCTGCTTAATAATGTGAGCACAGGGGAAATAACATTCCTTCAGCTTGTTCCCTCACAAAATGGAGTAAGAACTGCTCTGCTAAGGCCTCACAATGATGGTGATCATGGTCATAGACGACGACATTGGCATCCACATCATCAATTTACTGGGTTCTGCCTATGTGCCGGACACTGTTCTTCTACCTTATCCACATAGTAGATACCATGTTATGGGCTGAAAATGGTATATGTCCCCAACAGGTTCGTGTTGGGGTCTTGATGCTACTTTCACTTCTGGAAGTGGGCCTTTCTGGAAGAAGTAGGTCATGTCTGTGTCTTGTTATGGCTACTCACTTGCCTGTTCTCTTCCTTTTTTTCTTCCTTCTCCCCTCTCTCCTTCCCTGCTTTCCTTCCTCCCTCCCTCTTCCTTCCCTCTCTTCTTTTTCTCTCTTAATTTCTGCCTCTCTTTTCCTCTGTCTCTGCCTCTCTCCCTATGTCCTGTCCCCCATGAGGTGAAGAACCTTGCCTACTACACACTCCCATTGCCATGATGCTCTGCCCAAGAAAATGGGTCAAGCAACAATGAACCAAGATAAATCCTTCCTCCTTTAAATTGTTTATATGAGGTATTTTGTCATGGCAACACAAATTAATACAGATCATCTTGCATATATGGAAGCCAAGGCACAGGGAAGTTGAGCAACTGCCTTTAGGACAGAGTTAAGTGAAAAATTTAGGACTAGAGTCCCTGCCATCCGCTGACAGCATGGGCTCCCTGTAGTGGTGAGAGGTGGAACTCCAACAAGAATTTAATACTGTCAGCTAACTGAATATGATCCACGACTGGAGGCTAGAGACTCTCTCTCTAATGGATGGAATCCTCTGCTACATCCCTACAGCTTCCCTAGGTCCTTGCTTATAATATGTCCTCCAAATGCAGATAACAAACATGAGTAGGAGTTTCCATGCCTCAAGACAAAATGATTCTAAAATCCTTTTAGTATCTGATGGGTTATGAGGCTAAAGTCAATGTCAAGGGGCCATTTGCCAACAGGATGATCTGATTTGAGTAACTGATTTCCAGTCCTCTCTTCCAAAGGTAATCAGATAGGAGGTCAGTGAACACAACCCATGGTTTGTTGCAATGAAGGCATTGGGATGCTTATCTCTTTATTCTCTACAGCGAGGTAAAGAGAAAAGGCAGATCAAGTACATTGAAAAGTAGTAGTAACTCATTAAGATGTAAGTTAAGCCGGGCACAGTGGCTCATGCTTGTAACCTACCTACTTGATATGATGGCTATCAAGAAAAAAAAAATTTGTGGAGGTGGGAGGGAAGGGATGGTAGGGGAAAAACAAAGGAGGAGGCAACAATGCTCGAAAGAAAATATACTCATTATCTTGCTCATGTAACTGTAACCCCTCTGTACAGTATTTTTACAATAAAAAATGTACAAAAAAATCTGAAAAAGCTGGGTGTGGCATCACAAACATATTATTCCAGCTACAGAAGGAAGTCTGAATAGGAAAATTGCACCAGGGCAAAAGATAAGACTCTAGGGTCTGGGAAGGTGGCTTAGAGTGCTTGCCCTATATGCATGAGGCCCTGGGTTTGATTCCTCAGCACAACATAAGCAGAAAAAACTGGAAGTGACACTGTGGCTCAAGAGGTAGAGCACTAGTCTTGGGCTGAAGTTCTGAAGGATAGTGCCCAGGCCCAGAGTTCAGACCCCATGACCAACAATAATAATAATAATTAAAAAAACACCTCTATCTCAGAAATAACCAGAGGAAAAAAAGGCTAACTGGGAGAGAGCAAGGGAAGGGGTGACATTGTCCAAAAAGTACCCATTATCTGACATATAACTGTAACACCTCTGAATATCACCTCTATAATAACAAGAAAACATAAAATTAATTAAAGCCAGAGGTATGGGTCATGGGGAAAACCTGCCTAGCAAGTGGGAGGCCCCCAGTTCAAACTCAAGTCCACCAAAAACAAAGAAAAGCAAGTTAAGTAAAAGAGGCCAGAAGACATCTCTGAAGAAATCAGTATTCGCTTGTACAAAGGACAGTTCTGGTGACCGAGTCTCACCATTATTGGAGAGCTGAGGCAATGTAAGGGTAAATGATGACAGCATATAGAGGTTTTGTCCATATGATTCCTAGCTCATAATTCCCTCAGGCAGACCATAGACATGAGAATTTCTCTTCCCATGATGAAGTTATGGAAACTACTCTCTCTGCCTTTCCATCTTAGAGTTGGCCATGAAGAATTCTCTGACCTGAAGTTGTCCAACATGGTCATAAGACCGTCTTCATTCTGACGTAACATGTTCCACTGCTCCTAGTTAGTTTTAGAATTCTGTGTAGCTCTTCATCTCAAAGAAAGGGCACTGCTGCTTTTTAAAAGTTTTAATGTAGTTTGACTTGTTAATTATAAAAACATCAGCTATAACAATCAGATGCATGCACAGGTATCAAGATTTGAACTCAGAGTCTTGAACACTTGTTGGCTTCTTTCCTCAAGGCTGGTGCTCTACTACCTGAGCCATACCTCCTTTTCCATCCTTTTTCTGGTTAGTTGGAGATAAGAGTTTCTCAGATTTGTCTACCTGGGCTGGCTTCAAACCTTGATTCTCAGATCTTAGCCTCTGCTAGGATTACAGGTATTTGAGCCACTGAGGCATGGCTGTAACAATCTTTTCTATCAAGTTTTTACAATAAGGGCAAATAATTATACAAAAGTCATCTGAGTGCCAACATTCTATAAAATAAAATTAGCGGGCTGGGAAGGTGGCTCAGTGGTAAAGCGCTTGCTTTGCATGCGTGAGGCCCTGGGTTTGATTCCTCAGCACCACATAAGCAAAAAGAAAAAAGCCAGAAGTGGCGCTGTGGCTCAAGTGGTAGAGCGCTAGCCTTGAGCTGAAGAGCTGAGGGACAGTGCTCAGGCCCAGAAAAAAAAATAATATTAGCTGCTTCAAATGAAAACAAACACCACAATTATTCTCATATATATACTCATACCATCAGTTAATGACAGCTTGTTCCAAAGAATATCAACTATAAAACCAACTTCTACCCTCAAAATCAAAATCCAACTTCTCCATTCCTATTTTAGTTCTTTTTCTTTTTGGGGGGGGGGGAGGTCCAGTCGTGGGGCCTGAACTCTGGGCCTAGGTGCTGTCTCTCAGCTCTTCAGCTCAAGGCTAGCGCTCTACCACTTGAGCCACAGCACCACTTCCAGCATTTTTTTTCTTTTTGCTTATGTGGGGCTGGGGAATCGAACCCAGGGCCTCATGCATGCAAGGCAAGCGCTCTACCACTGAGCCACCTTCCCAGCCCCTTCCTATTTTAGTTCTTAGTTCTATCAATACAACATAAACTAAGCAGCTTCTATCATTGTCTTCTGAATTAGTTTTCTGCTTCAAAGACATTAGGTTATATAGAAAAGACCAGATCGTATGAAATTAACTCACCAAAATAATCTGAAGGAAAATCTCATATTGTCGAACATTGTATAGTGCTTCCTTTAACAGAAGTGGCTGAAACTCTTTAATTAAGAGTGGGTTCTTTGTGATTTTCTCCAGGATAGCTGTGTATCTATATGCAAGGTCTTGGGCAATCTGAAGCTGGCAGTCAATGTGGTGAGTGGTGGCAGGGATTGCTTCACGGAGAATCTCTGGCACTGTTTATAAAGGATATAAGAAGACAGAAGTGATGAAATCAAGAAAGAATTAAGGAGAAAAGCCCAGAAAGGGCTGCAGATGCAGCTAAGAGTGCTTGTCTAACATGTACAAAGCTCTGGTTTAATCCCAACCCACAAAAACAAAACAGGTCCAGGGGTGTGGTTCACTGACAATGTACCTGCCTAGCAAGCACTGGCCCTGAGTTCAAACCCTAGTATTGAAGACAAAGGAAAGAAAAAAGCAGGGTTTCTGGGGGAGGGGAGAGTTGAGGTGGTAGAGTGCCAGCCTTGAGGGAAAAAGTCAAGAGCACAGGGCCCTGAGTTCAAACTCCAGTACAAGCAAAAACGTACATGCACATGCATATGTGCATGCGCACACACGCATACACATATACACACAAAGAGAATGTAATATGCATAAAACCTATTACACGTTACTAAATGTATAGGTTTGCAAATATCTGCTTTCGTACCATTTTCTTTCTAGGGTCACCTTTATTCCAGTTGCTGACTTTTCTTCTTTTGGTTGACTTGCAGTAAATGTCAATCTCTGGGCTGGGGAGAGCAGGCCCTGTGGTACCTTTCCCACTCTAGCTTCATGGTCTTGATAATTTCAAGTCTTTCCTCAGCAAAATAAAAATGATGATGGTTCCTAAGGAATCATCAAAACTACAAACCTTGCTAGGCACCAGAGGCTAAGCCTGTTACCCTAGCTACTCAGGGGAATGAGATCTGAGGATGGAGTTTCCTGCCTGGGCAGGAAAGCCTGTGAGACGCATCACCAAATAATCAACCCAACTCCCTCCCCCACCCAAAAAAACCTGGACATGGAGCTGTGGCTCAAGTGGTAGAGCACTAGCCTTAAGCAAAAAAAAAAAAAAAAAAAAAAAAGCTCGGGACAGGACCCAGGTGCCCCCCCCCACACACAGACAAACTACAAACGTCCCCACTGGGAACACTAGGGTGTGTTGTGTGTTTTCTTCATGAAATGGGGAGTGTCCATCCAATGATACACTTACAGTTGTCAATGCCTTCTCCTCCTTTCCCACAGTCCCGGTTAAATAAGCGGATTCCAGTCACAATCAAGGTGAGTTCCACCAGTTGGCGTTCCTTGTCCTTCCGATTAAGAGTTAGAAATGTTCCTAGCTCAGCCTGAGGAAAAACGCTCTGGAGGGCAGCTGGAACAGACCATGACACAGGAAAAACAAATAATGACCTAGATCTATCACCACTTACAAGGTTCTTTCCTTTAGTGAAAGACTTTTCTCTCTTATGTAATCTAAGCAATCCTTTACATTGATGATACCTGATTACAGAATACATAGCAAAATTTATCCTATTTCATACAGGGGAATATTAAAAGTGCCATTGTCTCATGGTGATGTTTTTATAATTATTAAGTGATTGTACAAAGAGTCCACAATTCTATATGTTAGGTTATGTGATTTTTTTGGGGGGTCCGGTCGTGGGGCCTCAACTTTGGGCCTGGGTGCTGTCCCTCAGCTCAAGTTGAGCGCTCTACCACTTGAGCCACAGCATCACTTCTGGCTTTTTTCTTTTTGCTTATGTGGTGCTGAGGAATGGAACCCAGGGCCTCAGGCATGCAAGGCAAGCACTCTACCACTGAGCCACCTTCCCAGCCCCTATATGTTAGGTTATAAGTGCAATGCATCTTGATCAATGTCACCCCTTCCATCCTTCTCCCCTATTCTCCCCCTCCCATCCTTACCCTCAAGTTATGCAGTTCAATTTTTACATAATGTATAATGAATATAATGACTGCATCTGCTCACCCTTTCTTTCCCTCATGTCCTTTTTTTGTTGTTAGTGGTGGTGGGACTTGAACCCTGGGGCTGGGCACTGTCCCTGGGCTCTTCAACTCAAGGCTAGCACTCTTATCACTTGAGCCACAGCATCACTTCCGGCTTTTTCTGCTTATGTGGTACTGAGGAAATGAACCCAGGGCCTCATGCATGCAAGGCAAGCACTCTACCACTGAGCCACCTTCCTTTTTATGTGTGCCAGTACTGGGGCTTGAACTCAGGTCCTGGGCACTGTTCTGTGGTTTCTTCCTCAAGGCTAGCATTCTACTGCGCAACGGCGCAATCTCACAAACATTTCCAATAATGACCCATCAGCAGTCTTGTGGCAATAAGTATTAAAACAAACTTTCTAGGTAGGCTCTCTACCACTGGAAACTGTCTCCAGAACTAAAATAAACTTTCTAATTAAGGGTTTGAGTAGATAAATTAATGCTTTTAAAACAAAAAAAGATAAAACATCATGAGCCAGGCACCTGTGGCTCACACCTATAATCTTAACTACTTAGGAGGCTGAGATCCAAAGATTATGATTTAAAGCCAGTCTGTGAGACTCTGATCTCCAATTAATTGTCATAAAGCTAGAAACAAGCCAGGTGCTGGTGGCTCATGCCTGTAATCCTAGCTCCTCAGGAGGCTGAGATCTGAGGATGATGGTTCAAAGCCAGCCTGAGCAGGAAAAGTCTGTGAGACTCTGATCTCTAATAAACCACAGAAAACCAGAAGTGGCGCTGTGGCTCAAATGGTAGAATGCTAGCCTTGAGCTGAAGAGCTCAAGGACAGCACCCAGGCCCAGAGTTCAAACCTCACAACCAACAACAAAATAAATAAATAAATAAATAAAAATTTTAAAAGCTAGAAGCAGAGGTATGGCTCAAGTAGTAGAGAGCTAGCTTTCAGTGGAGAAAGCCAAGCAGGAGTGTAAGTCCCTGAGTTCAATACCCAGTACCAGCGTGCACACACACACATACAAAATCCATTACCATCTATTCTTCATTTGAAAGGAGGAATGTGGGTGTTTTCTGCAGATTAGTCAATGCCATGTGCAGATGACAGACTCCACTCCTTTCACCTGTCCCATAAAGCCTGTAGCCTTGTATCCACCATTTATTTACCTCTCATACCTACAACTCTGAGGAAATGAACAGTGTCTCACCTTTGGGATGTGTGGGCTCGAACAATGCAAATGAATCTGTAGGGTTTGTTTTTGTTTTTTGGTGTGTGTGTGTGTGTGTGTGTGTGTGTGTGTGTGTGTGTGTGTGTGTGTGTGTGTGTGTGTGTGTGTGTGTGTGTGTGTGTGTGTGTGTGTGTGTGTGTGTGTGTGCGCGCGCGTGCGCGTGCACGTGCTGGTCCTGGGGTTTGAAATGAGGGCCTGGGCACTATCCCTAAGCTTTTCTGCTCAAGGCTACTATTTATTCTACCACTTGAGCCACAGCTCTGCTTCCTGCTTTTTGATGGTTAATTGGAGATAAGAGTCTTACCAACTTTCCTGCTTGAGCTGGCTTCAAACTCCAGTCCTTAGGTCTCAGCCTCCTGAGTAGCTAGGATTACAGGCATAAGCCACCACTGTCCGATTCTTTTTCAATCTTTCACACTCTTACATGTTTTATAAAATGCAATCATCCTATTATATTTGCTTTTGGGAAAGAATTGTTATTTTGGTTTTTTTTTTACCTGTTGTCTCTCTGACAATCTTGATGTCTGTAGGAGACCCAAGCCCAGAGCGAAGTAACACATAACTGACAATCTTTCGGTAGAGATTTTCCAGTTCCTCTCTGGCATATGCTCTGTTATCTGTAATTTCTCTGCTAACTGAGCTCAATCGAGACTCTAGGACCCGATGATGTTCTTCAAGAAATTCTCCTAAAATTGACAGATAACAATGTTTCATACATTTATATTTAGAGTTTTAAAGTAGTTTGACTTGTTAATAAGACCTGAACACATCAGCTCTAACAATTGTGGTGCACATTATAAACACGTGCTATCTATCTGCACCTAAAAGCACCTGTGGTATAAATTATGTTCATTTTTCTAGTCAGGTCCTAGATAAATTTCCTGTGAGTAATTTCATTGATGACATAGGACTACACTGACAACTGCCTCCCTCTTCTCTCCCGTTCCCTGTGGAGTTAGGCAGACCTGTGGCAGGAAGCCATCTTGAACAACAGGAGGTGACACCCACACTACAGGGCCAAAGCCGACTTTTCACCATTCAGACCTGCAATCCTACCACCAAAGCAAAGGGGAACTCTCACATGTCTAAAGCTAGATGAATCTTCTCCAGGCCTTTGACTATTTTATCACTTTCTAATCTTGCTATTAGAAAGTAGGAAAAGCAAAAGAATTATTTTACACAGAATAATAAATTATTTACAGAAATCAAACTACTAATGGCTCTATTACAGCAGAGAAGGCAGAGGCGATCTACACAGGATTTTTTTTCATCATAAATACCTGCATTACATTATATATTCATATGGCATATATGATACATACATTACATGTATGGTATATACCGTGTGTGTGTGTGTGTGTGTGTGTGTGTGTGTGTGTGTGTGTGTGTTGTTAGCATTATGCCCACTTTTGGGCATAACCAGACCTGAGCTCCTCCCTGCTATGGAGTTCCTGACATACAGCTGGCTACTCCCTCTCTCTGCCCAGACCCATCTACCTCACTTCCTACCCAAAGACCCTCCTGCTACCTGAATAGGGACAGGTGCCATGTTCCCTTTTGGGGGAAATGTCTCCTCTAATAAACCTTGTAATAATCTTTCTCCTGTGCCTGCTTGCCTCCAGGTTGTCCACTGGGATGGACTTAAATTTTCAATAATCAATTCCATTTTGAGGCAGATATATGTTATGTAAGAACTATAAAGAAAATAAACCAGGTTGGGCGCTGGTGGCTCATGCCTGTCATTCTAGCTACTTAGGAGGCTGAGATCTGAGGACCACGGTTCAAAGCCAGCCCAGGCAGGGAAAGTCCATGAGACTCTTATCTCCAATAAACCACCAGAAAACCAGAAGTGGTGCTGTGGCTCAAGTGGTAGAGTACTCGCCTCGAGCTGAAGAGCTGAGGGACAGTGCCTGGGCCCAGAGCTCAAGCCCCATGACCAACAACAAAAAAAAAAAGAAAGCAAAGAAGAAAGAAAGAAAGGAAGAAAGAAAGAAAGAAAGAAAGAAAGAAAGAAAGAAAGAAAGAAAGAAAGAAAGAAAGAAAGAAAGAAAGAAAGGAAGGAAGGAAGGAAGGAAGGAAGGAAGGAAGGAAGGAAGAGAGAGAGAGAAAGAATGAAAGAAAGAAAGAAAAAGGAAAGAAGAGAGAAAGAGACAAAGAAAGAGAGAAAGAGACAAAGAAAGAGAGAAATAGAGAGAAAGAAAGAAAATAAACCAGTTAGATTTGCACATAAAAACTTGAACTTCAATGGGCTGGTCTAATTTCTAACTATTACACACTAGTGCCATAAAGGTTTAAAAGCAGGCCACTGGGACTGCTCTTTGGGGTCCCTTGCCAAGCAGCAAGTGTTGTTACTTTCCTCTCAGTTTCAATAAACTTATTCTGTCTGCTTTAAACAAGGCAGGAAGGAAGGGAGGGAGGACGGGAGGAAAAAAAGGGAGGAAAGGAAGGAAGAAAGGAAGGGAATAAAGGAAGGGAAGAAAGGAAGGGAAAAATGAAGGAAGCAAGAAAAGGAGGGAGGGAGGGAAGGAAGCAAGCAAGAAGTTTATATGATTGGAACCATAATTTGTATGAGCATAAAAACTTAAGTTGACTTTTAACTTTCACAAAGGTCATTGATCTTTTTCTCATTTCAAATTCCTAACAATATTGTATTCTTCCAATACCATGGTTCAGGGAGGTGTCTGTCAAAGGCCTGCCTATGTGTTAAAAGCCAGGTCGCTGGCTCCTGGTGTGACTGGGAGATGGGAAAACATAAGGAAGAGGTGTCTGGGTCAGGAGGGATTGTGGGGACCCCAGCTTCTTCTGCTCTTTTGTTTCCCAGCCATGAGGTGAGTGGTTTTGCTCTGCCACCACCTGTTCCTGCCATGACCACAGGCCAAGGCAGTAGAGCCAGCTGATTATGGTCTGAAACCTCTAATATTGTGACTCCAAATGAACTTTTTCATTGTATAACTTGATGATCTCAAGTATTTACAATAATGGGAAGTTATAATAACAGAAAATCAAGTAACACATCAAATTTGGAAAACATTTCAAAGGACTGAAAGAAAAAGCCAGGTGCCAGTGGCTCACACCTGTAATCCAAGCTATTCAGGAGGCTGAGATCTGAGGATCACAGTTCAAAGCCAGCCTGGGGAAGAAAGTCTGTGAGATTCTTTTTTTTTTTTTTGGTCCAGTTGTGGGGCCTGAACTCTGGGCCTGCAAGGCAAGCGCTCTACCACTGAGCCAACTTCCCAGCCCCTCTGTGAGATTCTTATATGCAATAAACCACCAGAAAACTGGAGTTGCACTGTGACTGAAGAGGTAGAGCACTCATCTTGAGTTGAGGGACAGCACCCAGACCCAGAGCTCAAGCCCCAGGACCATAAACAAACAAACAAACAAACAAACTAGAGGATTAGAGGTATGACTCAAGTCATACCTAGCAAGCACAAAGTCCTGTACTGCCTCCCAAAATTAGGGTAGACATAGGCGCACACATAAGCCACTTGGAAGACAGAGATAGGAGGATGGTTCCAGCCTAGCCTAGGAGAGGGAAGGACTCTAACAAAACAAGCCAAGCATGGCAGCTCACAACCATAATTCCAGCTATACAACAGGCAGAGGCAGGGGGCTTGCAGTCCAAGGTCTGCCTCATCAAATGTACAAGAACCTGCATGGAACTCAGTCAAAAAAGTCTGGAGTATGTGCTTCAAGCAGTGGAGTACTTGCTTGGCAAATTCAAATTGAATATTGTGTTTCTTTTTTTCTAGTTATTTTATTAAACAGTTAAAACTCATTATCAACCAAACGAAATCTTTCTTATCTGAAATACAATATAACCAATATATTGATTGATATACAATATGATCAGTATACTGATACTTTTTGAACATACTTTTCTCTGAGCATATTTAAATGCATTACCTCGACTTGTGTAATTCATATCGAAGTAGACTTGCATCTTAATTGTATCCAGGGATGGATTCTTACTATCCAATAGCCGAGTCACACAGAGCTACAAGAGAACAGCCCATAAAGAGTTCTGTTACACTAAAGTACTTATTTTCAGAAACACAGGGCTACATAAAAGCTTATTCACCAACTACCCCTTTCATTGTTCTTAATCTCCTTGACAAGTTCAGGTTTTATAAATTACTCCAACTCCAACAACAACACATATTGAGTAGTAAGTACTCTCCTTTGATTTCACTTCTATCATCACACCCTGGTGGTTAATATCTAGCTGAAGAAGCCCGATCTACTTGTTAAGTCTGAGTAGTGTTTATATGGAAAAATGCTCCAGAAAACTCTAGTCTAGGGTTTGAACTCTGGCTTGTTGGTTGGTTGGTTGTTGGTAGTCTCCAATTTAGCCAGGCCTCCAACCCTGCTTTTTCCTGGCTATTTTTGCTGACTAGTTTCATGGACTTTTCTATGGAGGCTGGCTGCAAACCACGATCCTCAGGCTTCCAAGTAACTAGGATTAGTTACTGGTGCTTCACTACCTTATTTCTTAAAATTTGTTTTCAGAAACATATACTTGCTTTATAAGATTATTTTGCTTTTATTTTAATTTTTCTTTAGCAATGAAAAGCATAAACTGTATTGAATTATTTAAATTTTAAAGTAGAACTATTTAACTTTATAGTACAAGTATCTGCCAGAAATTTATAATTTTCTCAATGTAAAAGAATAATAACAAGATTATTCCTAAAATACTGTGGGAACATACAAGCTCCTCCTTACTAACACAGAGCCCCAGTTTGGAGGAGGGCAAAGATTTACTGGAGAGGGGAAAACAATGTCCCAAGGTCACCTACAATATTATGGTCAATAAATACAAGCAGATAGAGGGATTTTGAGAAAACAATTATTTTTCTGGATAGAAAGTGATGAGACGTTTATCTCCAAATAATCAGGAAAAAGCCAAAAGTGGAGATGTGGCTCAACTAGTAGACTGCCAGCGAGTGAAAAACCTAAGAAGACAATACCTAGGCCCTTAGTTCAAGCCCTACTGCACACACGCACACACACACACACACACACACACACACAGAGAGAGAGAGAGAGAGAGAGAGAGAGAGAGAGAGAGAGAGAGAGAGAGAGATGACCCATTGGTGCACACATTCTGCTCTCTGCCTTCCGCATCTTTCCACCTCTAGGTTGAACTACTTTGTGATCATGGATGAAAATCACATGGCAGCCCAGGAAAGCCAGAACATTAGGTTCTACATTTCTAGATTTTGTTTTAGTGGACAAATCCCTCATTTACTTGTACCATAGTCAGGGCCTTTCTTATGCACCTACCACAAATACTGTGTTCAAAAGTGGGAAAAAAAAAGTAATTTCAAATGAGCATTATTGGATACTGACCTTCACAAGTTTCTGCACGTCACTTTTTATGAGGGTTCTATCCGTGTTAAAGTCATTGCTGGGGTCCAGGACAACGGCTTTCACCTGATAGGAAGAAGGGAGTCCACATTACTGATTCACTCAGTACATTAACATATTCTTTTACATTTCTACTTTTTACAACAATTAACTTATGATTACCTCAGGCTTCATCTTTTTAACCATCTTATGACTCAACTCTTCAAATCTTTCATTTGTAGTTGAAGAAAAGAAGCAATAAACATCAAAACTTGAATATGAGATAAAAAAGTTAGATGGGAAAACAGATTGAAAGTAATGATTTGATTTTAAATTGAGGAAACTATGGCATATTTTATACTGCCATTGTCTGTTGTTAAGAACAAAGAACTTACATGTTTTAACAACGAACATACATGTGACACAATTTTTTCACAGAAGAACTTGTTATTCTTAAAACCTACCAAGATCTTCTAAATCAGATGGGAGGGAAAAATAGGAAAGTGTGAGGGAAAGGGTGATATTGTCCAAAAAGAAATGTACTCTTTACCTAACTTATGTAACTGTAACCCCTCTGTAAGTCACCTTTATAAGAAAAAAAAGTTTTTTAAAGATCTTCTATATCATTTATTATAAACTTAGAACTGACAGGCTTTGTAGACATGGTGGAGAGCAAAGAGGGGTGTGGTCTGACACCAAGGCTTAACTACAGGCCTTCCAGCTCTCAACTGGCTTTTTCACTAATGGGTAAGTACTCTATCACCTGAGTCATGCCTCCAGTCCAGCATTTTTGTAGATAAGAATCTGGAGACTTTTCTGTCCTGGCTGGCTTCAAACCTTGATTCTCCAGTTGCTACTTCCTGAGTTATTAGAATTATAAGCGTGATCCCCAACGCCCAGTATTAGGCTTTAAAAAAATATTCTCTGGGAAGTTAAGATTTGACAATGATAAAATGTCACGAGAAATAGAAATATAAGCATTAATGTCTTCAATTTAAAAAAAGCAACAAGAAGTGGTGCTGTGGGGCTGGGAAGATGGCTCAGTGGTAGAGCGCTTGCCTTGCATGCCTGAGGCCCTGGGTTTGATTCCTCAGCACCACATAAGCAAAAAGAAAAAAGCCGGAAGTGGCGCTGTGGCTCAAGTGGTAGAGCGCTAGCCTTGAGCTGAAGAGCTGAGGGACAGCACCCAGGCCCAGAGTTCAGGCCCCACGACCGGACCCAAAAAAAAATAAAAAAAAAACAAAAAACAAAAAACAAAAAGAAGTGGTGCTGTGGCTCAACAGGTAGAGCACTGGCCTTGAGCTGAAGAGCTGAGGGACAGTGCCCAAGCCCAGAGTTCAAGCCCCAAGGCCAACAACAACAAAAAAGAGTTTCTTTTAAAAAGCAACAATTAGGGTTTGGGGCTAGGAATGTGGCTTAGTGGTAGAGTGCTTGCCTAGCATGAAAAGCCCTGCGTTTGATTCTTCAGTACTACAAAAACAGAAAAGGCCAGAAATGGCTCTGTGGCTCAAGTGGTAGAATGCTAGCCTTGAGCAAAATCAACTCAGGGACAATGCCCATACCTAAGTTCAAGCCTCAGGACTGGCAAAAACAAAAAAAAAAAACAAAAAACCTAGGGATTTTTCCAGGGCTTAGATTTAAGTATGCATTTTGCCAAGTGTAAAACAATGAGTAAGAAATTCACCTGCATGGCAATAACTTGGAAGTGTGAGAAATGTGAAGTTCAAAGTCTATCGAATTCCTATGGAATGTCCTAATGACCTAATGACAAACACAAGTCTGAAGAGAAGAATCCACACACATTGCAAGAACAGTTTAATAGTTTTTTAAAGACTTTCCCCCCCCCCCTGTAAAATGGCTTGTATTTCTACAGGGAAAATAGTGAAGAAATAAACTTTTCAGTTTGACATGGAATATAAAAGAATAAGCTTACTAATATATCCATAAAATTTCACTGCTCATAACACTATACATGGTAACTTTGAGACAATTACATACAGAGAAGCAATCTGTCTTCTCAGTTCTAAAGACCTAACTTCCTTTCATCCAGTTTATTTTTGTCTGCTTAGAAACAGGAAGGCATCTTGTGTATACATTTTTCTAATTTGGGGAGGGGAAGGGAAATGCTGAAATAAGGATATAGGTTGACCCATTGTAACAATGAGATGTACAAGACACTATGTTGAAAACGAACTTTACAACTTGGGGGGAGGGAGGAGTTAGGGAGGAAGGGATAGTAAGGGTAAAACAAAGAAGGAGGTAACAATGCATGATAGGAAATTACCTTACTCATGCAACTGTAACCCCTCTGTACAGTATCTTTACAATAAAAATATATATTAAAAAAAGAAACAGGAAGAACTGGAATTTTTTTCTTTCCCATCTTTCTCCTTTAGGGATTCTTCATGAAGACAAAACCTTATTTTAAGTCTTACTAAAAAGAAAATATTGAAACTTTTTTGTTGTTATTATTTTGTTGCTTCAGTAATGGAAACAACATTTCTTAAAGTTCAAACTGACACACAAATGGAGGGACAAAGGGTGAACAAATGCAGCAGTGGAACACACTGGACACTGTGGTGAACTATTTAACTTGTGGGTGGGATGAAAGGGAAAAACTTGGAGAGAGTGAGAGAGAAGGGGTGACATTGTTCAGAAAGAAATATACTCACTACCTGACTTATGTAATTGTATCTCTTCTGTACATCTCCTTTATAATAACAATAAAAGTGTTTTAAAAGATACTGAAATAGTCTCAGTAGCCTTTGGTTCATAAAGAAAAGATGACAGAGCTGTGTTTTAGGCTCAGTACACGAGAGGAACTTCAGTGCTTCACCCACAAGCTAAATTACAGGCACTGTGTTGGGGGGCCCAGAGGACAGGATCTTATGTAGCTTAGAAACGAAGGTCCTGACAGTTGATTATCAGAAACTGCACACTCTGGGTGTGGCAATATCGCGTGAAGATTGCAAGTTTTTACCCAATGGTGATCATACACCCCTCACAGCATCAAACTTTTAAAAGGTACTTTCACTAATTTGATTAATATGTTTTCAATCAAAAAACATCTAGGAAAACTATGCCCAACTTTAAGGGAAAATGGGCATCACATTTAAACTTTTTAAATAAAGCAATAATTTTAAAAAAGTCATTCTTACCATGAAAGCAACCAGAGTTTCAGAAACAATTTCTCCATGGGCTGCACATTCCTTCTCTATTTCCCGTATGATGTTCTTTATAACACTTTCAGCTTGCGTGGGAGGCATTCTGGCTACATAAAGCAATGAATGGTTTGTAATACACTCATTTATATATCATTTTCTCCTCTTCATATTTCTCCACTCATATTTGCAGTCATAATATTATCATAATTCTTTTTTTTGGGGGGGGTCCGGTCATGGGGCCTGAACTCTGGGCCTGGGCGCTGTCTCTCACTCTTCAGCTCAAGGCTAGCACTCTACCACTTGAGCCACAGCGCCACTTCCGGATTTTTTTTTCTTTTTGCTTATGTGGTGCTGAGGAATCGAACCCAAGGCCTCATGCATGCAAGGCAAGCGCTCTACCACTGAGCCACCTTCCCAGCCCCATTATAATTCTTAATATCTAGGTCTCTCCCGTTTTTCCCCCTCTCCTAATGGACTTTGTTGATGACAAAAAGGAACTGAGCTATCAAAAGATTGACCAATTTCTTCTTTACTTAAATGATGGTACCCATTAAAGGTGAATTTATATATTGGAGGGTTTTTTGTTTTGTTTTGTTTTAAGGCTGAGAAGTATTTGGAAGGGAGGAAAGAATTAGTAAGAAGCCAGCTCCTATCTGTGTAGGAGAGTACAGGTGGACAAGGAACAGTTTATTCCAGAACATTCTCTGAGTGAACTTTTATAACTGTAAGGTGTAAGCATTATGCCCACCTTTGGTCCTCAGTCCACCCAGACCTGAGCTCCTCCCCGCCCTGGAGTTCCCGCCCTACAGCTGTCCACTCCCTCTCTCCACCCAGACCCACCTGAACTCCCATCTACCTCACTTCGACCCCCAGGCCCCTCTTGACCTAGATGGTGAAGGGTGCCATGTGCTCCCTCTTTGGGAAACTATGGCTCCACTAATAAACCTTATAATAAGCTTTCTCCTGTTCCTGCCTGCCTGCCTGCGTGTGGTCCCCTGGGATGGATGTGTGGGATCCTTCATAAGGGAGTTCTCGGGTTAAAAAAAAAACAAAAACAAAAACAAACACCAAAAAACTCTAGGTCAGATCATCTGATTTCTCTTTTCTGCACATCCAAGTTGAGGTCTGGATTTTATTTCGGGAAACCACAAGGGCATTCAAAACGTATTAAGGGAATTGTACACCATAACAGAAAAGGAACTCCTAATTAGTTACACTGATGATAAACGAGGCAAGAGTGGTTCTAATCAAGCTTCCTGATTTTCCCGAGTGTCACTTACACGGATCGTTTGGCACATGTAATAAAGGTTACGGAATGTAAAGTTAAATCAGCGTTACTGGAGTCGTATGAAATAGGTAAAGCGCCATTGGGCGTTTTGCCCAGTTACAGGCCAGATGGCCAAGATTCTGATGTGACCCAACCGCTGTCCAGCAGTGTGCACACTTGATCGCCCCTGTAGTAGGTAGATTCCTCATCTGAAAAGCAAGGTTACTCTTACTGCATTTTATTTACTAATTGTCAAATAGTTTTAAAAAGTAACTTATACCAGTTACAAGTACTCAAAAAAATTGTAAGTGCGCAGGGGTGTGGCCATGTTTTTGTTTTTTTTTTCTCCTTTGGGGAGGGATGTCGGAAAGGTATTTCCGCGGCGCATGCGCTCTAGTGGCAGACACCGCGGTTGCTAAGGACGCTCCTTCGGTTGCCGGGAGAGCGAGTGGCGCCAGCGGGGTCGATAAGGTCTCACCTAAGGACTTGGGCGCCTCCGAAGGAAGTCACCGCCGTTTCCGCTCGGGGTCGACGGGCCCCTCCGCAGCCCCGGCTCTGCTCGCTGCCTGACGCTCTGTGTGCTCTCGGGGTACGCCTGCAGCTCAAGTGCGCCGACCCGAGTGAGCCGACCTTGACCAGAGTCAAAGCAGGAGTCCTGAATCCCGGCTGCCGGCCAAGCCCGCCCGGGCTCCCTGAGCGGCTGCTACGCGCTGTGCGTGCTTGACGCGTAACCATGGAGACAGGACGCTCGGAACCGGGGGCGGGGCCTTCGGGAGGAGGCGTGGCCGGCCGCCTGGGGCCAGTTAGAAACAGACAGAACAGAAGAGTCCATATCCCAAGCCTGAAAGGGTCGTTTCCTAACCTCCGTGGTTAAAACAGCCAAAAACACAAGAGCAACTTGCTAGCTTTGGGAACAGATAAAAAGAGGGAAGAAGAGGAAGGGAAAAGATAGACCTAGAGTTCTTATAACACTAGCTAGTTTTAAAGAATAATAGTTTTATGTCTTGTTACCAAAAACAGTCTGCAGCAGGTTACTCCAAGATGCTAACAAAGGAAAGCAGGTCACTCCAAGAAGCTGAAAGAGAAAAGGAAGCACTTGAGCGGCTGGTGGCTCTATGCCTGTAATCCTACCTACTCAGGAGGCTGAGACCTGAGAATTGCGATTCAAAGCCAGGAAGTGGAGCTGTGACAAGAGCTCAGGAATAGCACCCAGGCCCTGAGCAGGCCCCGCGACCGACAAAACAACAACAACAACAACAAAACCCACCTGGAATGGTGGCAAAGAACTGTAATCCCAGCAATGGGGAGGCTCAGATAAAAGGATTGCAAATTCAGACCAGCCAGGCATACATAGTGTGATCCAGTCTCAGAGAGATGCGGGGCGGGGGTTAAGAGAGGGTAAGTTTGGAGTTAGGATAATGAAGTTTCATCTCTTTAAAATGAAGACTTGGGAAGTGTCCAGTGGGGCTTGGGCTACAGAAAGCAGACAGGGAGCGGAGCGACCAGAGGCTGAGAGGCTCTTGGGAGAGCAGGTGTGAGGTGGGGATGAGGCCCCAGTCGGAATGACCTCTCTGTGATGTCCTCCTCTTCTGTACAGCACTAATGGCATGCTCTCAAGGACAGACATTAATTTGGGACAGTCTAAGCACTTCAGAAGAAAATATTTTCTCAGTTACCAAGGCTTCTGCTGGCTTTACAATGCACAGATTCGCAACTTCGTGAGGAGGAGCTTTTTTGATCTTTCACCTTTTGCTGAACTTTCTAAAAGAACCACATTGGATTAGCAGCAGCTGTTTCCTTGTAGTTGAATAAATAAATGCCAGGGATTCCACTGAGATGTTTGACTCCATTGTCCCTCAGCTTGGAAGAGCTGTGTTTTGAGTTGGAAGACAATAAGAAATAGCAAAAAAAAAAAATTCAGTTAAATCAATTTGCTACATATTCTTAATATTTTACTACTACAGTACCATATTAAGTACATGAAAATTTGACTAATTCAAATATCTGTTAAGCCTATAAAAGTCTTAAATATAGTTTAGTGGAGTCATGCATGATGGCATGTATCTAATTCCAGCACTCAGGAGACTGACAGAAGGATCATTATTAGTTCAAGGTAGCTTAGGCTACCTAGCAAGACCCTTATACTCTCTATATAGTGTAGTTGGATGCTTTCCATTATAAAACTAAGGTTTTTGTGTATATGTGTGCCAGCTATGGAGCTTGAACTCAGCCTTGTCACTGCCCATAGGCTAGTGCTCTTACCACTTGAGCCACAGCTCCACTTCTGGCTTACTCTGGCTTACTCTGAAATGCAGATGCCTAGCACAGCCATCCTGGTGCCTCTGCAGGAAAAGGGGGGCTGGCTGTCCACCCAGCTGAAAGGCCTAGAGGTGAGAGGCTATTCACTGAATGCAGAGCTTGAGTTAGGCGGGCTCTGCTTTCCAGAAATGTAGATGTTATCTTGTTTTCATGGTGGAGAGGGTGATACCCCCGAAAATGCCCCCACTTTAGGTGATGGGCATACCTGGATCCCTGGAAGCAGGGGCAGACACTTGGCTGACAGGTTATTGAACCTGTCAGTTCAGTGCCTGGGACTGGAAGTGTCCTGTGACCCTGCCTCCTGCTCGGACCTTATTTAGCATAGGTGCCCCATGCCACACTACCTGTGTCTCTGTGATCCTGTCCTGTGTCCGGTTTTGTCTCTGGTAATCATGGCATCCCAATTCATTGAGCTGAATTGGTTTGTTGGTATTGTTTTTGTTTTCTTTCCTCTCTGGCCTGCTTCCTAACCGTGTTAACTGTACTTGAGGGCGGTGTTAGGTTTTTAAAAAGAGGTAGCTGAGTAAGAACTGCACAACGCACGTGTATTCAGGTAAGGGGTAGGTTTATTCAGTAGACCTGCTGGGACCAGGCAAGGTTGGCACTCCACGCGGCTGGCAAAGGAAAAGGGCGGTCTGGCTGCGGTTTAGGCCTTATATAGGGTAGGGGGTGGGGAAGGGTGTGTCCAGGTAAAGGGAAGTGGGATCAGGTGGGAGAAAGGTGTGGCCACATCAGGTTAAGATGTGACCTCAGCGGATGTGGATGTGACCTCTTCCAGGTGTCCCAGTTGCCTAGGTAACGCAGGTACTGGGCGAGGTCTGTTCGCTGTCCAGGAATGGACCTTACAGGCGGCAGGCCTTTGTAACAATTGGCAGCCTGCTAACTGTGTAATAACGACTCCAAAATTCCATCTACCAAAATGTGGCTTCTCTGATAATTCACCTTACAACAATAAGAATTGTAAGGTAAATTAAATAGGTGCTTTAATTAGGTAGTTGAGGTATTCAGGCAAGAAGAGAAGTTTATTGTTTTACCAAACTGCTGCCCCCACCTTGCCAGATGGAGATCACAGGCTGAAGGGAGGAGGGGCTGAGGTCTGGCCTGGGTTTAAGTAGGGAAGGGGTGGGGAGAAGGTGCAGACAGGTGAGGGAAGGTGTGGCCACATTGGATGTGGATGTGACCTTAGGGTCTGGGACCCTCCCCCAGGATGTGACCTTGAGGGAAGGGGAGGTGGCTGCCTCTAGGTGTGCCAGTTACCAAGGTGACACAGGTACTGGTCAGAGATCTAGCCAAGAGGAGGGAGGAATCTATCTTACCTTCCCAGGGCTAACCTTAACAAGAGTCTCATGGATTTTCCTGCATAAGCTGTCTTTGAACTGTGATTCTCATATCTCAGCCTCCTGAGTAGCTAGGATTACAGGCATGAACTACTGGCACCTGGCTCTTTAAGAATTTTTTTAAGGGAAAAAACTACCATCAATAATTTGTCTAACAAAAGATTACTACTATTAACATAAGTACCAGTCAGGCTCATCTTCCTATACTTCTGTGTTGATTTGTGATGTAATTCAATATACAAAAAACATTTAGGAAAGAGGTTTAAAATAAGGTTATTACTCAAGAAATACTAGCAGTTATATTAAAAAATGGCAACAACAAAGCCTCATGAAAGAAAAAGGTAATACAGCAAGTAAAGAGTTTATTTGTTTCTTTGGTGAAAAGTATGTTTCTGGAAGACAGGTTTTCAACCAGAGGTAAGGGAGAGTAGCTATAAAGGCTGTGTGGTTTCACTACACTCCAGCTTTTGCTTATTAGGGCTTTTTTTTCCCTTGGAAAGGGAGCTCTGATTATGTGATTTAAGAAAAGTTAAAGGTTTCATATGTATGAAAGACTGAGGAGGTAAGAATAGGATATTCCCCACTGAGGAAAAACCTATTCAACAATCCTCAGGACTCTGTTCTCTATTGCATTGAATCAGACTTCACAGTTATCCTGCTGAGCCTGGGAAAGGGGTGTCACAGAGCCCACCACCGTGCTGATACCATGCGGAGAATATTTGACTTCTCCAATAAATAAACAAGAGGGCACACAGCTTTCAGACACTAGCATCCTCCAGTACCCAGCTTCCCTAACCCACCATGACCACAACGCCCCCTGGTGTCTGAGGAACAAGAGCAGCCAATTCATAGTGCTTTTACAGCAAAAAACATAAAACTGGCCTGTGGAGGCAAAAGCAGAATTGGTGGGTCAGGTAGCCTTTCTGTTCTCCTCATCTGATGAAACAAACAAAAAGACTATATTGAACAAGAGCGATCCAAATAAACTGTTATCCTATTATTTTAAATCTGCAGTGACCCAGCTTTGTAGCATTGAGAAACTTTCTCAGCAATACTCCAGCCCAGAGGGTCTGACACAGCTCAGATAGCCTGAGGAAATGGGATAGAGATATGGGCCAAGATGGCCAGGCGGGAACTCAATCTCTCAGCTGATTTCTTTTGGGAGATCCACTTGATAGAAAGAGAGACCAACTATACTACTTCCAAGTATGCTACTTCTTACATAAAGCAGAGATCTGTGGAGCTTAATATCGTAGTATGGTACAATGGTGGATGTCATTGCTGTCATTAAAGTTGAACTCTGATTTTGGAATTGCTAGAAATCCAAATTTGTACTGCCTATAGCAGTACAAATTTCTATGACAGAATTCCAAATTTCTATGACAGAATTAGGAGTGATGTGTGCTGCCAAGGACCTGACTTTAATTCCCAGATGGAAAAACACAAGTTGACAAGGCAAACACAGCTGCTAAGAAGGGAGATCTTCCTTCTTGCTGTATTAATGTCATCTTTCATACCAGGGTGAGGAATTGCTTCCAAATTCACCTCCAGAATATAAAGTATGAGACAACTACTTAAATGAGTTAAGATTTCCTGGAGGGACAAGGGGAAAACAAATGCAGCAGTGGTACTCACTAGACACTATGTTGAAAATGAACTATACAGCTTGTGGGTTGGGATGGGAGGGAAAACCTGGGAGACAGCAGGGGAGAGAATTGTACTTTTTACTAGACTTATGGAACTATAACTTCTCTGTAAATCACCTTTATAAAAACAACAAAGCCGGGAACCGGTGGCTCACACCTGTAATCCTAGCTACTCAGGAGGCTGAGATCTGAGGATTGCGGTTCAAAGCCAGCCCAGGCAAGGAAAGTCCATGAGACTCATCTCCAATTAACCACCAGAAAACTGGAAAGTGGTGATGTGACTTGAATGGTAGAGCGCTCACCTGGAGCTGAAGAGCTGAAGGACAGCGTACAGGCCCAGAGTTCATGCCCATGACCTACAAAAAATAAAATAACAAATTTCTTTAAGATTTCCTGTGCAGACAAGGTGCTTTCTCACATGTGTGTCAGGAGCCACCTGGTGTCTAAAAGGGACACTACAGCTACAAATTCTTCCACACCCCCAACTATACAGTTGCATACACTCAAATGCAAGATCTCCAAATTCTACGGAATTAAAGAAACTGACAAAAAAAAAAAAGTACAGTATCCTGTCTCTATTGGAAGTCAGAAACTATCCATTAAGCACTTAGCTATTTATCACACATCACGATGTATAACACTAGAATTAAAATTATGATCTGTAGTAATGAATACCCCTTCCAATTTCCTCCTTAGCATTTTAGGTAATAATATTCCTTCCTGAACTTAGCTTTGCCTGTCCCAATCCTACCTAGCCTGCAAGCTCAGCGAAGCCTTACTCTTCCATGGAGAGCCTCTCCAGCTCTACCTCAAGTAGCTTGGACCACTCTCTGCTTGGACCTCTATCTGACTGCTTTGTCCCTGAGCCCCCACTCCCATGGGCAACCTGTGGGACACATACTGCCACACAAGTATATTCTAACAACCAGAAGCTTCCATGTGCCAGCAGTTTTGCAAGAGCTTTATTCTAATCAACTCATTTAATTCTATATTAGCTCAGTGAGGTGGTTACTAGTACAATCCCCCCTTTACAAAATGGAAATTGAAGCCTAGAGAAGTTTGGAAAATGTCCAAGGTCAGCAAGGCTCCTACCCAGAAGATCCAAGGTGAAAGCGCTTGCCATCCTCCCTTATCGTTCACACAAGGGATGAGGGCCACATCCTAAAATTCCTTTGTTGATGTGTCTATGGTTTCTATCCCCACACTGTGATCTTAGAATTGATGTTCATAGTGTTACCACAGTTTACCAATTTCCCAGCAAACCAGAAGACTCAAGAATGAAGGTAGTTCCCCACCCCCACCCCCATTAATTGGGCTGATTAAAAAGAAAATGAGTTGGCACCAGTGGCTTACACCTGTAATCGTAGCTACTTAGGAGGCTGAGATCTGAGGCTTGCAGTTTGAAGCTAGCCCAGATGGGAAGGTCATGAAACTCTTATCTTCAATTAACCACCAAAAATGCCAGAAGGTCATGAAACTCTTATCTTCAATTAACCACCAAAAATGCCAGAACTTGGGGCGGGGGTGTAGTTCAAGTTAGTGTGCCAGTCTTGAGTGGAAAAGCTAAAGGACAGCACCCAGGTTCTAACTTCAAGCCCTAGCATTAGCATGAGAAAGATCCATCAGAAAGAATGGCATTGCCCATTCCTAAGGAAATAGAAAAACATGGAAAACATTATACTAACTAAACTAAGCTAGACCCAAAGAAACGTAGGCTGCATGGTTTCCCTCATTTGTAATAATTAGACTGTGCCTATAAATCTGCAAGTAAACCCAATGGATAGTAAAAGACAATTATACTTGGATACAATTAATTAAACACTCTAAACATTCACAGTAATAATGAAGGGGGATATTCTTAGGAGAGGATCACAAGGGCTCAATAGTTATGTGTATCTGACCATACAAAATGATGCTTATCAAAATAAACTCCAAGAAGAGGTTTTAAAAATTGTACTGTTTATGGCTCTTTTTTAAAAATCTTTTTTCTTTGGTTTATTCCCTTTGTCTCTGTGTTTGATTTCTGTATCCTTTGTCTTGTATATAAATTTATGGTTTAGGGAGGGGAAAGGGAAATCACAGAAACTCCTAGGACAAATGGTGAACTAATGCAGCAGTGAGACTCACTAGATACTATGTTGGAAGTTAACTATACATCTTGGGGGAGAGAGGTATCAGAGAAAAAAAATGGGGCAAGAATGAATGAGGAGGTAACACTGTTCAAAAAGAAATGTAAAACAAAAACAAAAAGAAATGTACTCATTACTTGGCACATGAAACTGTAATGCCTCTGTGCATCACCTTTACAATAAAACTTAAAAAAAACAACAACCTGGACAACATACCAGAGCTACAATGAGGAACTTGTGCTAAACATGTACTATAAGCCTGACACTTGGTTATGCATTTTATGTGTCACTTGATCCTGATAATGAGTTATTTTAGCAAGCAATTATTGTGCATATTTTATAAATGAGGAAGTGGAAGCACAGAGATGGAGTAACTTGCCTAAGGTCACATGGGCTTAGCCTGTGTGTGACACATGTCACCTCACACCTGCTGCGTGAGAACGCTGATGTGCAAGACAATTGAGGAATGGCAGAGAATATACCATGAGGAAGGAGGACTGTTTTCATAGAGCCACAACTTCTAATCCTGTAGGACTCATTTAAGCCAAAGACTGCACAGAAGGAAGGCTGCAGGTTTCCAGTTGTGAAGCTCTTACCTCCAGGGAGCTCACTAGGCACTGCTGCCATTCCCGAGCTGGCCTCATGGGGGCACTGCTCTCCTTTTAACACCTTATATTTTACTTTTTAAAATTTATTTTATTATAAAGATACCGTACAGAGGGATTACAGTTCCATGAGTAAGGCAATGAGTACACTTCTTTTTGAGCATTGTTACCCCTTCTCTTATTGTCCTCTATCCCTTCCCTTTCCCCACCACCTGAAGTTGTAAAGTTCATTTCCAATATACTGTCCTGTGGGTATCATTATTGTAATGGGTCATCCTGTGTCCTTGTTTCAGCATTTTGCTATTCCCTTTCCCCTCCCCAAATCAGACAAATGTATATACAAGATGCACCACAATAAGTCTAATTTCTGCATAATTACACAGAGGTCTAGGTGGTCACGGACCAACTCCTTTGGTAAGAGTGTCAGGATAAAAGGCATTCACTTGCTAGGATGTGTGTCCAAGCATTCAAGAGAAGCCAACGAGGTAAAGTGACTGTATCCAGGAACACATTCTGACAGTCCCAGGCCCATCCTGCAAGCACAGAGGAGGAAGATGGGACGTGCATTATGGCTTCCAGGAACTCTAATTTGGGTGCCTAGATGTCTGGGAGATCAGACAGCTAGATTGCACATGGAGGCAAAATGGAGAATGGCACATGTTTGTGAGCACTTCACACCGCACTGATGCTACCACCAAACTTGTTTGCACCTGCTACCTGGAGCTTGAATGGGTGGAAGATACCTGCCCCATGACTACAGATGTCCAAGAAACTACTCATTAATTTACACTAAATCCCTGACCCATGTTTTTCTTTATAATAATAAATAATACAACTTCCTTCCTCCTTTCTTTCTCCTTCCTTCATTTCTTTCTCCTCCCGCCCTCCCTCCCTCCCTTCTTCCCTCCCTCTTTCCCTCCCTCCC
This sequence comes from Dipodomys merriami, assembly GCF_024711535.1. Classification (NCBI taxonomy): domain Eukaryota; kingdom Metazoa; phylum Chordata; class Mammalia; order Rodentia; family Heteromyidae; genus Dipodomys; species Dipodomys merriami. The sequence continues at coordinate 49,776,692 of NW_027206401.1, forward strand.
TCTCTCTGTCCCTCCCTCCCTCCCTCCCTCCCTCCCTCCCTCCCTTCCTTCCTCCCTCCCTCCCTTCCTTCCTTCCTTCCTTCCTTCCTTCCTCCCTCCCTCCCTCCCTTCCTTCCTTCCTTCCTTCCTTCCTTCCTTCCCTCCTTCCTTCCTTCCTTCCTTCCTTCCTTCCTTCCTTCCTTCCTTCCTTCCTTTTTGATTTTTTTCTTTTTGGTGCCAGACCTGGAGCTTGAACTCAGAGCATAGGAGCTTTTGTGCTCAAGTCTAGGGCTCCACTACTTGAGCCACAGCTCCACTTCCAACATTTTTGGTAGTTAACTGGAGATAAGCATCTCATGTACTTTCTTGTCCAGGGTGGCTTTGAACCACAATCCTCAGATCTCAGCCTCTATGTAGCTAGGATTACAGGCATGAACCACAGAGTCCCAGCCTACAAGTATTTCTTAATCTGGAATAATGTTTACCTGTAAGATTTTTTCTGGAGCTTGCCTTTGGGATCAATTTGGACTTTGCTCTCTACTGAATCCTCACCTCATTCAGCCTCATAGATTCTATGTCCTCTACCAGTTCCATCTAACACAGTATATCCAAATATCTAAAGCTCAGTAAGGTCAGTAGTTATCAAGGGAAAATAGATGAAATAGCTTGTTCTACTTAAAAATATTCCCTTCTTGTTCAGTTAGCTATAATATACTGATCATCTGTTTCTTGGTGGAAGTGAATTATAAGATCTTCCATAAACATAAACATCCATAAATGCTTTCTTTCTCTCACTCTTTTTTTTTAATCAGCCGTGGGGCTTGAATTCTAGGCCTGGGCGTTGTCCCTCAGCCCTTCAGCTCAAGGCTGGCACTCTACCACTTGAGCCACAGCCCCACTTCCAGTTAAGTGAGTGGTCTATTGGAGATAAGAGTCTCATGGACTTTCCTGCTCAGGCTGGTCTTGAACCACGATCCTCAGATCTCAGCCTCCTGAATAGCTAGGATTACAAGTATGAGCCACTGGTGCCCAGCTTCCATCAACATTTTCTATGCCTGTGATTGCTTCATATAGAGCAAGGGCCAGGAATCCAGAGCAGGTTAGATCTGGCCTGCTCCTCTGTCTGATTTTGGATGTCTGTCAGTCAGCTTTCCATTGCTGTGGCAAGAATATCTCAGAAAGCCAACTTGAAAGATTGATTTTTGCCTCAGAGTTTCATGGTCACTAGGCTCCATTGCTTCTGGGCTTACATCATTATGGCAAGGAGCTTGTGGTGGAGAAATGTAGTTTACCTCATGCTGAACAGGAGGAGAGCAAGCAGGGCGCCAGGACAGATATATCCATGAGATCCATTCCCTGCCACCTGATCTGTTTCTTTAAACTAGCCACCACCTCCTATCATTCCCATTACACCCATCTAGTCCACACAATTATGAACCCTTTCAATGGAAGAGAGTTGTTTATTTTCTGGTCACTTCTGAACATTGCTGCACTGGGGACCAAGTCCTCAACACATGAGACTTTGGAGGATATTTCAGCACCGAAATAACAACTTGTAAGCTAAGAATGATTTTTATAATTTTAAGGAGTTGGGAAATATCAAAGAACAATAATATTTTATGACATGAAATTTAGATTTCAATGTCCATAAAAATGTTTCATTAGAAATGTCACGCTCATTCATTTATGTAGCATCTAAGGTTTGTTTGATCAACAAAGATACAGTTGAATAGTTACAACAGAGATTGCTGATCTGTAAAGACTACAGTAGTTACTATTTGATTCTTTATAGTCTCTGGCATACTGTAACAGACTCCTTTGTGTTGATAATACCTCTATCTAATGGTGTACTTTGTGTCCTGTAACAAAATGCCTAAGACAGAGTAACTTACAAAGACATTTAGCCCATGAATTTGAGGGTTGGAGGGTTCAAGCAGCATGGTGCCAGCATCTTGGCAAGGGTCTGTGGCTGTGAAGGAGAAGCAGAAAGGAAAACACTCACATGGAGAAGAGAACGTGTGTGTGTGTGTGTGTGTGTGTGTGTGTGTGTGTGTGTGTGTGTGTGTATTAATGGAATTTTTATTGGAATCCTTAGTTCTTGCATCTCTGAAAGAGATTTAAGCAAGATGTGACACAAAAATCAATCGCAATGCTTATGAAGTAGGATAATGCACTTGAGAGTTAGAATGGGTCACCTAGAGGGGAAACTGACCCCCAGATTCTGGAAGTCCTGGCCTTTATGTTAGTAAAAGGTAGGACTTTAAATCTTTCCCTTTTTCTCTGCCTCAAAGGGCATGTCTTCTCCAGTGAATTAAATCAAATCCCTTACCATGTAACAAAAATTATTCTGTACATTCAATGACCCAACACCACTTAAGAAAAGTGGGTGGGTGAGGAGTAGACTGGGTGGGAGAAAATCTGCAAGTAGAATAAAATTAAAATGACATGTTCATGGCTCATGGCCCAGAGCTAGCTCTTGACCACTCCAGCAGTTTGGGCAGGAGCCTGGGTGGTATGCTTTGACAGACTTCGCATTCTTTTCTATAAGGAGACAGGATGATATATATATATATATATATATATATATATATATTATACATATATTATATATATATATATATATATATATATATATATATATATATATATAGTCTTTGTGTAACTGATTGTTTTGCCCTCAAGATCAATATATTGTGAGGCATGTACCCAACCCTTCCTTGCATTCTCTTGGCTTACTGCTATGTGTCCCTGCTATCAAACCTGTAGAGTAGTCTTGTTCTCCTGAGAGCTAACCCACTCTTCAAGAGCAGTCTGAATCCTTTCTAAGGGCAATGCCTCCATGATCTAAGCACTTTCCACTAGGCTCCATCTCTTAAAGGTCCCCCCCTTCAACACTGTTATACTGTTATACAGCACATGCAAACCATAGTAATGGTCTTATTTTACAGACAAAGATGTAAGAAGCCCCCAAAGGCTATAAGTAACTGGAATGACATAGACCTTGAACTAAAAGCCTTGGCCACATTTCTTAAGCTCTCTAAGCTGTAGTTTCATTACTTACTGAAAAACAGTGTTGCCCTCCTATCACTGTGGTGGAGATGAAAGGGAAAGAGACGGTCCTACAGCTTATCACAGCACCCACCTGCTGTGAGGGCTTAGTAAGCAAAGTGAGGACTAGCTAACAATATCATTTTTATGATTCAAAGTCAGATGTTCGACTTTAGCCAGTTCATGTTCCCTCAGGAAAAGCAGGGGTGAATATGATATGACGTGCATTGACTATAATTTTACTGTTTATCAAAACTCAAAACAAAGCTGGGTGCTGGTGGCTCATGACTGTACTCCTCTCTGTAGGAGGCTGAGGTCTGAGGATCCCAGTTTGAAACCAGTCCAGGCAAAAAAGTCTCTGAGACTTATCTCCAATTAACCAGCAAAAATCCAGAAGTAGAGCCAGGATTCAAGTGGTGCAGTGCTAACCTTGAGTGAAAAAGCATTCAGGCCCTGGGTTCAAGTCCTCCCACCCCATTTTAAGAAGCTCAAAATCATCTCCACTTACTCCCCAGAATCTGATCCATGCAAGTCCTTGTGTTTGTACACTATCATAATGGCCACAGGGTGTCCTTCAAGAGAGGAATATCACCAACTGAGGCCAGATCTCTTCACCATTTTAACTCTTCTGATGCATAAAATAAGGACAAGAGTATCCAACAACATCCTACATAATCGAAAGTTCAAAGATTACAGATATAAAAGCATTTGAAATGTCTTTGCAGCAAAGTCTGTGTCTAAAAAGCTTCACTGACTGTTGAGTGCCATCATGTGAACAGTGACCTAACCAAATATTTAGGTTTTCTTTGGTCTGAAGAGGAGCAAGCAGTTCCCAGCTGAACATGTTGGAGAGTGAGCCCATGATACAATATGAAGGAAGTTGTCAGAGAAGGAAGTGGGAAAATGAGAAATCTTCTTAAAACTTCTTGTCATGCTGAGTGAATAGCTTGCCCACCCTTGCTTCTTTCTTATATGGGATCTCCAGCCTTCCTGCATCTGTCCTCCTGTATCTTCTCATCTTCCTTTTTCCTGCCTTCCCTGTTTCCTTCTCCCACCTTCCAGCCCTTCTGCATCAGCCTCTTCTCTATTACTTCATCCCAAATGAATCCCAATGTTGTTTCTGTATTCTGTATTCTAAAATATTTCTGCTCCATGTCCACGTTTCCTTTCATGTGGATTGCTCTGTTGCTGAGAACTAAGAATTCACTTAGAAGGACTTTGTAGTCTGCATGGCTCTTTCACATGTGTTCCTTTGTTTATCATTGGGTCCTCTCAAATACCCATTAGAAAAGAATTGTCCCAATTTACAAGGGATAATAATAGCACAGAGATTTCACTCTTTTTGTTTGTTTGTTTGTTTAATAGACAACTGTTCCTTAACTGGAAAAAGGAGCTTCTTGTGTTGTGGCTTTGGAGTTTCACTTGGTTTATTTAGTTCTCTGTTTTGTGACCTTACTAAGGCTATCTTTCTCAGGTCTATTATTTGAAGACATTCATAATAATATTATCACCTACAAAATGAATTACTAATTCTCTAGCATAACATTATTAATTTCCCAATTCGCTAGCATAGCATAGCATGGTTAACCCTTAACTTCCTTTCCAATTTTATGTCTTGAAATCTTCCCTTTTGTAGACTACATTTTCCTAACTACTTGCCCTCATAAATTTCTCTTGGCTTAGATTATTCTACTTTTTTTCTCACCAAATCTTTCACTGAAACAATAGGGCATTCAACAGTGGCCGACTGAAGTTGTCTTCCATCTAAATTTCCCATGTTAGAGCTGAAAAAAAAAAACACAACCCCAAACCCCAAAACCCTGAATTTGTAAGAGGCTTCCTATGTATTCCCACTCTATGTTTCCTTTTTACATACCAGATTTTAGCTTACACGACACGGTGTTCAGGGTGTCACTGTCAAAGTGTCTCTCTCTAAAATCATAGTTTTGGGGAAAGTAAACACCATCTGCCACAGGCATTAATCAAGCATCGGGATCATGTTGGAACTGGATAGGCGTAACTCAGAGCTGACATGACCTTTAAGAGGGCTTTAGGCACCACTAAACTGTGGCATGATCTCCAGGAGGGCTTCACTTGGAAATTTCATTAATCCAGAAAGCACCAAATTACGTATTTCTCTGAACGGCTCAGAAAATGTGACAACAATGTTAGGAAGAAAAATGACATTTGGACCTATACTTGAAAGAGAATGTAGTTGATAGCATTGGTAGGAAGATATCACTAAAGAACATAGGCACAGTTACACAATCATTGTTTTAAAATGTTGTTGGTGCTTTACGAAGGTTCAAGACATTTGATCTACTGATGTCCTCAATTTGCTAACAAGGTAATATCATTAATGGCCACAGAAGGTTCTCTAGGAGATGAATATCACTTACTCTGGCAATAAAGGCAATAAATTTTCAGGTCAAATTTCTTAGTAACTGAGAAATTAATTTTGTTAAAATTCAAAAGCTCTTTCAACGATCAAGTTCAGAAAATCCCCCCCACAGCCAGATGTCTTATTTCCTTTTTTAATCTTAACACTAAGCATAGTCCTATATATCCTTTTAATGGTTTCTATGGCTTCTGAATTTTTACAAATACAAAATAGCTTTTTTTTTTCTCGTATAAGACTCTTGAATGCCACACACTGATGGCTCATACCTGTAATCCTAGCTACTCAGGAGGCTGAGATCTGAGGGTCCCCATTCCAAGCCAGCCCAGGCAGGAAAGTCGGTGAGACTCTTATCTCCATTTAACCACCAGAAAACAGGAAGTGGTATTGTGGCTTAAGTAGTAGAGCCCTAGCCTTGAGCTAAAGGGTTGAGGGGCAGTGCCCAAATTCAGAAAAGACTAATTTTTTTTTTTTTTTTGCAGTATGAGTGTACAATACTTTTGGTGGAAAGATGTGTTTCTGAACAAGGGGGATGTCACCTTTCTGTCTTCTTAGTCATCAGCCTCTACAGCCTGGTAGCATCTTCAGTGAATCTAAGCATCATAGCAAGCATTCCTAAAATAAAAATGAGGGAATGCATTCAATAAGTTCTCCTCAGGCTGAATTTCTGGTTTCATAGAAAGAATGGAAGAGGAACATTAAATCTTTGCAAATACCACTTGTGCATTAGAGCAGTTAAAACCTTTTGGGAGGAAAAAAAAAAGACTAAGCATGCTCAGAAGTGCTCCTGCCAACAATTGTAACCTCTCCATCATTTGCTCCATGATCTTGGCAAAGGCTGGCAGAGATGAATCTTCCATCTTTCTCTTTTAAACTGTGTCCTTCTACTGAGCTTGCTGTTTCTGATGTTACACACTCCCAAAGTGCTTTCCTAAATATATAACTATATATTAGGCTCCCAGCACAAAATCTTTACACTCTGTTTGCAGAAAACATTGCTTTGGAACTAATTCTCGTGCTTATCTTACCTGTAATAAGTCTCTTATTCCTTGCTGTCCATGGCTTTTTTAACTTTGGACTTCCCAAGATGGAAATCCTTTGTGATCAGCAATACAGACATTATACGCGCGGCTCTCTGGCAACCTTGAGAAAAACAAAACCATCTGAGAACTGGAAACTTTGTCCTTGAGATTGTAGAATCCACATTGCATGCTCTGACCAAATCTTGAATCAAGTCACTCCTTAGCTAACATGGAGAGCACCCCCAACCCATCCCCTCGCCCCTCCCACCCGGAAACTCTGTATTTTGTGAGCTAATCTGTTTCTGTAGGGAAAAGTCCAATTTTGGTCCCTTTCATTCTTGGCTACCACCCCAGGTTCACTAGAAGGGTTCTGAACAGGAATGCAGAATTCCTTAGGACAGGTCTGTGTTTTGAAGAGTCATCCTTGACTCCTACTCATAGACCTCCTTCTATGGACCCTAAAGTGGGCTGAAAAGCTGACATGCTCTTGTGTAAAGCACAGGTGTGAATAGCCAAACAGGATTTTGATCTCCAACAGTTGTTTTTACTTTTCTCTCAATTTTCTTATTTCCAATGTAGGTCAATAGTTGGTACCTTCCAGAGTGGCTGTGAGAGATTCCAACAAGACAAGTGTTGGTGCAGAGCCTGCTACTATAATGTCTGCTACAAAGGTGTTCAATTCATCGTCACTGCTATAGGCCCTACCCCTGCCCTATTTTTAATCCATCCAGATCGTGCTTGTCAGTACCATGGGAGCAAGAGACTGCAGAGAGGCCACAAACAATGGGCTGACTGGGACACCAGAAATATGAGTGATCAACTTATTCTCAAGGTATATTATCTGGAAGACATGCATGCTAAAGAGAGGACTATGGGCAGAGGGCATCCAGTCAAGGTAAAGGATTGAGGGAAGAATAATTTGGGGCTTGGAAGCTGTACAACAGAGTGAAGCAGAAAATGGAAGCATGCCCTTGCTCCTGGGCTTCAGTGCTGACTCTAGGATAGTGGGGGCTGGGGTCAGGCACATCTCTCCTGAGAGGATCATTTGTGGTCATCTGATGACAGGGGTGGTCAGCACTGTGGCCAGAGAGGAAAGGGCAGCCCAGCCCTCTGGCTTCAGGAAACCATGCTTCCCTTCTGGAAGCATGAAAATTGCACCTTATAAACCCTAAGACAGGGGTTGATTGGAATTGAGGTGGGAGCAAGAGTAAGCATAGGAGCAAGAAAAATTCTAGAAACAATTTAATGTGTCCCAATTGGATTGAAAATGGAGACATTTGGCTTCTTTTTCCAAGCTAAATATAAATTTCCCCCTGTATATTTATTACCTTTATAATAACAATAAACAAATATTTAAAAGTAAAAAACAAGATCCATATTTAATATTAAAATAAGTTTTCTGCTCTTTTCATGTTTTGTATTGTGTTAGTAAAGCTGAAAGAATCTCTTCATTCCATACATGAAGCAGACACCTTTCAGAGGACGGCCCTCTGTCCCCACTTACCCTCTCCCTTGACATTAGGGGACAACAATCACCAGGTATAATCCATCCCTCCCTCCCACTTTTTTTGTGCAGCTACTGGATCTTGAACTCAAGGCCTAGGTGCTGTCCCTTAGTTTTTTCTTTTTTTAATTCTAATTTTATTATGAAAATTAGTTTTTTTCATTCATGGTTCATACTCTATCACTTGAACTACAGCTTCACTTCTAGATTTTGGCTATTTAATTGTAGGTAATAGCCTTATAGATTTTCTTGCCCAGGCTGGCTTTGAGCTAGGACTAGAGATTTAAGACATCAGTGCCTGGTTTATAATTTTCTTTCATCTCGTTAAGCAAATGTAATATATGAACTTGGTTCTGGTAGTTACCATAATAGATCTCGACTCCTCCCTACACTGCTCATGTCCAGACTAAACAGGATGGCTAATATCACAGGCCCAAAAGTCATACCTTGTGGGGTTGATATAGGTTCTGCCCCAACTAGCTGACTGGCTTTGAAAAAATGACCTAACTTCCAATTTTAAACTATAATGTGTTTATAGTGTCCCATACATATACACGTGTAAAAACATGGTGAGTTTTTTGTTTGCTTGTTTTGTTGGTCATGGGGCTTGAACTCTGGGCCTAGGGTCTGTCCCTCAGCTCTTCAGCTCAAGGCTAGTGCTCTACCACTTCAGTCACAGCACCATTTTCACTTTTCTAGTGGTTTATTGGAGATAAGAGTCTCACAGACTTTCCTGCCCGGGCTGGCTTTGGACCGAGATCTGTAGATCTTAAACTCCTGAGTAGCTAGAATTACATGTGTGAGCCACCAGCACCCAGCACATGGTGTTTTTTTTTTTTTAACATCTGTCAAATTGGGTAACAACCAATTCTGTTCTGTCTGCCACCATTCTGGAGAACAAGGTAGGTTGCAAAGCAGTATAGCCATAGTTCCTGCCCTTCAGCAATCAGTCATCTTGCAGCTGTCTTGTGATCTCTAGATCAGACTTTGCACTGGGCAGAGACCACACTACAACTGTAACCAAGCTGCTGCTTTTACCATTCGGAAATCCTACATTGATAATGTCAAAAATACATCCAAAGCTTTCTCAAGAATAGTACTTTTCAGCAGGCAATAGTGAATCACACTTGTAATCCTACCTACTCAAGAGGCTAAAATCTGAGGATCATGGTTCAAAGCTAACCCAAGCAGGAAAGTCCTTGAGACTCAATTAACCACCAAAATCTGGTAGTGGAGCTGTGGCTCAAGTGGGACAGAGCCCTGGTCCTAAGCTCAAGCCTAGAACTAGCACACATATAAAATAGTACTTTTCAGTTACCTGAAACCTTTCAGTTTTGTAGTTCTTAAGCAACCAACAATAAGTTGTTTATATTAATTATAAGTTGATTAATCAGTTGTTATTACCTTGTAGTGGGTAGATATTTGTTGAGAAATTTTAATGGCTTGGGTATTCTTCCATTTTGATTTACTACATTGTGGTTGTTAAAAGATTTATAGCATTGACTCAGGAGATGGGCCCCATATCCCAGGGAGTTTGGTTACAAAACACAGGGGATTTTCTATTGTAGAGGAGGAAATCTGACTTCTACAGACACATTTTTCTTTCACACCCAGAAAATTCAGGTGAGTCTTTCCTGAATTATTTTATATTCAGGTCCCAGATTTCAAATACTGTCTCACTGAATTGGAAGAGAAATTACTATTTTTGTCAAACAGTAATCTCTCTATTGGAATTTGTATGGCCCTCCTACATTTGGGGCAATCTAAGAAAGTGGCCCTTTACTTCTCAACTACCCAACAAATATTGATGCAGTTATGTGCTTGGTGTAGATATGGGTAAAGCCAGACATCTGGTGTGTTCAGACTGTCTCATGAAACATTTCCTCCTAATCAGTTTAACTTCTGCTCACTTTTGAATAGTTTTTGTTTTGGTTGTGCCAGGATTTGAACTCAGGGCCTTTTGTTTGCTAGGCAAGTGATCTACCACTTGAACCACATTCTTGAACATGCTTTTGAATATTCTAGTGTTCCATCAAAATAGCAGTTTACAGGCCCATAGTACCCAGCAAAAAAAAACTGAGGATCAATACACGGTGTTGAATACATTTATTTCATCTTAGGATGAATGCTCTCTTTCATAGGGACATTTCGGCTACCAATTTCTAATCAAAAACTGGTTCATCCTCCTTAATAACAAGATCGGAAGGTGTTTGCTTCCTTGATGGCAGAATAAAATCAGCATGTCCTGGTGAAAGCTTAGGGAAAGTGTAATTGATGTACTTTTGAAATGCTTCTCTGGTTTCCTCCAATTCCTCCTCCAGGAAATTCTTCCAGTTGGTCATGATTCCCAGTTGTTTGGCTACAGACAGCAGCTCATCCTGGGTGTTCACCAGCTTATTCTTCACAGTGCCAAGCATGACCTGATGTGTCTTCTCGGCTTCCTGCAGTACCACCTGCACCTCTTCTTGTTTCTGCTTCTGAGCCATGCCATAGTACACATTCATTTCATGTTCCTTGGCCTTTATCAGCCGGCCCATGTTCTCCTTTTGGTCCTTCATAGCTGTCACACCACTAGTCAGGAACTCCTCCATGGCCTTGCTGAAAAACATCATACAGATTCATAAATTAGTCAGTCATTTTGCCTTTAATAAAGGAATAAATCATCATGTCATTGAGCCTATCCTAAGTAAACAGGCCAGTATGGATAAGTGTTTAGACAGCATTAGCTATTAACAGTCAATTAAAAAGCATTTCCAAAGGATGAAAAAGTATTTCCTAGCAGAGTGCTGGTGGCTCACACCTGTAGTGCTAGCTACTCAGGAGGCTGAGATCTGAGGATTGAGGTTTGAAGCCATCCCAGGAAGAAAAATCCTTAAGACTTCTATCTCCAATAAACTACTCAGAAAAAGTCAGAAGTAGCAATGTGGTTCAAGTGGTAGGGTGCTAGCCTTGAACACAAAGAGCCTAGGCTGAGTTTAAGTCCCAGGACTGGGGGGGGGGGAGGAAGGAGGGAGGGAGGGGGAGAGAGACAGACAGACAGACAGACAGACAGAGAGAGAGAGAGAGAGAGAGAGAGAGAGAGAGAGAGAGAGAGAGAGAGAGAGAGAGAGAGAGAGAGAGAGAGAGAGAGAGAGAGAGAGAGAGAGAGAGAGAGAGAGAGAGAGAGAGAGAGAGAGAGAGAATTTCCTGAGGTAGCTCTCTGTTGTGGGCTCAGGAGAGGTCAGTAGCCCAATGTCTAATGGTAACTTTGGGTCTCTGAGACTGCCTAGCCAGAAAAATCCTGAGTGAATTATGCTTGAAAGTGAAGAGTCCAGGCATTGGTGGCTCACACCTGTAATCCTAGCTACTCAGGAGGCTGAGATCTGAGGATTGTTAGTTGAAGCCAGCCTGAGAAGGCAAGTTCACAAAACTCTTATCTCCAATTAAGCACCAAAAAGTTAGAAATGGAACTGTGGCTCAAGTGGTGGAGTGCATCCTTGAGTGAAAACACCCAAGCCTTGAGTTCAATTCCCAATACTTGCACAAAAAAGAAAAAACACTAGAGTCAGAGTGCCAGAGAAAGAATTTTCTGACAACCCAGTGGCTTATATTTAGTTCAATTCCCAATACTTGCACAAAAAAGAAAAAACACTAGAGTCAGAGTGCCAGAGAAAGAATTTTCTGACAACCCAGTGGCTTACATTTAGCCAGAGGGAAGATAACTTGACCCTCACAGGTTAGATTTAACATTAATCTTGATTTTTTTAAACTGAGATTTCTCTGACTGCTTGCTGGAACTTTTTGATTGTAGGATCCTTATTATTTTGGTCAGTTGTGAGGTTTGAACTCTGGCTGGGAGCTATCCCTGAACTTTTCAGCTCAAGGCTAGCACTCTACCACTTGAGCCACAGCCCCACTTCAGGTTTTCTGGTGGTTTATTGGAGATAAGAGTCTCACTGACTTTTCTGCCTAGGCTGGCTTTGAACTGTGATTCTCAGATCTCAGCATCCTTAGTAGGTAAGATTATAGGGGTGAGCCACTTGGGCCCAGCTGTAGGATCCTTTTACACTCAAAACTACTGAGGAACTCAAAGATCTTTAGTTTGTATGAATTAAATCCATTGACATTAACAGTACTCAACATTAAGAGTTTAAAAATATTAATATCAAATAGCAATGGATCCATAATATGTTAACGTAAATATTGTTATGAAATCTATTTTTCCATAACAAAATTTGGTGAGAAGAGTGGGTTTTTTTTTGCAATATCTTTATTGCCCAGTTAAAAACAAAATGGCAGGCTTTTATAGTATTTCTATTATATTCATATTAAAAATGGTAAACCATATTGCACATATTGAAGGTTGAAAAAGAAATATCTTAGTCTTACCCAGAAAACAGCTTTGATTTCAGGGATACCCCTCTTACTGGAACACAGGGACCCTAAAGGTCCTCAGAACTACAGGTTAAGTCATTGTTGATGATCCAGATCTCTGGCCATAATGCCTATGGCTACATGTAATTGAGAGCAGCCAGCCCTACTGTCCTGTTCTGGTGTGTATACCAAACTGACAACTTTTGTGCATCTATCCACTCACTCCTGAGAGAGGTCTATTATTGTAGCCCACTAGGATGAGGCCACTAAGGCCCAGAGGGGTTAGGTCACCTGTACAAGTTCAAACCAGCCCTACAACCCTGGCAGTCTGAGGTCAGGCAGCTTTCAGCCATTGTGAGAAACTTTAGTGGATTTCTTGAAGAGTTGAATAAAAATCTGTAAATTCATGTATTTATGGTTATTCATGAAAATCCACCTTTTCTGTCTCAGTCTTCGCATGGCCTTTCAAAATTTAGCAGTTACCCTGTCATCTGAAGCCCATCCCAATGTACAAGTCTCATTTTCTCTGATTCTTTTCACCGTGACTTCTAAACCTGACCTTCTTCTCCAATCTTGAAGCAAACATCACTGGTCCTCAGTCTCTCTAGTTTTCCTACCAATTAGGATATCCACCCTTAACAGCAAGGGCTAGTGTTTATTGAGCATTGACTGTGTCAAAATAAAGCATGGAAAACCCATTTCAACAGTTAATTTGACCTTTGTTCTTTTGCTTTATTTGGCAGTACTAGGGTTTGAACTCATGGATAGGCAGGTATTTTACCACTTAGCAATGCCTCCAGCTTTTCTGCTTTTATTTTTCAAATAGGGTACTGAGCTTTTTGCCTGGGACTAGCCTCAAGTCATAATTATGCAATTCCACATAGCTGGGATTGCAGGCATGTATCATAAGGTCCAGCTTATTTGTTGAGAAGGGGCCTTGCTAAATTTTTGTTCTAAGTGCAATCCTCCTGAGTAGCTGAGAATACAGGTATGAGCTAGTGTGACTGTCTCTCTTTTGAACCTCTTTTAGCATTCTTTCTCATTATGTTTGGAAGGCTGTTGAAATGGTTAGAAGAGGGCTGGGAAGGTGGCTCAGTGGTAGAGCGCTTGTCTTGCATGCCTGAGGCCTTGGGTTCGATTCCTCAGCACCACATAAGCAAAAAGAAAAAAGCCGGAAGTGGTGCTACGGCTCAAGTGGTAGAGCGCTAGCCTTGAGCTGAAGTGCTGAGGGACAGTGCCCAGGCCCAGAGTTCAAGCCCCACAACCGCACCCCCCCCCCAAAAAAAAAGAAATGGTTAGAAGATACATTGTTCATAGATTTAAAGAAAAATACCTGGGTGTTTCTTCAATCCTACTTATTAAGTATAATTTTTACTTTCCTTATGTATGTTGCTAACATCATGTTTTTAACCCCTTTTCTATATCCATCAATAAAAATACTAGCTCTAAAGACAGTAAAAACTAACAGATCTTTCTTAATAGCAAATCCTAAACTATGGTGAAATTCACTCCAAACTCATTTGTACATAAAATGGAGCCAAAGAGAACAGAGCAGATCATTTGCCTGGACAGCCCATAATAGGCTATTCATTCATTTCCATTTGAACATCAGGACTGTTAGATATATTTCAGACATCTAGCTCATTGTGTTCACAGGATCTGAACACAATATATTTTCCTAATGTATTCAGAGCTTTTCCCCAGGATTCTGGGAAGCCATGGCTCCAGGGCTGGCTGGAGGACCGGGGGCTCCTCAAGCAGGCCCTGCAGCAATCACCGAAGTGTAGGGTGTAGAGGCCACACCAGGATTCCAGTCTCCTCTCGTATCTTACTAGTACTCTTGCACTTCACTGGCCCTGTTTATTACGTGTCTCTGCTCTTTCTGTTCTTTTTCCTTTCTCACAAATGGGACTTCCATCTTCTAGCACTCAACCCAAGACCAATTTCCTCAAAAACTAAACAAAACCAAACCACTAGACCCCATCACGGCTTTGCTTAACATTTCCAGGACTCTGAATTCTCCTAGTGCCCAAGTGTTATTTGTGGCAGGGTGTACACAATCTTGCTCTAGAGGGGCAACCATGCTTTGGTTACTTCACATAATGTTGAGAAAGGGCTTTGATTACTTTCTTTTTTCTTTTTCTTGTTTTGGGATTTTGTAACCAGGCTGGCTTGCATTATAAGCCTCCTCTTCCTCCCTAAGCCTCCTGAGTATTGGGATGACAGGTGTATACTACCATGCAAGACCATGATTTCTTTGTGGCAGAGTTCAGTGCTTCCACACAGAATACACTTGACATTTTCTGGTGAAGTAGCCCAGTGCTCTAGATAACTCATATAACTTCCTATAGAGCAGCACAGGATAATAGAAGGTTGCAAGCATTGGCATCATAAAGGCCAGGATCCAAATTAGACCTGGTCACCTCCTTTCCAGAGGACCTTTGTCAGTTTGCTGCATTTCTCTCTAAGACTCTTGAGTCTTAATCTGAAGATAGGCAGGATGTTAGAATGCCCAGGAAGGGATTTGAGAATTTGATGAGGAGTATACAAAAGATTTTGTGTGTGCTGTGTATCGAATAAAGGGTAGTTGTCATTAGGAATTACTGCCATGACCACAAAAATTCCTGAGCAACTGCTTCATTCATGTCTTGCCTTGGGCTACAAAACAATTAAACCTTTTCCAAGTGGGGATGTTCAAGTTTTTTAACTAGAGTTTTTTAAACTCTAATGTTTTCTGGATAATCTCTTTAGATTCTAATCAATCCATGCATTTCAGAAATTTCTTATAAGGAACTGTTCTGAATTCCTGTCTTAGATGAAAGTTGATAGCGAAACAAAGGCTCTCCAGTAGAATTTTAATTGGAGGTTTCCCTGCATATATTAAAATGTCTGCAAATGTTAAAAAAAATCCTTGGAGTCTACCAATATCTGGAAATGAAATCTGGTATGTGGTAGAGTTAAGCTGATCACAACAAAGGTGGACCTTGTTCAGTAAATACAAGGAGGGCTGGTCATGTGCCAAGTGCTTGAGAAACATCACTGGACAAAACAGACATTCTAATCAGGCCTCTTCAAACAAAAACATGGCATTTCCCTAAGCTTAGGTAATTGCCTCCATCAAAGATGCACACTGAAAAGCTTTCATTTAAGCATCCCAGAGGAAAGGGCCGGAGGGGTGGCAATAGAAGGAGCCCACAGGTATGAGTGAGGAGTGGACTCAGAGACTGAAGGGGGGAGGGAGGGAGAGAGGGGGGAGGAGGAGGAAGTGGAGAAAGGGGGGGAGGAGAGAGGGAGGATGTATCTTCCTCTGATCTGGACTGCTGATGGAAATGATTTAACCTAAGGCACCCACCTCCCCTCTCATAGCCATAGCTTCAAACTGTCCTTGCTGCTGACCCCGCTGCATCATCTCTCTCTTTACTCCTGAAGAAATGTACCAGCAGTCTTGTAAGAGAACTTGAGACCAAGTCCACATATGATGCTGATACCTTGATGAACACAGATACTGCTGAGACCTTGAAACTCCTCAGTCAAAACAACATTGCTCACCTACCCTGCCTCCCATCCCACCCCACTTTCACGGGGTGAGATGCTCCTCCCTGACTGTACTCTCTGCCTAATATTTAAAGAGATTCTGTTGGAAGGGGGATGTGCCATGTTCCCTTCCACTAGGCTGAAGGAGACACTCCTGAATAAATCCTGTTAGTCTGTTGAGTTCACTTGCTGCCCTTTCTTTAGTCTGATACCTTCATGACTTACAACTGTGATTCCACAGGGCTCTGCCTCCTCCAGACACCCTCCCTCGCCTTCCTTTCCTATCTCCACAGTGATTTTTCTCTTGGCCAAAGGGGAGATGCCTTGAAATTGCACCACCATGGCCCTCATCTCCTTCACAGAGGATACTTTTGGCCCAGTTCTGAGAAATATTTTTACTTGTTAATTATCTACAATTGAATATGTTTGTCAAGTCAGGGAGCACAGACTAAGGAACAAGCCAGAATCAGAAGGCCAAACAAGGAGGTCTCTTAACATCTGGAAAGTATGGTATTTCTCTTGCTTCAGGCAAAGTCTGGGCTCCTGTTGGCTGTCTATACATACATAATGACTAATGACGTATGTCAAGGAATTTGTGATTGTGTACTTTTTGGGTCTGTGAATACATGAAAGGGTATGGAAAGTGTGACCCTATTATGAAAAATGACTGTGGGAGGCAGTTGGCAGGGAAAAGCAGGAGTCAGGACATGCGAGTTTTACTCTACACTCTTCCATAAAATCAGTCTTTTGGGCAACATAGATTAGTTTGTAGTGAGAATAATATCAAGATGTAACACAAGTTACCACTGTAGGATATGAGCAAGGCTGGGGAACGGGAATGTTGAGTTTTATGTGTCTATGGAAAATTCTTCTTATTCTCAGTTACAGAATGAAAAACACCATGTTTAGGAGAGGAATGAAGGAGATATAACTGATGAAGACCATCTAAAGCTTCAGAAATAATGACAAATTTAATCCCTTCTCTTGGGTTCTTGTACATAATACTTTCCTTTAAAACACACACAATACATGTTAGATAGATTTCATAACAAAAATGTAAAAAAAACTGCTAGATAGTACATTCCTATAATCCAAGTTCCAAGAGACAGAAACAGGAGGATCACAAGTTGATACTAGCCTGAGAAAAGTTATTTAGACCCTTTCTCAAAAACCAAAATAACATTGAAAGTAGGAATGGGAGGGAGAAAGATAGGAGAGAATGGCATTATGAAGTGGTATTATAAAGATGTATTACTAATAACCTGACATACAACTACACAATAAAATTGGAAAAACAGCCAGGGTCTGGTGGCTCATCCCTGTAATCTTAGCTCAGGAGGCTGAGGGCTGAGAATCATGGTTTGAAGCCAGCCCAGGCTAGAAATTCCATGAAACTCTTATCTCCAATTAACCAACAAAAATGTAGAGGAAGCTGTGGCTCAAGTGGTAGAGCACTAGCCAAAACCCCAAAAGAACGATCTTTAGTTCTGAAAATAGATAAGATAGATGATAGATAGATAGATAGATAGATAGACATACATACATACATACATATATACATACATACATACATATAGGTAGACAGACAGATAGACAGACAGATAGATAGAAAACATACACAGAAAAAACTAGGTCATGTCCTCCTATACACCTTAACTTCACCCTTGCCACAGGAGGATTCTGATAAGAGTCAGACACTAATTTGCACATGAATTCTGTAGAATACCATCTCTGATTCATTATTGCTTCCTTGGCGATGAGCCTTTCTTCCTCCCTGGCTTTCTTCACAGCCTCCAGCTTCTCCTTGTGGCACTCCATCATGATCCTCTGAATTCTGTGGACCATACGTTGTTCTGCAGCCTCGTGTTCTCGCTGCATTTCTACATCCATGTCTTTAAACATCTGCACCTTGGTTTTAGCTTCTAAATCCTTTAGCAAAGGAAAAATGTAGTTAGATATATCTACTTTGATGTTATAAAAGGAATATTGAAGCTTAACTGTAAATCAACATGGAATGTGTACCTGTTAACCTGATGAGTTAAACACTAAGCATCCAGTAAAAGAATTCCATTTATATGCTATTAAATAAAATCAAAAGGATCATCTTATGTAGCATAAATAGATATGCCATAAAGAGTTTATTGAAATGAAAAAAGGAAAATAGATGGGTTAAAGGGTTTTAATTTTAGTGCTGAGGACTGAATCCAGGCCCTCACACATGCTAGGTAAGTACTTTACATTCCCAGAACCAGGTCTTTTTCTTTCTTTCCTTTTTCTTTCTTTCTTTTTTTCCCTTCTTTCTTTCTTTCCTTCTTTCTCTGTTTTTTCTGGTGCTGATATTGGGAATTGAACTCATGGCCTCACATTCTTGCTTTGCTTTTTTTAATCAAAGCTGGAGTTCTACTACTTAGGCTACACCTTCATATTGCCTTTTGCTTATTTGGAGATAAGGATCTTGAACTTATCTGCCCAGGCTGGCTTTGAAACATGATCCTCTGAGCTCAGCCTTCTGAGTATCTAGGATTACAAGTGTGAGCCACCAGTGCCTGGACTCAGTGGGTCTTTCATTTTTTTAGTTGTGTTATAATCACACATTGTCAGAAATATACATAAGAGAATTCTACTTCAGTAAATTTCAGATCTAATTATTTTGCCTCCTGAGTGCCTGCACGGTTGGTGGAAGCCTAATGCTCAGACAGAAAACAGGAGCACATCACTGCAGTTTCAAACACCTGCCTTCTAGTCCTCTCCATTGTTCAAGCATTGTACCTCCTTAGTAGTGGGGCGGGGGGGCTTCACGTTCATAAAGGGACAGGAACTCCAGTGTTGAGTAGTAGAAGCACCAAAAGAAGAAAGGAAACGGACCAAGACTTGCAGAGAAGAGCCTCACAAACATTCCCAAAGGAAAACCATATTATCATTTTGGAAATGCCTACTTTACTGTATGCCAATACAGACGTTATGAACATTGGAGGGCTTGAACCCTTGGTTCCTGGAAGACTCATTTGGAGTGGAAGAGACCAATAACCTAATTGTGGAATGAATGTTGTGATGTATGCAAGAAAGAAATATATGCAGGAAAGAAAATGTGTCCAGGAGTATCAATAGTTTGTTGTAAAGGTAAGTTTTTCTCTGTTTTTGGGAAAGACATCATGGGAACGTAACAAAAATAAGTCATTTCACCTGGCAAGTCAGTCAAAGTAGTAGGGACGGAAATGTGGTTAAAAACTATCAGTTCTGGGCTGGGAAGGTGGCTCAGTGGTAGAGCGCTTGCCTTGCATGCCTGAGGCCCTGGGTTTGATTCCTGAGCACCACATAAGCAAAAAGAAAAAGGCCAGAAGTGGCGCTGTGGCTCAACTGGTAGAACACTAGCCTTGAGCTGAAGAGCTGAGGGACAGTGCCCAGGACCAGAGCTCAGGCCCCTTGACCGGACCCCCCAAAAAAACAAAAACAAAACAAAACTATCAGTTCCAAGTTAAGTGCTGGTACCTAACGCCTGTAATTCTAGCTACTTAGGAAGATGGGATCTGAGGATCATGGTTCAAAGCTAGCCCAGGCAGGAAAGTCCAGAAGACTCATCTCCACTTAACCACCAGAACACCAGAAATGGCAATGTGGCTCTAACTGGTAGAGTGCTTGCCTTGAGCGAAAAGCTTATAGAGCCCAACCCCTGTATTCAAGCTCCATGACTGACAAAAATAAAAACAAAAATGAAAACAAAACCCATACATAAAACTATCACTTCCTTCCCCATCTCTGGCTAAGATACTGGATCTTTCAAGCGATTCATTCATCTACTTAATTTCATTCTAAAACCCCAGATGCAATCTTATAAGATAATTATATAAACATCCACATACATACATATACATACATATATTAGTCCTTCCTTCTTTCCTTCCTTTCTTCCTTCCCCCCTTCCCTCTCTCCCTCCCTCCATTTCTTCCTTGTTCCAAAATCCCTTCTTTAAATGAAATCTTACCCAGAGCAGAAAGGAACAAAAACAGTAAGAATTCTCCTGGCTAAAGATTCCCTAATCCCCACTAGCCTCTTGATGAGCATCTGCTTTATTCTCATAACTCTTATGTTGTTTTCATGGTCCACTGACCACCCTCCCCGTCTGGTTCTCAGGAAAACTTCACTCTGACCTTATCTGAAAATGCAGGACTGACACCTCTACCATAAAACCCCAAACAGGACTGTTTGCACTGTAAATCCCGAACAGGACAGTTCAGACAATAAGTCCCCAGCAGGATAGGACAAAGAAATTCAAAAGAGTCTTACCCTAGAACACATAACCACCTAAAATTTCCCACATTCCCCAGTCTGTGTTTCTCCCATCCTGCTCAGCGTTACATGGAGTCTCTCAGCAGCCATCCTTAAAGCCTGTACTGGTCTGTGGAGGTCCCTCCCTTCTTTTCTCCTTTTGTCTACTTGATCTTTCCTAACACTGATGAGTCCGTTTCCTAACACCTATCTGTGGAGACCTAGGAGCCAATTCCATTTTCTGGGCCTCAGAGAGAATTCTTATCTGAAGCTGCAAACCAAGAGAACTCCAGCTTCAAGAGGAACTGAACTTGACTTTTTGGCTTTAGAAAATTATTTACACATTTTAAATATTACAAGGGCAAAAGGTATGGCTCAATGATAGAAAACTTACGTAGCATATGTGAGGCCCTGAGTTCAATTCCCTGTACAACCAAAAATAAATAACCCATAGGCTTCATATTATTCTCTGATTATTCCAATGGTAAATACTTTCAAAAATGAAATAGACAACAGAAAAAAGTCTAGTAATCTCTCTAAGAGAGGCTTCATTTGGCATATTTTGAGGATCTAAGGAAAACATTCTTGGTGTCAAAATGCTAGTTGGGTTTGCTACACTGCAGAAGGCTATTATTTTTTTTTATTTTTTTTGTTGGTCATGGGGCTTGAACTCTGGGCCTGTGCACTGTCCTTCAGCTCTTCAGCTCAAGGCAACTGCTCTATCACTTGAGCCCCAAGGCCACTTCCAGTTTTCTGGTGGTTAATTGGAGATAAGAGTCTCACAGACTTTCTTGCCCCGGCTGGCTTTGAACCCTGATCCTCAGATCTCAGCCTCCTGAGTAGCTAGGATTACTGGTGTGAGCCACTGGCACCCAAGTTAAGGCTTTTATTCCTTAATTACTAAACTGTTTTGGTAATAAGACACTTCAAAGATCAATTAACTAAATACTTTGTGTGTGTGTGTGTGCCGGTCCTGGGGCTTGAACTCAGGGCCTGGGCGCTGCCCCTGCGTTGTTTTTTTGTTTTCTTTTTTTTTGGGGGGGGGGTCCAGTCGTGGGGCCTGAACTCTGGGCCTGGGTGCTGTCCCTCAGCTCTTCAGGTCAAGGCTAGCGCTCTACCACTTGAGGCACAGCGCCACTTCTGGCTTTTTCCTTTTTGCTTATGTGGTGCTGGGGAATTGAACCCAGGGCCTCAGGCATGCAAGGCAAGCGCTCTACCACTGAGCCACCTTCCCAGCCCTGTTTTGTTTTCTGAAAGCTAGTGCACTGCCACTTGGGTTACAGCTCCACTTCTGGCTTTTTTGCTGGTTTAATTGGGGATAAAAGTCTCCTGGACTTTCCTGCTCTGGGTGGCTTTGAACTGCAATCCTATGATCTCAGCCTCCTGGGTAGCTAGAATTAGAGACAAGAGCCAACAGCACCCAACTAACTCTTTCTAACACTTGCTTCACACAAAAAGGATAATGTAGTATCTTCATATTTCTTGACAATCGAGACTCGGCAGACAAGCATCGATGCCCCACAGAGCATAGCATCTCTTCTGTGCAGCTTCGGCACTTTCTCTTAGCCTCTGCAAAATATCCACCTTGCCTTAGCAAGGAGGCTTGGCTCACTCCTGTAATCCTATTTACTTAGGAGCTGAAATCTGAGGATTACAGTTCCGTGACAGCTTGGACAGGAAAGCTTATGAGACTCTTATCTCCAATTAACCATCCAAAAGCCAGAAGTGGAGCTATTGATCATGTGGTAGAACACTAGCCTTGAGTGAACAAGCTAAGACCCTGAGTTCCAGACCAATACAGGCACAAAACAAACTACTAAACTTTGTACATTATTGATTTTGCCCTAATTCCCTTTGACAACTTAGGTACTTACTTTCCTTTACTATGTAAAGAAAATTACTATGTAATTTAAGATAACAAGCCTCTCTTAAAACAACAATAGTAAAACCTGTAAATCTTTTTGATGTTTCTCTTCCAAAACCAGAATTTCGAATTTGTGTCTAGCATCCGCATCTTCCAGTGCTTTCTCTACTGCTTGTTTCTGGAGTTCATTGGCCTTTGAAAGAAAGAGCCCATTTATTAAGATATCATGATAAGCACAGGACAACTTATTTGATATGTTGGTATTCATGTTTATTACCATAAGGGCAGCAATTAACATAGGGTCCATAGGTGCTCATTCCATTCCCCTCACATTTCCCACAGCAGCTTGGCTCCCTTAGCCAGAAATGCCAAGCACATCTCACTCCTTGGCTAACTCCTGCATCAGGAGTTGTTGCCAACATGGCATCATTATTCAGTTGTTTTTTCTCTTTGGCACCTTAGTAATGTGTGCTCATCATAAACAATCTGGAAAACAGAGTAAGTGAACTGATGTACAAAGCTAGAAGAAGCTGAGTACCACCTGGTGGTTCAGAAAGAAGTTCTGTTATTTATTTGAAGAGAATACTTAGAATAGTGGATATGCTTACATTTAAACTGTAGGCTATTCAGAAAAGTGCCCTCATGTTAGGAAGAATAAGTACTTAATGGCTCATAATCAATTTGAACTTTATTAGTAATAAAGATAGATGACTCAAGCTGGGTGCTGGTGGCTCTGCCTGTAATCCTAACTACTCAGGATGTTGAGATCTGAGGATCATGGTTCAAAGCCAGCATGGGCAGGAAAGTCCATGAGACTCTTACCTCCAACTAACCATGAGAAAATCAGAAGTGGTGCTGTGGCTCAAAGGGGCAGAGTGCTAGCCTTGAGCAAAAGAGCTCAGGGACAGCACCCAGGCCCAGAGTTCTAGCCCCACAACCACCAACAAAAAAAGACTCAAATTCTCCATTAGGCTATTTTGTATGTTGAAAACACATATTTACCAAGCTTTTACCAGCATTAATATTGGACAATTACTATACTCTTTTCTGTAATCTATTTTATGAAGAAATAAACAATACTCATTACTGTGGTTTGTCCTGCCCTGAAGGTGATTTCTCTTTCTTTCCCTGTCTGTCTATCCATCCATCCACGTCTCTCTGGAGTTTGAACTCAGGATCCTATCTTCCCACTTAAGCTACACTCTCAGCCTCTCAGTTGCTTTATTTTTCTGGATTGTCCCATTTTTTTTTCACTCGACCATGATCTTCCTGCTTACAGTCTTAACTGGATAGCTGTGATTACAGGTGTCCTTGACATACTGGATTATTGAGATGAGGCATTGCTTGCTTGCTTGGTTATGTTTTCTTTTTTTGGTGGCACTAGGATTTGAACTCAGCTTCACACATAGGTATACAGGTGCTCTATTGCTTGAGCCACACCTCTAGCACTTTTTGCTCTGGGTTTTTGTTTTTTTAGATAAGATCTCCTTTTTTGCCCAGGCTGGCAAGGGCTATGGTTTCTAATTATGCTTCCTGTGAAACAGAGGTAAGTGCACACCACCATACCCATTATTGGTTGAGATAAAGCCTTACAATCTTTTTACTTGGCTAGCCTCAAACTATCATCCAATCTCTACTCCTGAGTGGCTTGGATTGCAGATGTGAGAGCCATTGAGCTTGGCCCAATTTAACTCTCTTTAGGTAGTCACATGTCAATCTATAATGGGAAGAAGTTAGGGCTACAGGATTAAGGTTCCTACTGTAGCCCCAATCTTCAAACTGGCCCTATGGCTCTCAGCAGTCATAGGCACAAGGTATCATGGATTTGTTTTTGTTTGTTTCAATACATTGCCCTGGCTGTGGTCTTGAATTGATGAGCTCAATTGATCTTCTGCTCCAGATTCTCAAATAGTTGGACTGCAGCTGTTCACCACACTAGCAGTATTTTGGAGACAGAGGATGCAAAGAGAATTAGATCAAGATGAAGCTTTTGTTAAAAGCAGGCATCTAGTACAGGTATATTATTACAAATTGCACAAGTAGATGGCCATTAATTTATGTTAAATAGGTCATGATAAACCATCTACAACACAGATGCCCTCTCCCTATTTATGTTGTAACTGAGAATAGGAAGGCAGAATCAACTATAGAAAGAGCATAGTCTAAAAAGAGGCTCCTGATGAGGCTCACTTCATACTGTATACTTACTGTATGTCAAGCATCCAGTTTCATTGAGCCTTATTATTACCCTTTCATAGTTGAAGAAGCCAAGACTACAGAGGCTTTAAGAACTTGCCTCAGATCCCACTACTAGCCCAGATTCAGTCAGTTCTATCAGTCTCTGTAGCCTGTGCTGTTTCCTACTATGCTTTATTTATTGTCTTACACAAATCCAGAGTGAAGAAACTATAAAAAGTGTTCTCCAGGTTGTTTTTTTTAACTTCCTTTACCTGATCCCATACTTTAGCTTCTGCTTTTGCAATTCTTTCATTGAGTTTTTCCTCTTGAAACAGCTCTTCGTGCTTCAGAATATTTGCCCCAATATCTGTGTTTGAATAGAAATGATCACAAATCTATTTTAAACCAACTAGGAGACAGATCGTTTTTTCTTTGAATTTCACATGCTAAGCAACATACCCTACTACTGAGCAATAAACTCAGCCAGTAAAGTTTTTTTTAAAGATATCCATCAGAAGGGAAAAATTCCCTCTAACTGAACATTAGGGAATAAATTAGGCAGCACTATTAGGCTTTTACTCTACCCAGTCCAGACAGCAGGCAATTTGGGTAGTTAGGTGAAATAAATGCCCTGCAGAAAATGGACATTTTGTAAACCCAAGAGAGAAGGGCAAGACCTCAGAAGATATTAGTACATCATTCATCTCCTCTCTCCTTACTCTTTGTCAGTGCTGGTACCTTCTGCTTCAAGAGTGAATTCCAAATGTCTTCTTTAACATAGCATGAATGTACTTACTCTAATGTGTGGATCTTCATGGGTTTTACTAGTTGTGGAGTGAGCTGAGGGCTAGTTTATTGCTTCCCTGCCAATGTTCTAACTTGATTTCTAAATACTAAAAAAAAACCACCATAATACCTTCTCTAGTCAGATAAGGTAGTAAAAGTTTATATAGTTAGAAGACCATACCATATTATCAGATAGGTAGGGGCAGAGCTGGACCTGGTACCAAGAACTCAGTGGTGACAGTTTTGTACATTTTCATCTGAGTAACTGTAAGAGGTGGCTTATAAATTGTGAGAAACAAATCCTTTGTGTATTGAAATCACAGTGATTTTTCACACTAAAATCTTATACTCTTCATTCATCACATCTTTACTCAGTTAAATTACTTTCCACGTAATTATGTTTTCACTTATTTTTTGTTATATGTATATATGTATGTAAACACTCTCATGCTATGTTTCTACTTTTGTCATTAGCTACTATTTAGAAACTATATTATTTCACTTACTTTTTAGGGTATTATTTAGAAAATTTTCCTTTCCTCTACATATGGAAAGTCTCAAATAGAGGCCAAGAGTGAAAGAACATTTACTATGATGTTCTTGGTGTTATAATAGACACAAATATTTCATTAAAGCCTCATAACAACCAGAATGGCACATATTGTTGTTATTAATATAAGGAAATAGAGTGAGAGACTAGATATCTTATCCAACTGTAAGTGGAGGAGCCTAATTCTGTACATGCCAGATGTCCTGTAGGGACAAGCAACTTGGAACAAGCTTATAAACATCTATATGGCAATTTTTAAAAAGAGGTTTATGTTACTGGAAGAATACATAAAATGCTATTAAATGTTAGGACAAAGGAAAATTATTCAACCACTTACCCAGTATATCTTTGTGAGTGTAAAAGCGGGTCTTAAATGGCTTGTATTCATAGATCTGCTTGAAGGTGTCCCCAAATGGGGCTGGTGGAACTATTTTATTACAAACAGCACAACAAACAAAATTTGTATAATCTGGATTCTTTATCATTGTTAGTCTTCAGCTTCTATTTAATAGTTAAAATAATCTTAGGTTAAGAAACAGTTTTAAGAGAAGCTATCAGTTTATAGAGCTGAAAGAGGATTAAGATCCTAAGAAAATGCTACAGGCTGAGAAGAATGAAATTGTCATGATCAGGTAGTAGTTATGTGCCTAATGTTCAAGAATGGTGCTGAAAACTTCTGCCATAAGGCATGGGCACTGGATTTGGACAGATTTAACTGTTTCCCTCAGGTCCTGCTAAGTTGCTCATTTCTTAGCAACTGTTGCTAGGAAAAACAAGCTTTGCTCATAAAAGCAACTTGAAATAATGGAAAAAACAGCATGATGCAGCCACTCATTATTCTGATAGTATTAGTTTGCTGTAACAAATGAGCAGTCTCAATGCCTTAAAGATAATACAAAGTTGTCCTCTGGAATTTATGGCATTAACGTCCTATAGGGCTAAAATAAAGATGGCAGGAGGGCTAGTTCCTTCTGCCAGCCTTAGTGGAACATCTGTTCCCTCATTGCATCTTCTCAAGGCCTTCTATGCTCCTTGAGCCCACACTCTAATGGCCATTCCTTCTGCTTCTGTGGTGTCATTGTCTCTCCCTCTCATCTTCTGCTTCCCTCTAAGGACCTTTTCTGATTCTACCAGTCTCATCTAGAAAAAGCAATCTCAACATCTTCTAAAGCCTGTTTCCATAGGAGTTAATCAGAGGTTAGGTTCCAGAAACTAGGACCTAGACATCTTTACAAGGGAGAATATTTTTCAGCTGATCACACTTCGTTTCAACAGGGTGGGTTTTTCTTTTTCTTTTTTTTTTTGGTGCCAGTATTGGCATTTGAACTCAGGGATTAGATGCTGTCCCTGAGCATTTTTGCTCAAGGATGGAACTTTACCACTTGAGCCATGCCTCTTCTGGCTTTTTGCTAGTTAACTGAAGAGTCTCATAGACTTTCCTGCTGGGGCTGGCTTTGAGCTGTGATCCTCAGATTTCAACCTCCTAAGTCCCTAGGGTTAAAGGTGTCAGCCAGTGGTACCCAGCTCAAACAGTTATTTAAAAATAATGCATTCTTCCAAGGCAAACAATTGAGGAAGTACCTTAATTTTTTCCAGGTTATTTAGTTGCTGGGGATTGAATACTGGGTTTTACAGGTTCCTTATAATATGGTATTTTGGTATGGCAGTAAAATTAGGAAATATGGTATTTTATAGGAAATGCCACTTTTATTAGGTCAATATTCAAAATTACTCCATATGGGTTTTAAAAATCAGAGTAAACCAAATTACACCTATGATTTTTAGAAAAACATCCTTAGAAATTCTGGCTATTAACACTCAGACAAAAGATTATTCCTAAAATTTAAAACTGTTTAGTAGTGTCATACACAGCGTCTGCCAGGCAGGCCTAATAATAAAATAATACCTTCAATGAAATTAATCTCAACAACAGAATGCTTAAATGAGGTAAATGTGTCACAAAATTCCTTCATGCATCATATTTCCACTGACTTAGATGGCCTGGTAACTGATTCAAGAACTTACACAAATCTATCATATGATACCAGGCTTGATGTCAAGAAAATGGTTATTGGGATTGGGAGAAAGGTAAGGAAGAGAAGAATTTTTACTAAAAACACTGAAAACCACTGCATTCAGAGATAATTATCTGGGCAAAGAATGTAGTCTATCTGTGTCAATATGACTCCTAAAAATTCTTGCCCAAAAGCTAGTGTAAGCCCTTGATTTTCCTGGGACTGCCCTTGTTTTTAAACTGAGTCTTCCATTGTGACACTCCCTCAGAGCCTGGCAAACTGAAAGGATTGACAACTCCATGGAAGATCAGGCTATAAAACCCATCAGTAATTTCACTGTGTGCATTAAGGACTCTTTGAAAGCCAACTGAACAGCTTGTGGATTTTGGCAAACAGCTCTTCTAAGGCAAGAGATCACTTCCCTGGGAAAAGGTCACTTACCCTGTAGTCAACAAAGGTTTTCTTATCAAGACTTGCTTTAAGAACTAATCTGTCAATTTTGTCCACTTTCAAATTTCCACAAAAAGATCCTTTTTAACTAGTTGAACTCCACTGTATATATCTTCCCTAACCAGCTGTTTTTTAAACACAAAACTTAGTTTTGCTTCACCAATAGGTAGTTTTTACAGTCTAGTCTTTTAGATAATTGTTTCAAAATTGTTTCAGTATTTAAAATCTGAACATCTTATGTTTGACGATAATGTGACTGCTCGATTATGTTACGAATACTTACCATATAAGGAGGTAGATAGTAAGGCCAAAAACATCCTAGACTTTGGAGCAAGATCTAGGTTTCTGCCCTAATTCATAATTTCTCTTCACAGTCCACTGTCTTAACCAGAAGCAGATAGGATCAGACCAGGCAAAGTTGCATGTTCAAAATCTTAACGACCATTTCAGGTATTTTACTTTGCTTGTTACATCCTCACTTGATATATAATGGATGAAAGAATCATTGTACGGCAGACAATCTTTGAAACTCTAGACATACAATGCTGTAATATAACCTGTTAACTACCATGTAGAAAGTTAACTAAGTACTTGTTCCTAAAATGCAATGTTATTCTTCTGACACCCTACTTTTCACAGCTGGTGCCTGACCTATCTTTTGCTGTCTTGATTCCTTCACATGGTGGTTACGTGGCTTCAGGCTGTAAGCCATTTGGTTCTAGTTGCCTTTCTGTGCCGTGATAACCTCCTTGACAGGTCACTTGACCCGTATCTCCCATGACACTGAATAGCAACTGATTTTGTTGAAGAGCAAAATAATTTTAAAAAGATAGAACTCTGATATCAAGTACAGAAGCTGAAAACAGAAGAATCTTAGGTCTGCAACAACTAAAATACATAGGAAAAGCAAAAACAAAAAGGTATTTAAGTTAGAAGGCACTTAAATGTTATGAAGTGTACCACATGGATAAGTATAGCAAAGAAATATTTAGGACTTAGTAATATTTAATTTACATGTAGATAAACTCAAATTGCAACTCTAATATCTACAAATAATAACTATATCTTTATACACACACAATACACACACATACATATATATGAGATGGTAAGGAACCTCTTATACTTATTGCCTAATGCATAATTCTAGTTGGTGTGTGTGTATTTCCAGTACTGGGGTTTGAACTCAGGGCTTCACACATACTCAACTTGCTTCAGAGGCTGGAATTCTACCACTGAACTATGCCTGCAGTGTAGCTTTTCTCTGGTTATTTTGGAGATGGGATATCATGGATTTTTCTGCTCAGATCAACTTCTAACTACAGTTCTTAGGATCTCAGCTTCTAGTAGTTAAACCAGTTATTTAAAAACTAGAATTAATGCTGGTGCCAGTGGCTCACACTTGTAATCCTAGCTAATTGGAGGCTGAGATCCTGAGAATCATGGTTGGAAGGCAGCCTGAGCCTTCAAGTCTACAAGAAAAGTTCCAAAACAATCAGCAAGAAGCTGTGCTGTACGTGTAGCTCAGTGGTGGAATGCCAGACTAGAAAGTAGCAAACCATGAGTTCAAAACCTACTATCAGGGCTGGGAAGGTGGCTCAGTGGTAGAGCGTTTGCCTTGCATGCATGAGGCCCTGGGTTTGATCCCTCAGCACCACATAAGCAAAAAGAAAAAAGCTGGAAGTGGCGCTGTGGCTCAAGTGGTAGAGCACTAGCCTTGAACTGAAGAGCTGAGGGACAACACCCAGGCCCAGAGTTCAGGCCCCACGATGGGACCCCCCAAAAAAACAACAAATCTACTATCACAAAAACAATAAAAACAAACAAAAATGAAGCCAGGACATATTTAATAAAATTAATCCAGTCAAATACAAACATAGCCCAGGGCTGGAAATGTGGCTTAGTGGTACGTGTTTGTCTAGCATGCATCATGCCCTGGGTTTGGTTCCTCAGTAACACAAACAGAAAAGGCTAGAAGTGGTGCTGTGGCTCAAGTGATAGAGCAAAAGAAGCTGGTGATAAAGTCTGAGCCTTGAGCAAAAAGCAGCTCAGGGACAGTGCCCAGGCCCTGAGTTATAGCCCCAGGACTGGGAAAAACAAAACAAAAACCACATAGCCCAGGATGGATGTTGGTGGTGACACACACCTGTAATCCTAGCTATTCAAGAGGCTGAAAGCTGAGGATCATGGTTTGAAGCTAGCCTGGACACAAAAGTCCCCATGAGACTGTTACCTCCAATTTACTACTCAAAAACCCAAAGTGGTGCTGTGGTTCAAAGTGGTAGAGCACTAGCCTTGAGCAAAAATAGCTCAGGGACAGTGCCTAGGACCTGAATTCCAATCCCCTCACCAAAAAAACCAAACAAAACCTTGCCCATGTAATTGTAACCCCTCTGTACAGTATTTTCACACACAAAAAAAGATACAGGTTTTAAAACATTAAAAACGTCATATAGGACTGGGAAGATGGCTCAGTGGTAGAGTGCTTGCCTTGTATGCATGAGGCCCTGAGTTCGATTCCTCAGCACCACATAAGCAAAAAGCCGGAAGTGGTTCTGTGGCTCAAGTAGTAGAGCTCTAGCCTTGAGCTGAAGAGCTGAGGGACAGCGCCCAGGCCCAGAGTTCAGGCCCCACAACCGGACCCAAAAAACAACAAACAAACAAACAAACAAACAAAAACTCCATACAAATTTAACAGCACTGGGTACTTTTATTTTATATATTAACAAAAGTGACTTCTATCCTTAAGGCACTTTTATAAGAGGATGAGAAAATTGGCAAACTGTAGGCAAAGAATGAGTAACAGCTGTTAGCTGTAACAGGATACATTACTACATCGGACTGATGGCAACTGCATTTTAACATTTTATTGGACTCACGAAGCCTTACAGTTGAAGATTTCAGAGCTTCTAATAAAGCTCTATCTGCAGGAACCAGAACTTTAATCCCATTTAGATGTTTTCTTTCTCATATAACTGTGTCCTTCACTATCAATAGCTTCAGAGAGGTCCTTCTTATTGTCTTGTGTTGCATGTAGATAACCAAGATAACCCACACAAAGCGAAAGGGTTACCAATCCAAAAGCCATTACTGGTTTGTTCTGCCAAGAAAAAAATTATAAAGCCCAAGACTGAAAATTCGAAGAGATTAAAATAGTTCTTATGCTTCCCAATACACTGACAACTCCCTACCACCCACCCAAGCAGTCCAGAAAGTGTTTCCATTATAATCACACAATCAATTCTTAATTCAATTAGCTCAACTACTGATTATTTACAGATTATAGACTCTTACTCATTCTATACAATTTCTCTATACCCTGGACATCTTGGCCATCTACTCAGTATGGTGAAAGATGAGAGATGAGCAAGAGGCACGGACATTGCTCTGGTATACTCAGCATCCTCAGTGGTATCTGTGTAATGGGGAGAAGTCCCTTAACTTCTCTGTGTCCTGTTCTTCCCATTCCCTAGCCCAATTTAGCTTACTAGTGGGTGAGGATAAAGTACACATGCAATTTTTCTTGCCCAAGAACAACTGTCAAGAGTCTTCCATAACCTAAATTAGGTAGAGCAATAACAATAATGTATATATCCTTCTCTGGGAATCTGCTCTATTATTTTAAGAAAATTTAGTGATTGGAACAGGTATTATATAAAGCAATATAACTTGATCAAGGGTGAAGGCTGGTAGAGCTTTTAAATACAGCTTCCAGAGAAGTGTTTTCTCTATTACAACTTATGATTCCTGACCTAAGATAGACACCTCATTTTGCATGTTTGTGTTCAACAAATTACTCTTTGTTAGGTTAGTGCAAACACACAACAGTGATAAAAATAGTCTATTTTTTGTTTTGTTTTGGGCAGTCATGGGGCTTGAACTCAGGGCCTGGGGACTGTCCCTGAATTTCTTTTTGCTCAAGGTTAGTGCTCTACCACTTGAGCTATAGTGCCGCGATCCTCAGATCTCACCCTGCTGAGTAACTACAGACATGAGTAATTATAGACATGAGCCACACCAGGGGCTCGGCTCCAAATGGCATTTTCTGCTTGTTTCCATACCTGGTCACTACAGTAGTCACCAGGTTTGGATTTAAGACCCAAGATCTAAGACCCAGGTCTGGAACCAAAGGTAATACCAAATCCTATATACATTTTAGACTATATCTTGCCTAAACATGTCTTATTTATAAATTAGGCACAGTAAGATATTAACAATAAAACAGAAAAATTGTAACATAGCTATAAGCACATATGTGAATATGGTTCATTCTCTTGAGGCAAAAAACATTCAGGTCATTGCTGGCAGCAAAACTTGTGAAATGAAAGCATATAAGGAAGAATATTGTACTGTTATTTCAAAGCTTAATTATAAAATAAACATCAAACTTTCAGCAATGAAGTAAACACATTAGTTCAACGTTTAAAAAATATCCTATGTTGACTTAATGATGTAAAACACCCTATTTAACCTTAAAACAATTTATACTAACTACTATAAAATTTTAAATCTGTTTCATAATAACTTCATTTTTTTTTGTTGTTGGTCACAGAGGTTGAACTCAGGGCCTGGGTGCTGTCCCTAAACTCTTTTGCTCCAGGCTAGCACTCTACCACTTTGAGCCACAGCACCACTTCTGGTTTTCTGGTGGTTAATTGAAGAATCTTGTCGACTTTTCTGCCCAGGTTGGCTTTGAACTGCAATCCTCACATTTCAGCCTCCTGAGTAGCTAGGATTACAGGTGTGAGCCACCAACTCCTGGCTGATTTTATTTTAAACTAGAAGATACATTTTCAAAAAGAAATTCATTAAATCAAATATATTCAAACAATATAAATGATAAGCTACATACTCAACAGTATACAAATGTGTACTTTAGAATTTTTCACGAAGTGTTTACGTTATCAGCTGGGTGTAGGTGCCTCACACCTGTAATCCTAGCTATTCATGAGGCTGAGATCTGAGGGTCAAGATTGGAAGCTAGCCTGGGCAGAAAAACATCCAAGAGACTCTCATCTCCAATTAACCACAAAAAAAGAGGAACGAAGGTATGGCTCAAATGGTGAAGTGTTGGCCTTGAGCAAAAGAGCTCAGACAGTGCCCTGGCCTGGAGTTCAAGCCCTAGTACCAGCACAAACAGACACACAAAAGTTTATGATATCACATAAATGGTAAAAAATTAGTAAAGACTAGATTGCAGCCTGTAAGACTTACCAGCTTTTCATTTTGGTCTCCGTTTCAGTGGAAGGTCTTATTTAATAGCACGTTATTAAACCATAAAATTACCTTCATATTAATGCAACAATACATCAATTGGAGTTAATAAATTAAAATGTAACCATTTTTCATTATCATACCCATATGCCTGAAAAACAATGTCTTAAATACATATTTATAGGTAAAGCAGCATTTAGCATTTTCCTTTCACTTGTTTTAATTCAGAAAGGTCTTATTAGTCAACATAAAATATCCACAATAAGAGCATATTACTAAAGAAAAATAGGAGCTATTTCTCATTGCCTGATTAAAGTTATATCCTGTCCTTCTTACAGGTTTAATGAAGAGCTCTGGATTCACAGCTCGAAATAAGGTCGTTGTACGAACACTTCTGAGCCCTGGGTTTGGAAAGTCTTTCTCTTTGGGTGGTTCCTTTTTAACTGCTGGAGGCTCAGGTGCTGAAGACATCTTGACTAACGATGATTACCTAAAAACAAGATATTTTTCTTTCGTAATTCTTTGACAAACCTTTTTTAAAAAAATAAAGCCACTAAGAAAATAAAAATCACAAATACGTTCTTCTTTTGAATTCTGGATTAGCACAAAAAGTGGATGTCAATTCTATCCAAGTGATGTTTTAAACTTTATTCAGTAAAATTATTTTAACCTAAAAAAAAAAAAAAAACAAAAAACCCCAACCCCAAATCAAACCAATAAACCATGAAGCTGACAGAAGTCTGGAGAATGGTTATTTGACACTAAGCCAGTACTACATGCAGGAAAGTACCATGGATAATCCCTTGCTCCATGGATCCACCCAAGCATCCGCTATCCCAAGCAGTAAGGGTAAGTAACTAGTTGTTTCTATTCACTCCTCCTTTGCTTATCAGCAACTCTCTGGAAAGAATATGTTCTGTACACTCCTTAGTCTAAATATCCTTTCTCTTTCAGTTGTTCTAAATCTGTTCTATTAGAACTAAGTATGTCCGTAATCTTCTGGTTCTTCTAATTTGAGGCATTAACATTTTTTATTTTTCTCTTCCAGGTGTCATTATTCCTGTCATCCAATGCCTAAGGTGGGAGATAGGAAGTAGAGAAACTTTCCAAAGGCTGAAATTAATAATAAAAGATAAAACTCCTTGGGAGACATGCCACAACTTCCTGTACAATAAAGTTATGTAGGGTCAAACATTCACATGTAATTCACTGGTGCTTGTTTTGTGTAAGTACTCTTCATTAGTCTTCTATTTCATATACTACAAAAATATGCAGTTTTAAGGAGAAAATCAGGCCAGTTGTTCAATTTGTGCTGCAGTGATCAAAAAGCATTCACTTAAAAGCACTTGGTAGGTAAATACCTTGTCATGAACATCTGCTTGAAGGTGAATTCTCCTCTACAAATGTTCACTGTAAGCTGTTTCACTTTTTTCTCCATGCATATTTTGGTTATTATTACTGATGTTTTCATAATCACTACAGCTTTGTGATCCCATTGTTACTTCAGTGAGTATTTCTGTAGAAATTTCAAGAGGTGCTAATTCCTGAGGAACAGGTGGTTGCCTGTAGTCACAAATTCTTCAAAATTAAATTGGTTTGGGATACCAGTGACAGTAGCAATTGAATATTACATGGCTTAAATATCACAATAGCTGCAATCTTCCAGGAGTACTTCAGGGATCCCACATTTTACTGCTGCAGGTGACTTTGCAGACATCTGACTCCAAGAAGTCATGTCAATAGATGCTTCATGATGCTTCCATTTTTACCTCCTTACCTAAATTCTGAACTTTTTCTTCCTACCACTGGTTTTAGTAATTAACTTTCAATGTGTGAATTATAGATAGCCTCATCTGAAGGCTGCAGAATGATGGAGTTTGAAGATGAAAACTCAACACATACACTATCCAACTTAGGGAGTGTTGTGGGCATATGGTTGTTTTGATAAAAAAGATACTATGTTCTGCTCCTGTCCATTCTTCCCAGTCATTAGTAAGTTTGTCATCATCTGAACAACTCTGGGAATTAGCCAACTTGCCAAATAGCAGTGCTATAAAATGCATTATACAGAACAAAGCAGTCATCAATTTGTCCCTTCCTTACAAATCCATATAAGAATATAACAATTACTAAAGCAATTTCCTCAGCTTTTAAATTTTCAAGCTGTAACCAGTGGATATTTTACTTCTCCTGCATACCAGTTACTACTTTTATCTGGTTTAATTCACTATGGGAAACTTCTAAAATAATTCTGTAACAGCCAGTGCACATTTGCTTGAAGTCACCATATCCAAAGTTGACAAAAATCGATGCTTTCTGTTGCTTAAGTGGTACTGTTGAAGGCACATTTCTTCGAACGTTTAATACTATACAAGGAACTTTCCACCTTTGTTTTAGTCCCAGAATCTCAAAAATTTTCTCTTCAGTTGGGCACTGGTGTCTCATGCTTGTAATCCGATCTACTCAGATGGCTAAGATTTGAGGATCAAGGCTTGAAACCAGCCCAATCAGACAAATCTGAGACTCTTATCTCTAATCAACCAGCAAAAGCCAGAAGTGAAGAGGTGGTTCAAGTGGTAGAATGCTAGCTTTGAGCCAAAAAGCCAAGCAAGAATGTAGGGCCCTGAATTAAAGCCCTAGTACCAGCACATGCGTGCGTGTACACACACACACATACACACACACACACACTTCTTTCAATCTTGGCTCAGACTTCCAAAAGCTTAAGACCATATAGCCCTAGTACCAGCATACACACACACACACTTCTTTCAATCTTGGCTCAGACTTCCAAAAGCTTAAGACCATATAGCCCTAGTACCAACACACACACACACACACACACACACACACACACTCTCTCTCTCTCTCTCTCTCTTTCAATCTTGGCTCAGACTTCCAAAAGCTTAAGACCATATGTGTTTGGGGGACAGGGGATAACTCTAAATGCTTTCTCCATACCTCCTGTAGCAGCAATCTACTCTGCTTGTTATTGATATTTTCTCTATTGAAAACTAGGGTTTCATCTTCCTCCTCTTAAACACGATGGAAGGATGATGATACACACACACACACACACACACACACCACATAAATGTATTTAGACTTTAAGTAATAAGTTTTGACTGCCAGGTACCTTAACCTGTTAGCAGTGATGTTTCTATGCTTAAATCCTATCAAGACTACAAATGTGGGGAAAGAGTAAGTTTTTAAAAATCACTAAAGTAAAATTGTAATTTGAGATGATTATCAGGCCCTATCTGTAAGAAATGTACAAAGAAAATAGTTCTAACACCTAATGCCACACCATTAGCACTGACTCATAGCCTCAGAGTTTACTACAACTGCGGCTAGTGCGGGGTGGGGAGGGGGAGAAGAGGGAACAACTAGGAAAGCCCCCAAAAGCAAACATATCAAAGTAAAAAATCTAACCAGAAACCAATCCAAACAGCTTTTTCCTTTTATTATTAGAAAGTAGCTGCATGTAATTAAAACAAAGATATCCTATGGAAAGTAGTCTGAAGTTGCTCACAGGGAAGACCAAGTAATGGGGGAAGTGGGTCCACAGAGTACACCTCATAGAGCACAGAAAGGCCTCAGAGCAGCTTATCATGTACACTTTGTGAGGATGGCAATGTGCTGGGAACGACAGATATTTCACACACACATATGTATATATACACATACACATACATACATACATATATGGAGAGACACACATAGTCAACACAAATTTCACTAGTGGAATGCTTGGGACCAAACATGTTTAAGAATTTATTTTGGCTCTTAGAATATTTGCATAGTGAGATATCCAGGGAACGAGACCCAAGCTTTAACATAATCTTCTGTAAGATTTTGTATAAACCTTATACATATAGCCTAAAGGTAATTTACACTATATTTTTAATAATGTGGGCATGAAATAAGGGCTGTGTACAAGTGACTGTTCAGAAAGCAAAGACATCTCTATCTCAGCCACCCACATGAATGTTCTGTGTTTGGCCTCACCCTCATTCCTGACTCTGAATTCATATACTATTAGTGACTGAATCATTTTCCTCTTACTCATACACAAGTAGTAAAAACCATGGTCTAACACTGTACAGTGAAATCGTGTGCACTAGGGAACTAAGTAGCACAGCGGTAGCCGCTAAATCCCATGTCAGCGTCAAACAGCACCTGTGTTTGATTAAAAAGCAACTGGGCCCTGTATATACATATTTTTAAGTAGTTAAGCAGTTGAGGGACCAGGAAGTGGGCTCTCTAGGGATGAGGAAGCATTCTGCTGGGTGGCACTTTTAAATGGTTTTCCTAGAGTTATCTGTCTCATTAACAACCTTTTTTGTCTTAGAAGCTTCCCTTTGATTTTATAAACAGACATGACTTCTTGTTCCATTATGAATGTACGTTGCTCTAGTCCTTTGATAAGCCCATCACACAGCTGCACCATATCGTCGAGGGGCACCTTCTTTGCAGTGTTCGCCATACTGTCTTCATCATCACTATTACCATGATCACCTTGATTCTCAGCCCTTTCATCCATTTCACCCTTGGTCAATGACTGAACAACTGAAGACTCATTACTGTTAGTGCATTTCTCCACAGCTTTGGTACCAGACGACTTATCACCATAAATATTTAAAAATTTAATGCCATGTCTTTTCTTAAATTTCTGCAGCCAGCCTGTTGAATACTCACAATTCCCTTCAATTTTTAATTCACTGTGATAGATCTTTGCTTGCTTCATGATCAACACACCATTCAGTGGCATGTGCTCATTGCGACGCTTGCGGATCCACTCTTTCAATACTCGATCAAGGTCTTCGTTTTTTGCTTTATGTAGTGTTTTTCTATCCTTCATTAACTTTGGCTCATCACTTTCTGCATAGAACTTCAACAGTTTATCCTTCTGTTTCTTTAAGTCATATATAGTAGTCATTCCAACACCATATTCTTCGGTAAGATGTTTCACACTTACACCACTGTCCAACTTTTCCAATAGCTTCACTTTTTGTGCTATAGATAAACATAAATGCTTCCTCTTTTTCTTATCACTGTTACCCATAGGGATATTTGATGGTCTTTTTGACATTTTCAGTGTTATCATTATTCCACAGAGCAACATAGAAGCAAAAAATACAGCAAGCAGAGTACAAAGGTCTTGTCTCCAATAGGATCGTGGTGCCTGTCATAGGCACACTGGGTCTGCATGCAAGCCATTTCATTACCCAGTGAGGGCATATACAGAAAAGAATTACTGCAGCCCAAGGGGCATGAGGTTATATTTTTCTCTTGGGGATGCTGAATAAACTGCACACTGTGTACCTTTTTCTTGACTTCAACCTGTCACTTGAGGTCAAGTGTGAATTTTCCATTTGTGGCATCAGGTTGACATTCAAAAGTTTCAGATTTTAGGGTACTTCAGAGTTCCAATTTTCAGATTGGAATGCTCAACCTGTATTTTGAAATTAAAAGGATGCAGTGGTGGTGAATGTCATGGAATTCAACCTATGGTAGAGGTCAATAAAAAAAAAAGCCACATCAATCTCTCCAGTGGTCTAACACAAATTCTAATAATTTTAGTTCCAAGATTCCTTGAACTCTTTTTCTCCTGAAAAAAACCTGTATTTCCTTTGTAATAAATTTATGAAAATAAGCAATCAAGGTCATATTCACATTCACCTTAATAAAGCACTGTCTTTTGTTTTTACCCAATTGGCAAAGAATATTTGGACTGCAAAGCCATATGCATACTTGAAAAGAGCCAATAACCAAAATTTCCATTGCTTTTGATACTTTCTGTAAAGGAAAAAAGTAATATTTCTCATTATTTTACCTTTTATTGTAAGTAGGGCTAGTCAGCTTAGTTTTACTATTTTTTTTTCTTTTTGAGCCAAGCAATGAAGACTGTAAAATAGTCCTTCCAAAATTGCAAGAATTTGCTTATATTTATAACACTAGCAAGAAAATTTTCATAACTACATATAATATAAAAAAAAAGAGATTACTGGGACCAAAAAAAGTGTTAGTAGCCAAGAATTTGTTACATATATAAAACCACAAAGAATAGAAAAACTTTTCCATGTGTTTCTCATTTGACTAGCACATGTATACAGCTGTGTATGTATGAAGAACACAAAATCTCTCAGCTGTTTCTTCACAGATGGGTAGGTACACTGGAAAAAACAAAACTCTTACATAAACAAGTGAAACTATAATCTACTAATCTAGGAATAAAAGCTGACTATTTCCTAGTGTAGAAAAGCTGAAAAACAAATCACATGGTCACAAAACATAGGAAGAAGCTGTTCAGTTACTTTTGGTCATAGGGCTTGAACTCAGGGCTTGGATGCTGTCCTTGAGCAGTTCTCCTCAAGGCTAGTGCTCTATCACTTTGAGCCACAGCTGCACTTCCCATTTTCTGGTGGCTAATTGGAGATGAGTCTCTTGGACTTTCCTGCCCAGGTTAGCTTTGAACTGCGATCCTCAGATCTCAGCACCCTCACTAGCTAGGATTACAAAGCCATCAGTGCCCTGGTGAATAGGTTATTCTGACATGCCACTCAGATGAAATGGTAACAAAAAGGATATTACCATCAGACCTTCCTAAATCTCATCATGTCCTCCAATTTCTCCCTCCACACTACTGGAGGTAACTAACTTATTTGCATATAACAATAATCAGCCTCTACTTATATATTTTATTTTTATGCTGAATTAAAGTATCTATGTAGGATTCTCCTTTATTGTATTAAAAGGGGAATCATGGGCTGGGAAAGTGGCTCAGTGGTAGAGTGCTTGTCTCACATGCATGAGGCCCTGGGTTCAATTCCTCACCACATAAGCAGAAAAAGCCAGAAGTGGTGCTGTAGCTCAAGTGGTAGAGTGCTAGCCTTGAGCTGAAGAGCTGAGAGACAGCGCCCAGGCCCAGAGTTCAGGCCCCATGACTGACAAAAGAAAAAAAATGGGGGGGGAAATCATACATATAAAACATCTTGGGGGAGGGGAAGGAAATGATACATTGTTCCAAAAGAATTTAGTTTTGAACTAAGTGTCAGCCAACTTGCCAAGTAATAAATCAGGCACTGCAGGCTGTGTGATCTTATTTTCTCTCTTTTTTTTTTTTGGTCCAGTCGTGGGCCTGAACTCTAGGCCGGGACGCTGTCCCTCTGCTCTTCAGCTCAAGGCTAGCGCTCTACCACTTAAGCCACAGTGCCACTTCTGGCTTTTTTCTTTTTGCTTATGTGGTGCTGAGGAATCGAATCCAGGTCCTCAAGCATGCAAGGCAAGCGCTCTACCACTGAGCCACCTTCCCAGCCCTTATTTTCTTTTTCCTATGAATGACTTATTTACTTATGACAAGAAACTGTTATTTGTATATGTGTGAGCATATATACATATACAATATATGTATATATATTACTTTCCATATATTTTGTGTATGTATACACACATACACACACACACACGCATGTATCTATACTTACACATATAAAATCCTGCCTAGGCTGGGAATGTGGCTTAGTGGTAAAGTGCTTGCCTTGCAATGCATGAAGGCCTGGGTTCGATTCCTTAGTACCACATAAACAGAAAAACCCAGAAGAGGAGCTGTTGCTTGTAGTAGAATGCTAACCTTGAGCAAACAGCAGCTCAGGGATAGTGCCTAGGCCCCAAGTTCAAGCCCAAGGCTGGGGGAAAAAAACACAATAAACTAGCCTATAAAAAAAAAAGTATACTATGCTCCACATACCTCACATATCCCTTCCTGGTAAAATGTTCCATTTACCTTTTCCTCTGTCCTTCCTTCCTGGGAAGGAAACATGCAATGTGAAAAGGCAACAGTAGAGATCCAGGACTGGCCCCTTTACACAACTCTTGGGGGCATTTGTATCTTGTGTGAGAATGGAGCTCCATCAATTACAATAATCCACAGTACTAGAAGCTAGGCAGAACCAGGACTGGTCATTTTTGAGTGAGTTTTCTCTACCTGCTTTTGCTTTGGGGATAATCTAGAATGTGTCTAACTGATATATTGTACCTGAAAATTAGATCAAGATATAAAGAATGTAAGAATTTGGGTGGAAGTCCATTATCCAATGTAATTTTAGAAATAAACTCTTCTATAGATAAAATTACAATGACAGAATGTTCAAGAGCATAAACCTTAGCAATCATCAAAACCTTTCTTTTAAAAGATTCAGGGAGGCTCAATGGTAGCATGCTTGCCTTGCATGCATGAGGCCCTGGGTTCCATTCCTCATGCGCAGAAAAAAATGCCAGAAGTGGCGCTGTGGCTCAAGTGGTAGAGTGCTAGCCTAGAGCTGAAGGACAGCATCCAGGCCCAGAGTTCAAGCCCCATGACCGCCTAAAAATAAAAGATTCAGGGAATTATTAAATGGAAACAACATATATTATCTTAGCAGATAATGAGTAAGAAAGTAACTTGCAATCTGCTGCAGAACACCTTTAAAATTAAACAGATAAGCTAAGGATAGAATCGGAGGCTTTTAAAGCTTGACTGACTCTAAGGGAGTTTCAAATCTTTTTTTTTTTTTTTTAACGAGCCAAGTAGTAAGAACTCAGAGCCTTGATCTCTCTCTTGGCTTTTCCCCTTCAAAACTGGCTATCCAAGATACTCTTCCAGCCTTTGGCTGGTTAATTACAGAAAGGAGTCTAGACTTACTGTAGGCCTACTTTAGTTCACAATTTTTATTTTTTTGGTCGGTCGTGGGGCTTGAACTCTGGGCTTGAGCGCTATCCCGAAGCTCTTCAGCTCAAGGCGAGCGCTCTACTGCTTGAGCCACAGTGCCACTTCCTGTAGGCAACTTTAAACCACAATCCTCACACCTCAGCCTTCAGAGTATTGGGATTACAAACTTGAGCCAACACTCTCAGCTTTCAA
The DNA here is from genome assembly GCF_024711535.1 of Dipodomys merriami. Classification (NCBI taxonomy): domain Eukaryota; kingdom Metazoa; phylum Chordata; class Mammalia; order Rodentia; family Heteromyidae; genus Dipodomys; species Dipodomys merriami. The sequence continues at coordinate 49,818,755 of NW_027206401.1, forward strand.
ATCTTGTGTGTGTGTGATACTGAGTGCAGGTACTGGGGCTTGAGCTAGGGGCTTTGCACTTTTATTTGGCTTTTTCACCTGTGGCTGAAGCTCTACCACTCAAGCCACACCTCTACTTCCAGGCCTTTGCAGGTTAACTGGAAGATAAGAACCTCTCCATTTGTCTGCTAGGCATGACTACGAACTAGGAGGCTCCTTGTATCTAAGCTTCTGGAGTATCTGGGAATCTGGAGGCAAACCACCAGCACCAAGATACAGCTTCAAATCTTACCTTTGATAACAGATGTGGATTGAGGTACGTGAATTAACTGACAAGTATGAAAAGGATACGAGGTTCAGAACGCAGAAGCCACTGTCACCCTCACGATTTAGTCCCACTTCCCACCCTCCTTTAAACTAAGAACATCCCGGCCAAAGCCATTGTCTGTTGGTAGGAAGAGGGTGGGATTCGCCCAAGAACTTCCCGTTTCCAGACCACTCCTGCCACTTCATTCCCTGTTCTACACGGACAGCAAGACTGCATTTACGCGTTATTACAAGACCTAAGAAACATAAGGAGGCTTTTCATGTGAGATGTGTCTCCAAGAAGAAGGAGGTCTTCCAGCCCTTGGCCAGGGGCACACGCCTGTGAATCCTAGCTACTCACAGGGCTGGGCTCTGGGGACTGAGGCAGGAAAGTCCATGAACCTCCCCTTCTCCAATGAACCAGGAAAAGAGAAATAATACAAAGTGGAGGCGCGGTTCAAGGCGGAGAACGCCAGCCCTGGGCAGAGAAAGCGAAGGGACCCCCGGGGAACCGAGGCCCGGGGTTCGAGCCCTGGCACAAACCCCCCTTCGCTTGTATGTACCGTACCCGAAAAATGGAGGACGGTTTAGTCAAAGGCGGTGGCAGACCGTCGGGGGGCCTCGGCCGTCCCCTCCCTCCCCGAGGGCCGGCGCCTGGGCACGCGCGCGCGCGCGCCGGGTTCCAAACCGCCGCCGGCGCCGCTCGGGTCTCCTCAGCGCCCGGGCCCGGCCGCGGAGAGGCGCGAATCCCGGGCCCGCGCCGGCGCGTCACGTCCGGAAACAGCCCCGACGGGGCCCCGCCTCGAACGGGACTGCGGGCTCCGGCGCTGCCGGCGGCAGAGGCCGGCCACCCGCGGGAAGGCCGCCGAGTCCGTCACACCAGGGACTGACGCCCGCAGGACTGACGCCCGTTTCCTTCCAGGCTGCGCCCCCCGCGTCCCCAAGCCCGCCGCCGCCGCCATTATGGCTGCGCTCACCTTCCGCGGCGTCACCTCCTCCGCGCGGCTGGCCTCGCCGGCGCCGGTGGGGCGGAGCGGCCTGGCGAGCCTGGCACGCACAGGGGGGGCGCCACAGCGCCTCCGACGCCCCGGAGGCCGCAGCGCAGGGCGCGCGGCCGACCCCGCCCACCTGCTCCGTTCCACTCTAGTGGATTACTCAGGGTTGGGACAGGTTTCCTGCTTCTTTTGACATTTGATTTTCAAACTTCCAGCTTTAAAGAAGCTTTACGTTTCGTGTGTACGGGCTTTGCATAAGTAAACCTAGCCGGATGCTGGTGGCTCGCGCCTGTTATCCTAGCTACACCGGAGGCTGAGATCTGAGGATAGCGGTTCAAAGCCGTGTTGGGCAGGAAAATCCCTGAGATCCTTTATCCCATTCACCCACCGGGGGCTTGGGCGGGGAGGTGGTGGAGGAAGCGGAGCTGTGGTACAGCGCTGGCTTGGAGCAAAAAAAAGCTCAGGGGCAGCGGCCAGGCCCGGAGCTCAAGCCCCATGACCGACAAAATACCCAGCTCGAAATATGTATTATTGAATGGAAGTGGACAGCAGTTTGAGAATGAACGCTTATGTCTGGGCTCTTTCCACTCCAAATTAAGGCGCTTTTAGCGGCAGAACAATTTACACACACATTCTGTTAGTTGTGAGATTCTAAAATGCAAAAAGTCTATAGTTATAGTTGAGACAGTAGTTATGGGTGCCCTCCCTCCCTCCCTCCCTTCCTTCCTTCCCTCCCTCCCCTCCTCGCGCCCTCCACCCACCCGCTGGCTTGCTTTCTTCTTGCTTTCTTGGGTGCTTGCATACTTGCTTGCTTGCTAACTTGCTTTCTTGCTTTCATGCCAGTCCTGGGGGGGTGGGGATGGGGGGATGGGTTGCTCTACCAATTAAGCCACAGCGCCACTTGTGGCTTTTTGGTGGTTAATTGGAGATAAGCGTCTCATGGAGGTTACTACCTAGACTAGCTTCAAACCGTGATCCTAGATCTCAGTCTCTTGAGAGCTGGAATTACAGGTGTGAGCCACTGGTGCCCTACTTGCCCTACTGGTGCCCTTTTTGATGTTTAAGTTTGTTGGGAGATAAGTTATATCAACATGTACCCAGATTTGGGGATGGGTATACACAAATCTTTGGATTTTGAATTTAAAACTTGTTCTTCCAAGTAAAATTAACTCTAATTTTATTTTTTAAAATGCATTGACGTATGATCTTACTAGGCATTCTTTTTAAAGCAAATTAAAACTCCATGAAGAAACCTCTTCCAAGCTAAGAACAGCTTTAGGGCTACAAAATATTGTTATATTGCATTATCAACAGACCCAAACTTTATCCTTAGGATTTACACTAATCTTAACCATGCTAAGTATCAGTGTGGAGGCAAAAGCAATTGAGAGCAATCCCAAGTGATCAGATGAAAAGCTGAATGAAAGAGAACATATAAGAGCATGAACTGAAAAGTACAGAGAAAAGCATAAAGGCCTTGCCAATTTCATAATGCAAGTGATATGACTAAATAATTCTTTCAAGAGATTATTACTTTGAAAAACTATGCCAGTCTGGGTACATTTATAATCTTTGCTCATGAACAGCTACATACATATTTAATAATGTTTAACAAGAGGCTATATTTTTAATGGGCTTGCATAGAGCAGAGGTCCCTCTGTGTGAAAACACATTCAAATTAGTGAAAGGTAATTATGCTAAAAAGAGGTTCCCAAGTTATGCTCTCGAGATGATGACACTGTGACCCCGCAGCTTCTCAAGGGATCTGTAATAGCACTGACGCATTTGACATTTTTTTTTTTGGCCAGGAAAGAATTCACAGTTGACTTACAGCATTAATAAAAACAACATGCAGTGTTTTGTCAAAGACAGGGCTTTAAAAAAGTAACATAAACACTGACTTTTCTTTAAGTCAGCACGAAGCTGAGCCAAAGTAAATGATACAGTGAAGGTGGGCGATGGATATCTGACTCCCTTTGACCAAGTTACTCAAAAATTAAGTGTGCTAGGATAATTTCCAAACCTGCCAGTCCTTCACCACCTTCTGATTCCATATTTTTCCCCATGCCTTCTCACTTTAACTCTGGGGTTGGCCTTATGATTTCCTTTGAGAAATATGATACGAATACATGTGATGCAATAGATGCTAGAAAATCAGTGAAACTGGAAAGCATGTTTCAACAAGCCCATTGGAGATGAAAAATGCTTAGGGCAGAGCCAAGATTGAATTCTCTCTATAGCCTCTGATCCTGTAGGTCGAGGGTGGGGCCTTAGAATTCCCATTTTTTAATAGTAAAAAAAGTTTATATTATTAGCAAAGAACTATCTCAAAATTCATTATCACCCAAGTTGAAATTTTAGTATAAACTTGCATACAAGTCACTTTCCATTCTTTATTCTACACACACACACACACATATATATGCATACACACACACACACACACATATATGCATACACACACACACACACACACACACACACACACACACACACACACACACACATACACACACAGCTCTGGCATTCAAACATGTATCCTAAATCATTATGTCCAAATATAAATAGTTGGGTTAGTTAAACTTCTGCCACAAGTTATGAAGGGGTTACAGATGTAAGATGTTCCGAATTATGTAATAGAAGGAAGAAAGAACATTGCTTAGTTTTTATGTGCAGATATGTATTTTCCTATTGATATAGGCAGACTTCAGTAGACAGCTGTCAAAATGGAAACAGCTGCAGAGCCCAGATGAAAGTCTACTTTATGTTGGCCACAGGAAATTGGTGATTTCAAAAATTTTAATATATCTCAAATTAAGGTAAAGTGGTAATAGCTAAGCAAGCATAAGCAGCTGTTAAAAATCCACAGTGAGGACTGGAGTCTCGGGAGAAGAACAGCCTCACACTCGCAGTCCATACTCTATAAGGTATCTAACCCAAGATGATGTCCACTCTATTTCTGTTTCAGACTGCCAAGCATCTACCTCTCTCTAAGCTGCTGGCTGTGGCTTGTCACCCAGCTATGTCTTGTGAACATCACCTTCTGGCTATTTTCTCCCATAGCACACAGGTGGCCATGAGCACCTGATGAAATGAAGCCAACTAGCACAGGTATGTCATAATGGTGAGGTGTGTATCAACATAAGAAGGTTACAGGAGGGGGGGGAAGGAATAGGATTGGGATGGGGGGGAGGGGGGAGGCTGGGAAGGGATGTGAAGGGTAAACAAAGGAGGAGGCTGCAATGCTTGGTAAGAAATGTACGCATTATCCTGCCCATGTAATTGTAACTCCTCTGTACAGTATGTTCACAAATAAAATAAAATAAAATTTTAAAAAAAAGAAGGTAACAGGATTGTGGAGTTGGAGGATTATTTACTACATTCAATTTAACAAATATTATCAATATATTTATTCTCAGTAATAACTGTTTAAGATATTAACTGGTGCTAAAATTTAAGTATCTTGCCCACCTCCATTCTTTCAAGTACTTTTTGTTTAATTGAATATAATATATGAATAGCAAAACATACAAATCCTAAATGTATATTTTGATGGATCTCCACAAAGTGAACATACCAACATCCACAAGAGGAAGAAAATGTCACCAGAACTCCAGAAACCCATCAAACCTCCTCCCATTCACTGCCCTTGCCCTTCCCTGGCGCATTAGTCAACTTTCTGTCACTATAACAAGGTATATGAGATAAACAATTTATAAAGAAGAAGGTATCATTTCAGAAGTTTTGATCAATAGCTGATAGTTCCATTGCTTTGTGGTCCATGTCAGGGCAGGACAGCACTGTGGAATGCCAGATCTGCTCATCTCATGGTGGCTGGGAAGCAAAGTGAGAGAGGAAGGGGCCAGCAAATCTCAATATTTCTTTCAAGTTATAACTCCAATGACTTAACTTGCTCCCACCTGCCCCACCTCTTAAAAGTTCCACCTCCCAATATCTCTGCTGTTTGAGGATCAACTCTTATTTAACAGGGGAGGGGGGGGAGAAGGGAGCTTTGGGGGCATTCTATATCCATACTCTATTGTCTGGTAACTGGTTTTTGTTTGTTTTTGCTTTTGCTATTGCTTTTTTATTGTTGTTCTATTGCTGTGTATTCATTCTTTTGGAACTTATGTTTTATGTGTCATTAATATCAATTAGTTTTGGTCAACTATTCACTTCCTTTGCTATATAGTATTCCATTGTATTGAGAATTGAGAGTCCTACTGTTACCATAAATTTCACTGATGGAACTTAGAACTGTATTAATATTACTGCTTTTGTTCTCTGGACAATTCTTACCAAGGAAAATATCATTTCAGACTAAATTTCCCTGACTGCATCAGGAAAAATGTTCAATCCAACTTCTACAAAGCAATGGCCATTTATTAAGATAAGAGTTTATACTTCATAAAACTCATCTCCAGGAAGTGGAGGAGTGGCTCAAGTGATAGAGCACCAGCCTTGAGAGAAAAAGACACTGAGCAAAAAAGCCAAGGGACAACACTCAGGCCCTGAGTTCAAGACCAATACTGGCGCGCGCACACACACACACACACACACACACACACACACACACACACACACATGCACACACACACGCAAACACACACTACTGGAAAAGAGATCAATTTGTGTTTTGTTTTCCGATATCTGCATAATCCTTATCTGCACAGAAAGCCAACCATATTTCTATGCTTTTAGAAAATTCTAACAGGAAAAAGAAAGAAAAAATCTTAGGCTTATTAGGCTAAAGATGAGGTTCAAGTGGTAGAATGATTGCCTAATAAGTATGAGGCACTGAATTCACTTTCCAGTACAGCAAAAGAAAAAAATTATAGGCTTGTCTGTCCCATAAGTATAATGACTGTATTATGTACACAGCAAATCTTCCTGTTGAAATCTAGGTATTTCCTGTTGTCGCATACTTACTTTTCTTAAGATTCACAAAATGCTGACAAGTGAAATATGGCCTTGCATTTGTTGACCCCACAATAATAAAGAAAACTAATTAGGGCCAGAAGCACAGGAACCTAACTGTCAAACCTTAAAAAGTCAGTGACTAAATTGGTGTTAGGTAGAGAGCTCTTCTTAGGAAAAATATGATTTCAAACATTCTTTGGACATAGAAATTACCTAGAAAATACATGATGCTTACCAGATATTGGTGGCTCACACCTATAACCCTAGCTACTCAGGAGGCTGAGTTCTGAGAATTCTGGTTCAAAGCTAGCCTAGGCAGGGAAGTCCACGAGACTCTTATCTCCAATTAACCACCCAAGGGCTGGAAGTGGAGGTGTGGCTCCAAGTGGTAGAGCACTAACCTTGAACAGAAAAGCTCAGAGACAGTGCCCAGGCCCTGAGTTCAACCCACATAACCAACAATAACAAAAAGAAAGAAAGAAAGAGAAAGAAAAGAACAAAAAAAAGAGAAGATACATGATACTCAATATGCAAATGCTAAAAATGCAACAAGACTTCTCAGTTGCTGGGAGGAGACTTGGAGTTGAGCTGGGGCTGGGCCTGATCCTGAGGCTGAGGCTGATGATAGCTGGCTGTTTGGGGGATTGCATTGTCCGGAAGGGCTCAGCTGTGATTGAAATCAAGGCTCACATTTTCATAGGAAGGGCTAAAAATTCATTTTCGACATAGAAATGGTGCTCAAATGACAACATTCCTATGTCCCTCAGATAATCAGTACTCATATACTATACTTTTCCCTAGTTCTTTTCCTACATCAGTCACAAGATGTTGAACTTTCTTGGAACAGAAAGAAGCAACAACTAACTGAAAGCACACAGTCCCTCAACCCACTCTTATCAAAATGGTAAATCTGAGAAGCAAGTGTTGTTCACATTGCATATGTGACTTGATGTCACAAATGTCAATCATTATTAAGAAATGCTTCTTATATTCCTAAAGTTGTACTAGCTGATATAAACCTACAAGCTTCTGACATAACTCAAAATTACTGCGATGGAATTAGGAAAAGACAAGTACTTCCTTCTTTATGCAGTTTTATGTTTCCAAATCATAGCAAAAAGCATTGTTCTGAGATGTGGAGCCAAGTCCTTCCTAGAAGCATTTTGATGCCCAGAATAACAGCTAATTTTGTTTGGTTTTGTGTTTTGAAATCAATGTATACTTATGTCATTTCTTGTGTTAGTTTCTGACCAGGAAATTTCACCACGACGACAGGTCAGCGTTGTTTTCAAGGATATTTACTGAGTAGCTATTGTTTCACTTAACCATTGCAAGAACACCGAAGTAAGGAATGCTTTTCCCATTTGCTAGACATGAAAATGGAGATTCAGAGAAGTTAATTAAGTCCCAAAGCTAAGAAGGAAAGAGGACCAGGACTCAGATGCAGTCTATGGGATCTCTTGAAAAAGAAAATCTTGAAACAGAGATATCATCAAATTTAGATAAGTAACTCCCTTGTACTTTGCTTACCCAGGCACGTCAGCCTTTTTTACTTTTATTTTTTGATAATGTGGTTAGATACCCTCATCACCTAGACACTGTCTTCTAGACCTACTTGAGTTTGTCAAAGGTTCTGCTTTGGTCCAAACACAAGTCTTGACTGTCTCTAACTAGAATCTGAAAGACCAGAACTTGACTTCTGTTGGGAGAGACCCTGTGCTGAGAATTAATAAAGGTCAAGATCAGAGGACAGTACTATTTTCACATGGTTCCCAACCATGAAAGTACTTTTAATTTTGTAGCCAGCTCTGATGCTAACATTAGAATCTTGGTCATGTTCCTCTCATGTAGTACCTGCATGGAGGACAATTCTGTGGCCCTTAATTTTCTATAATTATTATTTATTATAACAAAAATAAACATACTTCTCCTAGTGGATTAAATTTTACTGCTTATCAACTTTACCTAAGTATCCCTAATCAGAAAACTTGAAATTCAGCTCCAGAGACCAAAAAGTTTCTGAGTTCCCACATAACACTTGAACTTGTGATGGGTCACAGTTCAGAGAGGATTTGGATGGCGGTAGCTCACCCATGTAATCCTAGCTATTCAGGTGTCTGAGATCTGAGGATCATGGTTTGAAGCCAGCCCAGCCAGGCAAATCTGTAAGACATCTCCATGTAATCACCAAAATACTAGAAGTGGAGCAGTGGCTCAAGTGGTAGTGTGCCACCATCCTTCAAGCTAAGGAACAGTGCCTAGGCCTTGAGATTTAGCCCAGTACCAGCGTAAAAGAAGGAGAGAGAGAAAGAGAAAGAAAGATAAAGGAAGGAAGGAAGGAAGGAAGGAAGGAAGGAAGGAAGGAAGGAAGGAAGGATTAAAGGGCAAGAAGGAAGGAAAGTAAGAAAAGAAGAACGGAAAGAAGGAAAAAAGAATGGAAATCAAGAAAAGAAAGGAAAAAAGAGAAAGAAAAGGAGGAAAGAAAGAAAAGAAGGAAGAAAGGAAGGGAAGAAAAGAAGGAAGGAAAAAAGAAGGAAGGAAGGAAAGAAGGGAGAAAGAAGAAGCAGGTGGACCATACAGTTTATTCAGTATCTTAAAGGAAAGAGCCTTCTTGTATATGGCAGCACTTTTAGAAAACCTTGCTTCATGCCACAAAGGTACTAAAAATATCATCTAAAATTACCCCAGACTATGTATCTTTTTGAGATGTATGTGAAGCATAAATTTTGTACTTAGATTCTAATCTTCAGGATACAATTTATATACAACTCAGAAATGCAGCATACTTTTGGTTCTACTAATTTCAGGTAAGGGTTGCTCAGCCTGCACCCATCCATTGGTATACTGAGTAGTCTCTTCTACATTTCAACTGCTCAGAATTTAAGTGAGAAAATGATGTCCGAGACCAGAACTGTCACAGAGACATATTTCCAGAAGTACCAACTCTGCCCTTTACCCTTACCAGGCTGAACACATCAGAGAAACAAACCCAGAAGCTGTACCCCTTTTCCTGGATAATCTCAAGGATATATCATTGGTGCGCGTGCACGTGCGTGCGTGCGTGCGTGTGTATGTGTGTGTGTGTGTGTGTGTGTTTGTGTGTTGGGAGCTCAGTGCTCAAGGCTGGCACGCTACCACTTGAATCACAACTCCACTTCCTCTGTGCCCTCCCCCTCCTGCCCCACAGTTTTTGTGTGCCGGTCCTGGTGCTTGAACTTAGAGTCTGGGTGCTGTCCCTTGCGGGGAGCCGGGGCGAACGCCATTACAAGATGGCGCCCACTTCCTTGCAGCTTTGAGGTAAACAACTCCATATTAGGCAGTGCTTGGCGGGACTGTGGGTCCCGGGCTTTGCACATGCGTGAGCCACGTAGAGTCCCCAGCCAATCCCGTGGCACCTGGTGACGGTGAAAGGCAGACGACCAATGATAGAACGACCCATGTTCCTATTCCATATATAAGCGGCCACGTTTCTGTACATGGGGTCTCTCGCTCAAGCTCTCCTATCAACTCAAAAGCTCTCCAATAAAGTGTGATCTGAGAAGACTCCTGGTGTGGTGGTCGTTCTTCCTCGCTGGCCGAGAAGGCGTTCGCCGCAAGTGGTGCCGAAGAGGCTCAGGGACAAGACCAAAGACCCATGCTAACTCTCCAAGTGGAAGGGAGAAGATTTGAGGGACTGGTGGATACAGGGGCAGATAGAAGCATCATCCAAAGAGGAGAGTGGCCAAAGTAATGGCCAACTCAAAAATCCTCCCAGACCTTGCAAGGGCTGGGCTATGCTGATGCCCCACAGTTAAGTGCAAAAGAATTGACTTGGAGAACAGACGAAGGCCAGGTTGGAAAAATGCAGCCATTTGCGGTAGACGTCCCAGTCAATCTTTGGGGAAGAGATGTGCAGCAACAGCTGAAGCTAACTTTAACCAATGATTACTCTGAGGCCAGTCAGAATATGATGAAACAGCAAGGATTTGTTCTGGCCTTGGGGCTTGGTTGATGTCTCCAAGGACGCAAGGAGCCGATAGAGCCACTTCCTAAGCAGGACAGAAAGGGTTTGGGTTTTTTCTTAAGGGCCTCTGAAAACAAAGCTTCCACTGAAGGTGCGGTACCCATACCTTGGTTAACACAAAAGGCGGTATGGGTTCCTCAGTGGCCCCTCTCTCGAGAAAAATTGGAAGTGGCTCAAACTCTTGTCCAGGAACAGCTGCAGCTGGGGCATGTTGAACCTTCAGTGTCATCTTGGAATACCCCAATTTTTGTGATTAAAAAGGCCTCTGGAAAATGGAGATTATTACATGACCTTAGAGCAGTAAATGCCCAGATGCAAATTATGGGGCCCATTCAAAGGGGACTTCCATTACTTTCTGCGTTACCTCGAGAGTGGCCCATTTTAGCTTTAGATATTAAGGATTGTTTCTTTTCCATACCTCTTTATCAGAAGGATAGGGAGCGTTTCGCCTTCACCTTACCCTCTGTTAATCATGAAACCCCGGATGCTCGCTATCAGTGGAGGGTTCTCCCCCAAGGGATGGCCAATAGCCCCACAATTTGTCAACTGTTTGTGGGGGCTGCCCTAACCCCTGTTAGGAAAGATTTCCCAAAAGTGCGGATTATCCATTATATGGATGATATTCTGTTGGCTGCGCCCTCGATAGAGATTCTCCATAGAGTGTTTGGGCGGGTGTCAAAAACCTTAGCTGACAAAGGATTGATTATTGCCCCTGAAAAGGTTCAACAGTCTAGTTTTGTTCAATTTCTGGGGACCGTTGTTTCCCCCACTGAGATTAAGCCACAAAACCTTTCCATTCAAATTGGTCATCTTAAAACACTTAATGATTTTCAGCAATTGGCTGGAGATATTAATTGGATAAGGGGATTTCTTAATATCCCTCGGTCAGAGTTGTTACCTTTGTTTGCCATTTTGGAGGGCGACCCTGAAGTCACCTCCTCTAGATCCCTGACACCTTTAGCACTAAATTCCCTACAAAAGATTGAGGCAGCTTTGTCTAGTGCTCAACTTTTACGGGTTGATTTAAAATTACCTATTGATTTGTGTATATTAAAAACAAAAAACTACCCCACGGGGGTTCTGTGGCAAAATGGCCCCTTGTGGTGGCTTCATGGCAACTCAGTGGGAGCAAAGACAGTCCAATATTTTCCTGAATTAGTGGCTAAACAAGCACTTTTGGGCATAAAATATTGTTTAACACACTTTGCAAAGGTTCCAGATAAGTTAATTATTCCATACACCCGTGAACAAGTTGAGATTTTGGCCACTACCGTGGATACTTGGGCGGTTCTTGTTTGCTCATTTCCCAATGTAATTGATAATCATTATCCTAAACATCCTTTGCTTGCTATTATTAGTAAAAATTTAGTGTATTTCCCTGTTGTTACTTCAAAGGAACCCCTAGTTAATGCCTTGACCATCTTTACAGATGGATCAGAGTCTGGACAAGGCGCCTTTTTTGTTCAAGGACACCAACAACCAGTGGTCCTTCATTTTCGGTCAAATGTTCCGCAGGCTGTTGAATGTTTGATTGTGCTTGAAGTTTTTAAAAGATTTGATCAACCTTTTAACTTATTTTCTGATTCCTTATATGTTGTAAATGCCGTTGCTTCCCTTGAAGTTGCTGCTTCAGTTAAGCAGGCCAGCACAATTTCTAATGTTTTGTTACAGATTCAATCCCTTAAACAGAAAACACCCTTTTTATATTGGACATATTCACGCCCACTCTATGTTGCCGGGCCCTGATGGCAAGGTGTAATGCCCTGGCGGACCAGGCAACTCGGGCTGTGGCCCTGGTTGCTGCTGATCCTGTAGAATTGGCAAAGGACTTTCATAGATTGTATCATGTACCCGCAAATACCCTTAGAAAAAGATATAATTTACCCAGGCATGGGGCAAGAGATATTGTTAAAGCTTGTAAATTTTGTGTTACCTTTCTTCATCCTCCCCATGTGGGGGTAAACCCCAGGGGGTTGAGACCAAACGCCCTATGGCAAATGGATGTTACTCACCTGATAGAATTTGGTAAATTGAAATATTTACATGTGTCTGTGGACACCTTTTCTGGTGTCATTCATGCCACACCTTTGGCAGGAGAAAAGGTGTCTCATGTCAAAATACACTGCTTAGAAGCTTGGGTAGCTTGGGGAAAGCCCCTTAGACTTAAGACGGATAATGGCCCTGCTTATACTTCCCATGGTTTTTGCGCCTTTTGCGCACAAATGCAGGTTGCCCACACCACAGGATTACCCTACAATCCACAAGGACAAGGTATAGTAGAGAGAGCTAATAAAAGTTTAAAAGAAATGCTTCAAAAACAAAAAGGGGGAATTGCTGAGTCAGCGTCCCCCAGGGAAAGACTTTCTCTTGCACTTTTTACCCTTAATTTTTAAATTTTAAATGACAATAATCAGTCCGCCGCAGATCGGCATATGATGGGAAACTCCATGGATATTAAAGACGTGGTCATGTGGAAGGATGTTATCAATAATAAATGGTATGGACCGGATCCGGTTATTACGAGATCCAGGGGAGTTGTGTTTTTCTGCAGGATCAAGAAACGCCACATTGGGTCCCGAGTCGGTTGACACGACTTGTCAAAGAAGACCAAGAAAAGAAGAAAAATGACTGCGAAATCTCTGATAATGATGATACTACTGATGGTCAAGATCTGCCCCAGCCAGGAGGAACACAGATGGGGGATCCTGTCGGTGTTCCCGAGACCGATGCCAGTCAAACATGATGCCAGTCTTTTCCCATGATTATTTGTTATCTTTTAGGTAATTGGACTGGTGAATTTGATGAGATGCTGGATCAGCTGTGGATTGCCATTGTTACAGTGAACTCAACGCGAGTGGACCCCGGATTGGTGGAGGGACTCCAGTCTTGGATCTCCTCTGCTGTTTCCTGGTTTAAAGAGTGGGTGGGAGTTGGGATGTTTTTGGCCTGCTGCTTGTGAGGATGCGTAGTCTGCCTATGGTTGGCCTGTCGCCTTTAAGCCCAAACCAGAAGGGACAAGGTTGTTATCTCACAAGCATTAGCTGCCTTGGAAAGTGGATCCTCACCCCAGATTTGGCTGTCAGCCCTAAAGGGCAATTAAGCCCTGCCATCCTGCATAGCCTTAGCACCCCGAGGGATCAGGGGATCCCATTGCACCGGGACAGGTATGCAGCTTACAATACGGGACAGGGTGCTAGGCATATGCACTGCACTTGGGGAAGACCTCCATCTCCTCAAGAAGAGCAAGTCTGTTTGCATGTGGGTTGATGCTGTGCTTACCCCACCCCTGGAAAAAAGGCATCGGACCGGCGGGCCATCCTCTGGGGAGAGGTAACCTGGAACGAAGGCTTTGCATTGTCCTCTTCTATTCAGGGAACAGACCTCTACTCTTACCTGTTGCCAAAAACAAAAAGGGGGAACTGCGGGGAGCCGGGGCGAACGCCATTACAAGATGGCGCCCACTTCCTTGCAGCTTTGAGGTAAACAACTCCATATTAGGCAGTGCTTGGCGGGACTGTGGGTCCCGGGCTTTGCGCATGCGTGAGCCACGTAGAGTCCCCAGCCAATCCCGTGGCACCTGGTGACGGTGAAAGGCAGATGACCAATGATAGAACGACCCGTGTTCCTATTCCATATATAAGCGGCCACGTTTCTGTACACGGGGTCTCTCGCTCAAGCTCTCCTATCAACTCAAAAGCTCTCCAATAAAGTGTGATCTGAGAAGACTGGTGTGGTGGTCGTTCTTCCTCGCTGGCCGAGAAGGCATTTGCCGCAGTCCCTGAGCTTTTTTTTTTTTTTTTTCCCTCTCAAAGCACAGCTCCTTTAGTTTTTAGCACAGATCCATTTCCAGCTTTTTGCTGGTTAGCTGGAGATAAGAGTATCAGGGACTTTCCTGTTGAGGTTGGCTTCCAACCATGATCCTCAAATCTCTGTCTCCTAAGTAGCTAGGATTACAGTTGTGAGCTACCTGGCCTGACTTCTGTGGCCCTTCTTAACAACCTGATCTCTAAGAGGGTATCCCTCTAGCTCCAACCCTAGGGCAATTCCTCCAGAGGGATATGTTGGTCCTTCAAAGGCCCAGTCTGCCCTGAACTCTTGCTGGTCATCTCACAAAGCCACATTCTCATATTGAAGAGGCATCTGTCAAAACAGAAACCTAAGAGAAGAGGTTAGGTGCTGGTGGCTCATGCCTATAACCAATGCTACTCAGGAGGCTGAGATCTGAGGACCTCTACTCAAAACCAGCCCAGGAAGAAAAGTCTAAGAGGCTCTCCAACTAACCAACATAATACCAAACTAGAGGTGTGGCTCAAATGGCAAAATACAAGATAGGAACAAGAAAGTTGAGCAAGCCCCAAGATCAGCACAAATATAAAATGAATGAATGAATGAATGAATAAATAAATAAATAGAACAGAAATCAATATTATTCTTATTTTTCAAGTTCAATCTCCTCAATTTCATCTGAAGATTTTTTTTCCTTTTTCTTTTCCTTTTTTTTTTTTTTGTAGATTGTGGGGCTTGAACTCAGGGATTGGCCACTGTCCCAGAATCTCTCTGGGCCCAAGGCTAGCACTCTGCCACTTGAGCCACAGCACCAGTACCTGTTTTTGAGTGCTTAATTGGAAACAAGAACCTCGTGGAGATTTTCCTGCCCAGGCTGGCTTTGAACTGTGATCCTCAGAACTCAGCCTCCTGAGTAGCCAGGATTATAGGCATGAACCACTGGCACCTAGCCTCATCTGAAGATTCCTGATTTCAAGATGATGTTGTTTGATATTCTTTTTTGCAACCTTCATTATATTTGTCTCTCCCAAGCCAGAACAGAAGCAGAAGAGTTAAATCTCTGTCAAAAGTATAGTAGTGACCTTGTGTCCAGAAGACTGCCCAGTTAACACCCCTCACTCCATAAAGATCTGACTTGTACTCTATTTTTCTCTAGAGTCTCTCCTGGTCACCCTCTGCCCTGTTAGCTCTCTCTTCTAGCTTTTGTGTGACACACTGAAAGATCCTTGAGAGTTGTTGCTGGGAGATGACACCTGGCCTTACTGGATCACTATCTGGTAATATTTGTGTGGGTTCGTGCTGACATTACTGGAAGGCCGAGGTCCTCTGAGTCATGGTGCTCAGGTGTTCAGGAAGGTCACCCTCAAGGTTACCCTAACAATAAGGCACCAGCTGTTTAACAACAAACAGACAACTGTTCTAGCAGAAAGTGTTTCAGTACAAACAGGAAATGTTTTAAATCATGAGTAAAGCTTAGTGAGTCCTAATTATAAACAAAGAAGTAGAAACCAAGAGGGATATATAGCTCCAGAAACAAAGCTTTGGACTCTCATCCCAGTATTAATAGGACCAACAATCTGGAGTCCTGGGATATCTATAAAAGCACAACAAACTTGTGGTTGGGGATGGGAGGGAAAAATTGGGACAGTGTGAAGAAAGGTGTGGTGTTGTCCAAAAACAAATGTACTCATTGCCTGACTTATGAAACTGCAACCCCTTTGGTACATCACCTTTAAAATTACAATTTCAAAAACTAAAATTTTAAAGCTGGAAGTGGTGCTATGGCTCAAGTGGTAGAGCGCTCGCCTTGAGCTGAAGAGCTGAGAGACAGCCCCCAGGCCCAGCGTTCAAGCCCCACGACAGGCAAAAAATAAAAATAAAAAAAATTTAAAGTTATCGATAAGAGAATACTTTAATAAATGAAAAACAAAAAATGACAAAATTAGCAAATTTTAGTGTTCTACCTGGAGGAAGTTTATCCAGTCACCGAAATTAGTAATTTTAGTTAGTGCTGATTTTTTAAATAAATATACTCTTCTTTGAATTTTGGATTTAATATATGGAGATGGAGAGAATGATTTTGTTTTGGTTTGTTCCAGTAACTGGGGCTTAGATGTAGTGCCCGGGCACTGTGCTTAAGCTTTTTTGTTCACAACTAACACTCCATCACAGTTCCACTTCCAACTATTTTTGTGGTTAATTGGAGAAAAGGAGTCTTATTGCCTTTCCTGCTTGGGCTGGCTTCGAACTGTAATCCTCAGACCCCAACATCCTGAGTTAGCTAGGATGACAGGTGTGAGCCACCAGCACTTAGCGGAGAATAATTGTTAAGTGGTGAGCAAAAAAACCCATCAGAAATAACCTTCCCTGAATCTCACATGATCCATGTATGTGTAACTCATATCATGGAGGAAGAGCTCCCAGATGTGGGTTCCATCCCCAATTATTCTATTTCTATAGAGACTCTGGCACCGGAAGCATTTTTTAATGAAGGCATTACATTTTATGACATCTAATATTTCCACCTGTAAAACTGCTTCCAAGCTATTCTTATTCTTGGGGGAAATAATTTCCTTTTCACTGCTACCTCTTTTAATTCTAGACAAAGGGCATACTAGAAAGTGTTCCATATAAACATTTTAATATTTTAAAGTTCTTTCTCCACTTAGCTCTGTTACCTATTTAGGAAATATCTGTTATCATTGATTTCTGAATTTGAGAAATGATCTTTACTCTTCTTTTTATTTCTATTGTGTCCCATCCCACTGTAAGAGTATACATTACATTTATTTTTAAAAATGTGAACACAAAAACTACGTCTTTCTACTTTCTGGATTTTTTTCTGGTTTTGGTTTTTATTTGAAAATGCTAAAAACAGAGGGGTAATAGTTACATAAGTCAGGCAAAGAGCACTGTTCCTTTTAGACAATGTTTGGCTTTTAGCCAGGGTCACTCTATGTAGCCCAGGTTGGCCTCAAATTCACATATCCTCCAGCCTCTACCTCCCAAGTGCTAGCCACACCCTGTTACTTTCTAAATTTCTAAGATGAAAACATATGGAGTGAGGTCAAATAAGCTCATTAAAGATAGATTGCCTAAATTGTTCTTTGCCTATTGATTTTTTTTATTAGATAGCATTTGATAATACCTTGGAAAAATCATTTACACAGATGAAGCACTCTCATTGTCCCAGCTTCTTTGTAAGGATGATGAGAAGCTCTTATAGAAAGGAATATTCAATGAACTACTGTATGTGTGAGAGAGACAGGGACTTTGAATGCATATTTCCAGTTTTAGTTCTTTTAACATAGAGACTCAGCAAACCACATCTAAGTTATGAGCCAAAACAAAGGATCAGGTTACACCTATTTGGTTCACACTACCTTGGAAACCACTAGATTTCATTTCCTTGGGCTTAAAACACAAGTTCATTCTCAGGGAAATAATGGACTAAACTCATGCTTTTAAAAAATCAAATGAGTGACTGGATTTCTTCTAAATGTCCACTTCTCTTCTGAGAGGTAAGTTAAGCTTATTTTCTTGTCAGGCTTTGTCAATATAATGGGACAACTGTATTTTTATTGTAGTTGAGTAGCGATTACTTGGTTCAAAACAGTTTCAGTGAAAGTGGTAATGTGTCTTATTACAAAACTTACTGTTCTGTCAGTCAGCTTTGTGCCACAAAAGGTGCCCTTTCTGCATAAGTTGCCACAAAATAAAGTTGTCACATTTGGAATATGTGATTAAATGCAGGGCCTTTGGGGACGGTGGCCAAGGATGAGCTCCTGGTAGGAGCTCAGAGTACAGGGTGTCAATGTGATAAGCAGGACAACAGAGTTGAGGGCCACAGCCTGGGACCTTTCAGTGACCCATTGTGTGGGATGAGAGCAGCCTTAGCATTGTTCCTAATTGGACATTCTGTAAAAATGACAATGCCAGTATTTATACAGGGAATTAAAATACCCTGTTAAAATTAAAATTAAAATTAAAACAGCCCTCTTGGGCTGTGCAGATGTTCTTTCTTCTCTGTGTTTCTCAGGGTCTCCTGATGTTGACATTTTTTTCTAAATAACATGTTATTTACATGTACAAGTCCTAAAACAAGATGTAAAAATCCTTAAACCTCATAGCTCTTTTGCATCTACATTCACAAAAGAAATATCAAACATCACAAAACTAACAAAATAAAACTTAAGGAAAGTGTACTGGACAAAAGATGTTTCAGAGCCAGGTGCTGGTTGTTTATGCCTATAATCCTACTCAAGAGGCTGAGATCTGAGGATCATGGTTCAAAGCCAGCTGGGGCAGGAAAGTCCATAAGAGTCATCTTCAGTGAATCACAAAAAAAGCTGGAAGTAGTGCTATGGCTCAAATGGTAGAGAGCTAGCCTTAAGAAAATGGAGCCCAGATGGGGCTGGGAAGGTGGCTCAGTGGTGGAGTGCTTGCCTTGCATGCCTAAGGCCCTGGGTTCGATTACTTAGCACCACATAAGCAAAAAGAAAAAAGCCGGAAGTGGTGCTGTGGCTCAAGTGGTAGAGCGCTAGCCTTAAGCTGAAGAGCTGAGGAACAGTGCCCAGGCCCAGAGTTCAGGCCCCACGACCAGACCCAAAAACAAGAAAAGAAAAGAAAAGAAAAGAAAAGAAAAGAAAAGAAAAGAAAAGAAAAGAAAAGAGAAGAGAAGAGAAGAGAAGAGAAGAGAAGAGAAGAAAAGAAAAGAAAGAAAGAAAGAAAATGGAGCCCGGGAACAGTGCCTAGGCTGAGGTCAAGCCCCAGAACTGGCTTTGATTGTCATGCTATAGTGAACCTTGGCATGCAAGTATGTTTGAGTCTCTATTCAGTTCTTTGGGGGCATATTCCTATGAGTTAAATTGTTCGTCCATGTTTTGGTGATTTTATGTTTACCTTTTTGAGAAAATTTCAGACTTTTCCACAGGGGCTGTCTTATTTCATATTTCCATCAGCAGTGAGCAAAGGCTCCAGTTCTCCACATCTTCACCAACACCTGAGGTTTTAAAATTATAGTCAAATTAGTATGAAGTGGTATATTATTGAACTTTTGTATTCCTCTAAGGACTACTCATGTTTCATGTGCTTATTGGCCATTTGTACATCTTCCTTAGAGAAATATATATTTAAATCCTTTGCCTAGTAGTGTTCTTGTTGAGTTATAATACTCTACACACACACACACACACAGAGAGAGAGAGAGAGAGAGAGAGAGAGAGAGAAAGAGAGAGAGAGAGAGAGAGAGAAAGAGAGAGAGAATAGCATACACAAAACATAACCCATTTCCTATATATCCTTACAGATCAATAGGAATCCCACAGATCCTGATCTAAAAAACGGTTCAGGGATTTTACAAGGAATCTTCAAAAGTGAAGATACCTTGTCCAGGCAAGTTCTAGCTTCTTAGGAAACAGAGTCTGGAAGGATTACAACCTGAGGCCAGTCTACAGATAACATCAAGTTTCTCTTGTGATGTAGCATGCATCAGAATTTTATGTTTTTATAGCTGGATGATATTCTCTTATGTGTTATCATCACATTTTATCAACTCATCTGTTAATAGAGACACCAGTTCCCACATGTTGGCTCTTTATATTCTGAATATAAAGCCATATCAGATATAAAATTTATACATATTAACAAATATTCTATACATAGTCTTTTCACTTTCTTGTTAAGTCGTTTAATGTATGGCACTTTTAAATCTTTGTAAGTTTCAATTTATTTTTCTTTTGTGGTCTATTACCAAATCCAGGGTCATGAAGATTTGGCCCTATGTCTTCTTCTAATAGTTTAATAAATTTACCTCATATTTAGGTTGTAGGTTCATTATAAATTAATTTTTGTAAATGCTGAAGTCCAACTAAATTCTTTTGTGTGGGGAAAATTAATCATCCCATTAACTTCTCTCTCCTCTTTTTTTGTAACTTTTCTGTTATTGGTACTAAGAATATTGAATATTTTACTGTCTAAAATGCTTGATTACCTGAATTGCCCAGACTAAATTTCTGTGAAGTAAACTGCTACTTCAGAAGAGAGAGGACGGAGTTATGGAAAACTGAGACATTAGAACAGGTAAGTGGATGTGGGTGCTGACGGCTTACTCCTGTAGTCCTAGCTCCTCAGAAGGCTGAGATTTGAAGATCATGGTTCAAAGTTTGCCCAGGCAAGAAAGTCCTGTGGGACTCTCAGCTCCAACTAATCACCAAAAAAGCTGGAAGTGGAGTGTAGTTCAAGTGGTAGAACTCTAGTCTTGAGGAAGAGCTCAGGGACAATACCTAGGCCCTGAATTCAAGCCCCAGAACTGGCTAAATAAATAAATAAATTAGTTAGAAAAATAGTTAATGGAACCTAGCAAATAGCTTAGGGGCAGAACACTTGCCTATTATGTGTAAGGCCCTGTTTTTTCCCCCAGTACTATAAAAAAAAAAAGTAAAAATTGAAAACTCAAAAAACTAATCATTGAAATTTTAAGAAAAAGGATACATGAAGAATCTGGAATTATTAATAGATTAAAAAATTAAGCTGGATGTTAATGGCTCATACCTGTAATCCTGGCTGCTCGGGAGGCTGAGATTTGAGGATCTCGATTTGGAACCAGCCTGGGCAGGAAAGTCCATGAGACTCTTATTTCCAATTAAGCACCAAAAAGGAAAAAGCTGAAAGTGGTACTATGGGCTCAAGTGGTAGAACCCTAGCCTTGAACACAAAAGCTCAGGGACAGTATCAAGACCCAGAGTTCCCCAAAATGCTTGAGATTATATGGCAATTCTTGATTATTGTTCACCGTCTATGAAACAGAAAAATATTTTTTTTGCATTCAATGCACTTTTTGCAGTAATGGGAATTGAACCCATGGCTTTCATACATGCTAAGAAAACATACTACATTCAGTATATTTAAGTGTAATGAATTTACTAGTGATCTAAATACAGTACATTTAATGTGTATTGCATTATGTACAATTAATATTACATTTATGAAATGGTAAGACTTTGACATGAAGAACACATTTTAGTGGCAAAGAAAAGTAATAGTCATAGTGCATACTGAGCATTGATCTGTGTTGTACTTGTTTTGAGGGCGCATGAAAGCATTACCACCCCTATAAGTCTCTCAGAGTCACTAACGAGATTCGACTTAAACCAGAAAGTTCAACACTGTGGCCAAGCTATTACACATATGCTAAGTCACTCAATTAAAAGTGAAGTAGCATTAAAATAACTATTCACAATGAGAAAGTCATTACTTTTCCATCAGCAAAGGATCTGCTATAGGATGAGCACTTATCAAAGTAAAAGTGATTCTGCAATTTGATTGCTCCAGTCCTCTGATTCTACTCAATGGTCAATTGCTTTCTTACTGGTTTTCTTTCAGCAATGCAGTCTGGATTGACTCATCTTCATTTCTCTCTGAAACGATTCTCAAATGTTTTGTGACATTACATAAATATCCTCTTGAGTAATATGGATAAACGCCTAATGACATGCCATAAACATAAAAGCTTTTGCTTTCCTTTTTTGTCTTTGGAGCTTTGTTTTTCAATAATTCATGAAGACATTAACCTTTCAGATAGATTGAAACATACTTTTTACTTAATACAATTTTGTTTTGTTCTGAAAACCAAGGACATTGAAGTATTCATTCTCTGCTGAATACAGCATTGTATACATGTATCTGTGTTCATTCCAAAAATACCTCTTAACCTTAATTTGTCTTTTCAGGGTTCTAATGTGTGGGCTTACTCAATACTGTTCCTTCTGTAAAAGAGAATGTAATAGATTCTAGTAGGTGTGCTGTTATAACAATATTCTAATTTTATTTCCCCCGTGGCTCTCTTCACAACACTATTTCTGTGATATTTTGTTGGCTGATTCTGTGGACAAAACAAAAAGTGACTTTCATAATAGAAAACAGGACTTGAAAAGGTCAAATTTTTCCCCTGAGAAATCAGAGAATTAGTGGCAGGCCTGGAGTGCTGTCCCCCTGAATCTACTTTGTGACTTTGGAAAAGTGGCTTCATTTCCCAGACTCCGCTTCCTTATTTCAGAGAATAAAACCAGAGCCACCATAAAACCAACAGGCAAAAACAATCCAAAACAATCTACCTTTCCGGGTGGCCGTGAGAGACCAATTCAAATACTGAACGAAACTAAACACATACTGGACCTGGTAAGTAAAAATCAAGACTCATCCCACAGAGTTCAATCATAAGACAAGATGGGAGCAGACAAGTGCCAGAAAGCAATTGTCACTAAAATTAAGCAGAAGTTGTCCCCAATTTCCTACTAACTTTTCACTGAAAAGAGCAAGAGATAGAGACAAGTATAAGAGAACCAAGTAGCAGTGAGGTGCTGGTGGCTCACACCTGTAATCCTAGCTACTCAGGAGGCTGAGTTCTGAGAATCATGGTTGGAAGCCAGCCCAAGCAGGAAAGTCTTATCTTCAATTAACCACCAAAAAGCCAAAAGTGTAGCTGTGGGTCAGGTGGTAGGCAGCTTTGTACAAAAAGCCCAGGACAGACCAGACCCTGAGTTCAAGACCATGTGTACATGTGTGTGTGCATGCACAAATACACACACACACAGAACCAAGTATCACTGAGCATCCACTAAGAAGGGAGAAGAGAAGATGGTAGTGGAAATAGGAGATGTATGGGTGAGCGATTTCAGAAGCACCTTGGAATTTAAGAGATGTTTAGATGGAATAGGAAGAACTTGATGGGTGGGCAATTAATAAAAGACTCATGGGAGAGGATCCAAGATGAGTATGAGATTTCTAAATTGGGTGTTTGGCTGTTGGTCCTACAGTTCAACAAGAGTCAAAGGGCAGGAAAAGTAATAAATTCCATGTGGCCAGATCAAAGTTGGGGTTTCTGTGGGACATTTAGATCAAGGGGTAGTGGGGAGCAGAGATCTGGGATTGAGCTAAAGATTTGGCAGTCAGGAACCTGCCACTAATAGCTGGCTTCACAGAGATTTTAGAGAGAGGAGAGAGAGAGAGAGAGAGAGAGAGAGAGAGAGAGAGAGAGAGAGAGAGAGAGAGAGAGAGAGAGGTAAGTGAGGGTTCGGTAGGGAATGACTAATCAAAGTGGGCATGGGATCAATACATCAGTGGAGCAGTTATATCAACTCCTTTTGTAGTTTTTTTTTCCGATTATTTTTTGCTGGTTTTGGGGCCTGAACTCTGGGCCTGGGAGCTGTCCCTCAGCTCTTCAGCTCAAGGCTAGCGCTCTACCACTTGACTCACAGTGCCACTTCCGGCTTTTTCTGCACATGTGGTGCTGAGAAATCGAACCCAGGGCCTCATGTATGCAAGGCAAGCACTCTACCACTGAGCCACCTTCCCAGCCCTTTTCTGATTCTTTAAAACAGTAGATTGGTCAATGGAATAGAAATAAATGAAACTGGTGACATTTTTCTCTTTTGCAGGTTCTTGAGTTTTTGTGAGCCTGAGTCATGAGTTGGATGTTCCTCAGAGACCTCCTAAGTGGAGTAAATAAATACTCAACTGGGATTGGGCGCATTTGGCTGGCTGTTGTGTTCATCTTTCGTTTGCTGGTCTACATCGTGGCAGCAGAGCATGTGTGGAAGGATGAAGACAAGGAGTTTGAGTGCAACACTCGACAACCTGGTTGTGAAAATGTGTGTTTTGACTACTTCTTCCCCATCTCCCAGGTCAGACTTTGGGCCTTACAGCTGATTATGGTGTCCACACCTTCTCTCCTGGTGGTCCTACATGTAGCCTATCGTGAGAGTAGAGAGAAAAGACTCAGAAGGAAACTCTATGTTAGCCCAGGCACCATGGATGGAGGTCTATGGTACACATACCTGATCAGCCTCATTGTGAAAACTGGATTTGAAATTGGCTTCCTTGTTTTATTTTGTAAGTTATATGGTGGTTTTAGTGTTTCCCACATTATGAAGTGTGATTTGAAGCCCTGTCCCAACACTGTGGACTGCTTCATCTCCAAACCCACTGAGAAAACAATCTTCATCTTCTTCTTAGTCATTGCCTCGTGCTTGTGCATTGTGTTAAATTTCGCTGAGTTGTGTTTTTTGGTTCTCAAGTACTTTTTCAAGTGCAGTCTCCAAAAGCATTCTAAAAGGCTCAAGTGCTCAGAATATCAGAGCCATCATCTCAGATCTGTTGAATGTGGTGTCATGGGGGCCCCTCCCCAACTTTATAACCATCATTTAGACTTGGCTATAGGTATACCCCAGCAACCTGAAGCAAAGTTACTTTTTGACACACAAGAGAATTAAACAAAGAAATCTTGCATCCTTTCTAAGTGAGATTTTAACTGGCTTGGAAAACTTGGGGTGTGTTAATATTATTTTGGAGAAATTTAAAATTAAAAAAATCTCTCATTAGTGAATGCTACAGAGGACTCCTTGTTTTATTGTAGGGTTCTTTTTGGACAAACAAGTTGTGTTTTTACTAGATAGTTACAAATTAATCTAAAGAAATGGAACTAACAGCCAGATGCTGGTAGCTCATACCTGTATAGCTCATACCTAGCCATTTAGGAGGCGGAGATCTGATAATCTAGGTTCAAAGCCAACCCAGGCACAAAAAGTTCATGAGTCTCTTATCTCCAATGAATCAGCAAAAAACCCAGAAGTAGAGGTATGGATCAAATATAGAGCACCAGCCTTGAGTGAAAAATCCAATTAAGAGTACAAGAAGAAGAAGAATGAGGAGGGGGAGGGGAGAGGAGGGAAAGGAGGGGGGGAGAAGGAGTGAGAAGAGGAGAAGGAGGAAGAAGAAGAGGAGGAAAAAGAAAAAGGGGAAAAGAAGGGGAAAGGGAAAGGGAGAGAAAGAAGAAAATAGGAAAAGAAAGAAAGGCAATGCATGAGTTCTTTCAAGAGTTTGGATAGGTCAGAATAGAAAACCTATAGATTTTCTGAAGGGTTTTTTATAACGATCTGATTATAATTCATCTATAATGAAGTAGCTATTATAAAAAGTGACCCTTCCTCCATGGAAGCCCTAGCAGTTTCCACAAAGTGGCATTCAAGGTTTCAACTCCCTTAGGATTCCTCAGACTTTGTAGAGAAAGTGGGCAAGATATGCATGTTCAATGAGAAAGTTCAGAACTCTGAATATTAGGGTCCTTGGCTTTAAGTGAACTATAGAAAGGGAAGAACATTCTATATATTTTTTTTACCAGTCTTCCCTTTAAATACAAATACTTCCTTTTAAATACAAATTCCCTTTAAACACAAAAAATATCTTACTTAAGCTTGAGGACAGCAGACAACACAAAGAGTAACTCAAGAAACATTAGGAAGTGGAGCACCCAATCACAGGTGCATACTAACCAGAAACAGGAGAGACCACAGAGAAACATGCCCATTCAAGAATCACTTCACATACCTCTTTGACCATAAGAACATTGAAATATTGTATAAATTACCATAGATAAAAGTTCACAATATCCTATAAAGATGACATGATTTGCTTAAAATTTAATAACACATTTCTCTGTAGAACAGGTAACAAAATATATTCTATTTACTCACATGTTTTGAAAACTAAATTTTCTTGTATTTTTTAAAAATCACAGATATATTGTCTTTGGATTTGTGTGTGTGTGAGTCGTGGGTCTTGAACTCTGGGCCTGGGCGCTGTCCCCCCACTCTTCAGCTCAAGGCTAGCACTCTACCATTTGAGCCACAGTGCCATTTCTGTTTTTCTGAGTGGTTTTACTGGAGATAAGAGTCTCACAGACTTTCCTGCCTGGACTGGCTTTCAACTGTGATTCTCAGATCTCAGCCTTCTGAGTAGCTAGGATTACAAGCATGAGCCACCGACACCCGTCTGTCTTTGGATTTAATACTCAATATATGTTTGTTTTTTTCAGAATAAAAATGGTTTGTGATGAAAGTTGGTTTCACTGATTATGATTATTTCGTAAAATAAAACACTCGTTCTGACAATTTTAGAACAAGATTTGCAAGACTGGTAAGATAGCTCAAGAATTGTTCCCCTTTGAGAATTTCTTAACCAAAAATTCAGTGTACAGCATAATTTTAACTAAAATCAATTATTCGTGTCTTCCATGCCTGACCTCTTTAGAATAAAATGTCACATTACAATTCATACACAGCGAAGGTTATTTGGGTCATTCTGTAGTCTACAGGCCAAGTTACAAACAGTGCTCATAATCTGTTTTAAACACTGGGTACTGAACAGAGAGAAAGAAGTGATCTTTGTGATTTCTCCTTTCTTCAGTTTATCCTATGGTTTTGCTACTGGAATCAAAGAGATTACCAGGTCTTTTGCCATTGGGTTTTAGGTTTTTCACACATAAGTGGTTAAGGAAGTTTAAGGTTTCTGATGTGAAAGCCAGAAAAGACAATTTAAGGTACAAAGTTAGAATAGAGACAAACGGTTGTTTCATTGTTAAAATGAGTTTGCTACCAAAAATGTTTTTCTGAAATTCAGCCTCTTCCTGTCCATTATGATAAGTTCTGCCTAATCTATCAGATATAATTATTAGGACGTATATATACCTTGCTATTCTTCTTTGTAGAGTGAAAAAACTAAAAGATATGTAAGGAAGGATAATAGAACTGAAGCTATATTTAAATAGGAAAAAATATTTTTACCCTGCTTGTTGGTACAACTTTTAACTCACAGAATGAGCTTCTTATAAGAATATTCTAAAGAGTTTTAGAGTTGTTCAAGTTCCCAAACATTTCATTAAGATAAATTGTCAAGGCTTAAGCATGGTGCAGAGCACCTGTCTGTCAAGTGCAAGGTCCTGAGTTCAAACCACAGTACCATCACAAATACACAGTAATAAAAAAAAAGTTAGGTTGTGCTATCTGCCTTGCTTTTCTCATGAATAACATAGCAGATATTGAGCGCTTGGGAGCATGACCCTGTGTGCACATTCTGAGATATAATAATCTCGGAATAAGAAAATGTCCACTTCTGTTAAGAGAAGTGTAGAAGGGGTGGTATCGTGACTGGTCAGCACTTGCCCCATGAACTTTCTGGATAGAGACCTTACTGGGTGGGGGTCATAGAGTTTTTGACTAACTGAAATTTGGTGGGAAACTTTTTTGAGCTGCTTGTATAAAATGAATGACCATAGCTGCTAGTAGCTATGGTTCTCATGCAGAAAGGCACACTGTGAAGATATGTGGAGAAGAGGAAAATTCCAAGTCTTGATATTTGAATCCTTCAATCTTGTTGGTCCTGAGTCTGGCTCCATCTCTACCCTTTGTATGAAATTCTATCTATCTATCTATCTATCTATCTATCTATCTATCTATCTATCTATCTATCTATCTATCTATCTATCTATCTACCTACCTACCTACCTACCTACCTACCATCTATTTATCTATTGATCTATCATCTTCTATTTGCTTAATCTGGTGCAAGCTAGATGTCTAGGTCTTGCATGAGACAGCCCATTAAAATTACCGTCCAGGGGTTGAGAATGTGGCTTAGTGCTAGAGTATTTGCCTAGCATACATGAAGCCCTGGGTTTGATTCCTCAGTATCACATAAACAGAAAAAGCCAGAAGTGGCACTGTGGCTCAAGTGATAGAGTGCTAGTCTTGAGCAAAAGAAGCTCAGTTATAGTGCTCAGGCCCTGAGTTCAAGCCCCAGGACTGACAAAAACAAAAAGATAAAAAAAAAAACCCTAAACAAAACAAAACCACCTACCTTCCACATACATTTTCCCTGTTTAATAGTTTGTTTTTCTAGTATCTTCCCTTTCTAACCCCCCTGCCATTTTCTGCATGTTTACACATTTGTGCTACTAGGAACTAGTTCTAGAGGGAACTCAATATTGATTACAAGTAAGATAGAGATACCAAACTCTTCTTTATGGATTTTTTCATCATTTCTCATGTTAGTTTTGTCCTTAAAATTATAATGACTTGTTTAAAAGCCCATAGTTCACATACCATCACATGTATGTGACATACCGCTTAATCACAGACAACACCTTACTCCTACTGTGCATGTAATGTTTTTGTATATTCTATGAGTATATAGACCACAGAAGAGGGGAACATTTCATGGCTTAAAAAAATCAAATGGACAAGAAGTGGTGAAGCACACAAGAGAAAGCATGTCAGCTTTCAACTGGATTTTTCAGACCAGGGCCTGAGATAAGTGCTCTACAAATTCTTCTCAAAAAATAAAGACATGGGGCCTTTTCTCCCAAAAGCAAATCTTCTTTCAGCTGTAAAAGATCCTGGGTATTGAGGAAAATTCTATTTCCCACACACCGTTTTTATTCCCACTGTGTCCAACAACTTTCCTATTTTGAGATTATCTTTTTAAAATTTTTACTAATTTACCTTATTGCTATTTAGAGGAGATTTACAGAGAAATTACAATTATGCAAGTGAGGTAACAAGTACATTTCCTTACATACAGCATCTTCTGTTTCCTTATTCTCTCCCAGTCCCTCCCTCTTGTTCCCTTGTATAGTTTGTGAGATTGTCTTTCAAAGTACTCTAATGTATCACATATGGTTTGAAATCAAAGTGACATGAGTTCTGGATATTACTTAACTCAACTTTTCATCTAAAAGGAAGTATCAGATCCTTTCCCAGCTATAGAGATTTGATTCTCAATTACATATTATTACTACAGAGGAAAATATTGTTCAGATAAAAATAGTGCAAGTAATTTCTATTATTTTTATATTAAAATTGTTTCAGATATTAAGTACTCTTTCTGGAATGGAGGACAGATTGCTGTCAGTGTAGAATTAGGGATGAATCTCCCTACTTACAAATACTCACTGTAGGCTGAAGAAGTGGACTCCAGGTTCCTACTCTCTAGGAAAAGTTCCTCCTTTGTTGCAGATTGGGGCCACAGGAGAGAAATATTAAGCAATGCATAGGCTACATTCTTGCTCTAAAATATTTTTAACTGGACAGGGGCCAGTGTTTCAAGCCTGTAATAATATCTACTGAAGAGGCTGAGATGTGGATGATCAGTCTTCCTTGACAGAAAAGTCTCTGAGATTCCATCTCCATAATAATCTGCTCAAAGCAGGAATGGGCCCAAGTGGTAGAATACCAGCTGAGCAAGTAAGCCATGCAAGTATGAGGCTTTGAGTTAAAACTCCAGCACTACACCTCCATGTTTATTGCAGCACTGTTCACAATAGCCAGAATACGGAAACAACCCAGATGTCCAACACAGATGAATGGATTGAAAATTGTGGTATCTATACACAATGGAATATTATGCAGCCATTAGAAAGGACAAAATTATGGCATTTTTAGGGAAATGGATGGAGCTAGAAAAAATCATGTTGAGCGAGGTAAGCCAAGAGCAGAGACAAACGGCACACAGTCTCCCTGATAAGTGGATGCTAAATCCAAAATGTAAAGTGATATAACAAAATTAACAAGACTTAAGAAACCAAAGACTTCCACTCATCTGGTTGAATCACTACTAAATAACCCCATGCTGCTGATCACATATATGGTATATATGTGCACACCAGAGGGAAACCAGGAGAATAACACAGAACTAGAGGGAATTGGGGGAAATCATATACCAGAGGGACCCATCAGCTGCACTGGACACTGACCAAAATGTACTAAGCAAGTCAATAGCAGCAATGGGAGGGAGGGAATGAGTGGGAAAAAGGGAACAGCTGACGCTATGCAAAACAAATGTACATATCACCCAATGTGGAAGAAATAACTGTATTGCAAAGCTCACAGAACTCATAAATGTTATAGACCATGATAGACAATTTGCTCCATGAAAGTTAGAAGGTGTTTGTGACTTTAACTAAACATCACTATCCCACAATACTGTGAAATTTGGGGAATTATGTAACCACTTAATCACAATAAAAAAATTGAAAAAAAACTCCAGCACTATAACAACAACCCTCCATATACTTTGTACTTTGAGCTTTATCAATACTACAAAAAATAAGGACATTTGGCTTTGATAAATATACCAACTGATTAGTTTAACAAGTAAACTCATCTTCCTAGAATAGATTGCTCCAAATCCTATCAATTTAATATATATAGTAAGGTTATTGGTACTTGACAGTACATTTGCAGAAAAATACATCATCCAAGATCTTGCCTTCCTCATCTCTCATCTATCTATTATCTCCATCTAAGAGTCATGATTTTGTTGAGGATGACAATTTATCTAGCTTAAATAAAAGAAGATTTTCAAACATTCTTTGTGTGCAGATGGCTATCTTCTTACCAAAGGGAGAGACTTGGGGGGTGGGGCTGGAGAAAAGTTTGCACTGGGGAAAAGTGGCCTACCTACTTGTGTCTTGTTACCCCCCTCATCCTTACATGCCTAGAACATCATAACTAATAGAGTAATGGACTTCTGTAGTGAATACTTTTCAGGAGATGACTTTGAGGATGGAAGACCTTGTGTAGGAGCAGAAAGATGGGCTCTTGGGACACTGCTGCCATTACTGAATTGCCTACTAACAGGAACTGCCTCTCTTATCTGCTCTGTGCTGGCCAAAAGCTAATTCGTACCTAGGATAAATCATTGTTTGCTAATCTGTTTTTATTAGGGCCTAAACAATTCTTAAAAACATTCACATTAGGGGCTGGAAAGGTGGCTCAGTGGTAAAGTGCTTGCCTTGCATGCATGAGGCCCTGGGTTTGGGTTCGATTCCTCAGCACCACATAGCAGAAAAAGCTGGAAGTGGCCCTGTGGCTCAATGGTAGAGCACTAGCCTTGAGCTGAAGAGCTGAGGGACAGTGCCCAGGCCCAGAGTTCAGGCCCCACAACTGGCAAAAAAATACATTCACATTAGTGGCTAGCATAGAGACATAGAAGGCACACTAATTTCTACTGGACACAAAAAAATGGCTAGTGTGTGGAATGGCAAAACTGAAAAGTGTTAATCATTTCAGTAGGGTAGAATTTTATTCAGAATAGGTGATGTGATATGGACAAGTCATTGCATAAATCTTCTGAGAACAGCACTGATTTTATTTTGCAGCAAAGGTCCTTGGAATTCTAACTGTATACTACCTTAAGATGAGCAAGGTATGAGACTATAAAAATTGTTAATTTAAACCTCTATTAGCAGAATATAGGAAATGACCCTTCCAGTCCTCAAAGGGGAAACAGTTCATTTTGTATTCCAACTTTGCACTGGCTGAGGACCAGGACCAATGGCAGCAAACCAAAGAGAAAAAGGCCTAATATAGGAAAATGCTATTAGTTTGAGCTTCCTCGATGAAATGATCATTTTATAAAACAGTAAGAACTCAAGACACTGGAAGAGATGTTAAAGAATGCTTCTGAATTATATGGAGGTGCAACTGGATTTTCTCCAAATTTTCTTTAGCTATGATTCTAGTTTTTAGAATGTGATTGGGCAAATGGCAAAATGAGACTTTGTATTGGCTCTCTCCCTACATAAACTGAGTACACAGAAATAACAAATTTTCATGGACAACAAGCTATTTCTTTATAATAAACTATTTAGGCAGATTGCATAAAATAGAAAATTCATTTTCTTTACAATTTTGGCATTATAATGACATGCAAAAAGTACTTACTAAATACGTTGTATAATTTCATTCTTCTTTCCTGCACCTTGAAAAAAGTTCTCTTGCAAGCCTTGGATCAAATATTTCTGTCAGAGAACAAAATGTAATGTAAAATGGGGATACAAAATAGTACCTGGCAGGGCTATTGCACCAATGAGATGACCCATGAAGGCCACTGGCATATGGTAGCTATTCAAAAACTGTGCCAGGTGCTGCAACGAACCACACATGGCTTTATCACTTATATTTGCTTACATATATCCTTTTCTTTTTATTGTAGTACTGGGGCTTGAACTCAGGGCCTGCCACTTGCTAGGCAAATGCTTTACCATTTGAGCTATGCCCCCAGTTCTCTGAATTGCCAGCATCTCAAATGCAAGAGATAATGATGCTCTCCATCATTTTTACTTTCAAGGTTTAATCCACAGCAGCTTGGTATCAATGAACATATTTTTAAAGCTTACAGTGTAACTATGCTATAAAAAGTTAAATTAGTATATTAACAATCTGAATTAAACTCCTGCAGCACAAAACAATCAAGTGATTTGCCTGATGTTTCATGAAGTGACACAGCAGGTATCCAGTTTAAAAAAATCCAAATCTGGTGTTGGAGAAATTTATTGGAATTGTTTCAAAGAGCTTTGCAATATTGGCACCTCCATGTGACACTCAGCTCCCAATTGTATTATCACTTCTTTATCTTATTAGAAAGCTAAACACATACAATCAATATTGTCTCCAGTCTGTTCCCATATTCATTCTAAAGTAATGGCAATTGTCCTAATTTTTAAAAACTGTGCTTGTGTAGCTGTTTAACTTACAATAATTATCCCAAATTGTATATACATTTCTAATGTTAGTCTGCCATCTTGTGGCCTTACACTCCTGTGCAACTTACTACCCAGCCACTGTAAGGGGTCAGGCTTGTTACATATGCATGTAAGTTAAGTACAACTTCTTTCAGAGAGTAACTTCATTCCAGCAAAAGCTAGACAATTGTAATGCAGGAAGACATGCTGGGAGCTACAAGGAAAGCAGATCACCTAATTACAAAAAATATGCTGTGACAGGTACTAAAAACACCAGAATATTTACTGAATAAATATGAATACACATCTACTAAAAATGACTGTACAGATAGGCTTGCTGGACCATGGCAGCAGGAGGACCCTGTATTCAAAGCCAGCCTGAGATACATTGCAAACCAGTCAAAAATTATAATAAAAGTATAATCTAAAAATGTAACATTTTTAATTAGGCCAATCTGAACATGACCTCTTATAAAGGTGGAAAAGATAACAAGATTTGAATGTAGATTTTGCCAAAGGTAACAGGATAAAACCTGTTTGATTTGTTGAAGCAGAGAATATGTGTACATATATGTATATAATATTGGCTACCATGTTACTTTTCCTTCAAATAATGTTTAGGATTTATCCTCAACAAGCATATCTAAGTCTCTTAAGGGAGATGTGTCAGGTAGTACCTAGGAATAAAAACTGTTACCACCTATGCTAATTCCTCACATTGATAATTAAATGAGTTGATGTGTAAGAAGTCGGAATAGGATGTGGCACCTAGCTGCTTATTATCATCTGCTGTTCCTACTATCGAGAGCCAGTTTCCAAGCTACTTGAAATCTTTTGAGTTGAATTCTCTTAACTGTGGCAGTGCTAAGTTCTGGGTCAGAAAAGACTTGAATTTTCTGCTAAGCATGTCTGTCTTTTGCTTCCATCTAGTACTTCTGAGAAAAACGAGTTTAGTAAAAAAGGAAAGGGGCAGGGGATGGGGGGAGATGTAGGTATTCATAGGGACTCTGGCTTCTAGGCTATGGTTTTGTGTTTAAGCAGTGCATGGGTAGCAAACACAGGGTTTTGCAAATTCTAGGCAAGTATTTGATCACTGAGCTATTTCTCTAGCCCCTACTGAATTTCAAATTTTCTTTTGTCAAAGGCATCATCTCTGAGAGGTGGAGGTTGAGAAAATCCAGCCATACCTAAAGCTCAAAATCTAACACAATCATTTCATCATGTGGTAAAGGAGCATATCACTTCCACAGAACCAACTGGAGTGTCCTGGTCTTTCATTTTTGGCAGAGCAGCTGCCCAGTCTACTACTTGTTCATTTACTTTGTGTGGGAGGTGATGTGTAGTTACAAATTTGTTAAAGTCGGGAGCTGCTGGCTCATGCCTATAATCCTAGTTATTCAGAAGGCTGAAATCTGAGGATCACATGGTTCAAAGCCAGCCCACACAGGAAAGTTTTGAGAGTATTTTTGTTGTTGTTGGTCGTGGGGGCTTGAAATCTGGGCCTGAGCACTGTCCCTCAGTTCTTCAGCTCAAGGCTAGAGCTCTACCACTTGAGCCACAGTGCCACTTCTGGCTTTTTCTGTTTATGTGGTGCTGAGGAATTGAACCCAGGGCCTCATGCACACAAGGCAAGCACTATACCACTGAGCCACCTTCCCAGCCCCTTGTAAGAATCTTTATCTCCAATAATCAGGAAAAAGCCAGAAGTGGAGCTATGGCTCAAGTGTAGTGAGTGCTAGTCTTGAGCAAAAAACTCAGGGACAGTGCATAGGCTCTGAGTTCAAGCCCCAGAACCTGCACACCACATCACACCCACACTGTTGGAAAAACAGACCTGGTTTGTTTGTTTTTTCATTTTACACTGGTGGTAAGCAGATGAAAACTTTGAACTTTTACATTTAAGAAATCAATTTTACTTTACCCAATAGAGAGCAGGTTGCACTCTTGCTTGTGTATTCATATCATTATGTGATCCTGACACTTTCCACCAACATAATACCACTGGGAAATGGAAACTACATCACCAAGCAACACAGTAGAAAGCAGTCTAAGCCAGGCATAGGAGACCTACTTTGTAGGGTACTGTTAAATTTCTCCATGCCACTGTTTTCATCAAGTCAGAATGCTAAGTTTCCTATTCTTCCCACAGATGGGGCTTTCATGAGAAGCATGGCGTAAGTAAATACTTAGCTGCCACAATGCCATTTGAAAAAAAATCTACTTTGCAAAAATGTATTGGCAAAAATATTCTGTACTATGGCAGTAGACACAGTTGTGTCTAAGTAGGTTTAGTACATACCTTGTTTTCCCAGTAAAAGTGAGCTAAGAACTCTTCCAAGGTTTCCCTCCAGCCTTAAATTCATTGTTTTTAAAGATGACGGTATTTTATTATGTAACAAGTTTACCAGCTCCTGAGGACTGGAGGTAGCTATCTAGGACTGTCAAGAATGACTTGTTTGGACATTTGGACTGCGTGATTACAAAAGAGTATTTGCATACCCACCATCCCAATCTTAAGCATTCAAGTGTTGCTACCTCAATGCCTCTGTATAAAAGGGGCCAATTTGGCTCAGCAAGAAATGGACACTCTCCTTAAGAGGATGCCTCACAGACAGCTTTCTAATGACAAATATCCTGGCACAATCTGTTCCTGTGCAGTTTGTATCTATTGTGTGTCCTGAAAAGTACAGGGGCTTCTTGAATATCTCATGCTATAAAGGGATTTTGGCACACAAGGCTCATTATAATCATTCACTGTTCTTAAACCCAACCTTGCTACCCTTGGCAGAGGGTATAACAGTACTTAAATTTAAGAGCTGTGTACAAGCAACCTGCAAATTGAAAATTAATTTCCACCCTGCTATTTGGGGGAACAAAAATCACTCAGCTCCTCAATTAAGGCAAATGAAACCTCTTGCAGTACAACTTACAATCCTCTCTATATACATCAACTACAACTAGGAGCTGGGAAGAACCCACTCACTGCACATTGGCTCTTTCCCATTTCTCTTAGCTTCTCTGATTCAGGAACGAAGGTGCAGCACAGCTTATCTAGTATTTTATATTTAGAAACGTTTCCAAACTTTTAAAAGAAAAAAACAATGGTAGTAAATCTGTGAACCATAGGCAATTTTCTGCCATTTCTTCTTTGGAAATATGACATTTGATTCTCAAGCATATGCTGGATGTGTACCAGGTACCCAATTGTAAGCAGGTAAGAAGTTGAAACCCTTGGGGCTGGGAAGGTGGCTCAGTGGTAGAGCACTTCCCTTGCATGCATGAGGCCCTGGGTTCGATTCCTCAGCACCACATAAGCAAAAAGAAAAAAGCCGGAAGTGGCGATGTGGCTCAAGTGGTAGAGCGCTAGCCTTGAGCTGAAGAGCTGAGGGACAGCGCCCAGGCCCAGAGTTCAGGCCCCACGACCGGATCCCACCCCCTACCTCCCCCCCCCCCAAAAAAGAAGTTGAAACCCTGAGACTTTCTGAGATGTTCATCTTTAGGTGTTCCCTTGCCTGTGGTTTGTCTTTGGATCAGCATTAGTTGCCTAACAGCTACTATGGCTTTATTAATTTTTGTCTGTAGCTCCCTAAAGCTCTTTTACATGTAGCAATAGTAGAATTTGAGCAGCTCCATTAAGAACTACACCTCTTGTAGCCAGGTGCTAGTGGCTCACGCCTGTAATCCTAGCTATTCAGAAGGCTGAGATCTGAGGATGGCAGTTCAAAGCCTGCTGGAGCAGTACAGTCTGTGAGGCTCTTATTGCCAATAAACCACTAGAAAACCAGACGTGGTGCTGTGGTCAAGTGGTAGAGTGCTCACCTTGAGCTGAAGAGTGAAGTGACAGTGCCCAGGCCCAAAGTTCAAGCCCCACGACTGACAAAAAGAAAAAACAACTGCACCTCTTGTGTCAAAACCAAGAATGTATGTCTAAAGCAACAGGCAAGCCCTGTTTTTGTTTGCTTCACTTTAGGCAAATGAGAACTCTCATTATACCTTACCAGGTAATAAGTGCAGTAGCCCCTCTGCTCCTCCCCATTCCCTAACTTACCTTATGGGTGCAGACTGGGTTCCAGAAGTTCTTTTTAACCCTTTGGTGTATTAACCAAATGACAAAAATGCACATAAAAATAAAGAGCCCATGCCAGACTCTGGTGGCTCATGCCTGTAATTCCATCTCCTAGGAACTTGAGATCTGAGGTTTAGTTTGAAGCCAGTCCAACTAGGAAAAATTTGTGGGATTCTTCATCTCCAATTAATTAACAAAAAGCCAGAAGTAGAGCATTACAAGTGGTACAACACTAGCCTTGAGCAAAAAAAAAACTTAGTCAGCACCCAGGATCTGAGTTAAAAACCCCAGAACACACGCACACACACACACAGATAGCCCTTAAGAGAATATTGCAGTGTACATCAGTTCCTAATAGTTTCCTTATCCATAGAACATTTTTCAATTTTTTTTTTTACTTCTAGCTAAAAACACCCATTACTTAAAACTTCCACTACAAATATTCTATTTGCCTCCCATCTGTTCATAAAGCTCTTCCTAGAAAGGATAATGGAACTTCTTGTATTTTTGCTTCAAAAAGTTATACACTACAATGTCCCCATCTTTGGGGGGGGGGCAGTCGTGGGCCTAACTCTGGGCCTGGGCACTGTCCCTCAGCTCTTCAGCTCAAGGCTAGCACTCTACCACTTGAGCAACAGTGCCACTTTCGGCTTTTTTCTGCTTATGTGGTGCTGAGGAATCGAACCCAGGGCCTCATGCATGCAAGGCAAGTGCTCTACCACTGAGGCACCTTCCCAGCCCCATGTCCCCATCTTTTTGAAATGAGATCTGAGGCCCAGCCTTGCCTCAAACTCATGATAGGTGGGTTTACACATCTGGCCACTACAACTCAACTGAACTTGGATCTCCCTGGATGGCTAGGTCAAGAGAACATTCTTCCAAACTCTTTAAATGTACCACATACTCTGGAAGCACTTTGTTATACCTAATCTGGGACTTCAATACATGGTCCAATCTTCTCACACTAGTTCCAAGTACCTTTTCTTGTAGAGCTCATCAAATACTCAAAATTCCTTCATCTCCATTCTAATTTAGTGGCCTAACTCTATGGCTACTTCCAGACTAACAATTTCATTACTCCTAAAATCTTGTCTCTGTCCCAGTCTAAAGAGTGGAAGGGATACGAAGTCTTAATAGGGTGGAAGAAAGGATATCATCTCTTCTTAAGTCCTCTTGGTTTTATTTCCTGTCTATTCAGTCCGAGTTCACTGATGTATTACTTCTACCAGAACTGAAAAATAAATCCCCCCCTCCCACATAACAAAAAAACCTGAAGACCACCATTAGGAAAACCATACCACCTCAATGCCACTCCATTTTGCCTTCAAAGCGAGAAGCTGCATACATTACCCAATCAGTTGTTTTTGTATGTTACCTATACTTGGCTCCTCACATTCACCTCAAACTTTCACCATTCTTATCTTCACTTCCTACTTTTCCAAGTTTAGCTGTTGAGCAGTGTTTTCTTTCTTCTTTTTTTCCTTTCTGACAAGGAGCTCAATAGTTTTTATTTACCTGATAGTCTAAGCTATCAACTTCACTTCTGGGTCTAGGTTCCATCTTCTATACAACTTCTACCTTCTGAGGCAGAAATATGTTCAAATATTAGTATCTGCTAAAACTTTTCTGAAGATAAGACCATCAGGAGTTAATCTGACTAGTGCTTTATTAGTACTGACCTCCCAATGGCCTTGAAATGATCACCCACCTTCATCTTAATCTGTCAGTTTCAGTAATACTTGTACTTCACCCCCTTCTCTGATTCTAGCCTGACCTCCTTCCTCAGTATAACTTGTCTTCATCCTTTTCTGCTTCTTTCTCAACTCCAACAAAAGGTTATCAAGTACCAACCATGACCCTGACTCTGGGCAGAATGTCCAGAACTTAGAAGACAGGGTGCTTGCTTTCAAGTTTTTTAAATTCCAGAGCTGCTTCAGACACTTGTTAGAACTTAACTCTACACCAATCTGCAGTTGGAGATTTAAACTTTATACCATTTCCTCAAAATCAGCACTTTTTGTACTGGCCTGGATTTTTTCTCATTTCTCTCCTTTGATGATTTTCATATTACTATTATTTCTCATATTTTGGAGGGGATGGGGAAGATTAAGTGTATGTGGCCCAGTTTGAGCACTGGTACTAGAGGTGTGTGACACATCTAATGTCTCCTACTTTAGGGAAGAGAAGTAGTTCCTTTCCCTCACCAGACAGTAGGGGTATCACAGATTCATTATATATAAAAATGTATATAAATTATATAAATACTACAAACATAAATTTATATAAAATATATAATTCTAATAACCCACAAAATGTTTATACTAGGATAATAGCTCTATAACCCAACTGAGTCAGAATCTGATATTTTAAGCACTGAATATTCTCTACTGCACTTTACTCTAACCATAGTTAAAAAGAACAAATATTCTATTAAAATGCAATGTGACTATGAGATTTACATCTCCCTTCAAAAGAAAAAAATCAACTTAGCTGTTTGATGGGGGAATATACCAGAATATAAAATACAGGGAGTCTGCAAGGGAAGGGGTGACATTGAGAAAAAGAAAGGTACTCTTTACCTGATTTATGTAACTGTAACCCCTTTTTACATCACTTTCATAATAAATCTTTTTTTCCCCCCTCCATCAGTCATGGGGCTTGAACTTTGGGCCTGGGCACTGTACCTGAGCTCTTCAGCTCAAGGATAACACTCTACCACTTGAGCCACAGCACCACTTCTGGCTTTCTGTTTATGTGGTGCTGAGGAATCGAACCCAGGGCCTCATGCATGCAAGGCAAGCACTTTACCTCTGAGCAACCTCCCTAGCCCCATAATAAAATTTTTTAAAGGCAATACAGTGTGGCTCTGGCAGTCTAAGCAAGAAACAATTGTGATTTAGTTATGACATGGACAGCAACCATGACTGAATACAGGGGAGAGTGATGGATTGGTTAGTAGGATAACATCAATGAATCTTCAAGCAGACTTCACTTTCCAAAATATGCAATACTGGTAGAGGGATAGAGGATGGTGGAGATGGAAAAATTAGATTTGGATATAATAAGACAATTCGGTTACTTGTACATACCATTAGAATAATTCGAATAATGGGCAAGTTTGGTATTAGAAGTACACTGATAATATAAATACACTAATCACTACAGAACAGACCAAATCATCCAAAATTGAGAGCTCTAATGACTGAAGGTCAGGTTCTGGGAGATGAAGTAGGGGTTAAGTCAGAGATAAAGCAATCAAGAAAGAATGAACAAACAAAGGGTCAAGAAAAACATGAAGAATACTTCAAGCAGAGCCACTAACCCCCTACTGAATGCTTCTGTCAAAGCAAATAAAGGCTCAAAAAGCACCAGTAGATATGATAGCATAAGAGGCTGGTTATCCTGGTTTTTAGGAGGGATATAGATTGGAGGTCAAAAGCTGAAATAAGTAATGCTCAACTTTAAATTTTCATCAGTCATTTTCACTTGTGGAAGCAAGTTAAAGGTACTTGCTAGCCTGTTTTGGGGAACATTTATTTTTTTCATGCTGGTCCTGGGGCTTGAACTCAGGGTGCTGTCTCTCAGCTTTTGCTCAAAGC
The DNA here is from genome assembly GCF_024711535.1 of Dipodomys merriami. NCBI lineage: Eukaryota > Metazoa > Chordata > Mammalia > Rodentia > Heteromyidae > Dipodomys > Dipodomys merriami. The sequence continues at coordinate 49,858,767 of NW_027206401.1, forward strand.
TAGCACTGGACCACTTGTGCCACAGGCCCACTTACGGCTTTTTCTGAGGACTTCCTTGCCTGGGCAAGGAAGATCTCAGCCTCCTGAATAGCTAGAATTACAGCCATGAGTCATCAGTGCCTGGTAGTAATATTTAAAGTTTTGAGATGATCAAGTTCTTGGAATAATTTTCTTCCATTCAATGGCTCAAGTAGACAAAAGGTTTTTGGATTCTTCCAGGAAATTATGACCAGGGTGGGGTGGGGACATTTTTAGAGTTTATGCAAAGTAAGGTATAGAATAATGGAATTAAGTCTCTAAGCTCAACAATCTGAGGACAAGAGATGAATAGTTAGCAAATGGTAGTTGTGATCATGTAGAAGTGTTTTTCAGTGGATATAGTTTGAGCAGGAGACTAGTAGTATCACTTACTTTATCAAAAGGTATTGACGGAAGGCAAAGTGAGTGAACAAGTAACAAATATACAAGCATAAAAGATTGCAAGACTAGCTAAAAGCCAAGCTGGAGGCATGTCTTAAGTGGTAGAGCACTGGTCATGAGCAAGCAAGCCTAGCACAGTGTTCAGGACACAGAGTTCAAACCTGGGGGTGGGGGTAATTGACAGTAGGAAGATACAAGATACAAGTATCTAGAGAGGTTGGCAGAAGCTTTGAGGAACAAGGAAGGAAACTGGATGTTTTTTGTTGCACCAGTCCTTGGGCTTGAACTTACAAGTATGAACCACGGATGCCTGGCAGGAGACTGAATTTTAAAGCACATTTAGCTGTTATTGAATATATTCAATAACAAATGTTATTGAATATAGGTTATTCAAGTCATTAACAACCAATACAGTAGAAGAACCAACTGGAATGGATAGAGAGCAATAATAATCACCCTTTATAAATAGCTAACACACCTGACTTGGTACACAACTAAATGACAAGTCATTTTAGATGAATCAGCATTTCTTAGTTTGTTCCCTAGAGTACTAATCCAGTAGGATATAATTATTAACTTCAAAAGAGAACAAATGTACTCAATTTAGTGTAGAAAATTTCCACTGAAACAGCTGAGACAGAAGTTTTCAATCTTCAATATGCTAATGGACATTAGATTCTTTAAGAGGGAGCTATTACAATATGCAATTTAGAAGACAACTTTATCATAACTCAATTCCATGACTGATATAAAAAATTCTAAGGCTGCTTCAGAGTGCATTGCTTTCTGGCACCTCCCATAAACATGAACTTTGTTTTCCAACTCCATTAACACTTTTTAATTCTGCTTCCATCAGTTTTTTTTTTTTTTGCAAGTTTTTCATGTTTCTTTGCTAATTTCATTTATCCAATTTTCATCCTATATACAATGCCAATTAACTCTCTAAAATTAGAGTTAAATTACTGGATAAATTACTCAACCTAAATGCATTCAATGCCACCTTTCCTTATTTAAAATCTGTATCCATCTAGCCTTTTAAAGTAATTAAACTTTACTGAATTTAACACTGACAAAAACTTTAAAAATTAACATAAGATAATGATGTAACTAGCACAATTCTGAACTGTAATGTTAACATTCTCTGGTTGTTTAAGAAGGAAAAAATTTTAGTGACAAAATTTAGGCTGTGGGAAGATATTCCAAAGACAATAGACTAAGGAAAAGTATACCATGAAAAACATAATTTAGGATGTTTTAATACTTAGGCATTACATTCCATATCAAATTTAATCAACATGCTATCCTATAAACTCATTATTTTATACCATGATTTTTCTATTCCATGCTAAAAAAAAAAAAAAAAAAGCCCACTTTTCCATAATTACTTTGAGCATACTGTACCCAAACCAAAAACCCAGCACTCAATGTTGGCAAACTCTCTAAAACATAAGAGAAGGAGATTTACAGAAATGTCTAGGGGTCAATTTCCTTCAACCAACAAGAAAGAAAAGAAAGGCCCTAACACATTGGTATTTTCACTTACCAGTGGCTCATGATTACAACGATCAGAAGTGCTTGCTGTTTTTTGTGAACTGCCTACCTTTAAAAGCTAGGTCAATTCCTAAGAAAACTTAATGAAAACATTCAACTGTTAAAAAAATACTAAAATTTGGTTACTGTTTAGAAAAGGCAAGTATTAATCACCCATTAAAAAATCTTTTTTATTTTAGTAACAGTGGGCCTACCAAAGGAATCTTCATGTGTCAAGTAGTATGCATATTGAAAATAAACTCGAAGGAGGTAAAACCAACTATTCAACATAACCCATGATGCCTTAAAAAATAAAATTATAATACTAAAACTTAAAAACAATTTTCCAAAAGAAAATAGCTCACACCTTGACCATGCTTATTTATTCAGAGTACCAGCAATTTCAGTTAAGTGCTTCATTTGTTCTGCAAATCTGATGCTTCACAGGGAATATACATATTTTTGTACCACAATATCATTAATATCTCAGGCTAATAATATTGTGAATGTGTTTCATAACGCAATGTAAAACAGCAATGCTTCTCTTTGTGGCAAACAAAAAGTAAATATTCAAAGGATGTCTTCTTTTGTTTCCAGTATTAATTTTAGTTGGATATTAGGTGATGGTAATCAATTTTTCTAAAATAACTTCTACTTTTGGCCATAAATCCACAATATAAATATGGTGAATAAAACTAAGCTAGAAGAGCTATATAGTGAATAATCAAAATAATCAATTACAACTAATACTGTTCTTGAAGACTGATCTAATGAAAAATGTATCATTAGATATGCTGAGAAAATACAGACAAATCTGTACAATCTAACATCTATAAACAGTAAAATCAAAACATCCAACTTCCTTATAGAAAGTGTTTCATCAATGTAACTATAAATGTTAAGAATTCTTGCATTTTATAAACACAAGATGGGCTCACTTCGATGATACCAATTTCAAGATTTATAAAAATGTTTAAAAAATTCTTTCCACAAAAGTTTATACAGTTTAAAGCTATACACCAATCTATGAATCTCAGAAAATGGAGGAGGGAAAAACCTTAATAGTTCACGTGTATAAAACAAAAATGAAATGTGATCTTATTTAAGGCAATACTGGGCTACTTCACAAATCACCATCTCAAATATTTACACTGCTCCACATACTAGTTTCTATCACATTCACAAAGGGTTTTTGTTGTTATTGTTAAAATACCAACATTTAAAATCTTCAATGTAGTAAATTCTTTATTCACATTTCTATTAGATTTCATGGACTCATAATAGCTATATCCAATTAGAAGCAATGGGAGAAAAAAAAAAGAAATCTGTAGCTACAGAAAACTAATTATTAGAGTCTGTTTAATTTCACATGCCACCCAAAAATCCTGGATGGCAAATTTACAAAACAGAGCAAAGTGTTGATATAATGTGCCTACTTTGTGAAACAACCTTAAGATCATCTCGAAGATATATTTTTCATGTAAAAAAAAAAAATCAATGAACTATGGCAGTTTCTATTTTTAGTTCAAAAAAGTTCTTAATTTAAAACAATAAAAGTTTTAAAAACTTGATCACTTAGTTAAAAATTAAAATTGCAAATATAAATGTCTCATTTAATAGTTTAGACTTACAGACTGCTGGTGGCAGCAAATGATTTACAATAATAAATATATACAAAAAAGATATCTACAAATAAAGAGTACTGTTATACATGAGCAGTGACATGGTGAAACATACCAATCACAGAGAATTCTGGCTAGTTCATCATGAAAAGGGGCACGGATAGAAATCTGAGGTTTAACTCAAATATTTACAATGACTGAAGCATTAATTCTGTTCCTCAAGTCCCATAGGGATAAAAAAAAAAGTTCTACATGACAAAGGTCATGGTTTTTTTTTTCTTTTTCTTTGGGAAAGGGGCAGGTAAATTTGTATCAACAAAAAAATAAACAAAAACTTTCACAATTTCAGCATGCTTGATGGCTTCCTATTTAAAATAAAACTATAAAATGATATATTTATAGTACATTAGTTATCAGTACTGCCCTCTGCCTGTGGCTTTACCTACACAGATTTCTTTCATGACAGACATATCTAAGTCATTTGAATGAACTTCAAGTTTTTGCAGACTGACAGTAGGTTTCATTTCCTGAAGTTGCTTTAGAACAAGCTCAGTGTAATCTTTTAGAGTCTTGTCTAAAACAATCTTTACATTATCACTGCACTGAAGCTGTGAGGGATTGGCAAACTGTACAAAGATTTCACTTTCTTTACAAGAACACACATGATTTCCACTAGTCACAGCAGTCTTATCAGTGTTTTTCCTTGAATTTGAATGAGAGGTTCTTTTATTTCCACTATTTGGATGATCTTTGTCAGCATTTTTCTTCTGCTTCACTGCAGACTCTTCAAGAAACTTCAGAAATGATACTTCAAACCCCATTGGTTTAAATGAGCTCCAGTCAAAAGATGCAGGATGCTCCTCAGTGGTCTGAATCCCAACAGCAGTTTCTTCCTCTTTATGCGTGCTACCTAACTCAACTGCTAATTCTGGTTCAGTTTTCTCAATCTTCCTTTTTTTATTTTGTGAAACATTTTTTTCTTTATTAACTCTTTTCAAATTACCTGCTTTTTGTCTTTCTGACTGGCAGGGATTATTTTCCTGAAAATCATGATTTATACTTGAAGAGGTATTAGCTTGTGTCTCCACACTTGTGCTATCTTCATTAATTAATTTTGTAATAAATAACTCTGTCAGCTCATCCATTTCATCTTTTTCATTTTTTTCAAATTCCTTCTGTGGTACAGTTTTTGAGCTATCGCTGGTCTCTGATACACATGTGTCAGACTCTTTCACATCATCCTTATTACCCTCTTGCTCAGAAGTTTCTTTCACTTGTGAGTTGTCACACTTTTTGAAAACAATAAGAAGATTGCGATGTTGTGATGTAAATGCTTTAGATAATTTATGGCATTTGTAATGTCTAATTATATTGCTTTCACTTGTAACAACTGAAGTACATCCCTTTATCATACATGGATACTGGGTTACGAATCTGCTTGTACACTCAGACAAGGCATCATTTCGAGCCTTTATAGAATATACATGCTTTCCACGTTTCAGAGAATAAGGCTTATTTTCTTCAATCTGTACAATCTTTGCATTTTTGTTTTCTAAATTAATTTTTTTCTTTCTCTTGGTCTTAGGCATTTTGATTCCTTCCTTTCCTGATCTGTTATGTTTTGTTCCCCGATATTTAGACTTTGATTTTTCTTGGTTTGCCTTGCTTGACATATTTTCCTGACCAGTTGTTAATTTTCTTGGCCGAATCAAATGAGCTTTATGTTTGTCATTATGCTTATTAAAAATGTGTCGGAGTAGATTAGATCGCGTTGCATATATCCTGTCACAGCCTTCACAGTCACACTTGTATATGCCATCATCTTCTGTTTTACTTGTCCTTGATCCAATTCCATGGTCTGCCTCAAGATGAATCACATAGTTCAAATAGGTTGTAAATGAAGACTTACATTCTAACTGGTCACATGGAAATTTGCCAACATCCACAGAAGCGGTCATACTTTCAATTTCCTCAGGAGTCATTTCATGAAGTTTCATATAGTGTTGTATCAGGCCAGTGATTGCTTGGAAAATTCGAGAACAGTCACTAACCTGACACCGAAATTCTTTCATGATTTTAGTTTCAGTTTCTTCACTTTCTTTACATGCTTCACTTTCCTCTTCAACTTCTGCAGAAAATGCAGGAAGATCCGATTTGTGTACAGCCTGGTAATGAAGAATCAAGTTTTGCTGTATTGTAAAGGCAGCAAAGCATCCCTGATGAACACAACGGTACGGTCTGTATGGACTATATCTGGTTGGAAGTTCAAGAGACTGGGATGTTGGCTTCTTGCGTTTTTTCTCTTCCCTTTCTTTTCTATGCCTCCTAATTTTCCGGATTTTGGTTTGTATGTTTGTGAGAGAATTTGGGTTAAATGGTTCAGACATAACTGTAATTAATTGTGAAGAAACTTCTGTTTTGTCAGGACTTTTTTTTTCTGTAAGTTGTTTGTCTGGGACCAATGCAACATTGAGGGCATTTTCTGTCTCTGATCCCAATTCTAAAGCAGGCTGGAATTCCTTTTTAGTGTCCTCTGTTATAGTTGGCTGTTTATTTACTTGTGTAATTCGTGAAGCTGACAAATTTTCATTCTGAGATTTTCTTCCATAAGGCCTTTTTATTTTTAACTTCACCATTTCTTCTGTCGTGAAATGATGTACCAACTGACAGTGTGCTCGGAGATTAGAATTTCTTGTAAATGTTTTTGTACATGTAGGTACTACACATTTAAATGGAGCAAATTTCAACTGATTCTTCTTAATTTCAAGAATCATCTCTGGAGTGTATTGATGGATTTTACCATAGTGCTTAAATAATGCATCTTTTGTCATAGCACTGTAGTTACAGCCTTGGTTTTGACACACAAAAGGTTTATTAACCCTGTCACTAAACTGAATGTGTATCATTTCAGAAACTGGCTGAACAACTGCCACATTTGGAATTGGTTTAGGAGGAGTCAGTGTTACTGATGTATTTACTAGTATACACTGGGTTGTTGGAGTGGATAGGTCATTTTCTAATTTCAATTTCTGTAAGCCTTCTAAAATTTCCTGTATCTGATCCTCCTTATGCAATACTTCAGATTGTGGAATGTTACTTTTTGTTGGCATGATACTTATGAAAGAAGAAAATTGAGAAGACTCAGGTAATTTGTTATTTTGTACAGGGTTTACTGAAGGAAGTTGGATGCTGTAATTCACTTGAGCATTCTGTGTTGGTTCACCAGCACCTTGAGATCCATTTTTTACCTCAAGTATTTGAGAATTCATAGCAGTTTTAATAATTTCAAGAGTCTTTTCAAAGTTCTGTATAACATTATCTTCAGAAATCTGCAAATCAGAATTCACTGCTGTGCATGAATTCAAAGCCATCATTTGAGAATCACCATTTTCAGTTTTTAATGTCAAAGGGGCTAATGCTGTATGAGCCTCAAGATTTGTTTTGAAATTCTCTTTTACATCAGTCACAAATTGATTGTCAACATTATTTAATTTGTGTGTTATATTTTCCACCAAGCCCTGAGGTTCACAGTTTGAAATTACATTTGAATGAAGGTTAGTAGTAGGGATCTCAGTGCTCTTTGCTATAAGTCCCATTGTTGTTAATTCACTTGGTACCAAGCTTTGGGAAGCATTAGGAGCAATTAGTGGAGGAGTAGCTTTCTTTCTTCTCTTAGATGCACTATTTCCTTTTTTATTTAAATGACTGCATCTTGCATTTTGAGGACCACTTATAACTGAAACACGTGAACTGTTACTATTAAAGTTTTGTGATGGCACAGTAGAATTAGTGAATGAACTAGAACACAAGCCATTTTCAGCGGTCTTTAGCAATAAGTCATTTGTAGGAAAAACAGGCAAATTGCTACCTTCCTCGATAGTGGGTGCTTTGGAGTTTGGTGTCCTATTCTGGTTGGTGAGCAAAGTGTTTGGGTGGCATACAGTCGGCAACAAGGTTGGTCCAGCTGGATTTGGCATCACTGTGGCATTTACTTGTGCTGCATCTGAGACACAACTTGTTCCAACAACCTGAGAAAGCATCTCAGCACTCTCAAATGTACTGGGAATGCCAGCAGTTTCCAAAGCCTGCTTAATAATTTCACTTCCTTCTTGAGTAACATTAGTATTAAAGTTACTCACACCAGATCGCGGAAATGTATTTGGTAAAAAGGTTGATGAGCGACTTTCAGCAGCAAGTAGCTGCAGAAATGATGGATCTTTAAAACATGCTTCAGGACTGAAGGTAGATTGTTGAGGCTGCTGCAAATTTACTGCATTTGTGGAGAGAATCATGCTGGCAAGAAGAGAAGGCTGTCCATTATTCTGCAGAAGTTCTTGAGCAATTTCTGCTCCATCCAGTGGTTTACAGTAAGATCTCTTAGATAAGTGTCCACCCAGTGACCTAGGGTTAGTAAAAGCTCTGTAACACCTACTACAGATAAATTTCCCATCTCTGATAATTGCAGGCCATTTAGCCCTTTTGTTGTGCTTGGGTTTTCTTTCCTTTCCATTAGGGCCCCGCCCCCGATCTTGTTTTACTTTCTCAGGTGCAGTCTGTTGAGCACTGGTGTTACTGAAGTCATTTGTAACAGGAAAAACTGCATTTTCACCACTGCTCCCCTTTAGAAAGGAGGAATTTGTGTTTCCTTCAATCTGTGAAGAATAATGATTTGTATTATTTTCCACTTGGGAAAAAACAGAGTTAGTTCCACTATCTGCTGGTGAAGGGAAGAGAGATATTGAGCTACTTTCTGCAGGTAAAGGAAGGAAAGGATCTGAGCCACTGTCAATATTCAATGGCAAAACGGTTTTGGTTAGATCTTCCATTTGTGCTGGCAAGGTAGTATTAGACAAATTTTCCATTTGAGAACATAACACACTACCTTGTTCATTTTTATCCTGAGAAGAAATATTTGGATTCATGACACTTTCCACTGAGGGCAATAATGGAGTTGACACGTTTGCTAAATGAGCTGGAAAAATGGAAGGTGAGACATGCTGGGTGGAACAGGTAGGATTCCCATTGACTTTGGTCTGTGATGTGAAAAATGCATTATTAGAGCTGCTCACCTGTGATGGCAGAAAATAAACAAACTTTCCGTTATTTGGTATATTTAAGTTGTTGGACTTTTGACCTTTTTTACTTTTGCGCTGCATCTTAAATGCAGCATACTGGTCAGGGTGTGCTGTTTTCATGTGTTTCCCAATACTCTGTGAAGAGTTATAGGTTCGAGTACATCCCTCCACCTGGCAGCTGAATTTCTGAACTGGAGCTTTTGGAGGCACTGATGGAGTTCCTATTGGATTTAGGTTGGACTGGGATGGAACAAATGTGATACTTTCTAATGTCTTAAGAGGTAAATTATAAAGACTGGATGATGTTTTTACATTATCTCCACATTCAAACTTGGAAGGTGGCAAACTGTTTTGAAATCCGGCTTGGTTTTGCACAGAAAAGGTCATCAGACTGTTTACTTGTCTTTCTAAGTTTTCAGGGTTAAGGTCACCTATTTTAAGGGTTTCTGAATTTATTAAAGAATTCTGAGCAATCTGGGTTTCGTTAAAACAATTCTGTTCTTTTCTCTCTTGGAAACCTGGATGACACAGATCATTACAAGTATCTTTAGCTGGTGTACATAAATTCGTGACCAGCAGCTCACCACTGCCTTCCACAGTTGAGTTTTCTTGCTTTCCAAAGTTATCCTCTATTCCTTGATTAAGTGACACCTTGATGGACACAGCTACTTCACTAGCCTGAAGCAGAGGAGTAGCAGTAGGGTTTTCCAAATTATTTGACAATTGTCCATTAGCTTGCCTGAGTTCAGAGGCAGAGATGTGGTCTTTTTTGACAGCTGACTCTGCTTTGCTTTTATCCCAAACATTACTTGTATCTATCGGTAAACTGTTCTCAATGTTATTTTCTGAAGGAAGCACTGATTTTTCTTTCTCACTATTATCTTCTGTGCTCTGATTTACTCTGGAAAGCTGAATGGATTCTCCTGATAAACTAAGTTGATCTTCAGGAGGTAGCACTTTTTCAGGAGGAGTATTATGATCATCCAGGTGCTTTTCTAATTCACTCTGAGAACGATACACTTTACCACAACCTGTGAACTTACAAGTGTAGGTATTATAATGCTGTGCTTCATGATCATACAATAAATAAGCTTCTGAAAAAATTCTGCCACATTTAGGAAACATGCACTTTGCTCTAAAGACTTGATGCTCCTTCCGGTGGGTTAAAAGTTCTGCATAACTATTAAAACCAGCCTTACATTTCATCTGTATACAGATGTATGGTTTACTACCACAGTGCATTTGTAAATGATCATTGAGATGAGTAACGCTCACAAAGTGTCGTCTACAGTACTGACAAATTACTTTTTTGCTTTGCATTTCAAGAAAGCGCTTGGCATCTTCATTATCTTTATGCCCCTTTACATGCGCAATTAAATTTTTAAAGTACTTAAAGCCTTTTTTGCAAAAAGTTACAGGGCAATTAAATTCATTAACAGGTACTGGCTTCTGGACTGGGATTACTTCTGGCTCATAAGATTTATCTTTGTCATCATTTTCATCATCTGAACCGTCATTGTCATTAAATACTATAAAATCTGTTGAATAGAGACTATTCTTTTTTATAGGCCGCTGTTCTTGCTTAGCAACAGTATTAGTCTTCTGGTTCTCATGGGTGGTTGTGATTTTAGGAGGCCTTCCCAATCTTCTTAATGGCTTCATAGCCGCTAGTCTCTCTTTACTAGATTGTTTAACATGCAATGTGACATGAGGGACAAAAGTTTCTTTAGAATTAAAATTCTTTGCACAGATGGGGCAACTGTAAATTCCATCTTTGTAATGTTTCTGAGCATGACGTACTATGCGATGTCCAAGGAATTCTTTGTCACATAGCACACAATACTGCATGTAGGCCTGCCAATTCCTAAACCTAGCAGATATAAATCCTCTCTCTCTTAATTGTTTTATCTCCTTCTTTTTCTGCTTGTCTTCACCAATGTCTTTAAGAAGCCCAGAATTAGCACCAACTCCACCAGAAAGTCCATTCACAGAAGTTCCTTTACTTTCTTCCTGGTAGTCTACTACTTTCTCATAAACTTCGCTATCATTTAATTCATCGATTGAAGACACAATGGATGCTTCCTCTCCCATTAGTGCAAGACACTGTCGTTTTAAGGTTTTCCAATCCCAGAATTCTGGGTCAAAGGGCCATTGAGTTTTCAAAACAAGTAAGAGCTCACAGCGCAGAGAATTTGGTATAGGAAGATTCTCTTCATCATACTTCTGGTCTGGCTGGTTATACAACATTTCCACAGCATAATATGCATCTACCGTGGGCTCAATCAAAAATTCGCTCAGTTGACAAGCACGTTTAACTTCCAAATCATCAGGTAACAAACAGGAAATGGTCTTGCAAATTGATATTTTCACTTCGGTATTTTCTGTAGATTCCAAGCGAAGAGCTTTTACACATAATTCTATACAGGTAGCAAGACCAGCCCCTTCAGTCTGTGAAAAAACAAACAGGAAATGTTAATCTAGAATCAACAGATCAGATTTATTTTTTAATTTGGTATTTAAGATCAAGGTGTTCTTTCCCAAATCTTACCACAGAAATATATGAAAAGACACTCTTTTCTAAAGCACTGAAGCATATTTTGGTGTGTGGTTTGTATAAAATAAACTGCATAGTACAGCAGACACAAACATAAGTACTAGAAGCTAAGAAAAGATCTAGGTATGAAAAATTCCTTTTAAGTCAAAATAGCACTTAAAACTTTGTAACATTGCTGGCTTATAATGAGATCAAATGTATATACTACCAGATAAGAGTTTAATAGAATGTCTCACACATAACCAAATGATCAATAAAAGTCATCTTTAGCATTAAGTTCACTTCCTTGCAATCCTTCCAAAATGTAAGAAAATTGAGAGCCCTCAGGTTCCCCAACTTGTTAGTAATGGAAGAATTTCAAGTGTAGCAAAGTAAATTATTCATTATTTGTGTGTGTGTGTGTGTGTGTGTGTGTGTGTGAAGAAGGGGGGCACAATGTTAAAGCACCTACTTTATGGCTAAGCCTGCTTAAGAATGAAGAAAGCAAGTTTTGTTTTTTTTTTTTAAACTGACATCTGGGGCAAAAATGTTAGTGATACGTTTCTCAAAGGTTAACAACTCTTTGGTTGTTCATAGGTTCATGCCTGGAATCCCAACTAAATGGGAGGCAGAGATAGGAAGATGATTGCAGTGTACCCAAGCCTGGCCCCAAGGAAAAGCAAGAGCCTACCTGAAAAATAGCTAAAGCAAAAAGGGTTGATAGGCTATGGGCATGGCTCAAGAAGTTGGACATCTGCCTAGTAAGCCTTGACTTTTAGAAAACGTAAGGACACAAGATTGGGAGGGGGGAGGATGGATAATTATGACCTAGTTGTTATTATTATTGTTATTATTATTATGGATCTCCACATAGCTATCTCCTATCCCTATGTTAATATTAAAACCTGAGCTACTTAGTTACTGTCCTAATCCCCACCAGGCTAGGCAAGACTGAGAACCTATTACATTAAGCTTTCTCTTCTATATTTAAATTCATCTTTACCAAGGAAAACCTGCAGATTTCCCTAATAGTCCTGTAATCTCAGCTGCAAAAGTAAGACATTTGTTTTATTTCACAAGTATCTGTGGCTATTTGATAATGCAGATTTTTGTTTTCCTTTGTTTTTCGATGCCAATCCTGAAGCTTGAACTCAGGGCCTACACAGTTCCTGAGCTTTTTTGCTCAAGACTAGCACTCTACCTCTTGAGCCACAGGTCCTCTTCTGGCTTTTCTTTTTCTGGTAGTTAATTGGAGAAAAGAGTCTCACAAACTTTCCTGCCCACACTGGCTTTGAACCAGGATCCTCAGATCTTGGCCTCTTGAATAGCTAGAATAACTGGTATGAGCCACCAGTACCTGGCAAATACAGGGAGTTTTAGACTACATAATCTGCCATGCTACTGGAAATGAAATTTACTTTTTATAGTTCTCTTTATACTTTGTAAATTTCTTTTTTTTTTGGTCGGTCATGGGGCTTGAACTCTGGGCCTGGGCGCTGTCCCTCAGCTCTTCAGCTCAAGGCGAGCGCTCTACCACTTGAGCTATAGCGCCACTTCTGGTTTTCTAGTGGTTCATTGGAGATAGGAGTCTCACGGTCTTTCCTGCCCGGGCTGGCTTTGAACTGCGATTCTCAGCTCTCAGCCTCCTGAGTAGCTAGGATTACAGGCGTGAGCCACCGGAGCCCGGCATACTTTGTAAATTTCTTAATAGTCAAATTCCCATAGTAGTAACAAAACTGAAGAATGAAAATTTGTATTATTTTGTGTACTACTTTCCTAGAAGGTAAAAGCAAGCCCTTCCTTTTCAATTCTGGATCAAATATATCACAGGATTAAAAAAAAAACCACCACCACCATTGTCTTAAGCAATTAAAAAAATCACTTGAAATAGTTCTGAAATAATAGAATTTAAAATCTTTTGTTAATTTTAAATTAAGAAAAGATATCATATTTATTCTTACCTCTGAATTAATAACTTTAATCAGGAAGAAAATGTGATATACAGTCTTTGTTAACAAAGAAAGTTGACGACACCTCTCTAGGTATACTTGTATTGATGGTTCTACCCTTTGTTGTAATTTACTCCAAAAAAGAGTGAGTTCCCTTTAAAAAAAAAAAAAAAGAAGGTTAAGAGAGAAGTCTGAGTATAATCATAGACTGTATGCCAGTCTTTTCATTGTATTTGAAAACTGGTTTTAATTCAAATGATACATGTGGAATGCAAGACAACAGATTCTGATCTTCTAAAGAACAAATACTTTATTGATCAGTATTTTTTCAATCCTAGAGTAGCACTTATCTTTTCTTAAAAAAGCATTTAACACTTGCACAAGCTATAGAATAGTTACTTTGAGCTGTGAGTGTGTGTGTGTGTGCAAGTGTACATAAATATCTTAAAGTGAAAAAATTATTTTTAAAAAGCATTTTTCTAGAGTTAGGGGTGGTACAGCATTGAGTAGTGTGTTTGGGACTCTGGCTTCAATCCCACCATCATATAGACACAAAACTAAAAAAATCATTTGTCTTTTAAATTAAAAACAACCAATAAGGTTATTTTTGATGCATATAGGAATCATGGTTGACACAGAACATAGAGGAGACTAATTTGTTACAATAGTACAAGAACATATATATATATATATATATATATATTTATTTATTTTTTTGCCAATCCTGGAGCTTGAACTCAGGGCTTGGGCACTGTCCCTGAGCTTTTTCTTTCTTTCTTTCTTTTTTTTTTTTTTGCTCAAGGCTAGCACTCTACCACTTCCGGCTTTTTCTGTGTATGTGGTACTGAGGAATCAAACCCAAGGCTTCATGCATGCTAGGCAGGCACTCTACCACTAAGCCACATTCTCAGACACAAGAATACTTTTTAAAAGTGGGGGACAGTATTGGGGCTTTACCTAATCTTGCACTTGCTAGGCAGGTGCCTCCAGCTCTTTTTCTGCTCTTGTTACTTCTGAGATAAGAGACTCATTGCCATGCATGTGACTGGACTATGATCCTCCTAGTTTCCCTTTCCACCATAATGAGGACGACAGGTTCATGTCACTATGCTCAGCTTCTGTTGAGATACGACTTTCCTAAGATTTTCCTGCCTGGGCTCAATCTCAGCCTTTCATACAGCTAGGATAACTGACATATGCTACTGAGCCAGCTGGGTTGATGGTTAAGAAGGGGTTTGGCGTGTATACCTGGGCTAGCTATAAACCAAAATCTTTCCAATCTCAGCCTTTCAAGTAGCTAGAAGTACAGGTGCGTGCCTGTCTTAAATATATTGTGAAAACAAAATTAACTTTTTATTTAATGAAATATTTTTTCAGAGAAAATAAATCTGACTAGAGTAATAAACTTGCCCCACTTTTAGTATCCTATTTCTATGTACCCCATAGTTAATTTTCACCAAAAAAATCTTCCTGTGTCAGCATTTTTCACCAAGTGTATTCTTTAATTGACAGGCCTTTATAACTAACTTTCCTGTTTCTACTTCTGCCAACTTGAAAATTTTGCTCATTTGCTGGATTTTAACCTACACAAGGACTTTCAACAATCTGTTTCTCAAATCCTAACTACTTGCACCTTTTCAGTTTTTTGCAAGCCTTTTCTGATCTCTTCTGAAACCTGATATCTGTAGTAATGCATCCTGTAACCATGTTTTCAGTCTCATTGGAGCCATGTCAGAGGATGGCCCTAAAGAACCACAAAATCTTCTGATGGCATGCCATTGCAGCCTCTTGCTTTAACTAAATTCTGTAGTATTTGTCTAATGACTAAAACTGACTCTAACCATGTTTCTCAAAAATGTGTCCTGTTAAACAATATGTGACCATATATGAAAAAGTGACTGCTAGTCTTCTCAATTCACCATCTTTTTAATTTAGTATATCATTATCATTGAGTCTTGTCTTTTTACTATCCTGGAAACCAGAAGCTTTGGTATTTCTTTCACTTCATGACACACACATAATGAGGACTTTATAACTTCCTATAGGATTTATTGGCTTTCTGGTTGGTATTTTTCTCAGTTCTATATGGTTAACTTCCTTCTCCATAAATGCCTATTACTTCTCCAATAGAGTGGTTCTTATACATTAATGTCTACTTTCTATTTAAGAGTGTATAGTAGGGGCTGGGAAGGTGGCTCAGTGGTAGAGTGCTTGCCTTGCATGCATGAGGCCCTGGGTTCGATTCCTCAGCACCACATAAGCAGAAAAAGCTGGAAGTGGCGCTGTGGCTCAAGTGGTAGAGCACTAGCCTTGAGCTGAAGAGCTGAGGGACAGTGCCCAGGCCCAGGGTTCAGGCCCCACGACCGGCAAAAAAAAAAAAAAAAGGGTGTATAGTAGATTGGTTTTGCTTATTTCCTAAAATTCAGACTTTAATGCCTTTTTAAACCATTAGACACTGGTTTCTTAGTTATTTTCATACTATTACACCTATAAAGTCTACTTTTCATTAATAAATGACCTGTTATTTATTATCTCCATAATTTTTCTACCTGCCTTTTAAATCAATCCATTTTATAGTGCATATATATTTTTTCCTTCATAACACAAATCAACTGCTCAGCAAACCTTGAAAATTCTCATTTTAATTCCTTTGATTACACAACCATTTACTGACCTGTCCTATATTCTTTTGTCACATATCACTTGATAAGTCTTTTTAAATGTCAGATTGTTATAAACCAACTTTTTTTTTGTGTCATCATAAAAACTGTAACATTAAAGATCGTGTGGCTATTACAATAAAGTTTTAAGGCCAAAATATAACTACTAGGTAATTAGTTTTTACAGCACATAATAAAAATATAATTTGTCTTGGTGAGGTTTAAAAACATTGTTTTTTTTTGTTTTTTTTTTGTCTTGTAAATTGTGGGTCTTGAACTCTGGGCTTGGGCACTGTCCCTCAGCTCTTCAGCTCAAGGCGAGTGTTCTACCAGTTGAGCCACAGCCCACTTCCAGTTTTCTGGTAGTTAATTGGAGATAAGAGTCTCATGGACATTCCTGCCTGTGCTGGCTTTGAACCGCGATCCTCAGATCTCAGCATCCTCAGTAGTTAGGATTAGAGGTGTAAGCTACCGGTGCCTGGCTTAAAAATATTTTAAAAACATTACTAAACAATCTTAATCCTCAAGACCAATTTTGTATTACTATTTAATAACTGTTCCTTGAAAAAGAAAACCAACTCACCAAGCACAGTACATATCCCCTTGCTGGAGCTGACGTGATAAAAATGCAGTACACAAAACAAGAGCACTTTTCTCATCACCTTCAGATTCTAAGTTACAGATCATTTCTAGTGCATCTTTGCAGTCAACTTCTGAAATCTACAGAAAAAGGACACAGAAATGTGCCATAAATAGGCATATTTTAAATATTAGAATATTCAATTAGAATATTAGAATATTCAATTTTTCATTACAATAGCTATGAATGTTTTCACCAATAAAATGCCATTAACTCTCACACTATCAAGTTATAATTGGTCATTTACTTATAATTTTAAGAGGTAATCTTTCTTCATAGCCAGTAAAACAGACAAAGAAACAGGGAGACCAACCATGAGAATTTACAAAAGTTCACTAAGTAATATTAATTATAAGCACCTACTGTCCATTAAATGAGATTCCTGACACTGAAAAAGGAAAATTGCAGTATTTTTCTCACTTTTATCTGATTTAATTCTAGAAATCAGCAGAAAGGCAGGTGTTATAAAGGACAGATTAATAAACTATTTGTTAGAGGAAAAAATATAAAAAAAATTTATGTAACTATATATTCAAAAATAGGCTCATCTTAGTTTTCTATAACTCTCTACTATACTGCTTTTCATATAAATTTATTCCACTTCAAAGTTTTTCAACATTCATGAGTATATTCACATAACCTACATGAGGGCAACTTGCTTCATTTAATGATATACTCACATCTATTACTCTTTTTTATTAAAGTTAATACTTATTACACCTCATTACAGTGATGTACTGTATAAATTTCCCTATCATCTTTGCAGCCATTTGCTCTAAGGGATGTGATAAGCCTCTCAAGGTAATAAATCACTTTGTGTTCCCCAGAACAGAAAGAGTACTCACCACACAGTACAGTGACATATGGCAAAAAGGAGGAACAAAGATGGAACACAGACCACTAACACCCAAGTACCACAGAACTGACTGGATCTTTCCTAGTTGGTCATCTTTCTCTCCTCATCAAATACTGGGTTAGCAAAAGTGTGCATAGGTATAAAATTTCAAGTGTTTGGAACTGAACAAGTGTTTATACAAATGGATGAGGTGGATAATCTGACAATTGATCTTTGATAATGATGGTAAGTGTGGTGTAGTAATAGACTCAGGAGCTCCATTATATCGAATTGGGCTACAAAACATTAAAGACTAAAAAAGATCAAACTGTGTAATCAATATCGGTGATTTCTTAAAGAAAGTATAGTTAGCAGCAGAATAAAGACTGAAACTTAAGCTGGATATAGTTGTTCATATCAATATTCTCAGCAAAAGCCTAGGTAGTGAAACACTGTTTCAAAAACAAAGCACCTGCCACTGATGGCTCACACCTGTAATCTTAGCTGCTCAGGAGGTTGAGATCTGAGGATCATGATTCAAAGACAGCCAGGACAGGAAAGTCCATGAGACTCTTATTTCCAATTAATCACCAAAAAAGCCAGGAGAGCTGTGGCTCAAGTGGTAGAGTGTTTTTATTTTTTGCTTTGAACAAAGAGCTCAGGGATAGTGCTCAGGCCTTGAGTTCAAGCCCCAGGACTGTCACAGAACAAACAAAATCCCCTGCAAAAGAAAAAAGAAAAAAAAAAGGCCCTGGGCAGTGTTTTTCTACAATTCAATTCCTCTGATACTTCCTACCTATAAACAACCTACAACTAACAATTTTTATCTATAAACTACTCTATTTCATGTAAATATTTCATTATCAAACATTTTATGTATATTATCATTCAATCATGATTATCAATCAATAATTCAATAGCACTATCATTTTATATATAAATATTATGTTCGAAGATGTTGCTGTCCAATTTATAACGGTTAAGTGGTGGAGCCTTGACTAAAACAACCTGTGACTGATATCAAAAATCCAATCTCTTTCATCACTTTTTTTATAAAGATTATTCTGGTTTTAAGCAATTATTCTGACATACAAACAATAGTAAATCAAACTGATTTTAGTTGTGTTTTTTTGTTTTGTTTTTTTGGTTGGTTGTGGGGCTTGATTACTGATGCCCATGATTTTAGTTGTTTTTTTGGTGTAGGTACTGGGGTTTGAACTCGGGGCCTTAAGTTCTCACTTGGCACTTTTGCTCAAGGCTGGCACTCTCTCCACTTTCAACATTATGGTGACTATTTGGAGGTAAGACTCTCACAGGACTTTTCTGGCATGGCTAGCTTTGAACTTCGATCCTTATATCTCAGCTTCCTGAGTAACTTGGAGTACAGGTATGAGCCACTGGTTCTAGCATAACCTGAGTCTTTTTTTAAAAACATTTTCATAAAATTAATAACAGTAGCTGGGTGCGGGTGGCTCATACCTGTATTCCTACTCAGGAGACTGAGTTCTGAGGATTACAGTTCAAAGCCAGCCAGGGCAGGAAAGTCTCTTATCACCAATTAACCACCAGAAAACCAAAGTGGTGCTGTGGCTCAAGTTGGTAGAGTGCTAGCCCCGAGCTAAAGAGCTGAGGGACAACACCCAGGCCCAGAGTTCAAGCCCCACAACTGACCAAAAAACAAAAACAAACAAACAAACATAGTGCCAGCTTCTTCAGAGAGAATACTGAAAATCTACACAAGAGCTTGCTGGGTAAATATTACTTTACAGTAAGTGTTTTTCACCCAAATACTTGTGACAAGAAGTATTTCACAATTTAGATTTTTTTTAAGAGTTGAATATTTGCATATATACAATATTATATCTTGTGGTAGCAACCCACATTTAAACATGAAATTTCTTCATTTTATATCATCTTTTTTTTTCTTTTTTCTTTTTTCATATCATCTTATACACCTACCCTGAAGATTATGCATCTAGGTTTTGACTGTGACCTGTCACATAAGGTATAGAACCTTCTACTTGTGTCCTTCAACATATTACAGATTTGGAGCATTTCAGACTTCAGATTTTGTGATTTAGGGGTGCACAAATTTACATACTACTTTTTTTTTAAGAAAAAGTTAAGCTACAAACACTTGGTGTTAGTGTCAAGATTTTAATTCAGGCTTGGCTTCACAGTCTATACTCATTCTAGAATTCCACATGCATAAGTACATAGATAAATAAAAACTCTTCGAAGATTGATTATTAATCTGACCATATTTGTTTCTTTTAAAACCTTAAAATCCCATTAATGTTGACATGGAAAAAATTGCATTATTTATGAAGAAAGAGATTTTATTTCCCCAATGAAATTTTCTCTTTAGCCCCTATGTTTTTGGTAGTTCTAGGGTTTAACTTAGGGCTTTCATGTTTTCTTGGTAGATGTTCTACCATTTGAGCCATGTCCCGATCCTTTATGCTACAGTTTTTATTTCTTTAACAAAGCAGTTTATGCATACAATGTATCTTGTCAGTATCACCCCTTCTGACCACCCTTCCCCTACCTACTCTTTCCCTCACTCTTAATTTGTGGTACAGGTCAGCTTGGACCCGATCCTATCTTTACTTCTTGCATAGGCAGAATGACAAGTTTATACCACCATGGTTAAGATTTTTCTTTTGAGGTGAGGTCTTGTGAAAGTTTTGCCTTGGCTGGTCTAGAACCACAAATCTACCGAATTCAACCATCCACACAGCTAGAACAAAGGTTTGTATCACACTGTACCAGGTTTGGGGGCAGATGGGGGGGGGTCTTACAAACTTTTTGCTAGGTCTAGTTTCAAAATGTGAGCCTCTCAATCTTCATTTTCCAAGCAGCTAAGATTACAGGAGTGAGTCACAGGAGTGAGCTTACTCTAAAACTGTACATTTTTTATGTTTTTTTTTTTTGGGGGGGGGGGGCGGGTCTGGTTGTGGGGCCTGAACTCTGGGCCTGGGCGCTGTCCCTCAGCTCTTCAGCTCAAGGCTAGCACTCTACCACTTGAGCCACAGCGCCACTTCTGGCTTTTTTCTTTTTGCTTATGTGGTGCTGAGGAATCGAACCCAGGGCCTCAGGCATGCAAGGCAAGTGCTCTACCACTGAGCCAACTTCCCAGCCCCTGTACATTTTTTATGTATCATTACTCATGTTTATTTACTCACATATATCCAATATATTTCAAGCCTTTGTGATCTAGAAATACTGAAAATTTCCCCCTCTTTTTGGGGGGTAGGGCTTTGCGCATGCTAGGAAGGTGCTTAGTATCAGTTGAGCCACACCTACAGTCACAGAAACACAGATGTTTATGAGATTATAAATTCATCCCTTTGATTTTAAGCTATTAAACCCTATGTTTAGATGACTTCCCACTAGAAAGTATGCTTCTCTAAGACAAAGCCTCGCCTCACTCACCTTTAACATCTCACTACCTACAAAGCACATACTGTGCACTTAACATTACAAACATTATAAAGGTTATTTCTTTTTTTTCTTTTTGGGTCCGGTCGTGGGGCCTGAACTCTAGGCCTGGGCGCTGTCCCTCAGCTCTTCAGCTCAAGGCTATCGCTCTACCACTTGAGCCACAGAGCCACAGCGCCACTTCCAGCTTTTTTTCTTTTTGCTTATGTGGTGCTGGGGAATAGAACCCAGGGCCTCAGGCATGCAAGGCAAGCGCTCTACCACTGAGCCACTTTCCCAGCCCCTATAAAGGTTATTTCAAGAAACGTTATACACCATTGTCAATTGTGTAGTTATTACTTGTGAAAACAGAGAGGGAGAAAACCCCCTATAATGGAAAAATGCCTTAGGCATTTTTGTGATTCTACTTGCTCCAGCCTAGAAATTGCCTGTAGTCACTCATCCTAATATTGTCAATACTCTCACTGTATTTGACGTGCTCATTTGTTACCTTGGTCTAAACTTATAACCTGTCCTCACTTTCTCAAGAAAAAGCACAAAACCATCATATACTCACGATGTCTAACTTCATGTGGGTAGTGAGTTATTTTCTGGTTTCTAATTACAATCATTGTCGACTCAAGGGGATTGCAAATCCTTTGTAATTTTTTTAGTGGGGCTGGGGTTTGAATTGAGGTTACAAGCTCTACCACTTAAGCTACACCCCTATCCTTTTTTTTGTTGTTTTTTGGGGTTTTTTGGTCAGTCATGGGGCTTGAGGGCCTGAGCGCTGTCCCTGCACTCTTCAGCTCAAGGCGAGCACTCTACTGCTTGAGCCACAGGGCCACTTCCCGTTTTCCAGTGGTTTATTGGAGATGAGTCTCATGGACTTTCCCGCCTCGGCTGGCTTTGAACCGCAATCCTCAGATCTCAGCCTCCTGAGTAGCTAGGATTATAGGCATGAGCCACCAATGCCCTGCACCACTATCCTTTTTTGCCTAGCTATTTTTCAAATAGGATTTGTGAATCTCCTCTTTACACTTCTATCAATATATTGGATGACAGGCTGCACCACAGTGCCCAGCTATCTACTGGTTGAAATGAGGTCTTATGAACTTCTATGTCTGAGGTGACCTTGACTGTGATCCTGATCTCTATCCTCTTGAATAGCTGGGATTACAGTTATGAGCTGTTGTTTCTGCCTTGTCATTTTTATCTTACATATCAGACTTTCTTTTAACATATCTTCAAGTCTATTCTACAACTCCTTTGCTTTCCTCTCTCTACTGTTTTAGAATCAACATATAGAGATACAAATTTTTTTACTTTATTTTTTTGCTGGTTCCCCAACCATGAATTCAGGGCCTGGGTGGTGTTCCTGAGTCTTTTGCTCAAGGCTAACACTAGCACCACAGCTCCATTTCTGGCTTTTTGGTGGTTAATCCAGAGTGTGGCAGACTTTCCTGTCCAAGCTGGTTTCAATCCATGATCCTGAGATCTCAGCCTCCTGAGCAGTTAGGATTACAGATGTAAATCACCGGAGCCTGGTGAGATACAGATATCAATATGCATTCTGTGTTCAGTGAACACTAGTCAGTGTACTACTAAGGTCTACCTAAATTCCTTAACAAATTGTTACACATTTGTCTTTCAATGCTCCTTCCTTATCTCCAACTTCATTTTGAAACTGATTCTCCGAAATGTAAAATTTCCATTTAGATCATGATTCTACTTTCAGAATTTTGAAGTCATCAAACATAACAATATATAAATACTATGCCAAGTACTATAAAGTTTATGCCAAATTATATGTAATGATAGGCTAATGCTTCATAAAAATAAACTTACATTATGCAGATATGCACACAGAACATTTACTCTTAATGTATTTTAAGTATTATATAAAATGCAGGTATTCCTATATATTCTACATATTTAGAGAGAATCTATATGATTCAGTTCTAGGAACACTTTATGTTGTTATTTAAACTAGCCAATTCAAAAGCTTTGCAAGTATTTGAAGTCAGAAAAACTAAAAGTACTACCCCAAATAAATATCTTATTGAACTTTTAAACCACCACCATCTGCCCTTATCTTAGTCAATCAATTAAAACATCCATATTATTCAAAATAGAAGGTAAATGAAAAGTTTACTTATAATTCTGATAGATGCTTAGAATAAAGTTGGACCCTACCCAAGAGCATATTAAAACAGGCTGACTGACAAGTCCCTTAACTACTTACAAAATAAAGTCAGGCATTCTAATATAATTGAAAATTTTCTATTTTAAAAATTAATTTCTAACAAAAATATACTCACCTCTTCAATTAGCTTTTCATTTGGTGATGATGTGCAAAGACAGACGAGGTAAGTTTGCTTAAAACTACCTTTTGTACCAATCTCTGGATGATCAGAACACAGCTTTGCTAGAGCAGTTGCTTGACTTAACTGATTTGTTTTGATTAGATGTTTAATCCTCATATCCAACAAGATGGGACCCTCAAAAGCTAAAAATTCATTCACTTTAAAAAACAAGACATAATAGATTATTAACATTTGGTAATACTTCACTTGCAACTCACATATCCATACAAGAAAACAACTTAAAAATAGGAACTAAAACTCATTTTTTCTATTCTCTATTATTGCAATTAAGGCTACCACATAATACTTGAGATTTTCATTGCCATCTTTTTATATTGTTTTTCTTTCTTTTAAAATTCTGAGACAGGGTTTCAAAGCTGGCCTTGTACACCCTATGCAGCTAGTCTAGCCTTTGGCTGGGAAACCTCCTGCCTCAGCTTACTGAGCACTTGGATTCCAGGCATGGAACCATCAGGTCTGGATTGCTGTGTGTGTGTGTGTGTGTGTGTGTGTGTGTGTGTGTGTGTGTGTGTGTGTGTGTGTGTGTGTGTGTGTGTGTGTGTGTGTGTGTGTGTGTGTGTGTGTGTGTGTGTGTGTGTGTGTGTGTGTGTGTGTGTGTGTGTGTGTGTGTGTGTGTGTGTGTGTGTGTGTGTGTGTGTGTGTGTGTGTGTGTGTGTGTGTGTGTGTGTGTGTGTGTTGATCTAGGGTTTAAACTCAGGGCCTAGGTGCTGTCTTTGAGCTTTATCACTCAAGGCTAGCTAACATTCTACCAGTTGAGCCATAGCTCCACTTCTGGCTTTTTTGGTGATTAACTGAAGGTAAGAGTCTCACAAGCTTTTCTGCCTGGGCTGGCTTTGAACCATGATCCTCAGATCTCAGACTCCTGAATAATTAGGATTACAGGCATGAAACACTGGCACCCGGCTAGTTTGCCAACTTTTTTTTTTTGGTCGTGGGGCTTGGGCGCTGTCCCTGCACTCTTCAGCTCAAGGCAAGTGTTCTTCCACTTTAGCCACAGCACCACTTCTGGTTTTCTGGTGGTCTATTGGAGATAAGAGTGTCATGGAGTTTCCTGCCATGGCTGGCTTTGAACCATGATCCTCAGATCTCAGCCTCCTGAGTAGCTAGGATTACAGGCGTGAGCCACCGGTGCCTGGCTAGTTTGCCAACTTTTAAAAACTGCATTAAAATAATTTTCCCTATTAGAGCATTATTCAGAATGGGTTCAATAAACTTCTTGTTGATAAAAATAGTTGTACATTCAATTTTAAAATTCTATTAAAATTATACTACATTATTCTTACTATAACATTTATTCTTGAATCACAGTGGTTAGTATTCCTAAAATTTGTAATGTTGGAGCATTATATAGTTGTTTGGGCAGCCACAAAAGAACATCTGGGTATTCTAAAAAAGAAATTTAACTATTATTTTGTTCATTATTGGCAATGTCATTTTACAAAGATGAAGTCTATCTTTTTAAAAATATATCTTTTAGAATGAATCAAAACTATGTAGTCTGGGTGCTGATGGCTCACTCCTGTAATCCTAGCTACTCAGATCTAAAGATCATGGCTCAAAGCCAGCCCAGGCAGGAAGTCCCTGAAACTCCTAACTCCAATTAACTACTAAAACAACTGGAAACAGAGCTGTAGTTCAAGCTGCACAGCACTAGCCTTAAGCACCAAAGTTTAAGGACAGTGCTCAGACTTTGAGTTCAAATTCCAAAACCAACATAACACACACATACCCACATACACAAAAGATTTTTTAAAAAGAAAAAGAAAAAGAAATGTAAGCTAGAAGGGGAAAATGTTTTAAGAACAAATCTCTTAATACTTCTGTGGGTTTAAGTTATTTTGTTAAAGTATCAACTGATAAGCTTCAATACATGCCTAAACACACTTATGCATAAGATACTTCTATTTTCATTATTCTCTTTTGGTCATCTACAAATAAGGGTTCATATTTTGCACCTATGAAAAGAATTTAAATCTTAGCAGGCTTAAATTTAAGATTTTCCCCCCAAAGTTTTCTTTATCACAATGGAAATCTTTTTTAAACATTTATTTGGTGATAGCTAGCCTGAAACTTTTGAAAAACTTTTAGCAATTAAATTTAAAATGCTTTATACATAAACTTCATTATTCTCTCTACTTGTGAATATGCTAAAAGATGTAAATACTTTGTGAATTAAAAGATGGAAAGTGAGTGATATTCTTTCTTATTCTGTGTTCCTTTCTATTACCTTTATTTTTACATTTTAACTATACTCTGTTCTACAAGATTTGTCTATATGCTTATGGCTCCTCAGTATTAAAATCATAAATATAGGGGCTGGGAATGTGGCCTAGTGGTAGAGTGCTTGCCTAGCATGCATGAAGCCCTGGGTTTGATTCCTCAGTACCACATAAACAGAAAAAACTGGAAGAGGCACTGTGGCTCAAGAGGTAGAGTGTTAGCTTTGAGTAAATGAAGGTCAGGGATAGTGCCCAGGCCCTGAGTTCAAGCCCTAGGACTGGCCAAAAATATATATATATATACATATTTCATAAATATATAACCAGGATAACAGAGGATCCCAAATTTCATACTTTTCTAGACTTCTATACCTACTTTATTCTTTACATTAAACCAAACAAAAAGTATACAGAATACAGATAAATATATGAGTTTGATGCCTCTGACTATCTTACTATGATAAATGACATTAAAAACAAAAGCAAAAGTAACATGAAGAAGGTCAAGTTATTATACTGGAAATATCTTTATATGTAAAATTCAATATCAAAGCAAATTCTAAGGGTTTTAAATGAAAGATTTATGAGAAATAAAGTTAATATAAGGCTATCCTGGACTTAATTAAATGATTGACATTAAAAAAAAAAAACCACCACTAACAACCTCAGTTTCCTAATACAACTATCTCAAAAGAACCCCCCAGGGATATAATACCTTCACAAAAACTCATAATCATGGCAAAACAAATAATATAAAGACGTTAAGTATCTAACTAAAATAACTGTTCCTAAGAGATCAATTGCAAATCATCCCTGAAAAAAAAAATCTCGTGGATGACGTATATCAAAATGCACTAGACTTATAAACTCATTTGTTGAATGATAACTCCTTTGTACAACTACTTACTAACTTTAAAAAGTTTTTTAAAGCATCATGCAAAATAATTTCTGTGCCAAATCAGTTTATGAAAAGAATGTTTACTAAAAACTTTCAAAGTCAGAGGTGTTTGTTTTTAATAAGAGACCACTGATGAACTAGGGTAAGATTTCAAAAAAATACAGGAGGAAAAAAATACAGAATACTAGGGCAGAAGGAGTTTTATAGTATCATTCTGTACAGCTCCATCATTTGGCAGATGAGTAAACTAAGGCTCACAGTAGGAAAGTAGCTTCCTAAAATTACAAACCACCCAATGACAAAATCAGGACCAGAGGTAATGGTTCTTCTTCTTCACATAGTCCAAGACCAGGAAGAAAAAAAATTCTTCCATGTGACTACTTCATTTACTTCTAATCCAAATAGTGCTTTGTAACAGTAAAAAGAAAAAAAAAGTGAAGTATTATTAGTCTTTAAAGGAAAATAATTACATATTCTGAAGCTCATGACTCAAAAGAAGAATATACTCAAATGCACTTATTCTCTCTTTTCAACTGTTACATCTTTCATTACTCTCACCAATAAGGACAGGATTTTCTTTATAGAAACTGCAACAAAGACTACCTATTTCAGTGCTTGCCAGACTTGTTAAAAAAAAAAAAAATCAAGGTACTGGGTTCTGGTGGCTTATGCTTGAAAGCCAGCCTTGTCAGGAAAGGCTGTGAGACTCACCAGAAAACTGAAGTGGTAGAGCACTAGGCTTCAGCAAAAGAACTTAATCCTAAGCAAAGGGGCAGTGCTCAGGCCCGAGTTCAAGCCCCAAGAACGACTAGTAAATAAGTAAAATCAAGCTAAATGCATGATATTGAGCCAATTTATCAAAGTAAAACAAAACAAACAAAAAACCTTCTTTTCATAAAATATCACTTTTATAATATTAAACAAGAAAATTAGTACCCAGTACATTTCTTTGTTTGCTGGTCGTAGGGATTGAACCTGGGTGCTGTCCCTCAGCTCTTTAGCTCAAGGCAAGTACTCTACCACTTGAACCACAGCGCCAAATTCTGGTTTTCTGGTGGTTTATTGGAGTTAAGAGTCTCACAGACATTTCCTGCCTGGGCTGGCTCTGAACTGCAATCCTCAGATCTCAGCCTCCTGAGTAGCTAGGACTATAGGCATGAGCCATCGGCGGCCCTGCTTACCCACTACATTTTTATGACAAATAAATCACAGCATAAACCTGAGTAGTTTTTTGAATATTATATAACACATATCTCTTACTTTCTCAGATTCCCCTAGAGTAGGGCCAACTTATTTACTGAGTGCACAGTCCCCTACCTAAGTGTGTATACAATGGCCTTTACATCATTTCTTTCTCACAGCTTCTCAACTGTCTCAAACAGCATATAAAAATCTCTACATGAGTGCTAGCCTTGAGCAAAAGAAGCTCAGGAACAGTGCCCAGGCCCTGAGTTCAAGCCCCAGAACTGGAGGGGGCGGAAAAAAAGATCCTTTTATGGGCTAGGAATGTGGCATAGTGGTAGAGTGCTTGCCTAGCATGCATAAAGCCCTGGGTTTGATTCCTCAGTATCACATAAACAGAAAAAGCCGAAAGTGGTGCTTTGGCTCAAGTGCTAGAGTGCTAGAGTGCTAGCTTTGAGTAAAAGAAGCTCAGGAACAGTGCCTAGGCCCTGAGTTCAGGCCCCAGGACTGGCAAAAAAATAAAAATAAAATAAAATAAATAAAAATCTCTGCACAGTATGTGTCACCAAAACCACTCCACATAAAAATCTCTGCACAGTATGTGTCACCAAAACCACTCCACATCTACTCAGGAGGGGTAGGCCAGGGATTTAAGAGCTTATAGATAGATTATAATGAATACATTTCCCAAACATCCAGTCTATTAGCTAGCTATGCCATTCTACTCGGTTCCACCCACTATTTCCTCTCCTCCACTGCAACCCCACTCCCAACCCAAATCACAAATCAGACAATCTTGCAGATCTGCTCCTTTTTTGCATCACTCTTACCCCTCATCACTTCTCCTCTAAGTGACCAAGGATACTTAAGAAGTCAGCTTTTAAAGCATATACTTCATTGTCTTCCCTCTTTAAAAAAGAACAAAAAACAAAAAACAACTTTTAGTGGCTTTCCCTTACCTTCCCAGGGTAAAGAAGGATGTTTCCTCTTAGAAGTAATCTAATAATTAGGCAAGAGAAAGAAATAATATGCATTCCAAAGAAGTAAATCATCTCTTTGAGCAAATAACATGGGGTTAGAGGTTAAAAATATACCTAAAAATTCCACTTTAAAAAAACTACTAAATGTTTAAGGTTCAAGAACCTAGAAAATGAACAAATGCAGCAGTGCTAGTCACTAGATACAATGTTGAAAATGAACTATACAACTTGTGGGTAGATATGGAAAGGGAAAACTGGGAGAGTGTGAGGAAAGGGATGACATTGTTCAAAAAGAAATGTACTCTTTACCTGACTTATGTAACTGTAACCCCGCTATACATCATCTTTATAACAGTAAAAAAAATTAAAAAGGACCTAAGAAGCCAAAAGATACAATCATTTGCATTTCTGTGCTTACAATTAAAAACTCATAAAGAAAATAAGAAAACAACCATTTAAACAGTATCAAAAATAATAAAAAAGAAATAAAACTTTAAAAAGGGGGTGGGAAGATTGTACACTGAGGACTATTAAAACATTACTGAAAGAAATTACAGGTAATACAAATAACTGGATTTGAAGAATTATATTAAGAAATCTACAGCTTTAACCCAATCTCTATCAAATATCAATTCAAGTTTTTATAAAGCCAGAAAACTTCGTCCTAACATTCTTAATTGTAAGGAACCACAAACAGGCAAAATAACTTGAAAAGATCTACAAAGTGGGAGGTACCATACTTTCTGGCTAGAAATCATATTCCTGACCTAGGGCAACCAAAACAGTGATACCAACAAAAAAGACATAAATTATGAATAGAATAGTGAAGAAAGTAGTATTTCATGAAATAAGTTTCAAAAATGATGCTAACACAGCTCAATGGAGAAAAGAGAATCTCTTGAACAAATAGTGCTGGAGAATATATCCACATGTAAAAGAATGAAGTTGAGACTTTATCATGCATAATATACAAAAATTATCTCAAAATGGATTAAAGACCTAACCTTAATATTCAAAACCACAAAACACCTAGAAATTTTATGGTATTAGGCTTAAACAAAATTTATTGGCAATGACACCAAAGGCAAGTGAAACATACAATGAGACTGTATCAAACTTAGTATTTTGTACAGGAAAATAACACTATCAATAAGAATAAAAAGACAATTAATTGGATAAAATATTTGCAGATCACCTAATAAAGAAGTATGCTCCAGAGAACTCTTAAGGACTAAAAGAAATAAATAATCTAAAATGTGGGCTACGCTTTATAGACCATGATAATGACAATTTGCCTTGTGAAGGATAAAATGTGCTTGTGACTTTAGCTAAGTATCAGTATCCTACAATACTCTGAAATTTATGTAATCATTTAATCTCAATAAAGAAATTAAAAAAGAGGCGTGGGGGGGGGGGACTATGTTGCCAGGCACTGGTAGCTCATGCCTGTACTAGCTCACGCCTAGCTACTTAGGAGCCTGAGATCTGAGGATCACAGTTTGGAGCCAGCCTAGACAGAAAGTCTATGAGATGTATCTCCAATTAACCAGCAAAAGGCTGGAAAGAGGAGTGTGGTCCAAGTGGCACAGCACCAGACTTGACTGAAAGAGACAAGTGAAAGCTCAAGGCCCTGAGTTCAGGTCCCCAAATCAGCACATAAACACAACCCAAGGGCTATGTATTCATATAGGTATCTCCCAAAAGATGATGTACAAATAACCAAAAAGTACAGAAAACATCAAAAATCCTTACAGAACTGCAAATCAAAATGACAATGAGGTAGCACCAAGCTATTAAGATAGCTCCTATGAAATAAAGTGTTGGTGAAGATATGGAGAAATTGAGAGCTTTGTGCACTGTTAATAAGACTGAAAATAGCACAAACTCTGGAGTAAACAATATAGTAACCTACCAAAGTTAAAAACAGAACTGAGTAAAAAAAGAAAAGCAAACAGAATTGGGTAGCGGTAATGCCTGAAACACTAGATATGGGGAGAATGATATTGGGAGGACTGAAGATCCAGGCCTGCCAGTGTAAAAGTTTGCAAGACCTTAATTATCAACCAGTAAGAAGCTGGAGTGGTTCATACCTGTCTTTCCACCAACACAGGAAGCAAGGTTAAGAGGACTGCACTTCAAGCTAGCCAAGGCAAAAAGTAAGACCCTATTCAAAAACTAAGGGAATCTGGCAAGGTGCTCGAAGCTCAACACTTCTAATTCTAGCTACTCAGGAGGCTGAGATCTGAGAATCACAGTTTGAAGCCAGCTCAGGCAGGAAAGTCTGTGAGACTCTCAATTCCAATTAACTACAAAAAAAAGCTGGAAGTACATCTGTGGCTCAAATTGTAGAGCACCAGCTTTGAACAAAAAAAGCTCAGGGACAATTCTGAGCTCAAGCACCAGGACCAGCATCAAAAACAAAATGGAAAAAGAAAAAAGAAAAAAGAAAAAGAAATTTTTAAAAAGTGGTAGAAAACATATCTAAAAAGTGCAAGGGAAGGGGCTGGGAAGGTGGCTTAGTGGTAGAACACTTGCCTTGCATGCATGAGGCCCTGGGTTCAATTCCTCAGCACCACATAAGCAAAAAGAAAAAAAGCCGGAAGTGGTGCTGTGGCTCAAGTGGTAGAGCTAGCCTTGAGCTGAAGAGCTGAGGGACAGCACCCAGACCCAGAGTTCAGGCCCCATGACTGGACCCCCCCCCAAAAAAAAAAGAATAAAAAAGGAAGTGCAAGGGAAGAGTATCAGTCCAAATATGCCCCTTCAAAAACATTACTTAAAAACAGAACCACTCAGTTGGCGCCAGTGGCTCACACCTGTAATCCTAGCTACTCTGAAGGCTGAGATCTGAGGATCCCAGTTCAAAGCCAGCCTGGGAAGGAAAGTACGTGAAACTCTAATCTCCAATAAACCACCAGAAAACTGGAAGTGCACTGTGACTCAAGTGGTAGAGCACTTGCCTTGAGCTGAAGACCTCAGGGACAGCACCCAGGCCCAAGACTTCAAACACTAAAACCGACAAAAACAAAACAGAAAAAAATAAAACCAGCCACTATATGACCCACCCATATCATTTCTGGGTATATGCTCACAAAGCAAAAGTCATATTTTCATATTTACAGTAGTATTACTCATGACAAGAAAGAAATGGGAACAATATCTTAAACATCTAGAGTTGAATTCAAATCCCAGTACCAAACACAAACAAAACAAACAACAATACCCAATATCCAACAAAATCCCGAATATATAAAGATGCCTTGCATGCATGAGGCCCTAGGTTTGATTCCTCAGCACCACATAAGGAGAAAAAGCCAGAAGTGGTGCTGTGGCTCAAGTGGTAGAGGGCTAGCCTTGAGCTGAAGAGCCAAATGACAGTGACCAGGCCCAGAGCCCAGGCCCCATGACCACCAAAAAAAAAATTATATATATATAAACCAGCCAGGTGCTGGTTGCTCATGTCTGTAATCTTAGCTACTCAGAAGGCTAAGATCTGAGGATTGAAGTTTGAAGCCAATCAAGTTAGGCAGGAAAGTATATGAGATTCTTTTTTTTTTTTTTTTGGTCAGTCATGGGGCCTGAATTCTGGGCCTCGGCGCTGTCCCTGAACTCTTCAGCTCAAGGCTAGCACTCTACCACTTGAGCCACAGAGCCATTTCCAACTTTTTTTTGCTTTTGTGGTGCTGCGGAATCAAACCTAGGGCCTCATGCATGCAAGGCAAGAACTCTACCACTGAGCCACCTTCACTGCCCCCATGAGATTCTTATATCCAGAAAATGGGAAGTGGTGCTGTGGCTCAAAGTGGTGCTAGTCTTGAATATAAAAGTTCAAGGAAGGGCTAGGAAGGTGGCTCAGTGGTAGAGTGCTTGCCTTGCATGCATGAGGCCCTGGGTTCGATTCCTCAGCACCACATAGGAAAAAGGAAAAAAGCCAGGAGTGGCACTGTGGCTCAAGGGGTAGAGCGCTGAAGAGCTGAGGGACAGCACCCACGCCCAGAGTTCAGGCCCCAGGACCAGACCAAAAAAAAAAAAAGTTCAAGGACAGTGCTTAAACCCTGAGTTCAAGCCCCTGGACCGACACCAAAAAAACAAAACAAACACCCCTCCCCCCCCGAAGAAACAGAAGAATGCTATTTTGACATGCTAGTTAGTATACTAAAAAATCTAAAGAATGAATAAATGCAATCCTGGATAAGAATGTAGAATTTCTAAGCTGCTATGGACTTACACTTTGCTTGCCAAAGTTCTTGTTTTTCTTTTCTTCCACATCAAATATGATAGAGTCTAGAAACCTACTTTTAAATCATTAAAATAAAACTATTATCACATATTACCTTTTAAAACCTAATATCTTTTTTAATTTAAAAATATAACCTCGGGGAAGGTAGGGAGGGAAGGGATGGTAGGGAGAAAACAATGGAGGGGGTAACTGCTCAATGGGAAGTGTACTCATTACCTTACTCATGTAACTGTAACCCTCTATATAGTATCTTTACAATAAAAAATTAAAAAAATTATAAAGATATGAGTACACTTGGGATTTCTTCCCTGTATCATTAAAAGTTATTGATGGTTTCATTCATAAACACTAAATTCTGTCATCTGTCATTTCTTACTCATTCAAGTATGTCTTTTCTTATGTATATTATACAAATGTATTTTATGACCTCTTACCTAAATAAATAATTGTAAATAGTTTTTTAAAAATGTAGATTTTTTTTTTTTTTGTCATTTGTAGGGCTTGAACTCTGGGCCTGGGCACTGTCCCTGAGCTCTTCAGCTCAAGGCTAGACCTCTACCACTTGAGCCACAGTACCACCTCTGCTTTTTTTCTGTGTATGTAGTATACTGAGGAATCGAACCTGGGGCTTCATGCATGCTAAGCAACATATTCTAGAAATAGTATTTTAAAAAGGCGTGATTGTTTATGGAAAAAAATGACTAAGAGCTAAAGCAGATTCATAAAACATAAATCAGACTTTTTATACACCTAAATATAAAATACAAAACTATAAAACATCAAGAACAAACACAAAAGAAAAATCTATACGACACTGAATTTGGTGATGAGATTTTAGGTAAAACAAATCATAGTCCATTTAAGAAAGTGAGAAAAATAGTGAGAAGTGTGGAATTTAAGCTCTGTTAATTCAAGTCACTGTTAAAGAAAAAGGACAAGCCAAATGTAAAGAAAAAAAACTGACATATATGTATATTATATATATAATATATAATATATATAATATTCCAAATGTATTTTTAAAAACTGATAATTCAATAAGAAAACCACCTAAAAAAACCTCAACAAAAACCCCAAACAGGTACAAAATCTGAACAGATAATCATAGATAATATAGATGACAAATACTCTGAAGAGAAAATCTTCAATATCATTTTCACTACTGAAATGCAAATTAAAACAGTAATTTGATAGCACTGTATGCCTATTAGAATAGCAAAAAGACTAAAAATACAATACCAACTGCAAGTAAAAGTGTGGTAAAAGAGAATTGCAATTCATTGCTGACAAGAATCTCAAACTGCTTAGGTCTTTTAGATATCCTTGAGACTTTGCAAGTCTCAGTTACAAAGTCAAATATAGTTTTCTCACATAGAGCAACATTCTCCTAAGTATTTACCCAACGAATATGAAAATGTCTATCTACACAAAAACCTAATACTTATAGTGGCTTTATCCAAATTATCAAACATGGTAGCAATCAAGATGTCCTAGATAAACAAATTAAGCTAGATAAAAGCATGGCGGAATATTAGACAAATACCGTTAAATAGAAGAAACTAGAAAAGGCAAAACTATATATAGAAACAGTGAATAGATTGTCAGGTGTTTGGGAGAGGCTGAATAGATAAAACAACTAATATTGTTCTATGAAGTAAAACAAATCCTAATACTGTACAGGTGTCTGGATATATAGAACTTTACAACACAAAGAGGGAATCTTGCTAGGTGCGGGTGGCTCACGCCTGTAATCCTAGCTACTCAGGAAGCTGAGATCTGAGGATCACGGTTCAAAGCCAGCCCGGGTAGAAAAGTCCATGAGACTCTTATCTCCAATAAAACACTCAGAAAACCAGAAATGGTGCTGTGGCTCAAGTGGTAGAGTGCTAGTTTTGAACTGAAGAGCTGAGGGACAGTGCCCAGGCCCGGAGTTCAAGCCCCATGACCAACAACAACAGAAAAGAGGGAATCTTAAAGGATCAAAAATACATTTGTGGTTTATGATTATTCAACAAAGTAGCACTCTAAGTAATAGAAAACTAACAAAAGAAGTTGGGTGCCGGTGGCTCATGCCTGTAATCCTAGCTACTCAGGAGGCTGAGATCTGAGGATCATGGTTCAAAGCCAGCCAAAGCAGAAAAATCTATGAGACTTTAATCTCCAATAAACTACCAGAAACCAGAAGTGGTGCTTTGGCTCAAATGGTAGAGCGCTCACCTTGAGCTGAAGAGCTGAGGGACAGCACCCAGGCCCAGAGTTCAAACTCCATGACTGACACACACACAAAAAAGACGACTAAGAATATGGTTGCAAACTCACATCATATGAATTCCCCAGTTGCTTCATGTGTTGTATTAGAATTAGACTACATATAACCCATCTGCTTTGTAGAAACACCTGGCTACCCAGTCCCAATTACTTCAGTGGCTAGATCAGGTGAAGATCAAGAAATAAAGCAACCAAAAGAGACTGGCAGATAGGTATCAGTCAATACAGACAATGTTAGGCACAAATAAATACTCAGGGCATGGGTGTTGTCCCTGAACTTTTTCATTCAAGGCTACCACTCTACCTTTTGAGCCACAGCTCCACACCTGGTTTATTGGTGGTTAACTGAAGATTAGAGTCTCGTGGACTTCCGTGCCTAGGCTGGCTCTGACTGCAATCCTGGGAGCTCAGACTCCTGAGTAGCCTTGATTTTATAGATGTGAGCCAGCAGTGCCTAGCAAGCACACTATTTAAATTTAAGTTTAAACTTCTGTTAAGGTAAGGACTCCTTTATACATATATATAATGTGCAGATTTGTCAAAACTCTATTTAGGTATCAGCAATGGGAAAAAGAAAAGTTAATCCTTTATTTTGATTAGCAATTTATTTAATGTCGGTTGTGGGTCTTGAACTTAGGGCTGGGAGGGGTCCCTGAGCTCTTCAACTCAAGGTAAGAGCTCTACCACTTGAGTCACAGCACCATTTCCTGGTGCTGTTTTCTAGTGGTTAATGGAAGAGAAGAATCTCCTGGATTTTCCTCCTCAGACTGGCTTTGAACCATGATTCTCAGATCTCAGCCTCCTGAGTAGCTAGGATTATGGGGGTGAGCCAATGGCGCCCAGCTTGTAATTTTATGTTATTAGGCAAAATTCAAGAAAATATTAGAAGAGGATGTAATATTGAAGCTCTGATTTTAATTCCTTGCTCTGCCTCTTATCACGAGCAATGTGAAATGGAAACTACAACTCATCTTTTTGTGCCTCCATTTACTCATCTGTAAAAGATCTTGTCGTTATATCAGGATCATTTTGAGTGTTAAATTAAATCTGTGTATAAATACTTTCCATACTGTTAGAAACTATATAAAATAATTTGATACTACTATTAACACAGCATCATCCAGTATTCCAAAAGTTAATATCACGAAGTATAATTTGATACCAGAAACAAATCAGGGATAAATCAGTCAATGGCAAAAAAAAAAAAAAAGATTCTCTATTTTAAAATTACTATTATTTTAAATAATTAGAGTCTACTGTTTTCCATATTTCCAAGGTTTTATAAATACTTCAGTAATTCTGAGGAAAAGGGATATTAAAACTTCTTGTGCAAACTAAAAACATTACATTACATTCTAGAAAAGCATGGGGAAAATGGCAGAAAGGGAAGACAGGCAGGAACCAGTGGGTTAAAGAAAAGTTTAGAGATGGGCTGTGAAACATTTTAGTAAACATTAAAGTACCAGAGTAGTTTACAAATATTAATAGTCCCTGCTTATGAAATTCAGAACTCGCTGTCAACAGTGAAATTGCTTTACTTTGGAGGGGAAATAAAAAAGAAGAAACAGATATGGTAAATGGTACACACATACTCTTGCCATTGTACATTTTCTTTTTTTTTTTTTTGTTTATTTCACCAGTTAAACACCTTAAGTAAGGGTAAGAAGAAATCTGGGAAACATTTTTTTTTCTTTTCTTTTCCTTATTTTTGCCAGTCCTGGAGGCTTAAACTCAGAGCCTGGGAACTGTCTCTGAGCTTGTTTTTTTTTCTTAATCAAGGCTAGCACTCTACCACTTGAGCCACAGTGCCACTTGCAGCTTTTTCTGTTTATGTGGTACTGAAAAATGGAACCCAAGACTTCATATGCAAGCTGGGCAAGCACTCTACCACTAAGCCATATTCCCAACCCTGGGAAACATTTTCTTAGGTGCTCTCAAGAAAAGTATAAGGGGCTGGGAAGGTGGCTCAGTGGTAGAGTGTACATGAGGCCCTGGGTTCGATTCCTCAGCACTACACAAGCAGAAAAAGCTGGAAGTGGCGCTGTGGCTCAAATGATAGAGTGCTAGCCTTACTTAAGGTGAAGAGCTCAAGGACAGTGCCCAGACCCAGAGTTCAGGCACCACAACAACAAAAAAAAGGAGAAAAAAAAGAAAAGTATCTAGAAGACAACTAGGCTTTTCATCACAGTATATGTAACTTGAAATACTCAATATGATTTTATATAGTAGTGACTTAGCCATCTATTTCCAATAGGATGTCTGCCAGTTTCACTGTCACTTTTATTGCCTGAGCTCATATTACACCAAAGCAAAGTAAAATAATGTTTGAGAAAGTACTAATTTTCTTTTTGTCTTTCTTCTGTTTGGTACTGGGGACTGAAACCAGGATACTACACTTGCTGGGCAAGTGTTTTGCCACTCTCCTACATCCCAGCCCATAATCTTACAGACAGAAGATTTGAAGAGTTATAGCACTGATTTCTAATTCTATTTTAAGGAAAACCTGTCATATTTCTATTCTCCATCTGTCAAATAATCATCAAACATAACCTATGCCACTTGCCAGGACACTCTATAGGGAATGCCTGTTGAGAAACATAGAAAAAGTTTTGTTTCCATAAAATAAAGGACCTCAAGTACCTCAGATAAAATTTAATTAAGTGGACTTCTTTGGAAGATGAGCTTATGTCTGAGTAACTTTAAATACTTGTGTTTTGAAGCCTAATCCTCACCCCACCCCCACCTCTTCTCTTTCTCTCTCTAGAAAATTTACCTTTATCCTTATCCAACGGATCCTGGGAAAGAATAGTGCGCAGTACCGGGTTTTTCCACACCCCAGTCTCTTGAGCTAGAGTAGCTAAAAATTGCAATTCACAGCTGCCATTCTCCATCAGTTTTTCATGAGCTACCTATAAATATTAAATAAACATCCAAAGAATTACAACAGATTTTAAAACAAGATTAACAGATTTTAAATATAACTATACACTTTTGAAAAACAGAATTTTATCTTAAAATTTTTATATCACAATATCAACTGCTGAATTCCTGCACTGACATTTAAAATTCAATTTCAAAAATAATAATTAATCAATTGCTCTAAAATGAGAGCAAAATTATATGGGAATACTTACAGCTGCATGTTATAGTCAAACAAAATGATGCTTCTCAGAGTCCAAAAAGATAAAATCTTGCCGTTAAAAAGTTCAAATGTTGAGGGGCAGGGAAGGTGGCTCAGTGGTAGAGCACTTGCCTTGAGCTGAAGAGCTGAGGGCCAGAGTTCAGGCCCCACGATTGGACCCTCCCCCCCCCAAAAAAGTTCAAATGTTGGGTAGAAAGGTGGCTCAGTGGTAGAGCACTTGCCTTACATGCCTGAGGCCCTGGGTTCGATTCCTCAGCACCACATAAGCAAAAAGAAAAAAGCCAGAAGTGGCGCTGTGGCTCAAGTGGTAGAGCGCTAGCCTTGAGCTGAAGAGCTGAGGGACAGCAACCAGGCCCAGAGTTCAGGCCCCACGACTGGACACCCCCCCCCCAAAAAAAAGTTCAAATGTTGGGTGGGAAGGTGGCTCAGTGGTAGAGCACTTGCCTTGCATGCCTGTGGCCCTGGGTTTGATTCCCCAGCATCACATAAGCAAAAAGAAAAGAGCCAGAAGTGGCGCTGTGGCTTAAGTGGTAGAGCGCTAGCCTTGAGCTGAAGAGCTGAGGGACAGCGCCCAGGCCCAGAGTTCAGGCCCCACGACTGGACACCCCCCCCCCAAAAAAAGTTCAAATGTTGGGCTAGGAAGGTGGCTCAGTGGTAGAGCGCTTGCCTTGAATGCATGAGGCCCTGGGTTGGATTCCTCAGCACCACATAAGCAAAAAGGAAAAAGCCGGAAGTGGCGCTGTGGCTCAAGTGGTAGAGCGCTAGCATTGAGCTGAAGGGCTGAGGAACAGCACCCAGGTCGAGTTCAGGCCCCACAACCGGACCCAAAAAAAAAAAAAAAAAAAAAAAAAAGTTCAAATGTTTTAAGACATTTTCTTTGAGCAGCAGCTGAATGAACACACAAGGATTTAAGCAACAACCTGTGCTGGGGATGCACTTAGTGTTAAGGTGCTTACCGAATACCTCCCCAGTACCTCTCCTTCCACTCCTGCAATAGTCTTCTTATTAACCTACATGAAAACGGATCAACCAGTGCTTTTTATCTCAAAAGAGAAAGCGTGAAAGTTTATCAAATGTTAGGAAACAAACTCAGAAGTGTAAGTTGTTCAGTATTCTTTGTGAATAAAAATGATTTAACTTGAAAAAATATTTAATTTGGTGTTATGATCTATCCAAATGCTAAACAAAGAAAATTCTAAAATATTTATTTACCTGAAAATAAAACACTTGCTGGGGGAGAAAAATAACTTCTAAGAAACAAGTTACTACTATGCTAATGTAGAAAATTTATGATCAAGAATTTGATGTGAAGGGACAAACGGTTGGTAAAACACATTCATTTCAACAATTATTAAGCATCTGCTATGTGTAAGAGAGTGTGAAACCTTTTGGTATTCAATAAGACGGGAGACTTCCCTTGCAAGGGTTGTGCATTGAGTATAGACTTTAATGTTTAATATTAACATAGAAAAATTCATTTCCCTGCCTAGCTATACCTTGCTTTACATGCTTATTTAAGGCTAAGCCTCTTTAAAATATTGGTTGCAAGGAAATATGAGGCCAATTTTAAGAATGCTGGAGAGTGGGGGGAGAAAGAGAGCAGGGAAAGGGAGGGGGGAGGAAAAGAGAAGGAGAAAGAAGTCAAGTGGTAGGAAGGGAAGGGAGGGGAGGGAAAGGAAAGAGGAAGATATTATTAAAAATTAATGAAAATTCACTTGAAGCAATAATACAGTCAGCATAATCTAGTGCTTGAATTTTTGAAAATGATCTAAAAGCAGCCACACAATAAATTCTGTATTACTGTCCACAAGTAGAAAAATAGCATTAAATAAGCAAGAAAAGCAGTCACTTTCAGATACAGGAGGAAAAGCTTGGGCTTTGAATCTTGGCTCAAATAACTGTCCTGTGATATTAGTTTTATTGAATTTGAACATATATATATGTATATGTATATATATATATATATATATATATATATATATATATATATATATATATATATAAAATTTTGTGAGGGGGGCCTAGTTCTGGGGCTTAAACTCTGGGCCTGGGTGTTGTCTCCGAGCTCCTTTTGATCAAGGCTAGCACTCTACTACTTGAGCCTCAGCACCACTTCCAGCTTTTTCTGTGGTTAATTGGAGATAAGAGACTCACAGACTTTCCTGCCTAGGCTGGCTTCCAACCATGATCCTCCGATCTCAGGCTCCTGAATAATTAGGTGGCTGGCTCAGATAAATATTTTGAGAGTTCTTGACTAAGTTTCCTCATCTTCCAAATTAGAGAAATGCATCTCCCATAACCAACTTTATCATAAGAATTAAGTGAAAAATTAAATTCTTACAAAGTGTATCACATATCATTAGCAATTACACTGTCTCTAAACATAAATGAAAGTATTTTGTCTTCTCTTAATCCTTCATTATTTTGTCTTAAAGAATTGTGCAAGCCGGGCACCGGTGGCTCAAGCCTATAATCCTAGCTACTCAGGAGGCTGAGATCTGAGGATGGTGGTTCAAAGCCAGCCCCGGCAGGAAAGTCCGTGAGACTCTTATCTCCAATAAAACCACAGAAAACTGGAAGTGGCGCTGTGGCTCAAGCGGTAGAGTGCTTGCCTTGAGCTGAAGAGGCGCAGGGACAGCGCCCAAGCCCACAGAGTTCAAGCCCCACGACCAACAACAAAAAAGGAATTGTGTAATATTTAAGCCATCTATCCAAATGTGCATGCCAAATTAGCAAACATTTATTTATTATATGCAAAGCAGCAATTGATATTTGTCATTCCTTCAATGTGTTCAAGTTTAGCCTTTTTTTTTTTTAAAGTGCCAGTCCTGGGGACTGAACTAAGGGCCTTGGCCATTGTTCCTGAGCTTTTTTTTCCCCTCAAGGCTAGTGTTCTACCACTTGAACCACAGCTCCATTTCCAACTTTTTGGTGGCTTGTTGGACATAAAAGAGTCCCATGAGGGCTGGGAATGTGGCTTAGTGGTATAGTGCTTGCCTAGCATGCATGAAGCAGGGTTCGATTCCTCAGTGCCACCGTAAACAGAAAAATCTGAAAGTGGCACTGTGGTAGAGAACTAACTAGCCTTGAGCAAAAGAAGCCGAGGGACAGTGCTCAGGCCCTGAGTTCAAGCCCCAGGACTGGGGGGCGGGGGGAGGGCGGGGTAAGAAGAAGAGTCCCATGAACATTCTTGCCAAAGCTGGCTTCAAGCCACAATCCTTAGATCTCAGCTTCTTCAGTAACTAAAATTACAGGCACCTGGCTTAGCCAATTTTTTTAAAATACCAAAAACTGGTAAGATATACCCATATTAAATCTAAGAAAGGTGGGGGAGGATGACAGAAAGGGTGACACTGACCAAGATGTAGTCATAACCTGACTTCTGGAATTGAAACCCCTTTGTACAACTATTTAATAAAAATATTTTTAAAAAATCTAATAGGTAAACATCCTCACCTGTACCAGCGTCTGAAACTGTTGCCACTGTTTATCTGATAACTCAACAGGCAGACACAATAAAAGTTCAACACAGCTTCTAAAAACAAAAGTTGGTAAGGATACAATTATTAAAATTCATAATAAAATAAATCCAATAATTCTAATATCAGTAGATTCCCAATAAATCTATTTTAAGTTAAATTATGAAAAGGCCTGAAATATAATGCTTAAAAAAAAGGCTAAATGTTTTCTGAATTTACTTTTTAAAGGTTTACTCACAATGCCAAGCGTTCCAGAACCAATGCTACATTTTCACATTCAGAGGTAAGATAAGGTCGAGCTTTAACATAACTTTGGATAGCCACTGTGTATACCTCCAATAAAGGTAAGGGATCTTCTGAAGTTTTCCATTTCTCTGCATATTCAAGGAGTGTCTGTTTTGGAAGAAATAATAAACTTATTCAAAATGTAAATCAAAATATACTGACTAATCAACTTTTTCTTCCTGTACAAAAATGTTATTTTTGCTTTGTTCTTTTGTTTTGTTTGGATTTTTTTTGTTTTTGGCTGGTCTTGGGGCTTGAACTCAACTCAGGCCCCAGGTGCTCTCCCTGAGCCTATTTGTGCTCAAGGCTAACGCTCTATCACTTGAGCCAGAGTGCCACTTCTGGTTTTTCCTGAGAAGTTTGTTGGAGATAAGTTTCACAGACTTTCCTGCTTGGGCTGGCTTTCAACTGTAATCTTCAGATTTCAACCTCCTGCGTAGCTAGGATTAGGTGTAAGCCACCAAGCACCTGGTGCTTTGGTTGTTTTTTCAAGGTAGGTTCTCTCATGCTCATGTTTGGGCCCAACCTCCAACCATGATCTTCCTACTTAACAGCCTTCCCACTTAGCACTGAGATCACTGGCTCAGACCATTATGCCTGGCTTATTGATTGAGATGAGGGTTTCACTAACATTTTGTCCTGAATAGCCTCAAATCACGATCCTTCCAATTCCACCTCTGAGGTAGCTGGGATTATAGTAATAAGCCACTGAACCCAACAAGGCTGGATTGACTGACTGACTGATGACACTAGGAAGTGAGCCCTGGGTCTTCCACTTGCTAGGCAGGTACTTTACCATGCAAATCTTTCCTCTAGCGCCCTCTTGCACTTTATTTTTTCAGGCATGGGGCTTAAACTCAGGGCCTGGGCGCTGTCCCTGAGCTCTTTTCACTAAAAGCTAGTGCTCTACCACTTTAAGCCACTTCTCCACTTCTGGGTTTCTAGTGGCTAATTGGAGAGATAAGAGTTTCACAGACTCTCCTGCCCAGGCTGGCCTTAAACTGTGATCCTCATATCTCAGCCTCCTGAGTAGCTAGAATTACAGGTGTGAGCTACTAGCACCTGGCTGCACTTTGTTTTTGAGATAGGGTCTCACTCTATGCCCAAGCCAGCCTGGGCTGTAATCTTCTTATGTGTGTTTCCCAAGTCACTCGAGATAATAGCACAAGTATTGTAGTGGGATAACAAGTATGAACCACTTCACCCAGCCATTGGTTGAGATGGAAATCCCACTAACTTTTATGCCCAGGCTGACCTCAAATGATGATCCCCAATTTCTGCTTCTCAAATAGCTAAAATTATAGAGAAGCTGGCTTTAAATAGTACAAGTATTACCTGTTTTCTTCTCTAGTCAGAAATGCACACTCTTTCCAAATAATTACTAAGGTTTCAA
The DNA here is from genome assembly GCF_024711535.1 of Dipodomys merriami. Taxonomy (NCBI): domain Eukaryota; kingdom Metazoa; phylum Chordata; class Mammalia; order Rodentia; family Heteromyidae; genus Dipodomys; species Dipodomys merriami. The sequence continues at coordinate 49,901,921 of NW_027206401.1, forward strand.
AGTTATTTTAAAAAGAAGACACCTGGTAAAGCAATAGTTGACCAAATATACAGAGAGAAATACTTAAATTATGTTTGCTATTGTTTATAGAGCAGAAAATGTGAAATGAATCACATCTGACCAGCAAACACATGTACTTTCTCAGTTCATAAAAGAAAATAAATAATATATAACAAAGTTTTCTTTTTGGGTGGTAGTTGGGTTTGAACTCAGGGCCTCACACTTGCTACACAGGTGCTCTGTTTCTGAGCCATACATCGATCCCTCTCCCCAACAGCTTTTCTAACAGTTATCTTGAAATAGGATTTCTTTCCCTTTTTGCCTAGGCCTGTGCCTGCCCTGCCAGTCCTATCTTATACTTCCATCTGTAGCTGGCATGACAAGTGCACACTACCTTGTCCAGCTTCTTCTATTGAGATGAAAGTCTCACATTTTGCTCAGGCTGGCCTAAAATCATGATACTCCCAATATGAGCCTTGAATAGCTAGGAATACATATAAACTATTGGGCCCAGCCATAACAAATTACTTAACACTAAAAATACCTTACTCTGTTTAGTAATCTCTAAATAACAGTAAGTAATCGGAATAAGAAAGAATTGAAAAATCTGGTGAATTTAAGGGCAACATAATAACAACTCACTTGTTTAATAGCCATACAACTCACAGACTCTCACTCAACACCCACCTTTTCTTTTTCTTTCACTTTAAGTAGTGAAGGAAAATACTGGCCACTGGGATAACTAGAGAAATGACAAAATAACTACAATGTTGAGTGGGGTGGCAGGGGTATTTCACTAGATGTAAATAAAAACCAACTCCAACAATAAGAACACCAAAAAGGGCTAGGAATGTAGCTTAGTGGTACAGTGCTTGCCTAGCATTTATGAAGCCCTGGGTTCCTCAGTATAACGCAGAAAAAGCTGAAAGTGGCACTGTAGCTCAAGTGGTAGAGTACTAGTCTTGAGCAAAAGAAGCTCAGGGATAGCACCCAGGCCCCGAGTTCAAGCCCCAGAACTGGCAAAATATATATATATATATTTCAGGCAAAGTGGAAACAAATCTTTCTCATTTATCCATGAAAAAAATTCAAATATTTCCCAGATGATTCCTGAAATCAACTTGCTTTTCAGATCTTAACATTGACCTCACTTCATAGTCCCATTATATTTATAACTGTTATGGTACAGAATACAATCTGTGAGGATAAAAAGAATCAGAGGTAAGTTCTCTAGTCCTAACCAAGTGGAAATACCCAGAAATCCAGAGGTAAAACTATTTCTGAACTTTCAACAAAGGGTAGAGGTAGTAGTACTAAGAAGGAAAATCGGAATTTCTATGTAAATGTAGTCAATGTATTCTCTAATGAGTTACAGGATGAATGGCACTGTAGTGCCATGGAAAATGAGTTGAGGCTGACTTCTGCAAGATTCAGAACTGTAAATAGAGAAATTAAATAATTTTTTCCTGCCAAGTCATATCACTATTGTATACATTATCCTAAAGTGGACTCACTCTTGCACAATTCTCACTTTTTAAAAATACCTACAATAAAGATTAATTTTACATTTCTCATGATCTGAAATGGTTATACTTTCCAATCTTTTAACCAGTAACATTACATCATTTCAATGACAATGACAAATATGTGGAAAATGAATTATCTTGCATGTTGACTTTGATTATCATGGTTATAAAATTAAGTGAATCAAACTCTTCATTGAGCTAATATTAAATAAAAAGACTATATAAGAAAACACAGATATCAAAGATGCATCTATTTGGTGAAAGGGAAAGTAAATTTCACTATCAGTCTTTCAAGCTTGTGCCATGTGCATAAAGGTGTGGTACAAGAAAAAAATGTGTTTGTTTTTTTTCAAAATTCAGTTTCTGGCACAGACCTAAAATCCTTGAAATAAACTAAATGTGATCAGTATACTACATGTTACTAATTTTTGACCGGGGCACCTACATAGCTTCAGGGTGGGGTGTTATTGGCAGAAAGATCAAATCATGACTAGGCTGAGACTTTTAGCCCTAGCCTCTGGAAGAAGGAGCTAAGGGATTGAGTTCAGTCTCTAATAATGAACATTAATGAATTATATCTATGTAATGAAAACTGTATATAAACTCCTAAACAATAGGGCTCAATGAGCTTCTGAGTGGCATATATCCATGTGTCGAGAGGTTGGCATATCCCAACTCCACAGAGACAAAGGCTTTTACATATACTTCTGGCTTTCTCATATACTTCTGGCTTTCTCTATACACTTTTCATTAAATTATAATAGCAAACATTGTAATTTCCTGTCATATCGTATCTAAATGAGAGGCAGAGGCTGTAGGGATCCCCATCTTTGTAGCCAGGTTTGGCAGAAGTACAGAGAACCTGGGGTCCTAGTACTCTCAATTTGACAAAGAGAGGTTGCTTTGTGAAAGTGAGCCCTTAAGCCTGCAAAGTCCCACTAACACCAAGAAATGAGTGTCAGAATTGAACAGAATTGTGGAACGCTGGTTTGTGATTGATGAGTTAGAAAAAGTCTGTGAAAACACTATGAAAAACAAAACAACAGAATATAAAACTGAATTAGCTGAATGCAGTGGCATGTATCATGGTTTAAAATCCTAGCTATGAGGTGGCTGACCCCAGAGGATCTCATGAGCTGGGAGTTCAAGTCTGGCCAGTTCAACATTGTCAGACTGAACTTCAAAAAAGTTAAATTAGGGCTGGGATGTAGCTCAGTGGCAAAGCACTTGCCTAGCAAGTGCAACGTCCTGGGTTCGATCCCCAGTACCAAAAAAGAAAAGACCCCCCCCAAAAAAAAGTTAAATTAGTTGGGTGCCTGTGGCTCACATCTGTAATCCTAGCTACTCAGTAGGCTGAGATCTGAAGATCATGGTTTAAAGCCAGACCAAGCAGGAAAATCCCTGAGACTCTTATCTCCAATAAACCATCAGAAAACCAGAAGTAGTGCTGTGGCTCAAGTGGTAGAGGACTACCACTGGGACAGTGCCCAGGCCTAGAGTTCAAGCCCCATGACTGACAAAAAATTAATTAATTAAAAAACATAAAAGGATTATTTCAGGGGCTGAGGGTGTGGTGGAAAAGTGTTTACTCAGCATGTAAGAGGTCCAAGGCCCAATGATGTGTGTGTGTGTGTGTGTGTGTGTGTGTGTGTGTGTGTGTGTCTGAGAGAGAGAGACAGAGACAGAGACAGAGACAGAGACAGAGAGAGAAAGAGAAGAGAGAAAGAGAGAGGAGAGAGAGAAGAAAGAGGAGAGAGAAATTAAAAAGCAGATAAAGCTGGGAGCAGGTATTTCATGCCATCCTAGCTACTCAGGAAGCTGTTCTGAGGACTGAGGACTGAGGTTCAAATCCAGCCTGGGCAGGGCAGGGATGTCCATGAGACTCTTATCACTAGTTAACCACCAGAAAACCAAAAGTGGTGGTGTGGCTCAAAGTGGTAGAGCAGAAAAGCTCAGGGACAGTATCAGGCCCTGAGTTCAAGCCCTACAACCAAGGAGGGTGGGAGGTGGGGAGAGAACAGGTAATGAATTGATGATGGTTGATTTTAAAGCTAATATGAATCAATTCTCCAAAGCTGAAGAATCAATCCAGAGACCCAGGGCCTTTTTTTCTCAAAAGTGCAAAGCCATGTAGAAGAAAGAAAAAAAATATGAAATAAAATCTGAATTTTATTTACAAAGGAGGACCCAAAGCCCTACATTTTTCCTATTAGTATTTTATTCTCATACCCTTTCAAAGAAATAAATTTCTCTACCTCTCTGTATTTATATTTACACAGAGAGAGAGAGAGAGATGAAAGTCATGGTTTAAAATATTATTTAAAGAGGGGATGTGGGGGGGAGATAGTAAGGGGAAACAAAAGAGGAGGCAACAATACTTGATAAGAAATGTACTCATTACCTTGCTCATGTATTGTAACAATAAAAAAAATAAAAGTGTAAAAAAAAAAGAGGGGATGTGGGAGAAATGGTAGGGAGGACAGAAGAATAGACCCTCAAGTGACCCTATCATGTATATTAATTAGGGGACAAACCTGGAATGGGCAAAAGAAAAACAAGCATAAGGTAGGTTATAGTGGGTTGATCCATCCCTAATAATAGTTTCCCCACATCTTTTTCTTACAATTCCCCCGAATCATTCCCTATCCCAAATAAAATTTGATGTTAAAGATAAACCAAATATAGATGTATGGTCCACAAAAAATTGAACTAAGTTTTTTGCTCTCTAAAAGCCAGGTTTTACCCCACTGGGAAGAAAAATGCACACTTTTAATAGTTGAGCTTTTAAGATGACTTCTCACAACTTAAATCAGTAGAGACTAAAGGATTCTCTGGTGGAAAAGATAGTACAGATTGACTTTCAGTAGCTTCCTTCATTTCCCTCAAGGATTATCAGAAGAGAAAACAAAACAGAAATGAAGCCACAGAGGTGTTTAATTTAATGAACACAAGGATTAAGTTACTTATTGTCCTATGTAAATATAAGACTAGTGGAGTGTAGGGTAAGTTTAGTGTTATACTCATGTTCCAACTTACATCTAGGATTCTCCAGACTGTAGGTTAGATTCATCTGGAGTGCAGGTTCTCAAATATTTTGGTCTCATGACTCTATACTTCCTAAGAATGCCACCACAAATAGACATTCTTAATTAAAGCTGTATTTTCTTTCTCATTTTTTTATGCCATTCATTCCTGGAGGTTGAACTCAGGGTCTGGGCTCTAGCCCTGAGCTACTTTTTGTTCAAGGCTAGTGCTCTACTACTTAAGCCACAGATCCACTGGAGATAGGAATCTCATGGATTTTTCTGCCTGAGCTGGCTACAAACTGTGATCCTCAGATCTCAACCTCCTGAATTGCTAGGGTTATAGGTGTGAGCCACCAGCATGCCCGCATGCCCACCAAAAGCTGTATCTTCTAAGACACCATTAGTGAGAATTATGACACTGCTTTACATTTCTCTTTGCATTTCTCAAATCTCTATAATCACTTAACAGAAAATAAGTATTTTCTTCAAAATTCTATTCTATACCAATTAAAGAAGGCAAATAATATCTTAAAGCTTTGACCTTTACTCCAAACCTCTGGCTCATGCATAAGTTATTTACATTCACTTTGTTGGGTGTGAGGGCACATAGCTGTAATCCTGGCATTTAGAGGGCTGAGGCAGTAGGGTGATGAGCTCATGAACTATTTAGTGAGACTGGGTTGGAGACGTAGCTCCAGGGTAGAGCACTTGCAACTCTGGGTATAATATCCAGTGTTCTAGTTTTCTGTAAGATTAATACAATGGACATATACATTTGATATCCTGCATTTTCCAGACTTCATTAAAACTACAGTAATTCAACACAGTCAAAAGAAACAGGAAAACAGGATTGCGGGGAAGAGAAATAAAAGATTTTAAATTGGAAAGCAGGGAGCTAATGGTACTCAGGGGTAAAAAGTGTGCTTGGTATATGTAAGTCCCTGATTTCAATCCTCCAGAGTCCCCTAGAATAACAAGAAAGAAACAAACAAAAAGGCCCCCAACCTGAAAAGTGATATGATTACCACTCTATGAACACTAACTCCTAAGTAGGTTGTATTTTTAAAGGAGGTGGGCAACTCTTCAAAGATACCAGAGGATTCAAGAATTAGGAGCACTAGGTCCCTCTAAAATGAGGGAGAAGATGGGGACAAAATGAGAGGATCAGGTCAGGCACCAATGGTTCATGACGATAATCCTGGCTGCTCAGGAGGCTGAGATCTGAGGATCACAGTTCAAAGCCAGCCAGAGCAGGAACCTCCATGAGACCCTAATCTCCAATTATTTATCGAAAAAGCCAGAAGTGCAGTGGTACTCACTAGACACTATGCTGAAAATGAACTAAACAACTTGTGGGTGGGGATGGGAGGGAAAAACTGGGAGAGAGCAAGGCAAAGGATGACACTGTCCAAAAAGAAATATACTCTTTACCTGACTTAGGTTAACTGTAACCTCATTGTACATGACCTTTACAATAACAATAAAAAAGTTAAATTAATGAAGAAAGCCAGAAGTGGAGCTGTGGCTCAAGTGGTTGAACACTAGCCTTGAGTAAAAGAAAACCTTTAGAGGCTGGGAATGTGACTTAGTGGTAGAGTGCTTGCCTAGCATGTATGAAGCCCTGGGTTCAATTCCTCAGTACCACAAAAACAGAAAGTGGTGCTGTGGCTAAAATGGTCTTGAGCAAAAGCTCAGGGACAGTGCCCAGGACCTGAGTTCAAGTCTCAGGGCTGGAAAAAAAAAAAAAGAAAGAAAGAAAAACAAGAAAAGCTTTAGGGACAGAACCCATGCCAAGTTTAAGCCCCAGAACTGACAGGAGAGAGGAGAGAGAAGAGAGGAAAGGAAAGAGAAGAGGAGAAGAGGGAAGAGAGGAGACAGGAGAGGGGAGGGGGAGAAAAAAGTGGGGGCATTAAGTAAACTTTATATCTCAACTAGGTCCCTCCCTCAAGCCCTTTGCTCCAATGTTTTAGTTGAATGCTTTTTGGAAAACTCAAAGAGGGAAAAACCCTCTGAGATTCTGATACCCGTAAAACCTGCTAGACTCTCTTAATGTAGATTGTAATAAATGCAAAATATGGCCTTGGAGTTCTCACTCAGCAATTATAGTGGCATACGTTTAAGTATGTATGTCAAGGGTAGTGAGACACGAAGAAACTTTCTAACAATGTGAGATCGAAATAAAAAGGGGATACTAGAGGGGAGAAAAGAACTTCAGTGTGCAGAGATGATGCAGGGATAAGACAAAGACGTTAAGAAACTATTTCAGCCTGGCACTGGTAGCTCATGCCTGTACTCAGGAGACTGAGATCTGAGAATTAAAGTTTGAAGCCAACTGAGGGAAGAAAGTTCATGAGATTAACCACCAAAATAAAGAATAAAGTGGAGCTGTGGGTCAAATGGTAGAGAGGTAGCCTTGAGGAAAAAAGCTCAGGGACAGCATCTAGGCCCTGAGCTCAAACGCTAGCTGTAGGGGGATGGAGGGGGACGGGGGGGGGGAATTGAGTCCTCAGCACAATTACTGGAAGTGGGCTTATACCAAGGTACTCCCCCCCCACCACCCCAAAAATGCCAGAACTCAGCTGAATGCTAGTGGCTCATGCCTGTATTCTTAGCTACTCAGGGGACTGAAATCTGAGGATTGTGGTTTGAAGCCAGCCTGGTCAGGAAAGTCTACAAGACTCTTATCTCCAATTAATAACACGGACACAGACACACAGAGACACACACACAGACACACACACACACACACACACACAGAGAAAGTCTACAAGACTCTTATCTCCAATTAATAACACACACACACACACACACACAGAGAGAGAGAGAGAGAGAGAGAGAGAGAGAGAGAGCGCTATGGCTCAAGTGGTAGACCACTAGCCTCAAGCTGAAAAGGCTCAAGGATAGTGCCCAGGCCCTAAGGTCAATTCCAGGACCATTAAAAAAAAAAAAATTCAAGCAGAAATTAACAAGTAACTTTGATGGAAAGTGGGTAGCAGCCTTCTCAACATCAATACTGGAACAAAAGGAAAATCTAGCACTGTATTAAAAACTAAGGGGAAATTACATCTGTCTAACCATCATAAATATGAAGATATAAACCCATTTTGAGAAATCCAAGTACTCAAAAAATTCACCCTCTAGGCGCATTTTTCCCCCCAGGAAGCTACTGAAGGAGGAATTTCACAAAAATAGTAGTAAGCCAGGAAAAATGTAGAATACTACCCAGAAAAAATGGAATACTATCCCAGGAAAAGGGAATCTAACATACAAGAAAGGTGGGATTCTAAGATCCCAGGAAAGTACCTCAGCAACGGTCTGAAGAATAACATATCAGATAGCTTTAGGAAAAATGTCTTCAAGGTTAAGGTGATAAGATTACCTAGGTGCTTGAATAGGCTGAGATTTGTGCTTGAATAAGCTGAGATTTATACCACAGAGGACGCATTTTAATTAAATTAGTGCTGGCAGTGGTACTCACTAGACACTATGCTGAAAATAAACTAGACAATTTGTGGGTAGGGATGGGAGGGAAAAACTTGGGAAAGAGTGAAGGAAGGGGTAAAACTGTTAAAAAAAATTGCACTATGTCTGATTTAGAACTGTAACCCCTTGTACATTACCTTTACAGTAACAATAAAATATGCATTATTTTACATTATTAACATTACTTACATTATTTACATTATTAATGCATTATTAACAATAAAAATGCATTAATAAAAAATAAATTAGTTTAAGCTAGGTGCTGGTGGCTTACACCTATAATCCTGGCAACTCAGGAGGCTAAGATCTGAGGAGCATGGTTCAAAGTCAGCCGGAGTAGAAAACTCTGTGAGAATCTTATCTCCAATTAACCATCAGAAAACTAGAAGTGGAGCTGTGGCTCAAAGAGGTAGAGTGCTAGCCTTGAGCAAAAGAGTTCAGGGACAGCACCCAGGCCCCGAGTTCAAGCCCTATGACTGACAAATAATGCTAAATATAAAGAAAATTAAGCTAAGGAATTATTCCTTAACTGTCTTTAAGACCATCCAAGTCTAGAGAAATTTGCACTCATTATTTTTTTTTACAAATATGAATAAAACATTTACACAAACGGACTACAAACCAGGTCATAGACATAACAGAAAACAATATATATTTCAAATTCTTGAACACAGTGCAATGAAGTTAGACACTATTAACAAAAAGAATATCCTTAACAAAGACAAGCATCACTTGAAATTTTTAGATGTGCTAAGTCATAACAGGAGAAATCATAAACCAGAATATTCAGACCCAAACTTCAGGATAAACTCAAAATACCAAAATTTGTATGCTGCAGCTAAAATCATCTTAAGAGAGAAATATAAACATGTAAATGCTTTTACTGTTGTTTCTCCTGTAATTTTAAGACACACACATATATGTATATGTGCACATAAGTTGTTCCAATACTATATGAGACATGAATTCCCTGGTTGCTTATATGTTTGGGGGGAGAAGAGAATAAGAAATATTAGGTAAAAGCGAAAAACTAGCCAACTGAACAGAGCTATGTCAGAATATAAAAAATGTACATTCAATTTAAAATGTACTAACCACCTCAGTTCACCAAGTTTTATTACACTACTCTTCCATGCCTGGTGTTACAATTTTCTGTCCAATTTCAGAAGTCTCCTACAATTTCACAGTAACTCACAAACTGCATCCCTTCTATCAGTCACACACTTTCTATGTCTACTTCCACAAATTTCCCATCTTTTCCAAAATCTTTTTCAAGCTATTTCCTGCAGTGCTTATATATTCCATAATCACTTAATGTTTCTTTTCAATGTCATTAGTGCCAACAATGCATACAAAAGAAGTCCATGCGAAGTCACTGGAGAAACTGCATTTGGATCCAAACTCAGTATTAACTGTAATTCTACTCAAATGTAAGGGTTAAAAAGTGTAATTTGAGCCAGGCACTAATGGATCAGACCTGTAATCCTAGCTACTCAAGAGGCTGAGATCTGAGCAAAATCACCTGGGCAGAAAAGTATTATGAAAGTCTTATCTCCAGTTAAGCACCATTGCCCTGCAAAAAGAAAAGGGGGGAAAAGATAGAGAATAGAAAGAAAGCCAGAAGTGGAGCTGTGGCTCAAGTGGTAGAGAGTCAGCCATTGTGGTTTGAAGCCAACCATGCAGTAAAGTCTATGAAACCCTTATCTACAATAAACTAGCAAAAAAAAAAGCCTTAAGAAAAAAAGTTCAAGCCCAGTGATAGTGGCTCACACTTGTAATCCTAGTTACTCAGGAGCCTGAGATCTGAGGATTGTGGTTCAAACCCAGGCCCGGCAGGAAAGTCCATGAGACTCTTACCTACAATTAACCAACAGAAAACCAGAAGTGAGCTGTAGCTCAAGTGGTAGAATGCTAGCCTTGAGCTGAAGAGCTCAGGTACAGCACCCAGGCTGAGTTCAAGCCCCATGACCGACAAAATAAATAAATAAATAAAATTTTTAAAAAAGCAAGCAAGCAAGCTGCGGGGAGAGGGGAGGGGCCTGGCCACTGGTGGCTCATGCCTGTAATCCTAGCTGATCTGAGGATCACCGTTTGAGGCCAGCCCAGGCAGGAAAGACCTAGACTTTTTTTTTTTTTAATATTATTTTATTTTATTTGAGAACATACTGTACAGAGGGGCTACAATTACATGGGCAGGATAATGCATACATTTCTTACCAAGCATTGCAGCCTCCTCCTTTGTTTACCCTTCACCTCCCTTCCCAGCCTCCCCCCTCCCCCCACCCAATTATACCCCCCCCCACATGGACATTATAAAGCTGGTTTTGACATGACATTTTGTACTTCTCATTGTTGCAACAGGTCAAGACCTAGACTTTTACCTCCAATAAGCTACTCAGAAAAAGCTGGAAGTGGCACTGTAGGTTAAGTGGTAGAGTGCTAGCCTGAGCACAGAGAGGCTCAGGTGACAGCACCCAGGCTCTGAGTTCAAGCCCCAGACCTGACCAAAAAAAAAAAAAAAAGAAAGAAAGAAAAGAAAAGGAAGTTCAGGGTTAGCACCCAGGCCCAGAATTCAAGATGCCAGGACTGGCATTATGGAAAAAGAAAGTGTAATTTGTCTTTGTGTCTTTTCTCCTAACCCTGCAAACCTAGATTCTAAGCAGGCTGAGCAGGCTCTCTACCACCCAGTTATACCCCTAGACCACAAAAAGCATAATAAGCATTCATACTTAAAAAAACCATAAAGTACCTAAGAATAAATTTAACAAATTTTTTTTTTTTTTTTTTTTTTTTTTTTTTTTGTCGGTCGTAGGGCTTGAACTCTGGGCCTGGGCGCTGTCCTTCAGCTCTTCAGCTCAAGGCGAGCGCTCTACCACTTGAGCTACAGCGCCACTTCCGGTTTTCTGGTGGTTTATTGGAGATAGGAGTCTCACAGTCTCTCCTGCCCGGGCTGGCTTTGAACCGCGATCCTCAGATCTCAGCCTCCTGAGTAGCTAGGATTACAGGCGTGAGCCACCGGCGCCCGGCTCAAAATGTATTCTGAAGCTGGGCATCCATGCATCACCCTTGCAAACCTAGCTATTCAGGAGGCTGAGATCTGAGGTGATCCTCAGTTTGAAACCAGACTAGGTAGAGAAGTCCTGGAGGTTCTTATCTCCAATGAACCACTACCAACAAAACAAAAGCTCTAAGTTGAGCTGTGGCTTTAAGTGGTAGAGTGCCAGCCGTGGGCAAAAAAGTTCAAGGACAGTGCCCAGACCCTATATAGTTTTATATTTTTTTAATTTTAAATTTTTTGTAAAGGTGATGTACAGAGGGGTTACAAATACATAAGTAAGGTGATGAGTACATTTCTTTTTGAACAGTGTTACGCCCTTCCTCATTTTCTTCTACTCCCCCCAATTCCTTCCCAAGTTATAAAGTTCATTTCCAACATAGTGTCTACTGAGTATCACTATTGAATTGGTTCCTTTGTCCCACTGTTTCTGATTCCCCTTTCTTTTCCCCAGGTCAAATAAACTTATATACAAGAAAAAGGGTACAGAATTTTTTTTTAAATGGTGACAAGGGAATAAATTAAAATTTAAAAAGGAAAAGAAAAAATAAATAACTGCAAACATTATCATTTAAAAAACTGTATTGTTTCTAACATATTTATAAGATGATTTCTTTGTTGCTTTGTATGTCCCTCGCCCAGGGTCTCACTGTTTTCACTGTATTTGATGTTGGTATAATTTGTGGAGGGGAAGGGAAAAAACAAATTGTTTAAATAAGGATACAGGTGGACCCAATGCAACAATGAGATGTACAAGATGTTATGTAGAAAAACGAACTTTACAACTTTGGCATGGGAAGGGGAGGGACGGGGGGGGGGGGGAGGGATGGTAAGGGGAAACAAAGGAAGAGGCAACAATGCTTGATAAGAAATGTACTCATTACCTTGCTCATGTAATTGTAACCCCTCTACAGTATTTTCACAATAAAAACAAAACAAAACCTTCTTGAGCTGGGAATGTGGCTCAGTTGTAGAGTGCTTGCCTTGCATGCATGAAGCCCTGGGTTCGATTCCTCACTATCACATCAACAGAAAAGGCTGGAAGTGGTGCTGTGGTTCAAGTGGTAGAGTGCTAGCCTTGAGCAAAAAGCAGCTCAGAGACAGTGACCAGGCCCAGAGTTCAAGCCCCAGAAGAGGGGGAAAAAAAACAACAAAAACCAATCAACCAATCAACCCACCTACCCTTTCTTGTTTCTATTTCTTGGAGTTCATTTCAATAAGCATCACTTTATATGGTCATATGCACATAGCTATTGAGCCATTGTGATCCTCTTCTAGATTATCCTTCTTTGTTCTCACTATGCGATACTTAAAAGTGCTGTTTAATTAATCATTTAATCATTTCCAAATGTAAGTATTTGTCTTTTACTATCCACTGGATTAACTTGTAGATTTATAGACATATTCTAATTATTACAAATGATGGAAACCATGCAGCCTATGTTTCTTTGAGCCTGGCTTACTTCACTTAATATAATTTGTTCCAAGTCTTTCCATTTCCTTATGAATGGGGCAATGCTATTCTTTCTAATAGAAGCATTGAATTCCACTGTGTATATATAGCACATTTTCTGGGTTTAAGCCCCACTACTGACCCAAACAACAACAACAACAAAAAGCCAGGTGCCAGTGGCTCACGCCTGTAATCTTAACTACTCAGGAGGCTGAGATATGAGGACCACAGTTCAAAGCCAGCCCGGGCAGGAAAAGTCCATGAAAACTTTCACCACCAGAAAACCAGAAATGCACTGTGGCTCAAGTAACAGAGCACTAGCCTTGAGCTGAAGAGTTCAGGGACGGCGTCCACACCCAGAGTTCAAGCCCCACAACTGACAAAAAAACCAAAAACAAAAACAAAATGAAACAAAACAAAAAACAAAAAAAAAACCCTAATCTTTGTAAAATAGTTATTGTCATCTCTAAGAATGAATGGTAGTCTAGCCTTGGTATCTCATGACTGTAACCTTACTCGGGAGGGCTAAATCTGATTATTATGGCTAAAGGCCAGCCCATAAAGGAAAGCCTGTCAGACTTTCTCCATATAACCACCAAAAGTGGAGCTGTGGCTCAAGTGATAGAGTGCTTCAGCTTTGAGCAAACAAGCTCAGAACTCAGTACCCAAGCCCTGAGTTCAAGCCCCAGGACAAGGAGAAAAAGAAAAAAGAATAAACTGTAGACTATAGTCAAAAATCTAATTAAATGGCTGATATTTTCTTTTATTCCTCCTCTATTAGTCACTTACCTTCTTTTTCTTTATTATTCTATCAAGTTTATTTTTGTTTTCCATACATCAGAGGCTCAAAGTTTTTGACTGTGAATACTTTGCCTGTGAATACTGTTTAGTTTGCCACATTGACTTTCCCATGTTCCATTTCTCCCTATTTAACCCTCCTACCTGTTCCCATCCCCCAATAAAGGATAAGATCTTTAGATTCTAGGGCGAACTATTCAATTTTCCTACACTTATTCTCCTTTCTCCATTAGATCTCTGAGGTGTTTCATCCCCCTTTCTGATGTCCTCATTTCAGCTCCCTTTATGGCTTTCTATCATGCCTCAAATTTCCAAAGTTATGGAGTATCATTAATTCCTTAGGATAAAAAAATACTAAATTTGTGTATACATATATAGAAAAAAGTTCTGCTAAAACAAATTATTCTATTTAATGTCTCCTATTTAAAAAATCTTTAGAACTCACTCTTGGTAAATGCATTTATTTTTAATCTATTTAAGAATCTTGGGAAACTAAGGTCCTCCCTCAAGTGGCAGAGCTTTATTTTTTCTTGTCTAGCATGTGTGAGGCCCTGGGTTCAATCACTAGACACATACTTATATAACAAAAGAAGCCATCCATATTACCAAAAGCAATCTTCAGATTCAATGCAGTATTTATCCAAATTCTACTCACATTGTTCGCAGAATAAGAAAAAACCAATCCAAAAATTCACATGGAAGCATAGAAGAATTGCAAAAGCAATTCTAAGTCAACTAGATCACTGCTGGAAATACCACAAAAAGTACACTATAAAGCCATAGTAACAAAAGCAAACAGTTTGGTACTAACACAAAACAGCCTTGAAGACTAATAGAACAGTATAAAATACTCAGAAATATAACACAGCTACAGCCAGCATAATAATATTTGGCAAAGAAGCCAAAACCATCTATTGGAGAAAAGATAGTCTCTTCAACAAATGGTGCTGGGATAACTGGTTATCCACTTGCAGGAAACTGAAATTGGACCTCTATCTTCCACACTGTAACAAAATCAAGTGCAAATGGACCAAAGAGTCCAAACTAAGACCTGAAACTTTAAATTTATTACAGGAAAATGTGGGGGAAACTCTAGAAGCTATAAGTACAGGTGAACATTTTCTGAGTAGGACTCCAGGGTGAGAACTGATAAAGGAGACTATATCAAATTAAAGAGTTTCTGCATAGCAAAAGAAACAGTCTCTAGACCCTAGAGACAACTCACAGAATGGGAGATTATCTTTGCCAGCTATTCAACAGATAAAGGATTAATATCCAGAAATACAAAAAACTAAAACATCAAGTGAAACAAGTCAATAAATGGGCAACTGAACAGTTCGCACAAGAAGAAATACGAATGAGTCAAGCGGAAAAGGTCAGATAATGTGATGTTAGGAAAATGAACCCTTAAATATGTATTTTAATGTTTTCGTTTCTTTCATGCATGTGTTTCTAACGCATTTATAAGATTATTTCTTTGTTGCTTTGTATGTCCCTCCCCCACAGTGTAACCCCCACTTTCACTATATTTGATGTCAGTATAACATGTGGAGGAGATGGGGACAAACAAGTCGTTTAAGGATTCAGGTGGACCTGTTGCAACAATGAGAAGTACAAAATGTCATGTCAAAACCAACTTTACAATGTCGGTGTGGGGGGGGGGAGGGGGGTATAATTGGGTGGGGGGAGGGGGGTATAATTGGGTGGGGGGAGGGGGGAGGCTGGGAAGGGAGGTGAAGGGTAAACAAAGGAGGAGGCTGCAATGCTTGGTAAGAAATGTATGCATTATCCTGCCCATGTAATTGTAGCCCCTCTGTACAGTATGTTCTCAAATAAAATAAAATAAAATTTAAAAAAAAAAAAAGAAGAAATACGAATGGCTAGCAAATACGTAATGATCAACATTGTTAGCTATAAAAACTACATTAAGATCCATCTTCTCAGCCAGGTGCCGGTGGCTCAAGCCAGCAATCCTATCTACTTAGGAGGCTGAAATAAATCTAAGAATAGAGGTTTGAAAGTAGCCCAGGCAGGAAAGTCTATGGGACTTATCTCCAATTAACCATTAGAAAACTGGAAGTGGAGCTGTGGCTCAAAGTGATAGAACACTAGCCTTGAGCAGAAAAGCTCAGGGAGAGCAACAAGGCCCTGAGTTCAAGCCCCAGACTGACAC
The DNA here is from genome assembly GCF_024711535.1 of Dipodomys merriami. NCBI lineage: Eukaryota > Metazoa > Chordata > Mammalia > Rodentia > Heteromyidae > Dipodomys > Dipodomys merriami. The sequence continues at coordinate 49,917,435 of NW_027206401.1, forward strand.
CCTCCCCCCAAAAAAAGTCTCAATGAAATCTGTTAATCAATAGGGGGTGGGAAGAAGCAAGGAATGAGAAACCAGATAGCAGGTAGGGAGGTGTACTTTAGGATAACAAGGAGTATAAAAATGATGAATATGGTCAAAATTGATTTTATCTATAAAAACCAGAACTTAGCTGTTGAAAAAGTTTGGGGATGGGCTGGGAAGATGGCTCAGTGGTAGAGCGCTTGCCTTGCATGCATGAGGCCCTGGGTTCGATTCCTCAGCACCACATAAGCAGAAAAAATAAAAAAGCCGGAAGTGGTGCTGTGGCTCAAGTGGTAGAGTGCTAGCCTTGAGCTGAAGAGCTGAGGGACAGCGCCCAGGCCCAGAGTTCAGGCCCCACGACCGGACCCAAAAAAAAAAAAGTTTGGGGAAAAAGTGATAGAAGGGATAAAAAGGATTGATTGAAATATATTGTAAGCATCTGTGGAAATGTGACACTAGTCCTGGGTCTTGAGCTCCAAGCTGGGTGCTATCCCTGAGCTTTTGTGCTCAATGCTAGTGCTCTACTACTTGAGCTACAGCTTCACTTTTGGCTGTTTGGTGGGTAATTGGAGATGAGAGTCTTATGGACTTTCTTGCCCAGTTGGCTTCAAACCATGAGCCTCAGATCTTAGCCTCCTGACTTGCTAGGATTACAGGTGTGAGCCACTAGCCCCTGACTTGCTTTTTATAACTTATTAATATAAATGGGCCTCTACCAACCATAACTTCATTGGTCCCTGGGTCTACCAAAACTCTACAGGCAGAATGTGTATTTGAAGTCCAATTAGAAATTATATATATGTGTATGTGTATGTATGTATATTTGTGTATATATACATATGTATATATATGTATGTATGTGTATATATATATATATATATACATACATACTTATACACACACACACACATATATATACCTTTGAGCCACAGCACCATTTCTGACTTTTTGGTAGTTAACTGGAGATAAGAGTCTTACAGACTTTCCTGCTATAGGCTGGCTTTGAACTGTGAGCCTCAGATCTCAGCCTCCTGAGTAGTTAGGGTTATAAGTGAGAGCAACTGACACTTGGTTTAAAACAAACTCTTAAATATACTGTTTTCTTTATAGTGGTGAATAGCGGAATTCAAGAGGCAGTGGAAGATAAAGAAATAGGCAATAAATATATGTTGTACCTTTCCAAGAAATCTGGCAATGAAAATTAGAAAAGAGTTAAAACTTTCTTCAGGATAGAAGTTTCAACAAATGTGAACAAAAGGAGACAGAGGAGGGTGAGATCTGAAGATACTCACTCAAGTAAAAAGAGGAGACATATGCATGTTACCTAAAGACAAGAGTAATAGAAAGAAGATACAGGAAAGTAGAAAGGTTGGAAGTGATTAACAAGTAACAAGCAGAATAGCTCAATAGCTATGCACATGTGACCATATAAGATGATGCTAAGTGACACAAGAGGTTTTTCTTTGTTGTTATTTTTAATGTACTATGTGATTTTTTTTTGGTTTCCTTTGTATGTTCTTCCCCCTATGGTATATTCCCTGTTGTCACTGTATTTGCTTCTGGTACCCTGGTATAGTACATGTTTATTTGAATTAGGAAAGGGAAGGGGAACAACAGAATGGTGAGACAAAAAAACAAGGGGAAAACCAACACAACAACGATATACACAAGACAATATGCTGAAAATGATCTGTACAACTTGGGGGGGTGAGGGAGTAGGGGAAGGGAAAGGAGAAAAATGAGGGAAAGGCTAACAAGTTTGACAAGAAATGTACTTATTACCTTACTTATGTAACTGTAAGCCCTCTGTATATCACCTTGACAATAAAAAAAAAGTATGGGGCTGGGAAGGTGGCTCAGTGGTAGAGTGCTTGCCTCGCATGCATAAGGCCCTGGGTTGGATTCCTTAGTACCACATAAACAAAAAAAAGCCTGAAGTGGCACTGTGGCTCAAGTAGTAAGAGAGCTAGCCTTCAGCTGAAGAGCTGAGGGACAGTGCCCAGGCCGAGTTCAAGTCCCACAACCGACAAAAAAAAAAGACCCACTAGGAAACTGAACACCATTTCTTCCAAAGAAAGACAATGAAACCTGGAGATAAAAAGATGAGGAGGGGCTGGGAATGTGGCTTAGTGGTAGAATGCTGGCCTAGCATTCATGAAGCCCTGGGGTTCCATTCCTCAGTATCACATAAATGGAAAAAGCTGGAAGTGGTGCTGTGGCTCAAGTGGTAGAGTGCTAGTCTTGAGCAAAAGCTGCTCCAGGACAGTGCCCAGGACCTGAGTTCAAGCAAAAAATTAAAAATTAAAAAAGCTTTTAAAAAAAGCATGAGGAAATGTATTAGCCTGCCTAAAGTCTTCAATAATAGCAGAGAGTATTTTTTGTGGAACTATTTATGCATAAATTTCACTATTATCTAATTTTTGCTATTCCCCTGATAAAGCACCATGTCTATATTTACTCTATACATACCAGCAGTATCATGCTTTCAGACATAAAGCCTTAGATACCAAAAAGTAAACATTTAGTGTAGTTTATTGTGTAAGAAAATAGCACAAATATATCTTTAAAATATATGAAAATATATGAAAGTCTTGAGTAGGCTTTTATAAGACAGTAAACATTTGTTATCTTTGGTAGAACACAGAAAAGGAGGTAGGAGGACAGAGAAACTTAAGGAGAATAAACACCTGTTTAGGAAGAGAATTATGCTTGAACTCCAGAATTTCTGCCAGCATTACTATAAAGTTTTAGATCAGTATTTGTCCACCTGAAGAGTTTAAGGTATTAGACAAGACTTTGATAGGGTGGTTTTTCTGTTTGAGTCTATGAGAATGATCTTGCTATATTTCCCAGTCTAACCTGGAACTTAATTATGTAACTCAATCTAGCCATACACTCAAGATTCTCCTTGTTGGGGCTGGGAAGGTGGCTCAGTGGTAGAGCGCTTGCCTTGCATGCATGAGGCCCTGGGTTCAATTCCTCAGCACCACATAAGCAAAAAGAAAAGAGCCGGAAGTGGTGCTGTGGCTCAAGTGGTAGAGCGCTAGCCTTGAGCTGAAGAGCTGAGGGACAGTGCCCAGGCCCAGAGTTCAGGCCCCACGACCGGACCCCCCCCCCAAAAAAAAAGATTCTCCTTATTTCTGCAAATGCAGGGATAACAAGTATTTACCCCAAATCTGTCTCTGCCTTCTGCTCTCTATCTTCTGCCTCTGTCCCTGTCTTTCTTACTTGAAAAAGCACTATTCAGACAAGAAACTATTTCACTATGATTAATGTTCTTTTATGAAGGGAAATCTCACATGAGCTCCTCATAACTGCATTAGTTGCTAATATTTACTCTAATTTCAGTGTAATAAGCAAAGAGCTCAGTTGTGCTTTATAGTTGTTTGGGATATTTTGTTTATATGTGCTGGTCCTGGGGCTTGAGCTCAGGGCCTGGGTGCAGTCCCTGGGCTTTTTGTGCTTAAGGGTAGAGTTCTATTACTTGAGCCATAACTATAGTTCCATCACTTCATCATTTCCATCACTTTCATCACGTCACCATAGCTCCACTTCTGGCCTTTTGGTGGTTAACTGGAATAAAGTCTCACCTGTCTTGTACTGGTTTTGAACAGAGATCCTTAGGTCTCAACCTCTGGAGTAGATTGGATTATAGGCATGAGCTACCAGAGCCCAGCAAGCTTTATAGCTTTAAAGTAGATGTAATTTTAACTTCAGGACTTACATGAGAAGAGAGGCAAAACAAAGCAAAACAATCCTGACATCCCACCAGAAGTAATGAAGTTGGGATACAAACCATAGTTATCTATCTATCTATCTATCTATCTATCTATCTATCTATCTATCTATCTATCTATCTATCTATCTTTTTTTTTTTTTGAACGGTTGTGGGTCTTGAACTATGGCCCTGGGCACTGTCCCTCAGCTCTTCAGATCAAGGCTAGCACTCTACCACTTAAGCCACAGTACCACTTCCGGTTTTCTGGTGGTTAACTAGAGATAAGAGTGTCTCAAGGACGTTACTGCCCAGGCTGGCTTTGAACCACGATCCTGAGAGCTCAGCCTCCTGAGTAGCTAGGATTACAGGCATAAGCCACTGGCACCTAGCTCATAATTCATATTCTTAGTAACTATGTAATCCTATATTTCTCATTTCCAGCCACTCAATTCTACATTTAAGTGTTTGTTTTTGTCTTTTGGACAAAGGAAAGCTCTGAATTATAATGCCAGCAATCTACTGGCATATCCATATTCATCAATGGAAACTTGCCTCATGCTGGAAAAAGCACCCTTAATGGATTATTATTATTATAAAATCCAATTCTCTAAATTAAGTTTCAAAGAAGCTGCCACTGAGGTAGGAAGACAAAGACTTTAGGAAATTTTACAAACCAAATCAAAGTTAAAAGCAAATTCACATCAGTTCAGAAAAAAAGAAGCCCCAAGACTAGGACTAATAGGTGCTATTATTAGACTGAAAACTAATCACAAAATTCAGACCAGATTTAATATTAAGGTCAAGAACTATGGTAAAATAAAGAGGTCATTCCAAAAATTTTTCAAAGTCATAGTGTTGGGATAGGTCATTTTTCCCTCTTTTAAAGACTGAGATTAGGGCTGGGAATGTGGCTTAGTGGTAGAGTGCTTGCCTACCATGCATGAAGTCCTAGGTTCAATTCCTCAGTACCACATAAATAGAAAAAGCCAGAAGTGGTGCTGTGGCTCAAGTGGTAGCCTTGAGCACAGAGAGGCTCAGGGACAGAACCAGGGCTCTGAATTCAAGCCACAGGACTGGCAAAAAAAAAAAAAAAAAGACTAAGATTAGAAAGCAGGAACAGAAATAGCTTTGCCAATCTAAGAGAAAAGTGAGAGGGGTCAAGAAATAAAGTAATACTCTTGAGGGAAAATGTAAATATGTTTATAAAAGTGTCCAGAATTACAGTGGGGAATAAATGGTCTTCCCCACAGAGACTAGGTTTGACTATGCAACTTATGGTAGCCATTAATAATGTGAATGGCTTACAAAGGAAAGCACCAGGGCAAATGGGATTTACACTCTTCCTGCTGAAAGAAAGAAACTCTGGCTACCTAAATAAAGGACAAAGATAAGAGTGACAAATAGCCTAACTGAAGAATGACAAATAGCCCAACTGAGTGCTGTTGCCCAATTCCCCTAACAACACACAGGTAAGGAAGATCATTCAGCCTCCAATGTGCCAGTGTACCTGTAGATATGTGTACAGGTACAGTGTACCTGTAGTACTGAGGTTTGAACTCAGGGACTTGCTTGGAGGCATGCACTCTACCATTTGAACCACACCTCTACCTTTATGCTTCTTTCTCTTTTGTTGGCCATAGGGCCTGAACTCAAGGCCTGGGTGCTGTCCCTGCTAGCTCAGGGCTAACACTCTACCACTTGAGCCATAGCATCACTTCTGGTTTTCTGGTGGTTAATTGGTAAGAGTCTTACGGACTTTCCTGCCTGGGCTGGCTCTGAACTGCAATCCTCAGATCTCAGCCTCCTGAGTAGCTAGGATTACAGGCGTGAGCCACCAGCACCCGGCTAGTGCTCTACCGCTCTGAGCCACAGTTCTACTTCCAATTTTCTGGTGGCTATCTGGAGATAAGATTCTAAGAACTTTCCTGCCTGCAGTCCTCAGATCTCAGCTACTCTCCTGAGTAGCTAGGATAATAGGCGTGAGCCACTAGTACCCATATCCTATGTTTCTTTAAGTGCTAGCAGTGGGGCTACATGCACTCAGTCGGCTTTTTCAATCATGGCTGATTCTCTACTACTCAGTTCCAGCTGAGACTTGTCTGTCAGTAGAAGCTTCAAAACTTTTTAGATCTCAGCCTCCTGAAAGGCAAGGATTATAGGTATGAGCCACCAGCACCAGACCCCTCATCTCCCACCAAGAGACTTTTAAGTTACTAAGTTTTGTAGTCAAGCAAAGCGTGGTGAAATTTAGCCTTTGTTAAAACTGGCATAAGCATACTCTGGAAAGTGGAATTTAATATTTCTAGTATGCAATCATACTAATTATCAACATTTTAGAAAATATTTCCCATGAGCATTATCTAAACTTTTAAAGTTTAAATGACTTATTATTCCCTCAATACCTAAAGTAATTATCACTAATTAACAAGCAAGTCATCTTTTCTTCTGATTTAATGTGTCCTACAAATTCAGATAGCCTCTAATATTAAAAAAAAGTCTAGCTTCAAACATTTCCCCCCATTACTAAATCTAAACAAAATATGGATACACAAAAAAATCAACTTGAATCAAACTAATGAAACAAATATGAAGAGATGTTGGAATAAAAACCAGTAACAAATTCTACAATATAAACCAACAGATTTATATTACTAAAATATAATGTGAAGCCAAGATCCACTTGTAATTACAGGCTCACACGTGTAATCCTAGCTACTCACCAAGCTTAGATCTGAAGATCATGGTTTGAAGCCAGTATGGACAAGAAAGACTGTGAGAGTCCTGTCTCTAACCACCAAAAAGCAGAATGTGGAGCTAAAGCTCAAGTAGTAGAGTGCTAGCTTTGAGCAAAAGAGCTCAAGGACAACACCCAGGCTCCAAGTTCAAGACCCAGGACAGAAACACAAAACCAAACAAACATAATCTGAAAATTGCGTAGCACTCAACAGTTTTATTTATTTCTTATTACAAGAAGGCACTATCAATGTTTAATAAGGTAATGAAATCTAGTTCAAATCTTAACTCCTCAATAATAACTATTTTGAATTCTTGAAATTAAAATTCTTTTTATTTTTGGGTCCGGTCGTGGGGCCTGAACTCTGGGCCTGGGCGCTGTCCCTCAGCTCTTCAGTTCAAGGCTAGCACTCTACCACTTGAGCCACAGCGCCACTTCCGGCTTTTTTCTTTTTGCTTATGTGGTGCTGAGGAATCGAACCCAGGGCCTCATGCATGCAAGGCAAGCGCTCTACCACTGAGCCACCTTCCCAGCCTTGAAATTAAAATTCTTAAAAATTAGCTCATTCTCCTAAATATCCAACAGTAATTAACTTACTAGACATAGCTACAGACTACAATTATCATGCAGTTACCTAAGCAGCTATGAAATGATCTTAGAAGTACATTTTTAGGTTAAAAAAGTAAACAAGATGGAGGTAGGGATACAGCTTACCTATTATTCAAGGCCCTGGATTTGACTTCTCCAGTACCCCAAGACAGCAAAGCAAAATGCAGTGTAGAGTATCTTGCCATCAATCATTTTTTTTTAAAGGAGGAACAAGTTATTTCTTCAAGATGCAGAAAAACCTATTCATGAATTGCCTTACAAAAGACTTGAGGTCTAAGACGTGGAGATAAATAAGTTTTCATTGTATGCCCTTTCTTTGAGTATATTTTAATTTTATTGTCAAGGTGATGTATAGAAGGGTTACAATTACATAAGTAAGGTGGTGAGTGTATTTTTTTTTTTTTGTCAGTCCTGGGGCTTGAACTCAGGGCTTGGGCGCTATCCCTCAGCAATTCAGCTTTGAGACACAGCACCACTTCTGTTTTCTAGTGGTTTATTGGAGATAAGAGTCTCATGGACTTTCCTCCCCCCGCTGACTTTGAACCCCAATTCTCAGATCTCAGCCTCCTGAGTAGCTATTACAGGTGTGAGCCACCAGCATCTGGCTGTGAGTACAGTTCTTGTTGAACTTGTTACCCCCCTTCCCTCATTTTTCTCCCATTTTCCCTCCCCCGTCCCTTTTTTTAAAAAAACTATGTCTGTGTATAGTCATCCTTTGGCTTAACATCAGAAATACATCACTAGGTAATTTTGGTATTATTATTTTGTAAATATTTGAGTGTACTTAAGTATTATAGCTCACTCTCCTCCCTCGACCCCAGGTGCTATAATTGTATATATACCATTGGCATATAACTAACTACATTTTCAATGAAAAGCTTAAAAATAAAGCAAAACTAGCTCATAAGCTAATGATATACTACTACCTTTGTCATCTCTTCAATTGTCTTCATGAAGTGCTATTTAAATCTTACCTTATTAATTTATATCCCACTGGAGACTCCTTTATCTTACATCTCCTGTAATATCTAAAAGACAGGCTGTCAATTATATCAAAAGGCAAAATCCTTGGCTTTGGGTTTTTGTTCAGCTGATTTTTCTTGGGGGGGGAGGGCAAAAGGGGAGAAAGACTGCTTATTTTTGTGGAGACAGGATCTCACCATATAGTCCACGAAGTCTTGGGATTCGCTAACTGCCTGAAGTCTCCCTAGTGCTGGTACCATCTGGCTTATATCCTTGGGTTAGTCAAAACAATTAAATATGCTGAATTTTTTAGTAAAGGTAACAAATGTCCATTCAAATTTTCAATCTTTTCAGGTATACTAGTCTGAAGTGCTTATTACCTATTTTGAAGCGTGTGTGTATGGTAATAGGGTCTGAACTCAGGATCTTGCACTTGCTAGGCACATGCTCTTGCACTGTGACCATACCCCCAAGGCTTATTTTGAACTCTTTATTGAAATTATACTATTCACAAAATTGGCTTTTTCTCCCTAAATACCCACCTTTATTAAACCTAGTAAAATAATTTTTGTTGTTGTTGTTGACTGGTTCATTGTTTTTGTGTTGTTGAGGCTGAATCCAGAACTAGTGCATGCTAAGCTGACCTACACTCCTGGCCTGCAAGTTGTTTTAAACAGCAGTTAACATAATTGGTTGTTGGGTGCTGATGGCTCATGCTTGTGGATATCTGGGGATTGCGATTCAGAGCCAGGCCAGGCAAGAAAGTTGGTGAGCCTCTTATCTCCAAGTTACCAGCAAAAAGTTAGGTATGGAGCTGTGGTTCAAGTGGTAGGGCACTACCCTTGGGCAAAAAAGCTCAAGGACAATGTCCAGGCCCTGAGTTCAAGCCTCAAAAGCAGTAGCAGCATAATAATAATAACTGTCTACAGCCAGTATTACTGGCTTACACCCGCCGTAAAACCTAGCTACTCAGGAAGCTGAGATCTGAGGATCGCAGTTCAAAGCCAGCCAATTAATCACAGAAAAAGTCAGAAGTGGTGCTGTGGCTCAAGTAGTAGTAGAGCTCAGGGAGAACACCCTCAGGCCCCCTTGGAGGGAAAAGGGAGGTAGAAATAGTTTTGGCTCAGTGGTAAAATGCTAGCCTTGAGTAACAAAGCTAAGGGATAGCGCCCTGGCCCTGAGTTCAAATCCCAGGAATGGCATGTGTGTGTGTGTGCGCGCGCGCGCACACACACACACACACACACACACACACACACAGAGACTGGAATTCTGCTAAGAAAGCAAAAAGTTTCTTCTCATGTTCAGTATATTTAAGTTTTAAGAGCTTTTACTTGGACCTGTTCCAAACTATTTCTGGAGCTTAGTTACCCTAATATAAGAATGCAACAACTAGAAAATAATTTCTTAATATACTACTTTCTTTTTGGTTTATAGTGTTTTTCAAAGGGGTACTGTATTTAGGCAGGAAGATAAATTTCCATGGGCAGGACTGTCCATGGGTGCTAAGAGCCACTATCCATAGCTATAGCATAATGTAAATTTCTCCATAAAAGAGAATTGGATGCCAATTGAGAAGCACTGGTTATATGAACTGAGAAATTATAAGCCATGTGCATACATACATATATATATATATACACACATACTTATATATTTATATTTATATATAACATACATATTTCTACAACATATTTCCATAAATGCAATTCAACTAATTAAAATGTAAGCTGTACTTTAGGTGTAGTTCAGTGGTAGAACACTTGCTTAGCATGCAGAAGATCCTAGGGTTCATTTTAAGCATCAACAGAGCCTGTACTCCTAGCTACTCAAGAGGCTGGGATCTCAGCATCACAGTTCAAAGCCAGCCTGGGCAGGAAAGTCCGTTATTCTTATCTCCAATAAACCACTCAGAAAACCGGAACTGGCATTGTGGCTCAAGTGGTAGAGTGCTAGCCTTGAACTGACCAAAAAACAAAACATTTACAGTCACTTTACCTAGTATTATAGATGTCATAAACATGACATCCTAACAAATGACTGTTTAATTCTTTTCAATGAATGATTATCTAAAATCCTGCAGGAACAATTCTGCTGTTGGAATATTTCTGTTTAAATTTCCAAATAAATAACTTTTCTTTGCCATATTCATCTCTGATATAAACAATCTAATTCATATTTTTCCTAAAATTATTTATCCATTTATCTAAATTATTTATTTAGACATGGCAAGTTACTTGAAGCCAAAAATTGTGGTTCATCTGCTTGGCTCAAAAATAGTAGGTAGTTGAGCTGGGAATGTGGCTTAGTGGTAGAGTACTCGCCTAGCATGCATGAAGCTCTGGGTTCGATTCCTCAGTACCACATAAACAGAAAACGCTAGAAGTGACACTGTGGCTCAAGTGGTGGAGTGCTAGCCTTGAGTAAAAAAGAAGCTCAGGGACAGTGCCCAGGGTCTAAGCTTAAGCCCCAGGATTGGCAAAGAAAAAAAAAGAAAAAGAAAATAAATAGGTACTCAACCAAAGTACTGTGTCAGTAATTACTGGCCCCACATAATAGTCCAAGAGGCTCCAACTATAACCACTTTTTACATATAATAAATATAGTAATGACTCTAAAGCAAATAAGTGCAAGAAGTGATTTCTGGGTATCCTATAATCAAATTATAAGTAAATTTTAAGAAAGTGTAAATGTATATTATCCATATAAATGCTAACTTTCAAAAGATAGGATATTTAAGATTTATTACTCTCATAGACATGTTTTATCTATCCTTTACACTTAAGTTTTAATTTTGTATGTGTGCGCCCATGCATGTGCACTAAGGATGCATGGTAGGGCTAGTACATGCTAGGCCAGAACTCTTTCACTAAGCAGTTTCTACAGCCTTACTACAAATGCTTATTTAAATAACGAACAGTGGAACTTGTTTCCAGGAAGGAACCCAAAATGAGGAGCAAAACAAGTTGTTAACAATAAGAAAAACATTTGCCTTTCTATTCTATTTCTCTGAACTCAAGAAATGTTATTTTTCATCCTACATAATTAAAGAAAACCTATAAATTAAGGCTCAAATAATTTCTGTATTTGTGGATTTCACTATATCCTCCAACACACCTTTTATTAAGGTAAAAATTCAAAATACAAACAAACTCATTTTTAATTCATACAATTATATTCAACTGATACCTAGGTAGGAAGAATATACACTGTGGAAGGAAAATCTCTTTAAAAAATGGAAAAAATAGATAACCACATGTAGAGAAATGAAACTGGACTTCTTTCATCATATTATATATATTATATAAAAGGTATTGAAGATTTAAATATAAAACCTAACTCTACAAGCCTACAAGAAAACAGGGAGGGCTGGGAAGATAGCTCAGTGGTAGAGAACTTGCCTTGCATGCCTGAGGCCCTGGGTTCGATTCCTCAGCACCACATAAGCAAAAGAAAAAAGCTGGAAGTGGCACTGTGGCTCAAGTGGTAGAGCGCTAGCCCTGAGCTGAAGAGTTGAGGGACAGCGCCCAGGCCCAGAGTTCAGGCCCCATGACCGGACCCCCCCCCCCAAAAAAAAAAGAAAACAGGGAAAACAGCATAAAACATTGAACTGGACAAGGACTTTTTGGATAGAAAATGGGATTGATCAATTACAGCAAATTAAAAAAGGTTCTTTATTATAGAGTTCTGCATAACATAGAAAAAGGAAGGCAAACAGACAATATACTGACCAGAAGAAAATGTTTACAATCTATATATCTAACAAGGGGTTAATATCCAGACTATCTAAGAAACACAACTTAAATTTAAGTTTTAAAAAAATGGGCAAAGCCGGGCAGCTGGTGGCTCACGCCTGTAATCCTAGCTTCTCAGGAGGCTGAGATCTGAGGATTGCAGTTCAAAGCCAACCTGGGCAGGAATGTCCGTGAGACTCTTATCTCCAATTAACTACCAGAAAATCAGATTGGCACTGTGGCTCAAGTGGTAGGGTGCTAACCTTGAGCTGAAGGGCTAAGGGACAGCACCCAGGCCCAGAGTTCAAGACCCATGACCACTGACAAAAAAAAAAAAAAAAAAAAGACAAAAAGACTTCAATAGAATTTTCTCAGAAGCTCTATAAATGGCCAAAATGTATATGAAATACTTTTGTATCTCAAAAGTTTCTCAACTGCACTAACACATCAGAAAAATGCAAATCAATGCTAGAGTTGTCATCTTAGTGGTAGAGTAGTGCTTAAGAGTATACAATCTCCATCTCAGAAATGGGGGAGAACCCCACAAAGAAGAGTGTCCCTTCCCTTCAGTTAGTAATATTATCAAAAAGACAAAACAACTACCATATGATCCAACAATCCTACCACTCAATATATAGCCAAAAGAACTGCAGTTTTATATATTTCATGTGACACTATTCATAATAACCAAGATATACAATTAAATTATGTTATCTGTATCTATCAACTGACAAAAAAAATAATACTTCACCCAGGCACGGTTGGCTCATGGCCTGTAATCCTAGCTACTCAGGAAGCTGAGATCTGAGGATCATGGTTCAAAGCCAGCCCAGGCAGGAAAGTCCATGAGACTCTTATTTCAAATTAACCACCAAAAAACCAGCAGTGGCACTGTGGCTCAAGTGGTAGAGAGCCCTGGCCTTGAGCTGAGGAACAGTGCCCAGGCCCAGAGTTCAAACCCCCACGAATGACAAAAAAAAAATAATAATAATACTTCAAACACACAATGGAATATCATTTAGTCATTAAAAAGGATGCATTCTGTTATTTATGCCAATACGGACAGAACTGGAGGACATATTCAGTGAAATCAGCTAGGCACAGGAAAACAAATGCCTTCATTCATAGAAGGAATAAGAAAGGTTATTACAAGTGACTTGGAAAGGGAAGAAAAATCAAAGGAGACTTGTCAATAATATAGTTACAATCAAATGAAAGGAATAAGATGTCCTATTACAAAGAAGGGTAACACAGTTAGCAATAATGTTACATATATCTCAAAATAGCTAAACAAGGAATGGTCTCACCACAAAGATAATCAATGTTTTAAGGTGCCAATTACCATGGCTCAATCATTGCATAATATACACAGGTACTAAATAACATACTGTGCCCATAACTATGTGTTTTCTATCAATAAAAAATAAAAAATTAAATTCACTAAATGCAAGTTAGGACTGCAAAAGCACTGAGTATCTTCCTTGTTAGAATATTAACAATGAGGCCTATTAACTCTTAACAAAAGGTTGTTCATCTTGACATTCTTGAAGTATGTCAATATCCCAATAGAAAAAACTTAGAAAAAATTAAATGATAATCTCAAGGTTGAAAAAGAAATAATTTCTTTTTCTTTTTTTGTCAGTTGTGGGGCTTGAACTCTGGGCCAGGGTCTGGGCCCTGTCCCTGAGCTCTTCAGCTCAAGGCTAGCACTCTACTGCTCTGAGCCACAGTGCCACTTCCAGTTTTCTGATGGTTAATTGAAGATAAGAGTCTCACAGAGCCAGGTGCCAGTGGCTCACAGCTGTAATCCTAGCTACTGAGGAGGCTGAGATCTTAGGATCGAGGTTCAAAGCCAGTCGGGGCAGGAAAGTCCATGAGACTCTGATCTCCAATAAACCAAAACCGGAAGTGGCACTGTGGCTCAAGCGGTAGAGTGCTCGCCTTGAGCTGAAGAGCGTGGGACAGCACCCAAGCCCAGAGTACAAGCCCCACGACCAACCAAAAACAACAACAACAAAAAAGAGTCTCATGGAATTTTGGGCTGGCTTTGAACCATGATCCTCAGATCTCAGTCTGCTGAGTAGCTACAGTTATAACCATGAGCCACCAGTACCCAATAATTTCTGACTCTCAGTATTCTTAACACTATATTTACACCGCTCTAATAAACCATATATATATATATATATATATATACATATATATATAGCTTATATATACATAACCTAACCACTGCTTTGCTCCACTTCCTATCAAAATTCTACATAATGGTCTAGAGGCATGGCTCAAATGGTAGAGTGCCTGCTTAGCAAATTAAGGCACTGAGTTCAAACATCAATATAAAAGAAAAATCCAGCTGGGTGCCAGTGGCTCATGCTTGTAATCCTAGCTACTCAGGAGGCTGAGATCTGAGAATCACAGTTCAAAGCCAGCCCAGGCAAGAAACTCCGTGAGACTCTTATTTCCAATAAACCACTAGAAAACCAGAAGTGGTGCTGTGGCTCAAGTGGTAGATCACTTGCCTTGAGCTGAAGAGCGCATGGAAAGAGACCAGGCCCAGAGTTCAAGTCCCATGACCCACGGAAAAAAAAAAAGAAAGAAAGAAAGAAAAGGAAAATCCCTCCCCACAGAAAAACAAACCCAGTTAAGATACAATTGTACAATAATATTCCATTATCTCCCATTGGATAGGATCACTAAATATACTATTAAAAAATATATTCTCGTGAGAATCAAACACCTAATACACCCACTTCAAATAATAGAGATCACATCTAAGTGCACGTCTATTGTGGAATTGAAGTGCAAGAAATAATTTGTAAGGCTGGGAAGGTGGCTCAGTGGTTAAGTGCTTGCCTTGCATGCATGAGGCCCTGGGTTTGATTCCTCAGCACCACGTAAGCAGAAAAAGAAATGTTGTTGTGGCTCAAGTGGTAGAGAACTAGCCTTGAGCTGAAGAGCTGAGGGACAGTGCCCAGGCCCAGAGTTCAAGCCCCACAACTGACAAAAAAAAAAAGAAAAAAAAGAATTGTAATTCTTGAAATCCATTTCATTTGTTTGATGTTTTCTGTCAGCACTAGTCAATAAAAGCAATTCAAGTGTGGTACAATCAATCACTTTCTGATTTTTGTAATACCATTCTATTCACTAAAAATAACTTTAAAGTGATAAATTCACGTACATGTAATGGTAAGCAGTACTGGGGTTTGAACTCAGGACCTAATGCTGGCTCTACCATATGAGCCATGTCCCCAACTCTTTTTGCTTTCCTTAATTTTCAAATAGGCTCTCAGATTTATGTGGGAGACCATGAATCTATCTACATTTCCTACACAGCTGGGATGACAGATCACATACCAGACCCAGGTTTTTTACTGGTTGAGAAGGGGTCTTGTAAACTTTTTGCTTGGGCTGACCTCCAACAATGATCCTTCCAATCTCAACCTTAGGAGTAACTAGGATTCAGGAGAGGTGGTTCATGCCTATAATCTTGGCTACTTAGGAGGTAGAGATTAGGAGACTGAGGCTCTTGAGAAGAGGCCAGCCTGCACAAAGAGTTCAAAAGGCACAGTGGCATCATAGGAGCATCATAGCTCAAGTAGGCCAGGGCATAAAGAGAGACCCTACCCAGATAACCAACATTAAAAAGGGCTGAAGGCATAGTTCAAGTGGTAGAGTGCCTCTAAATATGAGGGCCTGAGTTCAACCCCCAGTACCACCAAAGAGGTGGGGGTGGGGGGGAGAGCTAGGGGGGCGGTGCTAAGATTACACATATGAGCAACTAGGCCCAGCTGAAAGTAATAATTTTGTATCACATAGCTTCAAAGATTCCATATTCCAAGAATTATTAACCTCATGTATAAATGCTGCTGGTTAAAAATATAATAATTGTAATAATTAGCCTTGAAGCCATTAGTAGACACTATCAAGGGAATAAACAGCAAAGCTACACTTTTTATACTTTTCACTTGTTAAAAAGGCGAGTCTGTGGGACTGGAGGTGTGGCTCAGGTGGTAGAGGAAGAGCAGCTGCCTAAGAGCAAAAGCATCAGACATGGAGTTCGAGTTCTAGTCGCACAACAACAACAAAAAAAATGCTGAATCTATTTGCAAATAAAAGACTTCCTAAATCTTTACATCTAAAAACCAAGTAAGTGTAAGCAGGTAGTTTCAAGGCAGAGAAATCTACAAATTTCAACAATTCTTTAACGCTTAGAGATTCAAAGAAATGACAGATCGTTTAGTTTTGCCTCCAGACTTACATTACCTTAAAGTGGGGGAACCTAGGCAGTCCCTGCTTGATCTCATCAAGTTCTCCTTAAAATAATGAATCGATTCCTGACAATAATGCATACACAGCAATGGAGATTCTTTTGTATGTGATCCATTATTCCTGTTTTTATGAAGAGATTGCAGAATCTGGAGGCTAAAACCTAAGTGAAATCATAACCTACTACAACATGCTAAATTGGTCCACCCATTGTCCAACCTTAAGTTCATCACGTCCAAAATAAATTCTCTATTACTGGGTACGTTCACAAGTTAACTCTTAATGTTAACTCTGCGAAAATTGTTTGGTTTTATTCCCCCTCCCCCACCTCAATTAGAGAATTTATGATCTTCATCAAAGCCAGAAGCAATCTTGATGGAATATCAAACGTACTGGAGGGCCTAAATTCCGGGTTCTCGCTAGAGCAAAGACTGTTTAAAAAAAAAACAACACAACATTCTAAACCCTGCTTAGAACGCAGTTACTGGTAAGCAATGTCCTTGGTCAAGCAAAGGATGGAAAGACCCTCTCACAATTCGCCAAGAGACCAAATTGGGATGACTCCGAGAAACGTGGGGGTGGGGACAGGGTGCAAAGAAGGGTAGAAATCGTTACTCTTCCAAGCGGGAAGGCAAAGGAAGAAACGACTCTGGACAAGCCGCCCCCCCCAGAAGACAAGCGATCCTCTTCGAATGGATGGAGAGACAGCTCCTCTCCATGGAGGAAGTCTACCTCTCCCGTGGAGGCGCGTCTAGCTAGCCAAGGCAGCCGTGGACAACCTCCGCCCCCCTCTGCACATCGCCTGGTCCAGCTTGGAGGGGTCGGCAGGGACTGCCCCCACGGAACATCAACAAAGACCCCTTCAGTGGCAGGGCGAGAAACTCCAACAACAAAGGCCCGGGAGGGACACAGGGAGGACCGCGCCGGGGGCGGGACGGCTGGAAGCAGGCAAAGGAGTCCCCAGCCGTGGAGGCGGAGGCCCGCTGGAGTGGGAAGCCGAGGCTCAGGGGCAGGGTAATCCCCCGCGCACAATGAGGAGAAGAAGAAGAAGAGGAAGAGGCCCCGGCCTCCGGCCTCCCCTCGTCCTCTCCCCAGGCTCGCCATCTCCACCGTGGCCCCCGGGACCGCGCAGCCCCGACTTCTGGGAGGGGAAAGGGAGGGAGGATTTTCCGCCCTGACCACAACTCCCTTCCCCCCTTGAAGCCCGGCGCTGCGGACGACAACAACCGCCACCACGGCGGCCACACAAAGGCGCCATCCTCGTCCTCCCCGCTCCCGCGCCCGGGCGGCGGCGCCGACGAGGCCGAAGGCGGCGGCGGCGGCGACCCCCGCGCGGCCGCCGGGCGCCCGCGCGCCCCGGTTCCCCCGCCAAGCTGGGGAAAGGGGGAGGGGACCCCGGCGCCCTCACCTGGCAAAGCTGCTGACAGTACTCGGTGGCCGCTTCCACGGCCGGCACCCGGCTCTCCCGCAGCTGTCGCTCCAGCTCCTGGAGCCGCTCGCCCAGGCGCTGCAGCTCGACGACGCAGCCGCCACGGCCGCCACTCAACCTCTCCTGCTCGGCCTCGTCGTCCGCCATCTTCACACCCCGCTCCGTCGCGTACGCACCTGGGTCACGTGATAACACAATGCCACGTTCGGCGGGGTCACGTGCCGGGCGCGCTCGCTCGCCGCCGAGCACGTACAAAGGGCCGCGGGAGGGGGGGGGCGGGCGCGGGGCGCGGGGAGGGGGGGGGTGTGAGCGGGAGGGGAGGGCGGGGACAGTGGCGCGCCGAGCGCGCAGGAGGTGCTGGCCCGGGGGAGGCCGCAGGGATGGGGAAGGGGGGGGGCAGGGCGGGGTGGAGGCGGGGCGGGAAGCCGCGGGTTACTTACCCCAGCGGGAAGTGGGCAGCCGCGGCCAAGCGGGGCGGGCCCGTGGAGGCCTGTTCTCGGTCACGTGGGGGCCGAGACTGGAAAAAGCCTGGGGAGGGGCTGCCCTCGGCGGCGCCCGGCGCCCCGGCGCGGCCGCCCCGAGCCCTCCGGCGGCAGTGCCCTGGCAAGTCTGGGTGGCCTGGGGCCACGGCCGCATTTGCCACGGGCCTGTAAGCAGGCCCGAGAGGAGGGCCGAGGGGAGCCGGTGAACTCCATCCGCGGACCGCGAACGTGAGTCGGAGCTAGAGGACGAGCTGTCAGAACTGACGGCCCCGGGAGGAGGGACCCAGCGCCGAGGCCCCCCGGCCTCGTCCCACTGGACTCCGCTCTCAGGCCCGAGACAGCCTCTCCCCTGGAAACTCCTTCCCTAGAGGGGCAGGAGGCAACAAAGGAAAGTCACTGAACGAGGTTTACTCCTTGGTGTGCAGAATGGAGCAAACGCGTGGAAAGTCGTTTTAAAAGAATTCAGACTACGGAATTAGGAACGCTGTAACCAGATCCTTTTAAAACCACATTTTTTTTTTCTACAGTAAATGATAACCAGCCAATCTGCTTCACCACAGACATCACCCACATTGAAAGCATGTATGAACGCTCTTGAAAGTAGGTCGAAAAAGAAAGAAAAAGAAAAACAGCAATAAGCATTCTACTTAAATCATAATGGAAGAGTAAATTGAGGCCAAAAAACAAAAAACACCCAAGGTTGTCAAAAATGATAAAAAATAGCATTCTCTTCCCTGGTGCTACACGTAGAGATGGTATTCTGAACCATATTTTATTTAAACAGAAAGGAATGAAGACCTGGTATTAAAAGAATAGAAGAGTTAGTACATAAAAAAGTCCTAAAGCCCATAACGAAACATCTTTGTTAATATTAGCACCAAGGGGCCTATTTTTCTTTTGATGCAAAGGAATTAAAGAAACAATGATGTAGGTGCACCTTAATATTAGCACCAAGGGGCCTATTTTTCTTTTGATGCAAAGGAATTAAAGAAACAATGATGTAGGTGCATCTAGACTTTCCACTATTGTAATTGGACTGAAGTATATCTTCTAACACAAACATCTTTTTTAAAAAAAATTCTGTCTGGAGAGATGGTGCACACCTGAAATCACAGCCCTAGAAAGACTGAGAGAAGGATTCAGGATTGGAAGCCACATACAAATAGTGTGTCAAAAGAAAAAAAAGTCTATTGTGCAGGATTCTGTTCCAAAATTTTCTAGTAGAAAATGTCCCACATAATATGCTATTCTGAAGGAATGTTTTTACAATTAGTGGGTTGTCTGTTTTAAAAGCAATGTGGTATATGGTGAGCAGACACAAAGCCCTTGGACAAACTATCAGTTACTACATTACAAATTAACAAGTTAGAATCTTCAAATGCTTATTTGTACAAGAGGCTAGAGAACGTTTGAAAAGCTGAGAAAAGGGATACAACAGTATCATTGAGAGCTGAAATGCAACAATTAAGGTTTTTTGTTTTTATTTTTGTTTTTAATTTTTAACCTGGTGAGAAACCCTAAGCTTTAACTGCTAGTGATTTTGTCTTTGTTTTTGGGCTTAAAGTCAGGGCCTGAGTGCTGTTCTTGAGCTTTTTTTGCTCAAGGTTAATGCTGTACCAAGAGAACCACAGCTCTACTTCCAGCTTTTTGGTGGTTAGTTGGAGATAAATCTCATAGACTCTCCTGCCCAGGCTGGCTTTGAAGCATGTAAGCCAACAGTGCCCAATTGATTTTTAGTATTTACAACTTATTTTCCCTTCTTAGGTAATTTAAATATACAATGAAGTTTGAAATGAAACATGTTCAGTGTTATCTTAATTGCAGTGAAAAATCCAAAATGAAAAAGGAGTTTAACCAAACGCACCAGGAAAACTAAGGACATTTAAGTAATCAAAGGTTACCTCATTTCCAGTTTCCTGGCAATGATGTATACTACACATAATCTACAGTAAGGAAGAAAATGGAGAGGAGATAAATATCTACAGAGAAATATACCAAAGAAGACTAATTTTGTTTTAAAGGATTGCCTACAATTGTAACTCTGTGATAAAGCAAGGTGCTAAACCCTGGCTTGGATAGGCAGGATGCTAAGGAAATGGGGGAGGGACAGGGAATTACCTGAAAATGTAAATATGTAGGTCATTCCACATCATGCCCATGATAATTGTATAGCTAAGGAGTCTTGGTTATCAAATTGATTCTTATCACTGCTACAGCCATATCCTTCACTTTCAGTTAGTGCCCGTGGACCCTACTTTCTTTTCCTATACTATTTCTTCTTTGCATTTATGTAGAAATATGTAGAGCTCCTTGGAAATGTAAGGACTGAGGATGAGAGCCATCAATACTTAGGAAGTACTTAATATTCATAGGTACTATTTGGTTTTGGAAAATTAGAAGTGAATAAAAACTACCCCTTCTTACAATGTTGGGGGAAAGGTGACCTGCAATCCCAATATAAGCTTGTGACAAGCGTTTTTATGAAAATGTGGTCTCTGAACATTAAAATAGCCTAAGGGGCTATTTAGTGAGACTAGATGGCCTAGGAATCTCTACAGAAGTGCGAGCTTTTGTTTTTAATGAAAAGAATTGGAAATCGTATCCCTTCACAAGTCGATCTTGGAGACTTCAGAAATCTCATTATCTAAAGAAACGATGTAACAGCAAGTACACAGGACTGTGTGCCTGAGTGCACTTGTTCTTTTAAGTATTAAACTGTGTCTGTCTCTGTCTGTCTCTCTGTCTCTGTCTGTCTGTCTCTGTCTCTCTGTCTCTCTCTGTCTCTCTGTCTCTGTCTCTCTCTGTCTCTCTCTGTCTCTCTTTCTCTCTCTCTCTCTCTCTCTCTCTCTCTCTCTCTCACACACACACACACACACACACGCACAGAGTTCCTAGAGGAAATCCTAGACCCGTTCCATAAAGCAAAAATAGGCCCTAGGACCAAGAGCTCCGAGTCTCTAAGGAAGTACACATTCACAAAGAGAAACCACCCATTTTGAGCACTGAGCGACTGTTATGGGCGTGGTATAAACATACAGGCCTTCTTACTCGGTTTCAGTGTAAATCTGGGAGGCAGATGGAGAAGGCTCCCCCACCTCTGCGATCAGTACTGCTGGGGGCCCTGGGGGTGGACGTCGCTTCCGGGGCCGCGCGTGCACTCCGGGGCTGCACAGGGCCGCCGCCGCCGAATGCCTTCTCTTTCTGGGATTCTTGAAATACGGACAGGGAAGGAGCTGGGTTGTGCGGGTTACATGCAGGCAATGCAGAGCCAGAGGGGCGCCCCCAGGAACGCAGCGATCCTGGCAAGAAGCCCCCATTAGCTCTTGCTGTCTCCAGACCCGAGGCGCCCGGCCGCCGGGCCGGGGAAAGCGAGAACCCTCCCTGCAGAGAGAGGAGAGCGCGCGTCACCCTGGGCCCCGGGGAGCCGAAGCCGGAACGGGCACCGGCTCTCGCTCCATTCCGCTGCAGTACCCCTGTCTGCACCTCCCCAGCCGGCCGCAACCGCGCCCAAGAAGATCTCGCCCTGCTCCCGCTCGGGGTCCGCCCGTCGCCGGCGCCCAGCGTTCGGTCGGAGCTTCGACTTTTGCAGCTGCGGATCAAACCCGCAGCTGGACGGTGGCTCCGGGCTTGGATACAGAGAGGCCTCCGGGGCCCTCGAGCTCGACCGACTGAGGCGCCTCTCCAGGGCGTTAGCTGGGTGCTGGAGGGGCTGCGCCAGAATGCTGCTGAGGCCGCGCAGCGGACACTGCTGCTCCGTCTCCGGCGCGCTCCGTCTGCCTCCTTCTAAAGGGCCGGGCCGCCAGGCCCACGCCGCACCGTAGGGCTGGAGTCTGGAATTGGGTCCAATAGAAAGTCCCTGAGAGAGTCTGGGAATCGGCCGTGCCCACGGACTCTGAGGGAGCAGGAGCTTCACGAAACGCTATTTGCATCTGTTAGAAACACACAACACGTTTCCAGGGAAGACATTTTCCCTGAGAGGAAGAGCAGAGGAGTCACAGTGTTGAAAACATAAAGCAGGTGCTGTGCTGCATGTGGAAATGATCCCCAAACGGCAAACGCTAAGCTCACATTTGAGAGGATGATTTTCAGTCCTTGGATTTCTCCCTCGCCCTGCCAGAAGTCTGGCATATAAACTTATATGAACAGATCATGACGGAGACATTTCTCTCTTTTTCCTTTTTCCTTTCTTTCTTTCTTTTTACCCGTCCTAGGGCTTGAATTCAAGACTAAAGGCATGGGCACTGTCTCTGAGCTGCTTTTGCTCAAGGCTAGCACTCTTCCACTTGAGCCACAGGGCCACTTCCAGCCTTTTCTGTTTATGTGTTACTGAGGAATTGAACCCAGGGCATCATGAATGCTAGGCAAGCACTCTGCCACTAAGCCACATACCCAGCCAAGGAGACAATTCTTTAAAATTTATTTGAATGTTTTTTGCTTTCCATATGAGGAAAAGCAAAATACAAAATGAGGCCTGGCACCTACGGTGCATGTCTATAATCTTAGCTATTGCAGAAGCTGAGATCTGAAGATCATTGTTCAAAGCCAACCCAGTCAGAAAAGTCTGTGAGATTCCTATCTCCAATTAACCACTGAAAAGCCTGAGGTGGAGCTGTGGTACCTCAAGAGATAGAGGGACAGCCTTGAGCACAAAAGCTAAAGGACAGTCCCAGTAGAACCAGACTCACAGACAGACAGACAGACAGACAGACAGACAGACACACACACACACACACACACACACACACACACACACACACACACACACACATACACACACACAGAGGATCAAAAGAAAATGTTTTAATGAGAACCTCAATTATTCAAATTTCTGTCCCTGAGCTCATCTGCCAAAGCCAGTGTTCTACCACTTTGAGCCATACCTCCACTTCCAGTTTTCTGGTGCTTAATTGGAGATAAGAGTCTTTTGGAGATTTTTCTGCCAGTCTTGGTGCTTGAACTCAGGGCCTGGGCACTGTCCCTGCGCTTCTTTTGCTCAAGGATAGGACTCTGCCACTTGAGCCACAGCGCCACTTCTGTCCTTTGCTCTTTATGTGGTACTGAGGAATCAAATCCAGGGCTTCATGCACAATGCTAGGCAAGCACTCTACCTGTAAACTACATTCCCAGCCCCCAAACTTCTAATTTACCAAGATGAAAATAATTCTGTGGGCTGTTTGGGAATGTGGCTTAGTGGTAGAGTGCCTGCCTAGTATGCACGAAGCCCTGGGTCTCAGTACCACATATACAGAAAAAGCTGGAAGTGGAGTTGTGGCTCAAGTGGCAGAGTGCTATCCTTGAGCAAAAGAAGCTCAGGGACAGTGCCCAGGCCCTGAGTTCAAGCCCCAGGACTGGCCAAAAAAAGAAAAAAAGAAAAAAGAAAGAAAAAAAGGATAATGTGGTATACAATCTCTATGGAAAATCTGACAATTTGTTCCTAGCCCTTCTCCAATAAGTGAAGAGAAAAACATAGACCTTTCACTTATTAATTCTTCTGATTTATTTATTGTGGTGGTGGGAATGAAATCAGGGCCTTGAACTGGAGCATGCATTACACAACCGAGTTGCCTTATATTTCTAAATTTTAATCATTGTATATCATTTACTTCATCAGAAATCTAATGTTAGTTAAAAATCTGAATATCACTATTCACATAGCATTTTAGTTTTAAAATACAAGGCTGTTGTAATAAACTTGGATTATATATAGGACTCTCATCCCCTTTTAGATAGCAACTTTACAACTTTTTAGGATTCATGATTTCCATGAATCTTTTGTTGTTAGTGGTGGTGGTGGTTGTGGAACTTGAAATTAGGGTCCTTGTGCTATCAGATCTTTTTCCAAGGCTAGTATTCTACCACTTTGAGCCATAGCTCCACTTCCAGTTTTCTGGTGGTTAATTGGAGATAAGAGTCTCTCTGGGATTTTTCTAACAGGGCTGGCTTTGAACTGTGATCCTCAGATCTCAGCCTCCTGAGTAGTAGGTTACAGATGTGAGACACCAGTGACTTGCTCCATGAATCTTATACACATACTTTTCAATGTAATAACTAGTAATTAAATCACTGAGTATTTAGTGTCTGTTCATGTATTGAACAAGGATTATTCCCAACAAATACTCTCTATCACATTTTTACAGAAATATTCTCTTACTGTTCCTCTGCTTAAATCCTCAACCTTTTTTGTTCCTTTGCAACCAAGGTTGCTCTATGGCATTTTCCTTGATCTGCCCTGGCAAAATAAAATCTAGATTCAATATCTGTAACCAATGTAGATATGACTTATTTGTTCTGTTTCCTTATATATTCCTCCTTCATACAATCATTCTCCAAAGAGTCTATAATTTTATTAGTAATGTGTGTATGTGTGTGTATGAGAGAGAGAGAGAGAGAGAGAGAGAGAGACAGAGAGAGAGAGAGAGGGAGAGGGAGAGAGAGAGTGGTCCTGGGGCTTGAACTTAAGGCCTAGGCATTGTCCCTGAGCTATTTGGCTCAAGACTAGTGTCCTACCACTTGAGCCTTAGCTTCACTTCTGGATTTTTGGTGATTAATCAGAGGTAAGAGGTCTGCCAAGGAAAGTCATCATCCTGTCCTCAGATCTCAGCTTCTTGAGTAGCTAAGATTACATGCATGAGCCACTGGCACCCAGCTCTGACTGTAATTTTATCTGGAAATTGTCTTTTACTTTTTATTATTCTTTCTATAGATATGCCTTACTCAGAGACTAATCTCTTTGAGGGTAGAGATAGTCATATTTTGTTTTTTATTCTGCAATACCCTTTGGCAAGTAGCAAAGCAATAAGTATCAATATGTGTCCACTGAAGTAAGTTCAATTGTTTATAGTTGCTAGTTGTATGTAACAATTTATACTGAACATTATTTAAAATATCCTAGAGTCTATAGGGAGAATTTATGCCCTTTAAACTTTAAAGACTTTACTGCTGCCTTTAAAATATTTTAAGAGATCCTGTTTTATCAGCAAAATTATCTATTAAAAAATAAGAGAGATAGGAGTTGGTGGCTCACATCTGTATTCTTAGCTACTCAGGGGGTTGAAGTCCTAGGATCATGGTTTGAAGCCAGCTAAGGCAGGAAAGTCCCTGCGACTCTAAATCTCTAGTTAATCAGCAGAGCAGAAAAGATGTGAAGTAGTACAGAAGTAGTAGAGTACCAGTCTTGAGCAACAGAGCTAAAGGACTGTGCCCAGGTTCTGAGTTCAACACCAGTACTGACCAAAAAAAAATTCTAAAACTAGGGATATTTCTCATGAGCAGGTT
The DNA here is from genome assembly GCF_024711535.1 of Dipodomys merriami. Lineage (NCBI taxonomy): Eukaryota > Metazoa > Chordata > Mammalia > Rodentia > Heteromyidae > Dipodomys > Dipodomys merriami. The sequence continues at coordinate 49,942,669 of NW_027206401.1, forward strand.
CATTAACATGTACAGACTCTGTACTCACATGTACAGACTGTGTTTTCAATCCTGTGCAAAAAACAAAAATTGAGCTCAACGACTAGAATTAAAAGAAAACAGGAGCTGGGTGCTGGTAGCTCATGCTGTAATACTAGCTACTCATGATGTTGGGATCTGATGATTATGATTCAAAGCCAACCAGGCAAGAAAGTCTGTGAAACTCTTATTTCCAATTAACACCCTCCCCCCCCCCCAAAAAAAAAACAAAAAAACCAACCATAAGTGGAGCTGTGGCTCAAGTGGTGAAGCACTAGCCTTGAGTACAGAGTTCAGGGTACAAAACACAAGCCATGGGTTCAAGCCCCTGAACCAGCACATAAAAAAAAAGAAAAAAATATGATACATGTTCAAGCCTTACATATAACAGATAAGCTGTGAATGCATGGACTCTAACTTTCTATCTAGCTTATTCTGTGCTTGAGGACTGATTTAGTTTTGCCTTTGCTTTTTTATGTTGTCACAGTATTGATGATGTTTTATTTCATTTCTGCAAGAGATTTTTACATTCACACTCGAGTTTCTTTTTGGTGCTGGTCCTGAAGCCTGAACTCATGGCCTGGAGGCTATCTCTGAACTTTTTTTACTCCAGGCTAGGAATCTACCACCTGAGTCAATCCTCCTCTTACTGCTTTTTGCTGGTTAATTGGAGATAAGAGTCTTAACAGTCTTTCCTGCTCTGGCTGGCTTTGAAGCTTAATCCTCAGCCTCTTGAGTAAATTGGATTACTGGTATGAACCATTAGTGCCAGAAGGGCACAGCTTCTTGAATTGCCATGTCTATAAGAAGTACTCAATTTGACCAATATGCAGATTATCAGACCATAACTCTAGAATATTTGATTTAATTCACTGAGATTGGCTCTGGAAACTTGCATTCCAATCTCTTGTGGACCAAACTATTCTAGACCTTTGGCTATCTAATTCTGCCTTAATCTTCCCCTTGAACTCATTTCATCAATTTTACTTTAAAAAAAAGAAGCCTGAACATACACTTACTTCACACCCACTCCACTACCTCTACCCCTGCACAGAAACTACTTTAAAACTGCTTGAATTTCACTACTATCTAACCTTGTCATAAAGAGTTGGTAAGGATAGGAACATATTCTTTGTGCTTTATCTGATCCCCAGCACAGAAAACAAAACTATTCTGTATTTGTCTGCTACAATGAAAGTCATTTTTCATTTTGCATATATAAAAAAAGGGAGAGTAGAAGTATGTTATAAGTATAATTTATATTTGTGGTAAAGTTTTCAAGCAGTTAAGAGACAAAATGAAAAATAAAAATCACATCAGCTGCTGGTGGCTCAAGTCTATAATCCTGGCTATTCAGATTGAGATCTAAGGATTACTGTTTGAAGCCAGCCAAAGCAAGAAAGTCCTTGAGGCTTTTATCTTAAATTAACCAGCAAAAAGCCCAAAGTAAAAGTGTGGCTTAAGTGGTAGAGCATCTTTCTTGAGCAGAAAACTCATGTGAGAGCTTGAGGCCCTGAGTTTCAGCCATAGTACCTGCATGCACATGCATGCACACACACACAGACACACAGACACACACACAGACACACACACACACACACACACACACATTGATTTAAAAACATTTCTGAGTATAATACCATCGGTTTTTCTTGTTGTTGTTGTTGGTTGTGGGGCTTGCGCTCAAGGTCTGGGCACTGTCCTTGAGCTTCTTTGGCTCAAGGCTAGCACTCTACCACTTGAGCCACAGTGCCACTTTGGCTTTTTCTGTTTATGTAGTGCTGAGGAATCAAACCCAGGGCCTCATGCATGTGAGGCAAGCACTCAACCACTGAGCCACCTTCCCAGCCTGCATCTGACCTTCTTAAATCTTAAATAACAGCTCATCTGGACTATCCTCTACCTTAATTTTGTTTTTTCAGTGCTAGGTATCAAATCAGGATTTTATACTTGTTAGACCAGTGTCTTACCATTAAATCATATCCCCACCCCAACCTTACATTTTCTTAGAAATTATTACATATTAACATTATTTTAATGGCCACATGATATTCCATGGTATAAATAAGGAATAACCACTGATGACTAGATTATTTGTGGGTTTTTTCCCACTAAAAGACCTTTTTTAAAAGGTAGAAATGGTAGCTTACATCTATAATCCTGGATACTTCAGATGCTGAGATCAGGATTGTGGTTCAGTTCCAGACTGGACAAAAAACTATGAAAACGCTGTCAACATAAAAACCTAGTCATAATAGTATGCACCTGTCACCCCCTGCTACAGGAACAAGTATAAATAGAAGGATTACTGTCCAGGCCCATCTAGGCACAAAAGCATGGCCCTAACTCAATGAATGAATGAATGAATGACCATAGCAAAGGAGTTGTAAAATGTTGGTGCATGTCTCAAGTGATAGATTATCTGCCTAGTAACTGTGAAGCCCTGATCTCAAGCCTCAATTCCACATCACAAAGATAAAAACAGGAAGCCTTCAGTGTATTCCTTGTGCATATATCTGTCTATTTGAGTAAGTAGATCTCCATGGGGTAAATTTCATTTAAAGCTAATCTTTTTTGTGGAAATCTTTTATTCCATCAATAATAAGGCTAGGTTGTGCTTTGGTGGTAAAGAGCTGGCCTAGCATGCTGAAAATACTGGGTTTGATCCCCAACATAAAAGTGTAAGGTCTGCACAGGCCATACAGGCCCTGTGCAGATACCTCCCAACCTCTTGGCTAAGTTTCCACCCAGTATCTGTTACCTAGGTAACTGGCACACCTGGAAGCAGTCACCTTCCCCTCCAGCTAGATCACATTCTGGGCTTCCTCTGGTCACACACCTCCCATCTGACCTTAGGAGGATCCCAGACCCTAAGGTCACATCTGGATCCATTGTGGCACACCTTTCCCCCACCTGGCCACACCTCTTCCTGTTTCTGGCCTACATAAGTCCTGGCCCAGGAGTGGGTCACCACCCTTTTTCAGCCATGGTGGGGGCAGCAGTTCTGTAAATTAACTTCTTTTCCTGCCTGAATAGCTCATGGTGCTCTCTTCACCTGCTACCTAATGAAACCTGCCTACTTAATACACCTTACAAGAAGAAATTAAACAAATGAACAAATAAAATTTAAAACAACTTAATCGTTAGACTACCAAAGTGTCCTTCTATAATGTTGGCCAAGTTATACTTCCATCAGTATTGAAGAAGAAAGTCTGTTGTCCAGGAACTAGATGCACTAAGCTTTGTACCATGGAACTATGTTCTAAACCACAGAATTTCTTTCTCTCTGTCTCTCTGTCTCTCTGTCTCTCTCTCTCTCTCTTTTTCTCACTTTCTCTCTCTCTCTCACACACACAATGTATATGTGTGTGTGTGTGTGTGTGTGTGTGTGTGTGTGTGTGTGTGTGTGTGTGTGTATGTGGTGGTCCTGGGGCTTGAACCCAGGAGCCTTCCATTCTTACTTTGCCTTTTCACTAATGCCTGTGCTCTAGCACTTAAGCCACACCTTCATTTCTGGCTCTTTGTTTGGGCTAGCTTTGAACTTCATCTTCATATCTCAGCCTCCTAAGTAGCTAGGACAATGGGTTCTAGGGAAGTTCCCCTCCCTCCCCCACCCCCCCACAGCCATCATGGGTCTTGCACTCTGGGCCTGAGCACTATCCCTGAGTTTTTCAGCTCAAGGCTGGTGCTCTACCACTTGAGCCACAGCACCACTTTCGGTTTTCTGGTGGTTAATTGGAGATGAGCCTTTCAAGCTTTCCTGCCTGGGCTGGCTTGAACAGCAATCCTTAGATCTCAGCCTCCTGAGTAGCTAGCAGGTGTGGGTCACTGGTGTCTGGCTCAGGCAGTAATTCTTATTGCTTGACTTTAAAAAAATCTTTAGAATTTTAAATAATTCTCTCTCTCTCTCTCTCTCTCTCTCTCTCTCTCTCTCTCTCTCTCCTCCCTCCCTCCCTCCCTCTCTCTCTCTCTCTGCCAGTCCTGGTGCTTGAACTAAGGGCCTGGCACTGTCCCTGAGCTTCTTTTGCTCAAAGCTAATGCTCTATCATTTTAGCTACAGCACCACTTCTGGCTTTTTCTGTTTATGCGGTACTAAGTAATCGAACCCAGGGCTTCATGCATACTTGGCAAGCAATCTACCACTAAGCCACATTCCCAGCCTAATATCTCATTTTGATAAACATAGTTTTGGGTCCATTTAACTTATGCATGGTTACTAGTAATTTTAAGGATATGATTAATACTGGGACTATCTCAAGCAATTATTCACTATATTTTGCATTAACATGAAATTTCATAAATATAGTAGGTTTGAAACAAATTGTTTACTAAGGAAATATTGAAATGTACCATAAAGAGGGCCACTTTCTCTCTTAAATCAATAGGGGATAGAAATACACAGCTAATCTTTCTTCTTTGAAATTTCTGCCATTCGAATATTGTTTGGTGTATTATTCTCCTTTTGAATTAGTGACATAAGAGAGAGGTTTGATTCCTAGTTAGTTATTTTTTTTTTTATGTGGGTCATAGTGTTTGAACTCAGGGCCTGGACACTGCCACAGCTTTCTGCTTAAGGCTATCATTCTACCACTTGAACCACAGCATTTTTTTTTTTTTTGGTGGTTAATTGGAGTTAATTGGGATGGCTTTGAACTATGATCTTCAGATCTCAGCCTCCTATTAAGTAGTTAGGGTTACAGGTGTGAGCCAGCACCAGGCTAGTTACTTATTTTGTACAGAACACATGTGAAGAAGCAAGGAGGCACTTTTTCGCCTTTGCTTCAGGGTGTCTGCATTTTGCTGTCATTTCTGTTCCACTGTAGGATTTCCTTCATCGGTGCACTGCCCTACTTCCTGTTTAGAAAGTAAAAGCACACAACTGTCTGCAGTACTGGATCATCATTTAGAAGGCAAGGATCATTTCTTGTGAAGCACTGACTGGCAAACACAGCAGGAGCACAAAACTGAAAGGAGAAGCCATAAGAAATTTATGTTTTCTTTCCCTGTCAAATACATAAAACCAGGACTTCAAAATGAATCAAACGCACTTCTAATGAACTTTTAAAGTAAAAATGCTATTTTTTTAAAACTTCCAAAGAATCAGTGTGTTGCTCCTTACAGAATTATTAGATGCTGCTGGGTATGTATCTGTTTGAAGTTATAAGGCTTTAACTAAGAAAACTAGTTTTATGATAAACAGCATTTTGGAGGATTTTACATTTTTATATACTTGAGCTATTTGTAAACTATTTATTATTTATTAATTATATTGCCATTAAACAGTTGTACAAAGGGGTTTCAATTCAACATATCTGTTTATGATATCAGTGTCATTCCTTTCATCATTTCCCCCATTTTCCTCAACCTCACCCATCCCTATAAGTTACTTGGTTTTATTTTCATATATGTGTATTAAGTATTATGACGCATCCATACATCCTTCTCTCCAGTTGTCTGACTCCTACCTACCTCCTTCCCTCCCTCGCCTGCTTGCTTGATTGCTTGCTTGCTTGCTTCCTTCCTTCCTTCCTCCTTTCCTTCCTTTTTTAGTTTTGTCAGTCACGGGGTGTGAACTCAGAGGCTGAGCACTGTCCTTGAGCATTTTTGCTCAAGGCTAGAGCTCTACCATTTGAGTCACAGCTTTACTTCCAGCTTTTTGCTGGTTAATTGGAGATAAGAATCACACAGACTTGCCTACCAAGGTCAGCTTCCAGCTGCAATCTTCAGATCTTAGCCTGCCGAGTAGCTAGAATTACAGGCTGAACCACCATAATGCACAGCAACTTATTTATTTATTTATTTTTGAACTCTGGGCTTGGGTGCTATTCCTGAGCTCTTCAGCTCAAGGCAAGCACTGTACCACTTGAGCCACAATGCCACTTCTGGTTTTCTGGTGGTTAATTGAAGTCTTGTGGACCTTTCAGCCTGGGCTGGGTTTGAACCTCAAACCTCACCTCAGATCTCAGCCTCCTGATTAGCTAGGATTATAGGCACGAGCTACCAGCACCAGGCACAGCAACTGGTTTTTTTTTTCCATAATTTTTTTATTGTAAAAATACTGTACAGAGGGGTTACAGTTACATGAATATGGTAATGAGTACATTTTCTGTTGAGCATTGTTACCTTCTCCTTTGTTTTTCCCTTACCATCCCTTCCCTTCCCACCTTCCCAACTCCTCCCTCCCCCCCAAATTGTAAAGTTCGTTTTCAACATAGTGTCTTGTATATCTCATTGTTATAATGAATCAACCTGTATCCTTATTTAAGTATTTTGTTATATCCCTTCCCCTCCCCAAATTATAAAAATGTATATACTATACGCAGGACACCGGAATCAGATACAGTGAAAACAGGGATTATACTGTGGGGGAAGAACATACAAAAGGAACAAAAGAATCACACAGTGTGTTATAAGTATGTTAAAAACAATAGCAAGAAAGAAAAAACCACTTATGTTCCTGTCTTGGGGTTCATTTTACTTAACAGCATCTTATATGGTCATATGTACATAGCTTTTGACCTTTTCTGCTTGTCCTAGACATGTATTACTTATTGCAAATAAGGGAAACCATGGGGCCTATGTTTCTCTGGGCCTGGCTTACTTCACTTAATATAATTTTTCAATAAAAGACCCCAAATAGTATAAACAATTCTTAGTAGAAAGAACAGCATTGGAGGAATATCAATTCCAAATTTCAAATTCTACTACAAACCCATAGTAATCAAAACAGTTTGGTACTGGCATAAGAACAGACCTCAGGACCAATAGAATAGGACCGAAGACCCAGAAATGAACCCACAGACCTATAGCCACCTAATCTTTGACAAGGGAACTAAAAAAATAGAATGGAAGAAAGACAGCCTTTTCAGTAAATGGTGCTAGCAAAACTGGTTAACTACTTGTAGAAAACTAAAGCTAGATCCTTATATATCACCCTGCACCAGAATCAACTCCAAATGGATCAAAGACCTCGGAGTCAAAGCAGACACTGAAAACATTACGGGATGGAATAGGAGAAACCCTAGCTCTCCTTGGCACAGGCTGATATTTTCTTAATAGAGATCCAGAAACACAACAAATCAAAGAAAGGTTGGACAAACGGGATTGCATGAAACTGCAGAGCTTCTGCAAGGTAAAGGACATAGCTAGCAAGATCAATAGAAAGGCCATGACTGGGGGCTGGGAAGGTGGCTCAGTGGTAGAGTGCTTGCCTTGCATGCAGAGGCCCTGGATTTGATTCCTCAGCACCACACAAGTAGAAAAAAACAGAAGTGGTACCGTGGCTCAAGTGGTAGAGCGCTAGCCTTGAGCTGAAGAACTGAGGGACAGAGCCCAGGCTCAGAGTTCAGTCCCCACAACTGACAAAAAGAAACACAAAACAAAAAAACATATTTGCCGGGCACCTGTGGCTCAAGCCTGTAATCCTAGCTACTCAGGAGGTTGAGATCTGAGGATCGAGGTTCAAAGCCAGCCTGGTCAGGAAGTCCGTGAGACTCTTATCTCCAATAAATCAGTAGAAAACCGGAAGTGGTGCTATGGCTCAAACAGTAGAGTGTTGACCTTGAGTTGAAGAGCTGAGGGACAGTGCCTAGGCCCAGAGTTCAAGCCCCAAAACCGACAAAAAAAAAAAAAGAAAAAAAAGAAAAGAAAGGAAGCCTATGACCGGGAGAAAGCTTCACTAGCCATACAACGGAAAAGGGTCTCATATCTAAAATATAGTTAGAGGGGCTGGGAAGGTGGCTCAGTGGTAGAGCGCTTGCCTTGCATGCATGAGGAGCTGGGTTCGATTCCTCGGCACCACATAAACAAAAAGAAAAAAGCCAGAAGTGGCGCTGTGGTTCAAGTGGTAGAGCACTAGCCTTGAGCTGAAGAGCTGAGGGACAGTGCCCAGACCCAGAGTTCAGGCCTCACGACTGGCTCCCCCCCCCAAAAAAATAAAAAAAATATAGTTAGACTCAAAAAACGAAATCCCTCAACAACAAATCCTCAAAGAAATAACTGCCTGATTAATAAATGGGCTAAGGACTTAAAGAGAGACTTCTCTGAAGAGGAAATAAGAATGGCCAATAGACACCTGAAGAAATGCTCATCTTCTCTAGCCATAAAAGAAATGCAAATCAAGACAACATTAATAAAAACAGATGCTGGAGGGGATGTGGCCATTGTCGGTGGGAGTGTAAACTTGTTCAACCACTTTGGAAATCAGTATGGAGGTTCCTTAAAAGACTTCACATAGAGCTCTTCTCTGATGCAGCAATCCCACTTTTGGGCATTTACCCAAAGGATCACAAACAAGGTCATACCAAAGCTACCAGCACAACAATGTTTATTGCAGCATTATTCACAATAGCTAAGATATGGAACCAACCCCAATGCCCCTCAGTAGATGAATAGATCAAGAAAATGTGATATATATATATATATATATATATATATATATATATATATATATATATATATGAATTCTATGCCTCCAACAGAAAGAATGACACCACCCCATTTGTTAGGAAATGGAAAGACAACAACTGTTTATTTTTATTTTTTTTAATTTTTATTTTTTTTAGCAACTGTTTTTTTAAAGAAGATAGATAGCTGACCACTATTACTTTCCTGTATGAGCTGTATGCATTTGATACTTTTGGTTACTTCAAATACTGTTTTATAAAGCCCAGCAAAAGAAAAGCATCTTGGGGCTAGGAAGGTGGCTCAGTGGTAGAGACCGGACCCACCTCCCCCACCAAAAAAAAAAAGAAACCCACAAAGCATCTTATTCTGGTTAAGATGCTTGCAGGATCATACATGCACTTTGCAATGTGCAATGTAGAATACTCAGAAAATCTGTAGTGAGGACCTTCATGAATTAAAGCTCAAACTTACAATTTCTAACTTTGGTGTCATAAAACCATTTTCCGTCTAACTGTGGTATCATAGAAGATAACTTCCCTTCCTTGTAACACATTTAGTACTGTTTTGTACAACTGCTGAGTTTCTTTTTTTGGGGTCCATTCGTGGGGCCTGAACTCTGGGCCTGGGCGCTCTACCACTGAGCCACCCTCCCAGCCCCATTTTTTTGGGGGGGGGCGTCTGGTTGTGGGGCCTGAACTCTGGGCCTGGGCACTGTCCCTCAGCTCTTCAGCTCAAGGCTAGTGCTCTACCACTTGAGCCACAGCGCCACCTCCAGCTCTTTTCTTTTTTGCTTATGTGGTGCTGAGGAATCGAACCCAGGGCCTCATCCATGCAAGGCAAGTGCTCTACCACTGAGCCACCTTCCCAGCCTCATGATGGGTTTCTTTTATGGTGATCCTTTGCTCTTGTTGGAAACTCACTCAGACAGCTGAATTTTTTCATATATTTATATATTTACTGTAAAGATACTGTACAGAGGGGTTACAGTTACATGAGCAAGTTAATGAGCATTTCATCGAGCAATTTCCTATTGAGCATTGTTACCCCCTCTTTTGTTTTTCTCCTATCATCCCTTTGCTGAATGTTTTTTCTAAGTTTCTGCCACAAATCTTTTCATTATGCCCATCCATTTTCATGGTTTTTAATTTTTTTGGGGGGGGGTCCAGTCGTGGGCCTGAACTCTGGGCCTGGGTGCTGTCCCTCAGCTCTTCAGCTCAAGGCTAGTGCTCTACCACTTGAGCCACAGCGCCACTTCCGGCTTTTTTTTCTTTTTGCTTATGTGGTGCTGAGGAATCAAACCCAGGGCCTCATGCATGCAAGGCAAGTGCTCTACCACTGAGCCAACTTCCCAGTCCTTAAAATTTTATTTTATTAGCATATTGCCAATCCAATTTTTTCCTGAGCTACAATTTGATTATCTACTTTGTGTTACAAGTATTTCAAGCCCAAAATGAGTTTGTCAAAGTTTCCTTCCATGCTTTCCCTAATCCAGGCTAAGCTTTATGCTTGTTTGTTTATTTGTTTATTTGTTTGTGCTGTGCTGGCCTGGGTACTTACCCTGAGATTTTTTTTTCCATTTTTTTATTGTGAAAATACTGTCCAGAGGGGTTACAGTTACATGAGCAAGGTAATGAGTACATTTCTTTCTTTTTTTTGGGGGGGGGTCCAGTAGTGGGCCTGAACTCTGGGCCTGGGCGCTGTCCCTCAGCTCTTCAGCTCAAGGCTAGCACTCTACCACCTGAGCCACAGCGCCACTTCCAGCTTTTTTCTTTTTGCTTATGTGGTGCTGAGGAATCGAACCCAGGGCCTCAAGCATGCAAGGCAAGTGCTCTACCACTGAGTTATCTTCCCAGCCCTGAGTATATTTCTTATCAAGCATTGTTGTCTCCTTCTTTGTTTCTACTTACCATCCCTTCCCATCTTCCTCCCCACCCCACCTGATCCTGAGATTTTGCTCAGGGCTGACACTCTACCGTTTGAGCCACAGCTCACTTTTGGCTTTTTTTGGTGGTTAATTGGAAATAAGTGTCACACAGACTTTCCTGCCTGGTCTGGTTTCCAACCATGGTCCTCAGATCCCAGCCTCCTGAATAGCTAGAATTACATTTGTAAGCCACCAGTGCACAGCTTCTAAGTTTGCTTTTGGTTCTCCTATTTCTTTTTCAGGGAAATGATATTGTTACAAGCTTTAAATTCCAGACTTTGAATTGAGTTTTGACTTTTCTGTCTCCCTAATATGCCACTCATGGTCAGACTTTGCAATAAATCTTTGTATCACTTCTCTCCACCACTCCAATGTCATTTCCCAGTGCTTTTCGTGATAAATCTCTACTAAGGAAAGGTTTCTTTTTCTTTTTTTCTTTTTTTTGCCAGTCATGGGGCCTGAACTCTGGGTCTGGGCGCTGTCCTTCAGCTCTTCAGCTCAAGGCTAGTGCTCTACCAACTTGAGCCATGGCGCCACATCCAGCTTCTGCATATGTGGTGCTGAGGAATCTAACTCAGTGTCTCATGCCTGCAAGGCAAGCACTCTACCACTGAGCCACATTCCCAGCCCCAAGGAAAGGTTTCTTAATTGTTACTTACTTCAGGTATTTTCTTACCTGTAGTTTGTTTTATATCCATTTATTTAATTTCCCCCATCTTGGCCAACATTTTATTGGTTATAAATGACTTGCACTCCCTGAACAGTAAGTTAAGAAAATAAAAAGCTGGAAATCATTGCCTCATAGTTGTAAGGGTTAACCAGTGACTGGAAATATATCAGAAACAATAGAAGACCCTGACTCTGTTACATTCATTCTGGAGACACATAGACTTCATTGCTTTCTGTACATTTGTTTTCTCTGCTTCTCCTTGTGCTCAGAAGTGATTCACCTCTTGGACTTTTATTGCTTTATTTTCATTCACTTAGTTCTACATACCAACCAAAGAACCTTTGACCCCAATTCCAAATTCCTGAGGAAGATAATCAGATGGGACCCTGTCTAATCCACTCAGTTTTAGCTGGAAGAGAGTGTCTTATTGTGTAGATAGAGCTGTCAGGGTTCTACCTGTGTGTGCCAGGAAGTCTTCAAAGAAAGTCCATTCAGGATAAAATGTTCCCAAGATGCTTTCCATGTCAGGAGAAAAGGTCATTACAGTGTGTGGAGTGTTTACATCATCTTCACCTTTTTCTTATCACTCTTGGATCTGTGTCTTATATCCACATTTTTTTAAAAATTTGCCAGTCCTGGGGCTTGAACTCAGGGCCTGGGCACTGTCCCTGAGCTGCTTCTTCTTTTTTTTTTGCTCAAGGCTAGCACTCAAGGCTAGTACTCTAGCCACTTGAGCCACAGTGCCACTTCTGGTTTTTCTGGTTTTTTTTTTGGGGGGGGGGGTCTGGTCGTGGGGCCTGAACTCTGGGCCTGGGAGCTGTCCCTCAGCTCTTCAGCTCAAGGCTAGTGCTCTACCACTTGAACCACAGCGCCACTTCTGGCTTTTTTCTTTTTGCTTATGTGGTGCTGAGGAATTGAACCCAGGGCCTCATGCATGCAAGGCAAGAACTCTACCACTGAGCCACCTTCTCATCCCCACTTCTGGTTTTTTCTGTGTATATGATACTGGGGAATCAAACCTAAGGCTTCATGCATGCTAAGCAAGCACTCTACCCCTAAGCCACATTCCCAGCCCTTGTTTCCACTTCTTTAACACACTATTATAGAAGAAAAGAATATATTTATCCTGATTTTAAATCACCACCAATATCAAAAGTGAAGTCAAATTTATAATTTACATAGCACATAGAGAACACCATAGCCTTGAATAGATACTACAAGTCCTTGTAATGCAATGGGAAATTTTGATAAAAAATGAAAAATAAGAACCCCCTTGACCACTGTTAAACAATGGAGCTTTGGAGAAATACAGAAAGCCAATGCCACTCATCTTTGGTAAATCTCCTTTTTTTTTTTGGTAGGTCATGGGGCTTGAGCTTTGGGCCTGAGCACTGACCCTCAGCTTTTCAGCTCAAGGCTAGGGCTCTACCATTTGAGCCACAGCGCCACTTTCAGTTTTTGGTGGTTTCTTGAAGAGTCTTGCAGACTTTTCCTGGCCTGGGCTGGCTTTGAACCGTGATTTTCAGATCTCAGCCTCCTGAGTAGCTAGGATTACAGGTGGCATGAGCCACCAGTGCCTGGCTAAATCTCCATTTATGTAAAGCTTTGCATACTCTGGAATCCATTAAGATAAAAAAATCACAGCTGGATGCTGGAGGCTCATGCCTGTAATCCTAGCTATCCAGAAGGCTGAGATCTGAGGATCACAGTTCAAAGCCAGCCCGAGCAGGAAAGGCTGTGAAACTATTATCTCCAATAAACCACCAGAAAACCGGAAGTTGCACTGTAGCTCAAGTGGTAGGTTGCTCACCTTGAGCTGAAGAGCTGAGTGACAACGCTAGGCCCAGAGTTCAAGCCCCATGACCGACAAAAAAAAAGTCACTGCTAGAATAGAACGTATCCCAGTCAGTAACTGCAATAAGAATACAGGAGACCATGCATGAATGTCTTTGGGTTTCTGTAACAAAGTAGCACAAAACTTTGTCTCTTAAAACAATAGAAATGTATTTGTTACCATTTTGGAGGCTAGAAATGCAAAAGTAAGATTTGGCAAGTTATATTTCCTCATAGGGGAGAATTCTTCCTTGCTTCTTCCCAGCTTCTAGTGGTGGTAAGAGTCCTTGACATTCCTTAGTTGGCACATGCAAAACTCCACTTTCTTCCTCTGTTGCCAATAAGCACAATAGTCAGATTAATGCACAACCAAATTACCTCATCTTAATCTAAGAACTTCTGCAAAGACCCTATTTCTGCCATGCGTTGGTGTTTCTTGCCTGTAATCCTAGCTACTCAGAAGGTTAAGATCTGAGGGTTGTAGTTCAAAGTCAGTCCAGACAGATAGTTCAGGAGACTCTTATCTCTAATCAACCAGCAAAAAGGCAGAGCTCAAGTGGTACAGCACCAGCCTTGAGTGGAAAAAGTGGAGGGCAAGCACAAAACTACGAGTTCAAGCCCCAGAACTGTTGCGCACGTGCATGCACAAACACACACACACATAACACTTTCCAAATAAGAACACATGTATTATTACTGGTGATCAACACACACACACACACACACACACACACACACACACACACACACACACACTCACACACACACACACACGCATCCTAGCTTACAATTTATTTATTTACTCTTGCAGTCACGGGGCTTGAACTCAGGGCCTGGACTGTCCTTGAGCTTTTTTGCTCAAAGCTATCACTCTACCACTTGAACCACAGCACCACTTTCAGCATTTTCTGTTTATGTGACACTGAGGAATCGAACCTAGGGCTTCATGCATGCTAGGTAAGCGCCCTATTAAGCCTCATTCCCAGCCTGCAATATGTTTTTTAAGAACATCTTTGAGCCAGGCACTGGTGGCTCATGCCTGCAATCCTAGCTACTCAGGAGGCTGAGAGCTGAGGATTGTGGTTCGAAGCCAGCTCTGGCAGAAAAAGACCCTGCGAGACTCTTATCTCCAGTTAACTGTGCAAAAACTGGAAGTGGAGCTGTGGCTCAGGGTGGTCAAATACCAGCCTTGAGCAAAAAAAGCTGAGGAACAGCATACAGGTCCTAAGTTCAAGCCCTACAACTGACAAAAAAAAAAAAATGGATAGAATATCATTGAACCCATAACAGATTTTCACCTACAAAATCTACAAACGAGTCTGGGTAGACATGATAAATTGCAATAAAACTAAAGTACTCCACTGATCAAAATAGTGGTCTTCCAAAAGTGTCTATATCCTGGTCCCCAGAATTTGCAAATGCTTTAGGATACATGGCAAGAAAAAGGTTAAAATTGCAGATAAAACTAGGATTACTAATCAAAGGTAGCTATTCAGGAGTATCTGGGTAGACACATAGTGTGATCACAGGATCCTTTTATGTGGAAGAGATAGGCTGTAGCTGAGGTCAGAGTGGTCCTATCTGAGAGAGACTTGGCAGACATTGCTGGCTCCAAAGATGAAAGGGGCCACAAGCCAGACTGTAGCTGCCTCCAGCAATGAAAATATACAAATGTACACACTCTCCTAGACCTTGCAGAGGGCCTTTAGCACTGCTATCTCCTTGATTTCAGCACAATGAGACCCATTTGGGGCTTTCCTTTCTTTTTCTTTTCTTTTTTTTTTCAGTTCTGAAGTGTGAACCCAAGACCTTGCACTTGCTCCCAGCCACACATCTCTCAGTCCCTTTAGCTTTCGTTATTCTTTTGAATAGGGTCTCATTTATGCCCTGGTAAGCCTGCATTGTCATCTTTCTGTTTACATTTCTCACATAGAAGGAATGAGTACTACTGGGCCCAGATTTTTATCAGTTGATGTGAGGTTCTTAAAAACATTCTGCCTAGGCTGGCCTCCAAATGTGGTTCTCCCACTCTCGGCCTCCAGAGTAGCTATGATTAAAGATGGGATCCATTGTGCCTGGCTCCATTCATCACATCTGGCCTCTCAAACTAAAAGAGAAATATATATATATATATATATATATATATACTTATATTATATATATATATATATATATATATATAATTTTTTTTTGGGGGGGTCCGGTCATGGGGCCTGAACTCTGGGCCTGGGCGCTGTCCCTCAGCTCTTCAGCTCAAGGCTAGTGCTCTACCACTTGAGCCACAGCGCCACTTCTGGCTTTTTTTCTTTTTGCTTATGTGGTGCTGGGGAATCGAACCCAGGGCCTCATGCATGCAAGGCAAGCGCTCTACCACTGAGCCACCTTCCAAGCCCCAAATTTATATTGTTTTAAGTCATAACACTTACAGACATTTGGTAAAGCCATCCTAGGAAACTAGAAGTGTTGTGATACCAGAAAAGGGAGTACAATACTCCTTAAATTAACTTCAGAAACAACAAATTGAAAATGAACATGTTTAATTAGAAAAATAAGCGTAATATGAGACATCTAATAATTTATCCACACAGCTGCCAATATGTTACTGCTGGCGGTGAAGGATGGAACACTAAGTAGACAATGACTCTTGATACATAGGTCATGTCTGCATTTGTTTAGTGGCATATACTTGAAGTCAAGTCAGTCTTTAAATCATACTGTTTGTGCTTTTTTTGTCTTTACTAAAATAAAATTTGCTGGAGTGATGGGCATGCCCATTGAAGTATGTTTCACTCATCCAACATAGCTGGATTTCGAATTTCAATTTGACCAGTGGTAGCAGAATGTTCACATGTGTAAGCAGTTTCCCCTAGGGAAGATTGCCTTTCTGTGTAATTTGATTTTCCTTAGTTACATAAAATGAGAACTGGGCCCCTTGAAAACAAGGTATTGATCTGGTAAGAATCTACCTTATTCTTATTTATAAAAGCTATCTTTTGTTGCATGCATGTAAAGTTCTGAAAAAGCACCCTATTCTAAAGGAATACTAATTAAACATTTGAGTGACAATTGTTACTGTAATTCAGATTCTAACTTTGGATGGAATACCATTTATGGGAGTTGTAGCATATTCTACAAAACACATTACCCACAAGGAAGTAAAAGTTTCTGCTTAGCCAGGCACCAATGGCTCCTGCCTGTAATCTTAGTTACTCTGAGGACAACATGAGGATCTGGCCAACCTGGAAAGACAAATCTGAAAAACTCTTACTTACAATTAACCAGAAAAAGGCTGGAATTGGATGTGTGTATCAAGTGATATAACACCAGCTTAAGCAGAAAAAAACTAAGCAAGAGGGCAAGGTTCTGAATTCAAGCTCCCTTCAAAAAAGAAGAAGAAGAAGAGGAGGAGGAGGAGGAGGAGGAGGAGGAGGAGGAAGAGGAGGAGGAGGAGGAGGAGGAGGAAGAGGAGGAGGAAGAGGAGGAGGAGGAAGAGGAGGAGGAGGAGGAGGAGGAGGAGGAGGAGGAGGAGGAAGAGGAGGAGGAGGAAGAGGAGGAGGAGGAAGAGGAGGAGGAGGAAGAGGAGGAGGAGGAGGAGGAGGAGGAGGAGGAGGAGGAGGAGGAGGAGGAGGAGGAGGAGGAGGAGGAGGAGGAGGAGGAGGAGGAGGAGGAGAAGAAGAAGAAGAAGAAGAAGAAGAAGAAGAAGAAGAAGAAGAAGAAGAAGAAGAAGAAGAAGAAGAAGAAGAAGAAGAAGAAGAGACAAATGGTGAACAAATGCAGCAGTAGTACTCACTAGACACTATGTAGAAAATGACCTATATAATTGGGCGGAGACAGGAGAGGAAAACTGGAAGAGAGCAGGGTGACATTGCCCCAAAAGAAATGTATTCTTTTTTTTTTTTTTTGGGTCCGGTCATGGGACCTGAACTCTGGGCCTGGGCGCTGTCCCTCAGCTCTTCAGCTCAAGGTTAGTGCTCTACCACTTGAGCCATAGCACCACTTCTGGCTTTTTTCTTATTGCTTATGTGGTGCTGGGGAATCAAACCCAGGGCCTCAGGCATGCAAGGCAAGCGCTCTACCACTGAGCCACCTTCCCAGCCCCAAGAAATGCATTCTTTACCTGACTTATGAAACAATAATTTTTTTAAAAGAGGAGGAGATGGAGGAGGAGAAAGAGGAGGAAGAGGAAGAAGAGGAGATGGGGGAGAGGGGAGAGAGAGGAGAGGGAGGAGAAGGAGGAGGGGGAGAAGGTCTCTGTCTCTGACCTCAGGCCCTGACTTCTCATAAATTGCAAATCTTAAGTGATCTTTATCCCCCACCCTCCCCGCTGCTTTGTGGTCTTTTTAAAAACTCTTATTTATATATGAAAGATCAGGATGAAGGAGAAGATACCTTTCTGAAAGTTAATGTCATTAACATGATCAAAAAAGGAGATTTTGAGCCCAGAGAGTTTATAGTTAATTTTATACAATTCCCAACTGCTTGTAGAAATTTATTTTTGGCTGTCACACTTTTATTTACATAAAAATTTTAAGCATTAAGGACATGGCTTGCTGAAGAAGTTGAACACTATATTAGATAGTATGAAACCCTGAATTCAAACCCAGTATTATAAAAAAATATTAGTCTGTATTTTTTTTTACTCCTTTATTATCAAAGCATTCGTTGGGAAGCTTTCTTTATATATGCATATGCATACCAAACAACACTGACTTAATTCAGTGAGGGTAGTGTGTGAAAATAATTACAGTGAGGGTTTTTAAAAGTGAAATGCACATGCTTCTATTCTTATTAATGGAGGGCCATGTCAATATATATGAATACTATTCTTAGGTAAATTCAATTATGAAATTCCTCCTGGCAGGTAAGAGAAACCTGCAGGTGGTTTACAGAACCCAAATAAGTAGGACAGGCTGGATTATTTATGGCCCATCTTATATGACCCCATACGTGCAGAGCAGGAATTCCCAGGCATCTTCACACAAGCAAACTAATGGAGGAAAGTTTGGCTCCTGCATGGTAGTAGCTCATTTCCAACAGCTCTAAACATTCCAAACCTGCAGTGGTCTGGTTTTCTTTACCAAGACCTCTAATTGTTAGCTAGACTCTTGGATTTATGGGCTTATTCTCAGCCATATTTTCTAGTTTTCTTAATTTTTTTTACTATTTTGCTTTTGGCTTCTAATATTGATTAATAATATTCTAATTCAGATGTTGCAATTTCTTTAATAACTTTAACTACAAGTTTCAACTTATCTCGTTTTAGTTTTTGAACTTGGATGTATTCATTTAATTTTTTTTAATTTTAATTTTTTAGAAGCAGATTTAAACAGAATTTTATTGTTATTATAAAGGTGATGTACAGAGGGGTTACAGTTACCTAAGTCAGGTAATAAGTGCATTTCTTTGGACAATGTCATCCTTTCCTCCCTCTCTCCCAGTTTTTCCCTCCCATCTCCATCTACAGATTATATAGTTCATTTTCAACATAGGATCTATGTTCATTTCTGTGCCTCCTCTTACCTTCCTAAAGACATAAACAAACATGACAAAAAGAAAAAAAAACAGCAACAAAGAAAATAACCTTGTTTCCATTTTCTGTAATTCATTTTGATCAATATTCTTTTACATTATTAGGTGCACATAGGCATTGAGCCTTTGTGTTCCTCTCCTAAGAGTACTCTCCTTTAGTCTTGGATGCCTAGAGTCTTGGATGCATTTATTATAATCAGCTTGCCAAATGCAAAAACTGGAAGAGAAGGAAGTGGAGGAGAAAAAGGAGGAAGAACAAGAGGAAGAGGAGAAAAGAGGGTGAGGAGAGGTGAAAGGAGGAGAGGAGAAAGGAAGATAAGGAGAGGAGAGAGGATACTTTTACATTTTGTAGCTTTTTCTGACCGAATCAGTTTGATACTGCTTTCTTAGAAGGAAAACTGTCCCATCTAGCCCTTTTTCTTTTTAGTGAAGGTCAATGTAAAAAAGCACACAAATAAAAGTTATCTCAA
Source organism: Dipodomys merriami (assembly GCF_024711535.1). Lineage (NCBI taxonomy): Eukaryota > Metazoa > Chordata > Mammalia > Rodentia > Heteromyidae > Dipodomys > Dipodomys merriami. The sequence goes on from NW_027206401.1 coordinate 49,961,519, forward strand.
AAGCCAGGCACTGGTGGCTCACATCTGTAATCCTAGCTACTCAGGAGGCTGAGATCTGAGGATTGAGGTTCAAAGCCAGCCCCAGAAGCAAAGTCCATGAGACTGTTATCTCCAATAAACTACTCAGAAAAGGCTGGAAATGGAGCTGTGGATCAAGTAGTAAGTAGAGCACTAGCCTTGAGCACAAAGAGGCTCATGGACAGCATCAAGGCCCTAAATTCAAATATTAGGACTGGCAAAAAAAAAAAAAAAAAAAGGAAAAGTTGTCTCAATACCCTACTGTAGCCAGGCACTGGTGGATCACACCAGTAATCCTAGCTACTCAAAAGATCTGAGGATTGATGTTCAAAGCCTGGACAGGCAGGAAAGCTCAGGAGACTCTTATCTCTAATTAACCACATAAATAAATAAATAAATAAATAAATAAATAGCTGGAAGTAGAGCTGTAGCTCAGTTGGTAAAACACTAGCCTTGAGCAAAAAAGCTCAGGATCAGCATCTAGCCCTTAGACCAGTACCTCAAACAAACAACTAAACAAAACTCTTGCTGTAATATATCAGAGGTGGAGGCATATGGAAGAAAGGGTTATAAGCATGTGTGTTCTAGCTATGTGCAGCACATGAATTTTTTCTGAATTATACCTCTTTAAATCTTTTAGACAATAAATATTGAGTACTGTATTATTTTCTTAGTAAAATAAGCCAAACTTTATAATAATAACTTTTACAAAATAAAACAATAAAAGTAAATGTGAAGTCAATTTCATTGTACTCTCTGTTAGGTCCTTGGGGGCTTTGACTGATGATAAACTATGTTTATTACTTGTTAAATGTGTATTGATTCCAGCCTTAAGGTAAGAATCATTGCTTAGTGGAAAACAATAGCTGTGAGATGATGAAATGAAAAAGCAACACAGTACTAATTTTTAAAAAGAATTAATGGGACACAATAGATGGAATAAATTCCTCTTGTAATATAGTTGATTCAACATGATAAGAATGTAGAAAATATTGGAAGAATGTAGGCTAAACCACTTCTGAACAAAAAGCCTGGTAACATGTCTTTAGCTAAATTTGCTTTTCTCCAGCCCTGCATATATATAGAAAATTTCCATTCATACAAATCTTTCTTTTATTTACCACTAGTTCATAATATTACAGTGATGAAGAATTAGCAAGGAAATATTAACTGGCTCCTTGAAGTCACCCCTTTCATCAGTGACAGCAAATACAATCTTTGTCAAAGATGTATGGTTTCTGTTTTTCAACACCAAGAGACCAGCTCCTTCCACACTCTTAATTAGGGGCAAAATGTCACATTCACTGAAAGCAAAGCACAGCTTTTCACAGCAATCAAAGGATCAAAATTTCACTTAACAGAAAAAAATTGCTAATGGATTTTTTTCTTTAAAAAAAGCAAATTGGGCTAAGATTGTGGCTTAGTGGTAGAGTGCTTGCTTAGCATGCACAAAACCTTGGATTTGATTCCTCAATACCACATAAACAGAAAAAGCCAGAAGTACTGCTACTAATCAAGTGGTAGAGTGCTAGTCCTGAGCAAAAAGAGCTCAGGGGCAGTGTGAAGGCCCTGAGTTCAAGCCCCAGGACTGGCAAAATAAAATAAAATAAGTTAAAAAAAGCACTGGGCACTGGTGGCTCACACCTGTAATCCTAGTTACTCAGGCTGAGATTTGAGGATGGTGTTTCAAAGCCAACCCCAGGCAAGAAAGTCTGTGAGTCTCTTATATCCAATTAACTACCAAAAGAGCTGAAGTGGAGTCATGGCTCAAGTGGTAGAGTGCTAGCCTTGAGCAAAAAAGCTCAGGGAAGTGCTCAGGCCCTGAGTTCAAGCCCCAGAACCAGCACAAACAAAACAAAACAACAAAAAACAAGAACAGCTAGCTGCCTGTAGTGCATTCCTGTAATCCTAGCTATTCAGGGAACTGAGATCTTGTGGACTGAGGTTTGAAGTCAGCCTAGACAGAGAAACCTATTGAGACTTAATTTCCAAAATAACTAGTAGAAAGCCTGGCTGGAGGTGCGGCTCAAATAGTAGAGTATCAGGCAAATAAGTGCAAGATCCTGAGTTCAAATTTTAGTTTGAACAAAAAAAAAAGGTTGAAGTTTGGGAGAACCTGAAGGAATATAGAATATACCTTCATTTTATGATTCATTTATCAACAATTATTTAACTGTATTGCTAAATGCTATTTCTCACAAGTATTATTTTAATAACCCCATCAATAATTATTAGGTTTCTGTTGACACTGAATTATGAATGGCTGTGGTTTCCTTCTATTTTTCTTTTGTCCCCTTAATTCTTCCCCAGTAGATCTAAGGATTAACTAAGCCACCATAGTCACATGGATAAAACCATTGTAGTAGAACTAGGGGACCAAGACAGCAACTTTCTGTTTTTGTTTGCCTTCTTGCCTTATTTTTTTTTTTATTTATTTATTTTTTAAATTTAATTTTATTTTATTTGTGAACATACTGTACAGAGGAGTTACAATTACATGGGCAGGATAATGCGTACATTTCTTACCAAGCATTGCAGCCTCCTCCTTTGTTTACCCTTCACATCCCTTCCCAGCCTCCCCCCTCCCCCCATCCCAATCCTTCTCCTTCCCCCCCCTCCCTCCCCCCCCCCACCAACGTTGTAAAGCTCGTTTTGGACATGACAACTTGTACTTCTCATTGTTGCAACAGGTCCACCTGTATCCTTAAACAACTGGTTTTTCCCCATCTCCTCCACAAGTTATACTGACATCAAATATAGTGAAAGCAGGGGTTATACTGTGGGGGAGGGACATACAAAGCAACAAAGAGATAATCTTATAAATGCGTTAGAAACACATGCATGAAAGAAAAAAACATTAAAACACACATCTAAGCGTTCATTTTCCTGACATCACATTATCTGACCTTTTCCGCTTGACTCATACATATACTAGATATTGCAAATAAGGGAAACCATGGGACCTATGTTTCTTTGGGCCTGGCTTACTTCACTTAATATAATTTTTTCCAAGTTTTTCCATTTCCTAACAAATGGGGCAATGTCATTCTTTCTGATGGAGGCATAGAATTCCATTGTGTATATATACCACATTTTCTTGATCCATTCATCTACTGAGGGGCATCTGGGTTGGTTCCATATCTTAGCTATGGTAAATAATGCTGCAATAAACATAGTTGTGCTGGTAGCTTTAGTGTGGTCTTGTTTGTAAACATTTGGGTAAATGCCCAAAAGTGGGATTGCTGGGTCATAGGGGAGTTCTATGTGAAGTCTTTTGAGGAACCTCCATACTGCTTTCCAAAGTGGTTGAACAAGTTTACATTCCCACCAACAATGAAGTAAAGTTCCTTTCTGTCCACATCCCCTCCAGCATCTGTTGTTGTCAGAGTTCTTGATTTTTGCCATTCTAACTGGAGTGAGGTGATATCTCAATGTTGTTTTGATTTGCATTTCTTTTATGGCTAGGAATGTTGAGCATTTCTTCATGTGTCTATTGGCCATCCTTCTTTCTTCTTCAGAGAAGTTTCTCTTTAAGTCTTTCGCCCACTTATTTATTGGGCAGTTGTTTCTTTGAGGATTTGTTGTTGGGGGGTTTAATTTTTTGAGTTCCAAGTATATTTTAGATATGAGACCCTTGTCCGTTGTATGGCTAGTAAAGATCTTCTCCCAATCCGTGGGCTTTCTATTGATCTTGCTAGCTATGTCATTTGCCCTGCAGAAGCTCTGCAACCTTATGCAATCCCATTTGTCCAACCTTTCTTTGATTTGTTGTGTTTCCGGGTCTCTATTCAGAAAATTTCGGCCTGAGCCAAGGAGACCTAGGGTTTCTCCTATTCCATCCTGTAATGTTTTCAGAGTGTCTGCTTTGACTTCGAGGTCTTTGATCCATTTGGAGTTGATTCTGGTGCAGGGAGATATATAAGGATCTAGCTTAAGTTTTCTACATGTAGTTAACCAATTTTGCCAGCACCATTTACTGAAGAGGTTGTCTTTCTTCCATTCTATTGTTTTAGCTCCCTTATCGAAGATTAGATGGCTATAGGTCTGTAGGTTCATTTCTGGGTTTTCAATTCTATTCCATTGGTCCTGAGGTCTGTTCTTATGCCAATACCAAGCTGTTTTGATTACTATGGCTTTATAGTAGAGTTTGAAGTTTGGTATTGATATTCCTCCAGCAGTGTTCTTTCCGTTGAGGAGCGTTTTTGTTATTCGGGGTCTTTTATTGTTCCATATGAATTTTTGGATTGCCTCTTCTATTTCCTTGAAGAATGAGGTTGGAATTTTGATAGGTATTGCGTTGAATTTGTAGATAGCCTTGGGAAGAATTGCCATTTTCACAATGTTAATCTTTCCAATCCAGGAGCATGGGAGGTTTTGCCATTTTTTAAGTTCTGTGTTGATTTCCTTTTTTAAGATTTTAAAGTTTTCATCATAGAGGTCCTTCACTTCTTTAGTTAAGTTAATTTGCCTTCTTGCCTTATAAGTTCAGAATTTTATATACAAAAACAAAGTTGAGGGTCTGGGAATGTAGCTTAGTGGTAGAGCACTTGCCTAGCATGAATGAAACCCTGGGTTTGATTCCTCAGTACCACATAAACAAAAAAATTTCAAAGTGTCACTGGCTCAAGTGGTAGAGTGCTATCTTTGAGCAAAAGAAGCTCAGGGACAGTGCCCAGACCCTGAGTTCAAGCCCCAGGACTGGCAAAAAAAAAAAAGACAAAACTGAAAGATTGGGAAGAACATTTGTTACAATGGGTTCAACATTCCCCTCCCATCTCTCTATATTCTTTGTTTTATCTTTTTGCTGGACTTGGAGCTTAAACTCAGGGCCTGGGTGCTGTCTCTGAGCTCCTTTTGCTCAAGGCTAATATGCTACAACTTGAGTCATAACACCATTTCCAGCTTTTTCTGAGTAGTTTATTGGAGATAAGTGTCTCACAGACTTTCTTGCCTTGGCTGGCTTCAAACCTTGATCCTCAGATCTCAGTCTCCTGAGTAGTTAGGATTATGGTTGTGAGCCACAGAACCCAGCTCCATCTCCCTTCATTTCTGTTAAAGAAAAATTATTCTCTTGTTTGGCACTAGTAGCTCATATTTGTAATCCTAGCTCTCAGGAGTCTGAGATCTGAGAATTACAGTTAACAGCCAGCCTAGACAGAAAAGTTCATGAGACTCTTCTTATCTCTAATTAAACATCAAAATGCTCAAAGCAGAGCTGTGGCTCAAATGATAGAGCACTAGCCTTGAGCACAAGAGCTAAGGGACAGCACATAGACCCTGAGTTCAAGCCCCAGCACCACAAAAAAGCTATTCCCCAGAAAAACTCTTCCCACCATTGCAATTATTCAATCATGCTTATTAATGAGTGGTAAAGAAATGTTTATTCAGGATCAGAATCATCAGGATCCATATAACAAATACTGAAATGGGATTCTGCAGTGGAGGAAAGAGTTTGGACTCAATTTCAAATATAGGGTAGCCAAATGGTAATTTATAGGCACAAAGAAGGGTATGTGTAGATAATGGATGAAAAATTACTAAGAGGAAATATCAGGTATAGAAGGATTCTAGAAAAATAGACATACCATGACTTTTGCTAGAGACAGGCCAGGGTTATTAGACATCCCCCTGAAGGTGGTAAGGTATTACAAACTTTATTAGAGAAGGGAGATTGCTCAGATATCATATAGGGGGGAATTCTGGCTTACCAGGTTTTTTACAAAACTATACTTCACAAGGAAATCCATAGATGGGCTGTCAGGAGCCTGCCTACATACAGTTTAGTCTCCAGAGAGCAAAGCAAGCAAACAAACAAATATCTCTTCCTGTGTGCTGGAAGAGGAGGAAGAGAATACTGGAAAGAAAACAAGATATCAATCTTAGTGATTGGTCCCCAGAAAAGAACTCTGAACTTCTCTAAATAAAAATGTGGGTTGGTAGGGTAATGATGTTGGTAGATTCTAGGTAAATTTTGGCATCCAACTATGGTTGGGTATGATGTCCTACTTCTTATTAGTCGCCCTATGGAACAGATGAAATGATGTAGCCTTGTTTCATTTTAATGGTTCTGGGATTGAAAGCAGGATCTCAATCATGCTAAGCATGCGTTAATAGCACTTTACAGAGTTTGGGATAAAAAAAGTGCTTTGGGTAGCACGAACAATTAAAGGGACATCCAAGAATCCGTTCAATTGCATACAACTTGCTCTCTCAACTTCTCATTTTATAGACTATACATAACTTATGCATAGTTAATAAACTAGAGCTATTTATAAAGAATATCTCTGAATCAAATATTTATGGAATGGTATATAAAGCAAGTTTAGAGAACTATAGGGGTTATTGCATAGCTGTATAATCATTCTGTTTTGTTTTATTTTGTTTTGCAATGATGGAGATCAAATTCAGATCTTTGTGCATGTTAGGTAAGGACTCTACCTGAGCTCCATCCACATCCTGCCATCAGTGTAGTAAGAGTCATAGAGCTGGCTGGGTGCCGATGGCTCAGGCCTGTAATCCTAGCTACTCAGGAGGCTGGTATTTGAGGATTGCAGTTCAAAGCCAGCTGGGGCAGGAAAGTGCGTTATCTCCAATGAACCACTCAGAAAACTGGAAATGGCACTGTGGCTCAAGTGGTAGAGTGTTAGCCTTCAGCCGAAGAGCTGAGGGACATCACCCAGGCCCAGAGTTCAAGCCCCACAACCAGAAAAAAAAAAAAGAGTCATAGAGCTGGATACTAGGGGCTCACATCAGTAACCCTAACTATCAGGAGGCTGAAATAATAAGGATCACAATTTGAAGCCAACCTGGGCATACATATGTGACTCCTTCTTAACCAATAGATGGGCATTGAAGTCCTCACTTGTTCTCATAATTATGACAGAAAGCCTCAAATAGGTGGATCAAAGTCCAGGCAAAGGCTTGCGTTAAAAGTAAGACCCCCCCCTCTCAAAATAAGTGCAAAAAGGGCTGGAAGCAGGGTTCAGTGGTAGAATGTCTGCCCTGCATCAAGCATGAGATCCTGAGTTCAAACCAGTACTACCAAAAAAAGTCATAAAAGGAAAAATTTAGACCAGAATGAAGTAAGAAGATTAATGGTTGGAAGAAAAACACACACTTGGTCATTAGTACAAATGAACCCCAAACCTCCACAAAAATCAGCCAAGGAAATAATAGGTCTTCAAAAGAATAACTTTTTAGTTCTGGGATCCCCTCTAGGTCAAGCTCAATCTTGCAAATATAAAAGTGTAGAAGCAGAAGGGCTTGGAAGGTGGCTCAGTGGTAGAGTACTTGTTTTGCATGCATGAGGCCCTGGCTTCAATTCCTCAACACCACATAAGCAGAAAAAGCTGGAAGTGGTGCTGTGGCTCAAGTGGTAGAGCACTAGCCTTGAGCTGAAGAGCTGAGGGGCAGCACCCAAGCCCAGAGTTCAGGCCCACAACCAACAACAACAACCAAAAAGAGTGTAGAAGTAGAAGAGTTAAACATGACAAATTGCAATTCCTTTTCTTTTTAACTGGTTATAGGCAAGGAGTGTTTCTTGTTAAGGCCCCTTTGTGAGTATGGAATGACTTCAGAAGGCCAAAGATCTGGGGAGAGTTACACTCCTAGGTTCTGCTTTTTTCATTCATCTACAGATAGCTTAAAAAAACCGACTCTAAGGGCTGGGAATGTGACTTAGTCATAGAGTGCTTGCCTAGCATGCATGAAGCCCTGGGTTCGAACCCTCAGCGTCACGTACACAGAAATAGCTGTGGTTCAAGTGGTAGAGTGCTAGCTGTGAGCTCAGAGAGGCTCAGGGACAGTGCCCAGGCTCTTAGTTCAAGCCCCAGGACTGACAAAAACAAAACAAAAAAACCCACTCTGAAATATAAATTTCCCTGTGAGAATCAACCATCAGGCTTGTGCTCTACCACTTGAGCCACAGCTCCACTTCTGGGTTATTTGGTGGTTAACTGGAGATAAAAATCTCACAGATTTTCCTTCCCAGACTAGCTGTGAACCAGGATCATTGTATCTCAGCCTCCTGAGTAGCTAGGATCACAGGCGTGAACCACCTGGCCCTGGCTTGTTTTGTTTTGTAGTGCTGGAGATAGAACCCAGACTTTGCAACACAAGGGCTGTAACATTGAGCTAAACCCCCAGCTTGTTAAGGACAAAACCCTACAAATTAGAGGAATTTCCCAAGTGCCATGCCAAGAAATCACTGTGTGAGTGGGGAGAGGAAGGATAGACAAATACAGTTATAATCGTCAATGTACATAGGTGGCAATGGAACCAGGCAACTTGCGGGCATGAGTGGGGTTGGGAGAGACAGAGAATGATGGAAGGATGACATTGATCAAGATGTGTTGTACTCATAAACGGACGTGTTGAGTTGAAAATACAAAGCTCCAGTGCTGGATAAGGAATGTACTCATTACCTTGCTCATGTAACTGTCACCCCCTGTACAGTATTTTCACAATAAAAAGCATTAAAAAAGAAAACGCAAATATCTCTGTGTGTGTGTGTGTGTGTGTGTGTGCACGCGCGTGTGCACATGTAGGTACAAATATATGCAAGTCACCATGAAGTCTCTTCATCTTTACCTCTTGGCTAAGACTCTTGATTCATCACACCTTCTAAGTGCCTTGCAAAACTCAGCTTCTGAAGCATAACTATTTTGCTTGTTGCTAAGTAATTTTGTTATAAAGACTGCTGTTAGGAGAACACCTAATAGGATGGGGTTTGGAGACAGAACTTTCAGGAAGTAATTAGGTGTCAATGAGGTTATGAATAGGGCTTGCATGATGTAATTAGAAGAGATGCCAGAATGTGACCTCTCTCTCTCTCTCTCTCTCTCTCTCACTCACTCACTCACTCACACACACACACACACACACACACACACACACACACACACACACACACACACACACACTGTCTCACAGCCTCTCATTGTCTGACTGCCTCTCTTTGCCAGGACAGTATAATGTTGACACCTTGACCTTGGACCTCCAGCCTCTAGAACATTTCTGTTGTTTCTGCCTGTGATAGTCTGAGCTGACAGAAACAAACAAGTTGCACTTGTCAGCATGAAGATGTTTTCTGAATGTCAAGTGGTTATTGACCTGTAGTGTACTAGAATGCATTATGACTACCCTAAGCTACTACTTCTAACCCCTTAGCTATTCTCATGTTAGTACTGAAGCTGGGTATAGTCACAAAGAGACACTCATCATTATTGTTTATGAAGTATGGCTTAGAAAAGACCTGGGGCTATTGATGGTCAGGTTTTACAACACTGAGGTGGAGCTACTCTTTTTCATATGGCTCTCAGTGGGAGAGCTTGTATAAATCTTGCTTTTCTTCTCTCTGCAAATGCTCGCTCAACTCACAAGGCCCAACTCAAAAGTCCCTTCCCTGTGAGGCCTTTCCTGTGTGTCCTCTGTTGTTACAGTTTGGACCTTGAGGGTCTCCTGAAGGCCCATGTTTTACAGGATGGCCCCAGGAGATGGTTCTGTCCAGAGATGGTGAAACGTAGGCAGGGACCAATAGAAGGAATGAACAGTGTGGGAGGGCTCTGGAAGGGGAAATGGGGACTCTGTCTACTTCTCTCTCTGTTTCCTGGCTGCTATGAGGTATAAAACTGTATTAATTTACAATGTGATCCCCATCGTGATTCTCTGATTCCTGGCCTAAAGTGACAGGACCAACCAACCATAGAGAGAAACCTCTGAAACCATGGACCCACATGAATCTTTCCTCCTTGGGATCATTATTAAGACAAGTCAAACTTAAATGAATAAATAAATAAAAACAAGCATCACATGTTTTCACTTATGTGGAACCTACGTCTAAAATGATAGTGATAGCTGAGGATGATAATGAAATCTGAATATAAAACAAGGATTGCCTGTTGGTATCAGGGGGAGGGGAAGGGGAGAGGGTACTTGGGGGGTGAAAAGGATAGAAATGCAGACATACATCTATGATTATAGTTACATATATATAATATGTGTATTTAAATTCTTATTCAAAGCACACTGTACCCATCTATAAAAATCTCATAGTGCAGCTGGGCACCTCTGGATCATGCCTGTAATCTTAGCTATTCAGGAGGCTGAGATCTGAGGATCGCTGTTCAAAGCCAGCTGGAGCAGGAAAGTCTGTGAGACTCTTATCTCCAATAAACCACCAGAAAACTGGAAGTGGCACTGTGGCTTAAGTGTTAGCCTTGAGCTGAAGAGGTGAGAGATAGTGTCCAGGCCCAGATTTCAAGCCCCACGACCGACAAAAACAAACAAACAAACAAGACTCACAGTACAACTCCCTTGTTATTAATATAACACATCTTTTTTTTTTTTTTTTGGTCATGGGGCTTGAACACAGTTTTTCTTGCCCAGGCTGGCTTTGAACCATGATCCTCAGATCTCAGCCCCCAGTAGCTAGGATTACAGGTGTGAACCACCAGCACCCGATTACATCTTTTAACATTAATGAAAATAAAAAGAATCTTTCCTTTTTTAAGTTAATTTTTTCCTCAGGTATATTTCCCATAGCAATGAAAAGCTAACATACATCCTTTATTCTCCTCCTTCTCTATCACCTTCCTCTTTTGGACAATTAATTATGTGAGTACTATGTGTACTCACATAGTACTTTAAGCATCATTCTGTTGGGGTCTTTAACATATAATACGTGTTTTGCTTGGAGAACAACATTTGGTGAATTCTTCGAGAACATGACATGCATGCTTTGAAGCATGTGACACAAAGAATATATAATAGTCTTGATCCCAAAGGACCTAATGATCCAATAGGAGAGAAGCAGTAAATCCTAGCTGTGTGGTCCAGCCTATGGTTGGGGAATGGGTAATACTTGAAGAACACATGAGATACTTCACCCAGCAGTAGGTGAGCTAGATGTGATTTCTATAAAAATGTTTGAGCTGCATCTTTGATGGTAATTGGAGTTTTTCAACTGTCAAGGGAAAGGATATCTCTCAGTCCCAGAGGCATAAAGGAATATGGTCGATTCAGTGCACCATGAACAAGCTGTATATTATAGGAACAAGAAATGTGTAGGAGGGAAGCTGCATTGGTGGTTCCCAATTATGCTATTTGCTACTCAGGAGGCTGACATCTAAGAATGAATGTTGAAAGCCAGCCTGAGCAGGAATGTTTGTGAGACTCTTCTGTCTGACGAATCAGAAAAAAACCAGAAGTAGAAGTGTGGCTCAAGTGGTAGAGTGCCAGCCTTGCGTGAATAAGGGATAGCACCTAGGCCCTAAGTTCAAGCTCTTGTATTGGCAAATGCACACAAAAATATGTAGGAAGGAGATGAGAGATGAGGATAGAGAGAGAAACTGGGAAAAAATGGGAAAGGTCTCAAGAGGCATGCTAAATTATTTTCCAAGAGCATTTGTGCAGTGCCTGACATCGCGCTCTGACTGTCACATTGTTGTTTGCTCTAAGGCAGAGACTGTTTACAATTGATTCAGAAATCAAAAGGCACACTCAGAATTGTTTGGCATTAGGCTTGTTACATTGACAACTCTGCTTTGAGACAGAAAAATCAATGTTGAAGGCCGAAATTTTCTGTTTTTAAGTTCAAAGATCAATGACATAAATAGGAATGGCAGATGAAAGGGAAGATAAGTAAGGTTGTATAGCTTGGACATAATATTCCTTATTACTTTTCTGAGATCTTCTATATTTTTAGAATACTAATTGCTAGAAATGGATTTCTTAGTCTGGGACTTACTGAGTCTTTTTTTTTTTCTTTTGTCTGGGGCTTGAACTCTGGGCCTGGATGCTGTCCCTCAACTCAAGGTGAGCGCTCTACCACTTGGGCCACAACGCCACTTCCAGTTTTCTGGTGGTTAATCAGAGAAGATTCTCACAGATCTTCCTGTTGGTTTGAACCATGATCATCAGATCTCAGCCTCCTGAGTAGCTAGGATTACAGGTGTGAGCCACTGGTGCCTGGCTTAAGTCTTTTGAGCTTCATAAAATATCTTGAAATTTTAGACAAAAACTTGAGCACCAGTGTATTTCATTGTTTACCTAGGGAAAGTGGTTTAGATGTTTCTTAAGTTTTAAAAAGTACTTGGCTCCCAAAAGGCTAAAATCTACTGCTTTCTGTTATAGACAACTGAAGCAAAAGAATAAAGAGACAACACTGTTTAGATATTGCATTTAGATTAGTCATAGTGGGAACTTCTTCTTCCTCTTCTTCTTCTTCTTCTTCTTCTTCTTCTTCTTCTTCTTCTTCTTCTTCTTCTTCTTCTTCTTCTTCTTCTTCTTCTTCTTCTTCTTCTTCTTCTTCTTCTTCTCTTCTTCTTCTTCTTCTTCTTCTTCTTCTGCTGCTGCTGCTGCTGCTGCTGCTTCTGCTGCTGCTTCTTCTGCTGCTGCTTCTTCTTCTGCTGCTTCTGCTTCTGCTGCTTCTGCTTCTGCTGCTTCTTCTGCTTCTGCTTCTTCTTCTTCTTCTTCTTCTTCTTCTTCTTCTTCTTCTTCTTCTTCTTCTTCTTCTTCTTCTTCTTCTTCTTCTTCTTCTTCTTCTTCTTCTTCTTCTTCTTCTTCTTCTTCTTCTTCTTCTTCTTCTTCTTCCTCTTCTTCTTCTTCTTCTTCTTCCTCTTCTTCTTCTTCTTCCTCTTCCTCCTCCTCTTCTTCCTCCTCCTCCTCCTCCTCCTCCTCCTCCTCCTCCTCCTCCTCCTCCTCCTCCTCCTCCTCCTCCTCCTCCTCTTGCTCTTCCTCTTTCTCTTCTTCTTCCTCCTCCTCCTGCTACTCCTCTTCTTCCTCCTGTCCTCCTCCTCCTTCTGTTCTTGAACTCAGGGGGACAGAGTGTTATCTCTGGGCTTATTAACTCAAGGCTGGTGCTCCACCACTTAAGTCACAGCTTCAGTTTGGGCTTTTTGGTGGTTAATAATCAGCGCAGGCTGGCTACAAACTTTGATCCTCAGGTTTCAGTCTCTTGAGTAGCTAGGATTACAAGTGTGAGCTCATAGTGAGAATTTCTTATTAGAGGAAATAATTAATAATACAGGAAATGAATCTCCAAATCCCAGTGGTTTCTAATAACAGTACTTTATGTCTTGCTGACCTTGAAGATCAAAGCAGTTGTTAGTGGGGGTGAGGAAGATGAGGGCTGAGTGTCACCGTGTGTGAGTCTGCTGTGTGCAGTCATTTGAGATGGCTCTACCATGTTCAACATGTCCCCTCAAAGCTCTCGGACCTCCTCTAGGTGATGTACAGAGGGAAATGAGAATGGATAAGGGGAAACCCCTCTCCCGTGCCTGCATAGAGCACATTTCACTCACAAGAACTGGCCATATGGTTCCACTTTGGATGTAAGAGAATTGGAAAACACCAGTATCTAAAGTGCACAAAAAGATGAAATGTATTTGGTGAGTAGCTGGCTAGGGTCTACCATGAGGATTTTTTTTTTTTTTAGAATTTTTTTTTTGTGTGAAAATACCATACAGAGGGGTTACAATTACATGGGCAAGATAATGAGTACATTTCTTATTAAGCATTGTTGCCTCTTCCTTTGTTTCCCCTTCCCATCCCTTCTCATACCCCCTCCTCACCCCCCCAACCTGGATCCTCCCCTCCCTCCTTCCCTCCTCCCCCAAGTTGTAAAGTACCTTTTTTGGCCTAACGATTTGAACATCTCATTGTTGCAATGGGTCCACCTGTATCTCTATTTAAATGATTTGTTTTTTCCCTTGCCCTCCACAAATTATGCCAACATCAAATACAGTGAAAGCAAGGGTTATACCGTTGGAGAGGGACTTACAAAGCAACAAAGAAGTCATCTTATAAATATATTAGAAACAAATGCATGAAAGCAAAAACATTTGAATACTTATCTTGGGGTCATTTCACCTAACATCAAACCATGAGGATTTTTAAAACTTGCTGGATTGTTTGGTCTAGTTCTGAATGAAAAAGAGGGACTGAGATAGATATTCTTTCTCAATGGCTTTCCTAGAATTATAAGATTTTTTTTTTTTTTGGTTGGTCGTGGGGCTTGAACTCTGGGCCTGGGTGCTGTCTCTCAGCTCTTCAGCTCAAGGCTAGTGCTTTACCACTTGAGCCACAGCACCACTTTCAGTTTTCTGGTGGTTAATTGGAGATAGGAGTCTCACGGACTTTCCTGCCCAGGCTGGCTTTGAACTGCTATCTTCAGATCTCAGCCTCCTGAGTAGCTAGGATTACAGTCATGAGCCACTGGTGCCCGGCACAAGTAAGATTTTAAAAATTAATCAATTGTTAAAGCTCTTGTTTGCTTGTTTTGTTTTGTTTTCAATCAAAGCAGTTCTCTACCATATGAGCTACCCCTCAATTTCTAGCTTTTTGCTAGCTAATTGGTGATATGAGTCTCATGAATTTTTCTGCGGTAGCTGGCTTTGAAGTGAGATCCTGAGATCTCAGCCTCCTAATTAGCTAAGACTACAGGCATGAGATGACAGCTCCTAGCAGGACTTTTTAAAAATCACAACCTCAAGAATTCTCTGTTTCATCCACATTCTCAAAGATGATCACCTACCCCACTTATGATTCTGATGGAAAAGAAGATTAGGCCCTGAGACTTGAACATGAAGACATTTTCTCCTTGATATTAATTTATGTATTGAAGAGAGCCAACATAACAGTCTTTTGAGGCTGAGTGTATTTTGTTGTCAAATAAGATTTACATCCTGCTCTCGTTCTGATAAGCTTCTTCTAAAGCATTAGTCCAAGAGCTCATTAATTCAAAGTACAGAAGCAGTCAATTCCAGAGCAGCCGGATGCAAAGATCAAGTTATGTAGATCATCTAAGAACTGGAGCATATTAAAATGCTACTTTTTTGAGAGACATTTTCAAGTAACTACTTTAATCATATAGAATTTTGCTAATTAAGCAGCCAATTTAAATGCCAACTCTACTAACTGGGTTTAGAGTTACATTTAGTTGTAATTGTTTCTGTTCTCTAAAAATATGCATAAGAGCTTTTTAATTTTAATTCCCTATTTTACGCAGCAGTTAACTCTCCCACGCAGTCATGTCCAACTAATGCAGAAGCAGAAATAGGTGCATGTTGAGGGTACCATTTCTGTTTTTAGCTTAAAATTTTTTTTTAATCTGATAAACTGCTTAGATCAAATTCTACTTTAATGTACCTGACCAGTCTCACAAAAGCCATGTAGATAATATGGTCTATATGATGAATGTAATTGTAATTATATTCTGATCTTAAATAGCTTCTGCCAGAATTAGTGGTTCTTGCCTGCAGTCAAGAAGCTACTCAAGAAGCTGACATCAGAGGATTGCAGTTCAAAGCCAGCCTGCGCAGAAAAATCTGTTAGGCCCTTATCTCCAATTAACAAGCAAAAAGCAATTGATGGAGGTACGGCTTGAGTGGTAGAACACTAGCCTAAATGAAAAAGCCATGTGAGTGTGTGAAGTCTGAGTTTGAGCCCTAGCACGGGCATATATACACTCACAAGAAAAGCTCTCTTTTAAAAAGTCTCATCTCTTCCTCTGAAATGCTATGTCAGTTTATTGTCTGTCTCTGACTTCATTATGTGTGTGTGTATGGGGGGGGTCCTTCATTTCAAAACTGATGGCTTAGCTGGGTGACAGTAGGCCAACCACTGTACATCATAGAGCTTCAATTATTGGCAAATTGACACTGAAATGTTCTGACCTGTGACACTGAACTGTTTGTGGTATTTTAAGTTCACCTCAGCATTCTTCAAAGCTCTTCTCTTGCTGTTCCTTCTGACTAGAATGCCCTTCCCGCCTTCCTTCTTTCTTTCCTTCTTTTACCCTCTTTCTCTCTCTTCCTTCTTTTCTATTGTTGTTAGGATCATAACGCTGGGATTGGACTCAGAGCTTTGCACATGCTGAGTACCTGCTTTGCAACTGAGATCCATCCCTAGCCACCCCCTTTCTCCACCCCGAAATGTCCAGTCTAATTGTATAGCCCTACCTGGCCTCAGATTCATGATCTTTCCATCTCAGCCCTCTCCAGTACATGGATTACAGGTGTGAATCACCATGCTTGGCTCTTTTTAATTTTATTTTCAAAGTCAGGTCTGCTGATATATAATTTACATACAATGTATTCTTTCTTTATTGTAAAGGGTATGTACAGAGGGGTTACAGTTACATAAGTAAGGAAATGAGTACAACAACCTATTCTTCCTAGACATAGATATGGGTATGATTATTGACAAAGGTATGTAATCACCACTTACTACAGATAAAGGAAAGTTTCCTTGTGTCCCCGTGTAATCCCCCATCATAGTCTGTCTAGTTATCCTATTCTCAGCCACTGATCTGATCTCAGTGTGTATGGTTTTGCTCTTTCCAGAATGTCATATAAATGGAATTGTACTCTTACCCTCTTGTGTCTGGCTTCTTTCACTTAGCAAATGATTTTTGAGAGATAGTCAGGGTGTTTCATAGATCAGTAGCATGTGTCTTTTTTATTATTTAGTAATTACTTTACATGGATATACTATGTGCTATATATACATTCACTAGTTTGAGAAAAATTGAATTATTTTCATATTTTATTTTATGCATATATATGTCAGTCCTGGGGCTTGAACTCAGGGCCTGGGTACTGTCCCTGAGCCTCTCTGTGCTCAAGGCTAGTGCTCTACCACTTGAGCCATAGCACTACTTCTAGCTTTTTCTGTTTATGTGGTACTGAATAATAGAACCCAGGGCTTCAGGCATGCTAGGTAAGCATTCTACCACTAAGCCACATTCCCAGCCTTACATATTTATGTATAAATATTTGTATGGACATATATTTTTGTTTCTCTTGGAAAAATTCCTAACAGAGAGATTGCTAGATCATAACATAAATATATGTGTGTGCTGGGTGCCAATGGCTCACACTTGTAATCCTAGCTACTCAGGAGGCTGAGATCTGAGGATTGTGGTTCAAAACCAGCCCAGGCAGGAAAGTCTGTGAGACTCTTATCTTGAATAACCCACTCAGAAAATGGGAAGTGGTGCTATGGCTCAAGTGGTAGAGTGCTAGCCTTGAGCTGAAGGGCTAAGTGTTTGTTACAGGTAACTTTATAACTCATATTCTTTTTCAGAGTGCTTCACTATTAATACTCCCACCAATACTGTTGAAATAGTAGCTGTATAATGTATGTGAGTCCAGTTTCTCTGTACCCTTGCCAGAAAAGTCATTCACTCTGTTGTTTGCAGTCATACAGAGAGATCTACATAGTTATGTAGTAAAGCTCCTGTCCAAGAGCCTGGGAGGAACTGTGGCTGGCCCAAACCCCTGGGACTAAGCTTAGAAGTTGATTCTTCAGCCTCTGATGTGCTTTGAGATGAGTACGGCCCCTATGACCATATGGCTGCCACCTCCTGAGCCATCTTGATTCCAAATCATTGAACTAAGATGTTCTTAGAATTCTGACTTCAGAAACTTAGTGTGATGAAAGGGACATGAGACTCAAAGGAGGTGTCAGGTCTACATAGAGAGTTTTGTGTGCCATGTACTTTAGGCCAGAGATTCTAGCTCTGTTTCTGCACCTGTATTCAGAATGTCTCTGTCTCAAACGATAGAAATTCTCATAACAGGATTGATTTTAAAAGTATAGTATTTGGAAGGTTGTGAGAAAGGACTCTATACTGAAGTAACAATGGTATTGATTTCTTTCCCTGTTGTTATTGATGACAATCCTTCTATCTTTTATGATATCCTGTTTGCTTGGTGATTCTTTGTTATACACAAGTTTTATGTCTTTTTCCTCTTGGAATCCAACTTTAGTGTTTCAATGCATGAATGACTCAAGTTAAAAACAACTGCAAGGAAGAATGAGCTGGGAGAGCTAAATATGGCACAGGTGACCTTTGAATCTGATCAGATGCAGAGAAGAGAAAGTGGGGCAACCTTTGCTCCCTGTTCCCATCTGTCCCCATCTCCTTCCAACTCAGCCAGAGCTCAGCAGTGAGAATGATTATAGTGGAAGATTGAACACTTGTTGGCATAATGTTTGTGACTAACATGACTCAGTCTCCCTCCCTCTTTCTTCGTGTGTGTGTGTGTGTGTGTGTGTGTGTGTGTGTGTGTGTGTGTGTGTGTGTGTGTGTGTGTGTGTTGGTACTTGGACTTGTACTCAGGATCTGAGTGCTGTCCCTTAATTTTTTTTTTTTGTCGGTTGTGGGGCTTGAACTCTGGGCTTGGGTGCTATCCCTCAGCTCTTCAGCTCAAGGTGAGTGCTCTACCGCTTGAGCCACAGTGCCACTTCTGGTTTTCTAGTGGTTTATTGGAGATAAGGGTCTCACGGCCTTTCCTGCCCAGTTTAGCTTTGAACTGTGATCCTCAGATCTCAGCCTCCTGAGTAGCTAGGATTACAGGTGTGAGCCTCCAGCACCCGGCTAGTCCCTTAACTTTTTTGCTCAAGGCTGGCACTATAATACTGGAGCCATACCTCCACTTATGGCTTTTTGCTGGTTAATTAAAGAATCTCACAGACTTTCCTACCTGGGCTAATTTTGAACCTTAATCTTTAGATCTCAGCCTCCTGAGTAGCTAAGATTATAGGTGTGAGCCACTGGTGCTCAGCTCCCTCTTTCCTCTTAAAACATATTTTCCATTCTCTCCTCTGACATCACCCCCCTTCCCCCGCCACACCCAGAATCCTGAGGCTTGAACCTCTGAGCCTGGGCACTGTCCCTGAGTTCCTTTTGCTCAAGGAGCCACCTTGTTGCTTTGGGCTTTTTCTGTGATTTAATTGGAGAAAAGAGTCTCAAAGACTTTCCTGCCTGGGCTGGCTTCGAACCACAGTCCTTAGATCCCAGCTTCCTGAATAGCTAAGATTACAGGTGTGAGCCATTGCTGTCTGGCATATTTTCCATTTTTTAATAGCTGAGATTTTTAGGCCAGTCCTTCTTTCTCATTGGAAACATGAGGTTCTGGATACCCACACCAAAAGCATCATTCATCAGAAGCCTACTTCCCTTAATAAAAGGGCACTGACTTCCTACCAAGCTCTTTCCTGTCTTCAAAACTGTACTTAGCTATTGATGTGAACAAAGAGGAGAATGGGCAGGGTTCTGAGTGCACCCTTACCTTTCACCAGCCTTTTAGGATGTAGGTCTGTAGGCAATGTTCTGCAATATCCAATGTCTCCTAAGGTTTGCCCTTAAAATCATAGTAAAAAGTCTTTTTGGTATTCATTCCTTCTAGCTATGTTGCATGATAAACATAAGTGAAGCACTCTAACAATACAATTGCTTTTTTTCTATTTTTTTTTCACAATACCCACTTCTTTGGTGAAGCCTTTCATTGATAGTCCATTACTGACAGGTTTCTGAAATAGAAGTGGGAGGAGACATGTACAAAGCGAAAAAGAATGGGAAAGTATTCAACAAATTATTTTTCACCTGTGAGATTTTTCTTCCCTTTCTCCACAGCATAATATGTCTAGTCTATTGACAGTTCTGTCCAGAGGAAGATTATGTATAATTGTACCAGCAGTTTCTTTATCTCTGAGGGTTCAAATGACAGAGAGTGTTAGCCTGAGACACAGGATGT
Organism: Dipodomys merriami; assembly: GCF_024711535.1. Taxonomy (NCBI): domain Eukaryota; kingdom Metazoa; phylum Chordata; class Mammalia; order Rodentia; family Heteromyidae; genus Dipodomys; species Dipodomys merriami. The sequence continues at coordinate 49,981,078 of NW_027206401.1, forward strand.
TTGCATTATTGATTAGGTCACACTGTTCTGATGGAATCAGTAGAGAACATGTTAGGCTTCTTTGCATGTGTCAAGTGAACCTGCCTGCTGTCTGTCAGTTCTGGGGAGATCTGCACTATATGTGTTGGACATCACGTTTCAGGTTATTCTTTCTGACTGTCAATCAATCACCTTCCCTTCTGCTCTGATTAAAAACCTTATCTCAACCAAGAAAATGCTGCCTGTTTCTGCGTTTGTGACCAGAGGAAAGTTGTTTCTGTGCTTTGGGCTATGTTGATCATGGATTTCTACTGTTGTATGTGGTTCATCTATTTGTGGGCAGTGAGGCTCACGTAGCTGAACAAATGACTTTACCATTTTCAATTTAGTTATGCCACAGGGGCCGTTGAAGATGAAAACAAATCATACTGCTCTCTACCTACATTTCTGGCATACTGAGACAATACAATCATGGTTCTCAAGCTTTGGCAGATAAAATATAAATTTCCAGCTCAACTAAGATTTTCCACCCTGGGTCCACAAGGGACCCAGGAATCTGTATGTTAAACTAAGCTCTGGTAATTGTGTGTTAAGCTGAATCAGGGAACTCACTTGCTTTCCTTCTTTTAAAATTTTGTCAGTCATGGGGTTTGAACTCAAGGCTTGTGTGCTGTCCTTGAGCTCTTTTGCTCAAGGCTAGAGCTCTACAACTTTGAGCCATGGTGCCACTTCCAATGTCCTGGTGGTTAGTTAGAGTCTCTCGGACTTTCCTGCCCTGGCTAGCTCCAGACCATGATCCTCAGATCTCAGCCTCTTGAGTAGCTAGGATTATAGATGTAGGCCACTGGCTTCTGGCCATGGATCTCACTTTTCTTTCTTCCTTTCTTTCTTTCTTTCTTCCTTCCTTTCTTTCTTCCTCCCTTTCTTCCTCCCTCCCTCCCTCCCTCCCTCTCTCTCTCTCTCTCTTTCTTTCTTTCTTTCCTTCCTTTCTTCCTTCCTCCCTCCCTCCCTCCCTCCTCTCTCTCTCTCTCTCTCTCTCTCTCTCTCTCTCTCTCTCTCTCTCTCTCTCTCTTTCTTTCTGTACATCATGGGGCTTGAACTCTGGGCCTAGGTACTGTCCCTCAGCTCAAGGCAAACACTCTACCACTTGAGCCATAGTACCACTTCTGGTTTTCTGGTGGTTTATTGGAGTCTCATGGATTTTTCCTGCCTGGGCTGGCTTTGAACTGGATCCTCTGATCTCAGCCTCCTGAGTAGTTAGGATTACATGCATGAGCTACAAGCATCTGGCAGATCTCACTTTCTTTAAAATTTATTTTTTGCCAGTCCTGAGGCTTGAACTCAGGGCTTAGGCACTGTCCTTCTTTTGCTCAAGGCTAACACCCTACCACTTGAGCCACAGCGTCACTTCCAGCTTTTACTGTTTATGTGATACTGAAGAATCGAACCCAGTGCTTCATTCATGCTAGGCAAACACTCTACCACTAAGCCACGTTCCCAGCCCAGAACTCACTTTTGAGAGACACAGCTGTATGATATTAGTCAAGTGAATATTAGGAGATATGGGTTTTAGTAGCTTCTGAGAAGCAAAAGGGAGTGTTGACCATAAATCCCCATCCCAGTGTTTCAGACTGTTAATGACATATAAATATACTTTATGCCTTTGATTATGCAGTTTGGTTATTATACCTGACAGAGAGAAAATATATAGTGAAATCTAATAAGCATCTTAACAAATGAAAAGCATTTCATACAGCTATTAATATGGACCCCTATAGATAGTAATATGGATCCCCAGATTATTAAAAAGTAGATCTCCAAGTATTGTATTTGGGAGTGTAATAATATTTCCAAATCAGTGAAGAAAAAAGGATTATCTATACATAATGCTACAGATATGGGCTTGCCATTTTGATTTACAGAAACAAGATTTTCCACTTTCTCCTTCTCCTCTTCTTCCTTTTTTCTCCTCCTTCCTTTTCTTTGTGCTATTCTTCAGCTTTCTTGCTCAAAGCTGCCACTCTACCACTTGAACTACAACTCTCTATTCAGTTTTTTGGTGATTAATTGGAATTTCTGGCCTGGGCTGCCTTTGAATGGGGTCCTTAGATCTTAACCTCCTGAGTAGCTAGATTTACAGGCATGAGTCCTTGGTACTTGGCTTCTCTATTTCTTATGTTACCCAACACAGGGCCAGTAGCACATCCCATGGAAAAAAGAATGTCTGAGAGATGAGTGTTGGGAATAAAGAGTTTTATTCAGTGGCTAAGAAGGAAGAAGAGGAAGCTTTCAACTACAGGGGTATTGAGGCATTATAATAGGTATAGAACAGGAATAGTGAGGGGTAGAGATAGGCAAAAAAAAAAAAAAAAAGAGGGAAGGGGGAGAAATGTTCACATTCTTTCCTGGAAAAGGTAGCCAGGGACTCAGGTGCCACCTCTTCCCCTTCCTTTCATGGTCTGGTGGCTGGGAGATATCTTTAGTTTTCAAGGGTGAGGGGAAAGATTAGGTGGGTCTAGGTCAAGTTAACCCTGCACTAAGGTTCTAGACAAAACATTTCTCAAATGACCAACGTTTTTACATGCAGAACTGAACTGAATTTGAGCCAAAGACAACAAAGGGACAGCCACATTATGAAGTCTGAAACACTAAGCTTTCTTCTTGTTCTATTCCAGCCAGCCATCATATATCTTCTGGTCCAAAGGAAGAATCAGTCAGCAAAATTAAACTTCAGGTCCTTGAGAAGTATCAATCAATCTCATAACCCATGTGGCAGAGGTAGTAGAAAATTAACAATGTATTATGTAGATGTGTGACTTCCAAATTTAGTGAGTTTTTGAAATCAATTACTAACAAGTGAAACTAAAGGGTTATTAAGGATTTTCTGCTGTAAGATCAAGGGAGAGAAATTCCTTAGGAAAAGATTGTGATTCTCCTCTGACAGACTGCCTGACATCTGAGTTGATTCTGAGGTCTTACCAAGAGTGTTTTGTAAGACATAGCTTTTACTTTTGTAACACTTATGCTTCAAATAAATTGCATATGAATATAAACCAAAGATAAAATCATACACCTTCTAAGATCAAATATGGATACTTTTTTTTAATGTCATTGTATTCAATACAACTTGCAAGTCAAAAAGTAAAATACAGATGAATTTGACTATATAAAGATACTGTAAAAAGTCTGATAGGAGTCAAAAGCCAAAATTAAAGATCAAAACTTTAAAACTTGAGAGTTTTGAACAGCCCACAGGAAAAAAGTTTGAAATACTTTGTAATTTGTGAGGTGATGTCCAGCCTTACTCAAAACTGAATAAATGTAACTAAAAATAAGGTACTCTTTTTCACCTAATAACTTCATAAAATATTAACATATCTCATGAGACCAGCTTTGGGAAAGGGTAGAAAAGAGCACTTGAGCAATCTCTATTCAAGTTTAAAATATTCATATTCTTTGATCCAGCAATTCCATTTTTAAAAACTTATTGTAGGGCTGATTATATGGCTCAGTGGTAGAGCTCATTTTTAGCAACTAGGAGATCTTGGGTTCGGTTTTTACACACAAATCAGTAAGTCAATAAATAGAAAAACGACATTCTAGAGATACAATTGTGCACATAATCAGAGTAAGGTAGTAATTTTAGTGTGTGTGTGTATGCCACTTTTGGGGCTTGAACCCAGGACCTGGGAGCTGTTCCTGAGTTTTTTTTTTTTGCTCAAGGTTCGCATGCTACATTCAAGCCACTGCTCTACTTCTGGCTTTTTTCCCTGCCCAGGCTGTTTTTGAGTTCTCAGATCTCAGCGTCCTGAATAGCTAGGATTAGAGGCATGCAGTGTTTTGACAGTAAGAAGCTGGCTATGATGCCAGTGATCTATGTGAAGGCTAGTCTCCTTAAAGAGACATGGGGAGAACAGCACAATATTGAGAAATGAGATAAAATGAGGAAGTGAGAGCCCCATTCTGGAAACATTTTCTTGCAAGGGGAATTCAAAACATGGAATGAGGAAACAGCCTTAAGCTTGCAAAGTGTTCCCATGAACAAAGTCACACTATGATCCGGGAAAGGAGAAACTAATCAGCAAGGCCCATGACATGGATGTCAGCCAATCAAATAACAAGTAGCTCAAACCAAGGTATAAAAAACTATATTCAATTGGTGCTTGCAATCCTAGCTACTCATGAGGATGCAATCTGGAAGTGCAATGTTCATAAACAACTGGGTTAGAAAAGTCCATGAGACTCCATCTCCAAAATCACCAGTAAAAAGCAGTGCTGGAAGTGTGGCTCAAATTGTAGAACACTAGCCAAGCAAACAAGTCAAGTGCACAAAGACTCTTGAGTTCAAACTCTGGCACAAACAAACACCCTACACAGAATCTTGCCTTGACACAGCTGTACTCCCTTGCCTAGCTGTTTACTATTTCCTCTAATGATTGTAGAGTCTCCCACTATGGCAAATTCTTTGACTAACCCTCAGCTCCAAAATTCTTGACTCTCTACCACCAAACTGTGTGATCAGTAATAGAGAGCTGGTTCAGTGAGTATTTTTGATAAATGAATGAGTCAAACTCAGTACATCCCATATTATATACAGACGTTCTCACACTGAACTACACATTAGCCTTTAGTTTAATTAATTGTCCATAATAACTTTGTGCTATTAAAAAATGTGGGTTAAGCTGGGTGCAGGTAACTCATACCTGTAATCCTAGATAGTTAGGAGGTTAAGATTTGAGAATTATGGTTCAAAGCCAGCCCCAGGCAGGAAAGTCTATGAGACTCTTATCTCCAATAAGCTACCAAAATAGCCAGAAGTCAAGCTGTGGCTCAAGTTGTAGAACACTAGCCATGCAAAAGAAGCTCAGGGAGGGCTGGGAATGTGGTTCAGTGGTAGAGCACTTGCCCTGTATACATGAGGCCCTGCCTGGGTTCGATTCCTTAGCACCACATAAGCAAACAGAAAAAAGCTGGAAGTGGCGCTGTGGCTCAAGTGGTAGAGCATTAGCCTTGAGCTGAAGAGCTGAGGGACAGCATCCATGCCCAGAGTTCAGGCCCCATGACTGGACCCCCCCAAAAAACCAAAACAAACAAAAAAAAAGAAACAAACAAAAAAGAAGCTCAGAGACAGTGCCCAGGCTCTGAGTTCAAGCCCTAGGACCAGCACCAAAAGAAAAAAAATGTGGGTTAGACTCACACATTTATATATAAAGAAGAAAAGCACACTGAAATATTTCTAGGCTTAAGAAGAAGAAAGAAAGGCACTGAACAATGTATTTGTTTCTTGGGCTTTCCTGTGTTTGCAGCAAAAGTCCAGAGCACATGTCTTTCCACACATAGAACATTTCTGAAAACATTAGGAATGTATTAAAAATGAATGCAACTGATAGCTTAAGTGGTAGCATGCCAACCTTGAGTAAAAAAAGAAAAGAAACAGAGCCTAGATCCCAAGTTTAGGCCCCAGTATTGGCATAAAAAAAAAAGAATACCTTTCAAAATGGAACTGAAGATTTTAGAGTAGAAGAAGACTTCTTTTTTCATTGTCTGCTTTTCTATTGCTTGAAACTCCAAAAATTGTATAACATATCTTTGTAATTGTTGAAGAAAAAAACTATTGGATACAGTAACAATTTTATGTATCTCAGCTCTTCTGATTACAACATGTTTGTGATAATCATACTTTGCTATTAGGAAGATCAAATTATGTTAATAAACCAAATAAAATAAACACAAAACATTTACAAATGTGGTTATTTAAAAAATTCAGTGAGTAAATGATGACTCTTCTTTAGGAAAAATTCTTGCATTTAGCACACGTTTTGCATACTTAATCATGTCTTGTGTCATAGGACTTTGCAAGGCAGGTGCTGACTTTTTCTCCATAGCATTGTGTGATTCTAGAACTTCATCTAGAAAAGGTTGTGAGTTGCCTTGAGTCAATTTTTAGCTGGTTTACTTTCTTTGTAATGGACACTTCAAATGTTAGCTTCTTGGGGGTAATTACAAAGGACTGAAAAATAGTGTTTATATCTTTCCTTCACCAATCCCACTGATATCAAATGGGAAAGAGAGAACTACCAGGAGGCTGACATCTGAGGATTGAGGTTCAAAGCCAGGCAGGACAGACAAATCTAAGAGACTCTGTTTTTTTTTTGGGGGGGGGGTCTGGTCGTGGGGCCTGAACTCTGGGCCTGGGCGCTGTCCCTCAGCTCTTCAGCTCAAGGCTAGCGCTCTACCACTTGAGCTACAGCACCACTTCCGGCTTTTTTCTTTTTGCTTATGTGGTGCTGAGGAATCGAACGCAGGGCCTCAGGCATACAAGGCGAGTGCTCTACCACTGAGCCACCTTCCCAGCCCCCTAAGAGACTCATATTTAATTAGCCAGCAAAAAAGCTGGAGGTGGAAGTGTGGTTCAAGTGGTAGAGCACTAGCCTTAAGCAAACAAGCTGAAGGACAGTGTTTAGGCTCTAAGTTCAAGTCCTAGTACCAGTGCTCACACCACACAAAAAACACTAAAAGGTAAAAATAAATTTTTGTTAAGTATTTCCCTCAACTATAAAAGTAATATGTGCAGGGCTGGGAAGCTAGCTCAATGGTAGAGCGCTTGCCTTGCATGCATGAGGCCCTGGGTTCGATTCCTCAGCACCACATAAGAAAAAAACTGAAGTGGCTCTGTGGCTCAAGTGGTAGAGCACTAGCCTTGAGCTGAAGAGCTGAGGGACAGTGCCCAGGCCCAGAGTTCAGGCCCCATGACTGGACCCCCCTCCCCCCCAAAAAAAGTAATACATGCAGATTGTAGGAAGTACAGAGTATAATTTATATTACATTATATTATCAGAAAGAAACTCTCTAAACTATGAGCACAAATAGTAAGCTTCCTCCAATTTTTGAATTTGTCCATTATTTTCGGGAGACTTTGGATGGAGATAAAGATTTATATATAATTGCCATATATATGGAGTATCTTCATATATATGTATACATATACATTCATATATGTATATTTACATATGTGTATCTACAACTAAAAACATTACTCATGAGTTGGAGGAATATGAGATTTGAGGAAGTGAGATCAAATTTGAAGAGATTGTTCGACAACACTTTGATATTATTCATATATCTTTTTTTTTTTTTTTTTTTGCCAGTCTTGGGTCTTGAACCCAGGGCCTTGGTACTGTCCCAGAGCTGTTTTGCTCAAGCCTAGCATTCTACCATTTGAGCCATGGCTCCACGTCTGGCTTTTTGGTGATTAAGTGGAGATAAGAGTTTCACAGACATATTTGCCTTAGCTGACTTCAATATCCTCAGATCTCAGTCTCTTGAATAGCTAGATTACAGGTGTTAGCCATCAGTCAGCACCCAGATTTGCTTGTTTTTTGACCACATGAATCTGCTAAGCTCTTTCCTATTTCTTTTTTTTTTTTTTGGTCCGGTCCTGGGCCTGAACTCTGGGCCTGGGCGCAGTCCCTCAGCTCTTCAGCTCAAGGCTAGTGCTCTACCACTTGAGCCACAGCGCCACTTCTGGCTTTTTTCTTTTTGCTAATGTGTGCTGAGGAATCGAACCCAGGGCCTCAGGCATGCAAGGCAAGCGGTCTACCACTGAGCCACCTTCCCAGCCCCTCTTTCCTATTTCTTTCCTGTTTGAATTTAAGCCAGTCACTGCAGAGCTGATACTAGTAGCAGATGGAAACAGGAATCTTTGAAAGCTCAAGATCTGTATATGGAAATGGTAGCCACAGCTGTGGCCCGGGGAAGCACATAAATTTTAGTGAGGCAGTGAACTTAGTGGATCCTAGGAGTTGGGTGTTCTAGACTTGGCAAGTCATACCTCATATATTTCCTGTTCAGCAGAGACTGAACGTTATAAAAATGAGGAAAACCTGCAGTCCTTAGTAGAACTTCCTTGTGTCTCTTTATGCAGCTTTATTAAAGCCAGATGCACATTAATTGTGTGTGTGTGTGTGTGTGTGTGTGTGTGTGTGTGTGTGTGTGTCGGGTGTGGTGCCTGCACTCTGGGCCTGAACACTGTCCCTTAGCCCTTCAGCTCAAGGCTAGCGCTTTACCACTTGAGCCACAGCACCACTTCCACCTTTTTCTGTTTACGTGGTGCTGAGGAATCGAACTCAGGGCCTCATGCATGCAAGACAAGCACTCTACCATTGAGCTACCTTCCAAGCCCAAATATTCATTTTTAAAAGTCTAAATAGTTATCTTTTGTGTTTCTATTTCCTACTGGAAAATTATTGTTAGCCCGGAAGGGCTCCATATCTATTATCTGGAGTTGTGGCTCTTCTTGTTTTATGAAAACATCAGGTACTTAGCTAATTAACTGTGATACTCTTAGAGTCTTGTTTATAGGAAAGTGTCAACTTTCAGGATGTTATGTGTAGACCTGGATAAAATTACATAGAAAATGACCGAATCTTCTTCTTTTCATAAGCTGACCTTTCAGGCACCACCACCCGAAGATGGCTCAAAACAAAAAATGATCTTAGGATTGAAACAAGATAAGATCAAATTGAAGTCATGGCAATTACACCAAGTACCATTCAATCATTGGATGGAATTTACTGTTGATCCCTGGGCTTAGATGCAAGGGGGAGTGTGCAGTATTTATTACTCTGCTGGTATAAAAGACAGAGGAGGACTTTATTAACTGCAGTTACTGGGAAATCACAAGAAGAAATTAAAATTCCTCTTCAGATCCACAATCAACTGCCCTGAATACATCCTGCACAAAAGTCCAGAGAAAGGTAATACAAATAAAATAATGTGAGTAAAGTATTTGAGAAGAAATGGGGGGTGGGTGGGAATGTTTAAAGTCTGTGCAGAAAGGTTAGTAAAAAAAAAAAAGAGAGAGAGAGAGAGAAAAGCAGGTATTCTTTCCAGCTCTCATGATGGAAGTAGAAGGAAGTCTGAAAAATTGTGATCTGTTATCATAAGCCTAAATGTTATCTAACAGAAGTCAGAAATCAAATGTCTCCTGCTGAGGTACCAAGTGTCTGTGTGCCTCTAATTTTTTTTCTTGAGAATTACTGTATGCAGCTTGAATGACATTGTTGTAACTAGCTTCAAAGGACCAGGCAGAGGGCAAGTAGACATTATGTAAGTGGTCAATACTGTCTTATTATGTTTTTGAATGATGTAGAACTGTAGCTTCAAGTTGGCCAGCGGTACAGTAGCCTACTTGGTCATATATTCTGATTGCATTTTGGATAAATGCACCCACGAAGACATTGAATACTAACACTAGGATTTCTTGAATACTGTTTCCTTAATGGCTGGTAGTGTTTCTCTAACTATTGCTGATGACCTTGCAGTGATAAGTTACTTGCCCAAGTCTGATGGGGATAATTCTGATGAATTTCTGGAAACATTTTCCCCACTTAAAAAAAAATCAATTACTGTTTTTTTTTTTGTTTTTTTTTTTTTGTATCCATAGGTCCCACAGCCTTGGATTCAACAAATTTCAAATTAAAATATTTTGACATTATTTTCAAAACAAAGTATAACAAATGTTTGTATTACATTTTTTTCCAGTCCTAGGGTTTGAACTCAGAGCCTGGGCACTGTCCCTGGGCTTCTTTTGCTCAAAGCTAGCACTCTACCACTTGAGCCACAGCGCCACTTCTGGGTTTTTCTGTTTCTGTTTTACTGAGGAATTGAACCCAGGCCTTCATGCATGCCAAGCAAGCACTCTACTACTAAGTCAGATTCCCAGCCCTATATTACATTTAAATTACATTATAAATTGTAAGCAATCTGGAGATAACTTAAGTGCATAGGAGGATGTGTCTAGGTCATAAGTAAACATAACATGTTATGTAACAGATGAGCACTGACTATCTTAGCAAAACAAAAAATCTACAGATACTGAGGGATTGTTGTAGTTTTAGTTATATTAGCTGTAGCTGAAATGGTGACTGGTTCAGAAACTGAGATTAGAAAGCCAAAGTATATTTTTTCCCTCTGTACTGGTGTTGAAGGATAAGAGCACATAAAATTTTAGGCTTAGCCAGGCACCCGTGGCTCACATCTGTAATTCTAGCTACTCAGGAGGCTGGGATCTGGGGACCATGGTTTGAAGCCAGTCCAGGCAGGAAAGCCTATGAGACTCTTATCTAATAAACTCCAATAAACTACTCAGAAAAAGCAGGAAGTGGTGCTGTAGCTCAAGTGTAGACATGGATAGCACCCAGGTCTTGAGTTCAAGCCCCAGGACTGGAAAAAAAAAGTTTTAGGCTTAATCCAGAGTATCCACTGGCCATATAGAAGCTCATTCATACACACACACACACACACACACACACACACACACACACACACACACACACACACACACACGTGCCCATACTGAGGCCTAAACTTTGTTCTCTCAGGTTTTTTTCTCAAGGCTGTTTTCTACCACTTAAGCCACAGCTCTACTTTTGGCTTTTTTTTTTTTTTTGCTGGTTAATTGGAAATAAGACTCACACAAACTTTGCTCTCTGGGCTGGCTTCATACTATGACTTCAAGGCGGGTGACAGTGGCTCACACCTGTAATCCCAGCTACTCTGGAGACTGAGCTCTGAGGATTGTGGTTCAAAGCCAGCCCGGGAAGGAAAGTCCATGAGACTCTTATCTCAAATAACCATCAGAAAACCGGAAGTGGTGCTGTGGCTCAGGTGGTAGAGCGTTCACCTTGAGCTGAAGAGTTGAAGGACAGCACCCAGGCCCAGAGTTCAAGCCCCATGACCAAAAAACAAAAACAAAAACAACAAAAACCCCAAAACACCCCCCCCCACAAAACTATAATCCTCAGATTTCAGCCTATCGAGTTGCTAGAATTATAGACATGAACCACTGGTGCCCAGCTAGGCTCTACAATTTTTTTCCTACTCAGAAGTAATATATTTTCCATTAGGAGCGGAATCTTTTTAACTTTCCAAGATATCTCTTAATTACTCAATTTAATGCCAATTCAATTATTCAAAATATGAGCACCCAAATTGCATTATTATATTTTGCTATTTTCTTGAATTGTTTTAAAAAGTCAAGAGTAGGGCTGGGAAGGTGGCTCAGCAGTAGAGTGCTTGCCTTGCATGCATGAGGCCCTGGGTTCGATTCCACAGCACCACATAAGCAGAAAAAGCTGGAAGTAAGGCTGAGGTTCAAGTGGTAGAGCGCTAGTCTGCAGCTGAAGAGTGAGGGACAGCGTCCAGGCCCAGCGTTCAGGCCCCATGACTGACCAAAAAAAAAAAAAGTCAAGAGTAGTCATCATTATTTATAAAAGATTCCATGCTTTCATTTCAATATCAGCTTGTTGTTGTTGGTCCTGGGGCCTGAACTCTGGGTCTGGGCACTGTTCCTCAGCTCTTCAGCTCAAGGCTAGCGCTCTACCACTTGAGCCACAGCACTACTTCTGGCCTTTTCTGCTTATGTGGTGCTGAGGAATTGAACCCAGGGCCTCATGCATGCAAAGTAAGCGCTCTACCACTGAGCCACCTTCCCAGCCCTTAACTTTGGTTTTATAAAGTGTTTTTCATTTTGTTTTTGTTTTTGCTGTTAACAGAGTCATTGGAATTTTAAGTGGGTCAGATTTCTTACAGTATCCATTGCTGCAGCTTGACATAGAAGCAGGGTGGGGGTGGAAGTGGGGGGGAGTTCCAGAAGAAAGCACAGAGCACAGATGGTAGTCTGATATATCAGATTTTGGAGTGTGTGTGTGTGTGTGTGTGTGTGTGTGTGTGTGTGTGTGTGTGTGTACTTGCATGCACTTCCCAATACTGGGGCTTGAACTCAGGGCCTGGGTGGGCATTGTACCTTAGAATTTTTGCTCAAGGCTAATGCTCTATCTCTTGAGTCATAGCTCCACTTCTAGCTTTTTGGTGGTTGGAGGAGACAGCTCAGGGGCTTTTCTACCTGGCCTAATTTTCACCTGTGATTCTCAAATCTCAGCTTCCTGAGTAGCTAAATTACAAGTATGAGCCTTAGGGCCCTGGCTGAAATTTTTGTTAGAAGAGAACAATTGTTCTAATCATCCCTGTGCTGTGCATCAAAGTACCTGGAAACTTAATGGGTAAAACAATAAATGATTTTTGTCTTTTAGAATCCTACTGGTAGACAAGGCTCAACTGGGACAGTCCTTAACTTGGGTTTCATGTGCTTTGCAGTCAGATGGACCAGTGGCTTGGGTTAGAGTCATCTGATAGCACAGCTTCACTCACAAGTCTGCTCTTTTATCAGCTGTGGGGACTCTTCCCCTTTCCATGTGCCTTCACATCCCCATGGTTCTCAATGGGACTGGGGCTTCTTATCCTACCCTCCCAGGACAGTGGACTGTATATATATATATTGGTGGCACTGGGGTTTGAACTCAAGGCCTTATATTTGCTGGGCAGATTTTCTACCACTAGGGCCATACCTCCAATTCTTATAGCGTTTTTTTTAACTTTTCAAATAGAATTTCATAATTATTAAGGTGTTGTACAGCAGGGTTACTGTTTCATAAGTCAGGTAATGAGTGCATTTCTTTTTGGACAATGCCAGTCCTTCCTTCCCTTTGCCCATAGGTTGCATAGTTCGTTTCCCACATGGTATCTACTGAGCACCATGCCTGCTTTTATTTGCCCGTCCTCTCTCCATTTCTGTGTCCCTTTTGCTTTCCCTCCCCCACAAAAGACAAAAAGGAACAAGAGCAAAACACCCCAAAGTGAAAACTACACCTCCACCACCATCACTACCACCAAACAAACCAAACCAAACATGTTTCCACTTCCTGGAATTCCTTTTGATAAATAGTATTTTAAGTGTTCTGAGGAGTTGCACCTTTGGGTTCCTGTTTTAAGAGTATCCTCCTTTAGTCCCACTAAGAGAATGCATCAACCTGTATCTTAGAGCATTTCTTACCTATCAGTTAGTTTCTAAGAGACTGGAAGCAGAGCTGTCAGGTCAGTTTAGGGACACACCTATGACTCATCCACTGTCATGTCTGCCATAGTCTAATGGCTAAAGTTGTAGTGAAGGTTACTTAGATGAAAGGGGGCACAGAGACAGATATTCTGGGTTTGGAGGTGTAAGTGGCAAGGTCATGCTGTTGAGAGAACTTTTCATGGCTATCTTTGGAACATATGAGCTGTCATAGACATGAACACTTAAGGGCTTCTTTTTGCACACAAAACATTATTTCTACTCTTCTGGGAGGAACACAAAGGTACAACACCCATGGACTTCTGATCATATAAAATAATATTTATCAAAATATAATAATTATTTCATTCTTCCTTTCCTTTCCTTCCATCTCTCCTTCCATTCCTTCCTTTGCTTCCCATTATTTTTTGGGAGTGGACAATTCCTACTATGCAGTCCAGGCTGGCCTTGAACTTTCTATAGAGCTGAGGCTGGTTTCTAATTCATAATCCTCCTGGGACTTACAAGCATGTGTCACTACCTCCTAAGTAAAGTGCCAGGATTGATTAATCAATAAAGTACCTCTGATTCTCTGGTTATTGAAAAACTTCAGGCAAATCAAATATATTTTTTATAACTTACTGTTTCTCTTTGACCCCTTGCCCTCCTTTCTGAAGTTTTAGGGATTTAGCCGAGAGCCTTATGCATGCTAGGCAAATACTCTTATCACTGAGCTCTATCCTCAGTCCCATAGCTTTAGTGATTCTATTTATTCCCCCCTCCCTTTTTTTGCAGCACTGGAGTTCAAACTTAGCACTTTGTGCTTATTAGGCAGTATTCAAAGAAGTCACAAAACAGCTTAGATAAACAGAACACAATAAAGTCCACAAATTTAATAAATTACAGGAAAGAGTATTATATTACTATAATACTGTCTCACATTAGCTTCTGACATTTACATTTCTGAGAAAGAAATCGACACTATTATTTTAGTGTGTGTGTGTGTGTGTGTGTGTGTGTGTGTGTGTGTATGTATGTGTTTGTGTGTGTGTGTGTGTATACATATCACTCCTAGAGCTTGAACTCAGGGCCTAGATACTGTTCCTGGGTTTAATATGCTCAATGCTAGTACCCTACCACTTGAATAGCAATAGCTCTGCTTCTGGTTTTCTGGTGGCTAATTGGAGATAAAAGTCTCATGGACTTTCCTGCTCAGGCTGGCTTCAAACTATGATCTTCAGGTCTTAGCTTCCTGAAAAGCTAGGACTACAGGCATGAACCACCAGTGCGTGGCATATTATTTTATTCTTAATAGTAGTACAACTACAATGTTCAATTTAAACCTGAAGTATTTTTAAATGTCAAATATTAGAACTTCTCCTTGAAAAGGTAACATTTTATTGTATATTGAGTTTGTCCTCTGACATTTTCACATTGATTTTTTTCTTGCAAAATAGATTTATAGTATGCAGTAAAAATTTAAAGATGCTGATGTGCTAGAAAAAACAGAAGGATAATGGAGAATACTAAAATTTTATTTATTTATTTGCCAGCCCTAGGGCTTGAACTCTTGAGCTTCATTTGCTCAAGGCTAGCATTCTAGCACTCTTGAGCTTCATTTGCTCAAGGCTAGCACTCTAGCACTTGAGCCACTGCACCACTTCCAGCTTTTTCTGTGTATGTGGTACTGAGGACTCGAACCCAGGGCTTCATGCATGCTAGGCAAGCACTCTACCACTGAGCCACCTTCCCAGTCCACCAATATTTTAATTACATAATTATAATAGCATCATGAAGCAGCTTAATGTAACAATGAAAATAGAATGAGGCAGATTGTGGCTTCCTTTGTCACTACTCTTTTTGGAAAACTATCAGTAAATATGTGAAGGTTTGGGTCACTTGAGTGCCTACGGGTGACATCTGAGTATCTATTGGCTTTGGAGGGCTCATGAAGATGGAAGAGGAACATAGAGACACGAGAAATATTCATTGCCAACTTGGGGGATCAGGGTAAGTTACAAGAGTAAGGTAATAACTCACTTCCTGGAACAAGGGACCAGGAGGAAGGAAAACTATAGTCAGGCATACTCTGAGGTGAGTTTCCTGACCATTGACCCACTGGAAGTTTAGATGTCTCGCTTTCCCTTCAGGCTTTCAGCTTCAGAGACTTCACGAGGGTTTGGGAAGGTGGCTTAGTGGTAGAGTGCTTGCCTAGCATGCATGAAGCCCTGGGTTCAATTCCTCAGTACCACATAAACAGAAAAAGCTGGAAGTGGCGCTGTGGCTCAAGTGGTAGAGTGCTAGTCTTGAGCAAAAGATGCTCAGGGACAGTGCCCAGGCTGAGTTCAAGCTCCAGGACAAAAACAAAAAACAGAGACTTCACAAAGCTCAACTATGGCTGTCTCCTCTGGTCCACACAAGATGCTACCACTTGGGCATGTCCTGTGCTTCACAGCCTGTCCCAAGGCTCACTGAGCCTTCAAAGGTACCCTTTCATTAGTGATCACTGGAGACAGCCAACTTCTCCTTTCCTTGGTAGGTAGCTGGACTAGATGAAACTCATGGAGTGAAGCCTCAGGTTAACCCCTAGAAGTCAGTTAGATGTCCTCTGTTTAGTTAGCATAGAACTATGCCCCTAACCCTAGCCAGTCATCTTGAAAATGTGCTATGTGTCACTGGAGCTTCCTGAGGTAGAGTGCATGGATGACTCACTGCAGCTATCACCACCATTAGAAACCCACAAACCTCCCATGCTTGAGCAGCCTGAGGAAGCAAAGGAAATATCACTTTGCAAGTGACAGAATGACACATGGTTTTAGCCACTGGTAATCTTTCTGGAACGATATTTTATAGATATAGGCCTAGGTGCACATGTCAAGTTTGGTGTGTCTATATATATATATATATATATATATATATATATATATATATATATATATATATATACACACACACACACACACACACACACACACACACACACATATATATATATATACACACACACACATATATATATATACACACATATATATATACATACATATTCACATATATGACTTGTATGATACATAAGCAGAGTGTTTACTTATTTTATAAATTATTGAATATAGAGTTATATGGAATCAATAAATAATGATAGGCAAACATATGTTAACTAATATTGATAAAGCATGGTAATTTCTTTTGTGTATGCATGCCAGTTATGGGGTTTGGACTCAAGGCCTCTCGATCTTGCTTAGCTTATTCATTCAAGGCTGAACTCTACCACTTGAGCCACACCTCCACTTCTGACTTGCTGGTTAATTGGAGATGAGAGTCTCATGGATTTGTCTTCACTACCTGGCTTTGAACCTTGATCCTCAAATCCCAGCCTCCTGTGTAGCTAGGATTTACAGGTGTGAGCCACCAGTGCCAGGCTGACTTATGGTAATTTTATATTTTCAAGAATGCTATCTTTTCTTACAGTCATATTATTTTAAGAACCTAGCACTTTATATGTACATATGAACATAGAACAAAGGAACTTGTTGAAATTGTTTTAAGAAGAAGAAGTGGAGATAAGAGAAAGAGGGAGCGATGGAGAGGGTGAACTTGATTGGGGTTCATTATATGAATATATGGAAATATCACAAAAATCCTTTGTACAACTAAAGTATGTTAATAGAAATATTTTTTAAAAGATTGTAAGCTGGGTGCTGGTGGCTCACACTGTAATCCTAGCTGCGCAGGAGGCTGAGAACTGAGAATTGCAGTTCAAAACAAGCCCTAGCAGAAAAGTCAGAGAGACTTATTTTCAATTAAGGAGCAAAATGTTTGATTGAAGGTCTGGCTTAAATGGTAGAGCATCAGCTGTAAATGAGAAAGCCAAGTGAAAGAGCCAACGCCCTGATTTCAAGTCTCTGTACACGCACATGCATGTACACATGCATGCACACAATTGTGAATAGTTTGATATAAGTGGAGATGCAGATTCTTTTGTTTTGATTTTTAATTTTTTTTATCTTTAAGTAGTTGTACAAAGAAGGTGCCATATAACAAAGTTAATGATTATACTACATTTTGATCAGTGTCACCTCCTTGAATGCTTGATTTGTGTTAATGCAAGAGAAAACGATAAATATAAAAAAAAGGAGAATCAATACAACAGTACACTTTTTTAAAAAGCATATAAAGAATTGAGGTTTATTTAGCTCAGAACAATTATACTTTCTTATATGCTAAGCTGATTCAGACCAAAAGCTGACAACCAACCAGATAACAAATAAATAATTAAAATAAAATAATCCATAAGTAAGTGTATATACAGAATTACTATGTTCTAAGATTAAGTTGTAATAGGTATTCTGCTAGGTACGTTCCATAGCCTATGGCCATGATATCTTAATGTTTCAGGCATATCAATGGGCTTTCTTTTTTTTGTTTTGTTTTTGATTTTGTTGGTTGTGGGGCTTGAACTCTGGGCCTAGACACTGTCCCACAGCTCTTTAGCTAAAGACTAGCACTCTACCACTTGAGCCACAGCACCACTTCCAGTTTTCTGAGTGGTTTATTGGAGGTAAGAGTGTCTTCCTGTCTGGGCTGGCTTTGAACTCCAATCCTCAGATCTTAGCCTCCTGAGTAGCGGTGTGAGCCTCTGGTGCCCAGCAATGGGCTGATTCTTACTATTAATAGTTTCCTTTTAAATTCATATGTGATCTTTGTATCTTATCATAAAGTGGTTCCTGTTGATGGCATACATGATGCCTACAGATTCATGTATTAACCAGTAACAAATTATAACAAAGTCAAATATGCTGCCTCTCATGAATTTAACTGAAAATATTTTATTTTACTGAGCTTTTATTTTAAGTTGCTATTCAAGGATGACAACTCTGTTAGAAATTTTTTTTCTGACATTATTACTTATCTAAAGAACAACTGCATGTAATTGTACTGAACATCTATTCCATGCCTTCCTCTAGGCAGTGATAGATTAGCAGGCTAGAGATTTTATCCATAGAAGCTTTCACATGGATGGAGAGATAACATGAACACCATCTGCTGAACTCATGTTTATAAGCAGAGTGATAGATGAATGCAGTGGAGAGTTATTTATTCTGGCTTTGGGTTGAACCCAGAGGTGAACAGGCTGAGAAAGGAGAAAAAAGCCATAAAGGCCAACTTGAGAAAATGCATTTTTTGATTCATATTGGGGGATGGACATTGCAGATTAGGCTGGTGTTGGATGGCTGGAGACTATGGTATTGAAGGTATTCTGTTGAAACATGTAAAGAGGTTGAGATCAATGAATCCGAATCCTATTTTAGATTGATCATCCTATATTTTTAAAAACAGCACAAATTGTAGGTAAATGTAATTGTTTTTCTTGCCCCAATTTTTAATTTTCCTCCAAAATACTAAAGCTTTTGAATGATAAGAATTTATTAATTTTTTTTTGTACTGATCCTGGGGCTTGAACTCAAAGGTCTGGGTGCTGTCCCTGAGCTTTTATGCTCAGGGCTATTGCTCTACCACTTCAGCCATAGTTATACTCCCAGCATTTTTTTTTGCCAGTACTGAGGCTTGAACTCAGGGCCGGGACACTGTCCCTAAGCTTCTTTTGCTCAAGGATAGCACTCTACCACTTAAGCCACAACGCCACTTTCAGCTTTTTCTATTTACATGGTACTGAGGAATCAGACCCAGTGCTTCATGCATGCTAGGCAAGCACTTTACTACTAAGTCCTACTCCCAGTCCCTGCTCCCAGATTTTTTTTTTGCTGGTTTATTAGAGACTAAGAATCTCACAGATTTTCCTGACCAGGCTGGCTTTGAACCATGATCCTTAAATCTCAGCTTCTCGAGGAACTAGGTATACAGATATGAGCCATGGGTGCCCAGCTAAAAAGAAATTTTAAGTTTTTCAAAAACATCAATATTTGAGAGTTAATAATCTTGTGATTGGTTAATACTGTTAAAAATAATAAAGACTCTCAGTGGTAGAGTGCTTGCCTTGCATGCATGAGGCCCTGGGTTCAATTCCTCAGCATCACATATGCAGAAAAAGGTGGAAGTGGCACTGTGGCTCAAGTGGTAGAGTGCTAGCCTTGAGCTGAAGCGCTGAGGGACAGCACCCAGGCCCAGAGTTCAGGCCCCACAACTGGCAAAAAAAAAAAAAAAAAGAATAAAACAGAGAAAGAAATTTCTGATATATTGTATGCTATATCAGTGTGAGTTTGGTTCTATTTTTTGATCTCTCTTTCACTTTAGCATAAAGTCATATGCTACAATGTGAGCTGATTTCACATTTCTACATTCTGGGATCTTGTTACAAATGTGTCTCTCTGAATTAATTCTGATATAATTGTTCACTGCATAATGGCAGTGAAATTTTATAATATATGGGTTGCAATATCAAAGCATAAAAGCGATTCTAGTTTAAAAAAGGAAACCAGTTTTCATTCCAAAATTGTCCTTAAGATTTTGTATATCACTCAGGGTGATGGCTTTCAGACTTTCTGTTCTCAGAATCTGTTCAGTAAAATATCTGAAGGGCCCAAAGTGCTTTTGTTTATGAGATTGCATCAATCAATATTGAATGGCTTAAAAAGTGTGTTAGAAACACTTTTGAAATATTTGTTCATTTAAAAAATTTAAAAAAATCTTCACCTATTAACATATATTTATTAAAAATGATAACTTCCCAAACAAAAATATTGATAAACAATGACATTGCTTTATCTTTTTGCAAATCTCTTTCATGTCTGGTCTATTAGAATCCTCTAAATCTCATAGACATCTTTATTCAATATGTTACAATAGAATATGTCATGGAACCTCTAGAAAATTTCTCAACACTGAAGAGGAAAAAGAGCAAATAGACAAACAATACTTCAGCTTTATTATGGAAATCATTTTGTTCTCATATATACACTGAAGGTATTTGGGGGTTTCCAGATCCCACTTTGAGAACCACTGACTTAGAACAAAACAATGTTTATTCAGTGTTAAATACATATGAAGATAAATCAAATCCATAATTATTTACACATAAGAACACATATATTCTAACGCATTTATAAGATTATCTCTTTGTTGCTTTGTATGTCCCTCCTCCACAGTATAACCCCTGCTTTCACTATATTTGATGTCGGTATAATTTGTGGAGGAGAAGGGGAAAAACAAGTTGTTTAAGGATACAGGTGGACCCGTTGCAACAATGAGAAGTACAAGTTGGAGGATTGGGTGGGGGAGCGGGGGGAGGCTGGGAAGGGATGTGAGGGGTAAACAAAGGAGGAGGCTGCAATGCTTGATAAGTAATGTACTCATTATCTTGCCCATGTAATTGTAACCCCTCTGTACAGTATGTTCACACACACAAAAAAAGAACACATATATTTAGGGGCTGGGAATGTGGCTTAGTGGTAGAGTGCTTTCCTAACATGCATGAAGCCCTGGGTTCAATTCCTCAGTACCACATAAACAGAAAAAAGCCTGAAGTGGTGCTGTGGCTCAAGTGGTAGAGTGCTAGCCTTGTACAGAAGCAGCTCAGGGACAGTGCCCAGGCCCTAAGGTCCAGTGGCACACCAGTGGCTAACGTCTATAGTTCTAGGTACTTAGGGTAAGATCTGAATATTAAAGTTCCAAGCCAGCTCAGGCAGACTCTTTTCTCCAACTAGCCAGCAAATCCTCAGAATTTCAGCCTCCTGAGTAGCTAGGATTATAGGCATGAGCCACTGGCCCTTGGCTTTATTTTATGCTCTTTTATCTTAAGCACTGTAGGTACTTGATTCATTTTTCCCATATAATCAGCCAATATAGGCCAAAGACATGCTGACTTTTAACCTCAGATTTTCACTTCATCACTTCAGTTCAGCTCATTCACTCTGTGTATGTGTGCGTGTGTCCTGGTACTGGGGCCTTAACTCAGGGCCTATCCTTTAGTATTTTCACTAGAGGCCAGTGTTTTACTACTTAAGCCACACCTCCACTTCTGGATTTTTGCTGGTTAATTAGAGATAAGAGTCCACAAACTTTTCTGCTCAGGCTGGCTTTGAACTTTGATCCTCAGATCTTAGCCTCCTGAGTAGCTAGACACCTGCAGGCCAGCATATTCACTTTTACTTTGCTTTTGGGGCAACATTCCCTTTTTGAGAGAGATATTTTCACCAGATTACTATCAGGGAAACATCAGAAGATTAGACAATACTTTAAGTCTAACTAAGAATATTGTGGGACTGAACTGCATAATGTGTGTGTGGAAATTCAATTTTTTTCCTTTTGAAATCTCTTTCAATTAAGAAAATGTATTCATTTTTGGTTATATTTGGTCAAAATTGCCCCCCAAAATCTTCAAATGATCTTCAAATAAGCTTAGTGTACCTTTGTTTGTATAATCATTCACCTATAAAAGGAAATATGTATTGTTTCCAGTTTTAGCTATTCTAAGTAAAGCTCAAATGAACATTCATGTAGTCTTCTTGTGTGAATGTAGCTTGCGTTTCTTTGAAATAAATGACCAAGAGTGATACTGCTGAGTCATAAGGTAAGTCCATGTTTAGTTTTAGAAGAAACTGTTTTTCAGAGTTGTTGTACCATTTTACATTGTTGCAGGCAATGTCTGACTCATTCTATTTCTTTGTATCTATGCCAGCATTTGGTGTTATTTTAGAGGTTCAGAGTATTGTAGCTATACTTTTCATTTGAATAAGGTACAAATGGAGGGGCAATTCTTCTTCCCTCACTCTTTAAAAAATATATATGTATACATTTTGTGCCAGGATGGAGGCTTGAACACTGGGCTTGAGCAATGTCCCTTAGCTTTTTCACTTAAGAAGGGTGCTCTACCCCAGGATACAAGGACACACGACCACCTCCATGTTCATTGCTGCACTCTTCACAATAGTCAAGATATGGAAACGACCCAGATGCCCTACTACAGATCAATGGATTGAAAAATTGTAGTACCTATATACAATGGACTCTTACCCATCCATTAGAAAGGATAAAATAATGGCATTCACAGGGAAATAGATGGAACTAGAACAAATCATCTTGAGTGAAAAAAGTCAAGATCAAAGAGACAAGTGGCATATGGTCTCCCAGATATGCAGATGTTAAATTCAAAACACAACGAAATATGACAAAGTAAACAGTAGTCAAGAAACAAAGGCCCTCTTCTTAATTTGTCATATCGTTTTTAGGCAACTCTATGTTCTTGACCTCACCTATGGTATATACATGTGCACATCTGAGGGAAGCGAGGAGGAGGGCAAAGAATCAGAGGAAAATGGGTGAAAAAATACAGCAGAGGGGCCCATCAGCTGCCCTGGACATTGATGAAAGTGAACTAAGCAACTCAAGGGCATGAGAGGGAGAGAGGGAACAGCTGATATTAAGCAAAAGGAAAGAAATACACATATCACCTGATTTGGAAAAAATAGTTGTGAAGGGTTAAAGTACTTGAGGCAGTGACCATTTGTTGCTTGTGTCAGAGCAGAGCAACACGTGGTGGTAAAACACCTGGTTGTGTGCCTTTATAAGCCCTGCAAATCCTTAGCTCAGGGCTCTCCTCTTAGGCTCTGCTGTGTCAGAGTGTAGGACGAGGCCCGAGCTGCAGCGGGTCTAAATAAGGCCCGAGCTGCAGCCGGTCTAAATAAAACCTTAAAACAGCTGTAAAGTCTGACTCTTGGTGGTCTTCTTGGTGGGGGTCCTGCGACCTAGGCATAACAGTTGTTTTGTCAAAGTTTGTACAGTTCATAAGCTTTATAGACCAAGATAATGACAATTTACCTTGTGAAGGTTAAAATGTGTTTGTGACTTTGGCTAAGTATCACTATCCAATACTGTGGAATTTATGTAATCACTTAATCTCAATAAAGAAAAAAAGAATGGTGCTCTACCACTTGAGCCACACCTCCGCTTCTGGCTTTACACTGGTTAATTGGAGATAAGAGTCTCAGATCTTTTTGTCTAGGTGGCTTTGAACCTCAAATCTCAGATCTCAGAGTCTCCTGAGTAGTTGGGATTATAGCCATGAGGTACTGTCACCCAGCTTCAATTTTTTCTTTTATGCATCAACCTAGGTCTGTCAAGTCTAAAAACAATTCACCTTGCCCCAAGTCCTGAAGATTTTTCATAGCTTTTCTAAATATTGTATTGCATTGCATTGTATATTGACTCTCAGCTCTCACGGTTCTAGCATGAGCAATTTCTAACACTTTCACTTAAAAATAGATATGTGTCTGTCGTGTGTGTGTATGTGTGTGTTTGTGTATATATGTCTGTGTGTGTGTGTGTGTGTGTGTGTGTGTGTGTGTATGTGTGTGTACTGGGGTACTTGGGCTTGAACTCAGAGCTTCATGCTCTTGCTTGGCTTTTTCCTTCAAGTTTTGAGCTCTACCATTTGAGCCACATCTCTACTTCCAGATTTTTGCTAGTTAATTTGAGGAAAGAGTTTCATCGATTTTTCTAACCGTGTTGGCTTTAAATCTTGATCATCAGATCTCCGATACCTGAGAAGCTAGGATTACGGTTATGAGCCACTGGTACCTGGCTGTCACTCTGATCTTACATGAAATGTTTTTGTTAGGACATATAGAGATAAAAATGACTGTCTTGCAATGTCCCTTAGCCCCCTTTACAGATGCAGTGAGACCACGGTCTCCCTTGAATCTGGCCCATCACTTAGCTGACCTTGGAGAGTCTAACCTCAGGCCCTCAGAGTGCTTAAGTAAAGCTGTATCTATAGGTCTGATTCCAGAGGGCTAGATATGCTAGGTAGAAAATTGTGATAGACATTATCTACTGTCTTCCCTTGCATATTACAGGCAATGTGTCTTAGAGGTCACTTGCCACCGGTGACCTTTTCTCCAGGCTGGAAATGTAAGAATGGAAAAGCTCGGCTCACATCATCGTATGTTTCCTATATCATATGTAAATATATATTATGTGCATATTTATGTGTGAGTTTATACATATACATACAAGTATTGGATATCTATTTTAAATTTATGTTTTACAGATGAGGACAATGAAAGTTAATAAAATGGTATATTTTAAGAGTGTTATCATCAAGTCCAATTCTACTGCTTTTAATGGGAAATGGAATGATTCAGTTCCTGACCTCTTTCCTAAAAGGAACTTGTTATATTTGCATGGCTTTATAACATATTAGGAGCTGAAGGCAGAGGGATCAAGCCATTTCTGAATATTATGAGTAGTGTTGTTACAACTATTGGCTGTTGTTATTACTGGAAGGCCAAAATGAGATGGTTGTGACTGTTTTTTTCTTCTTCTTAATATCTGGTTTTACAGGAGAGCCATGGATTACTACAGGAAATATGCAGCCGTCATCCTGGTCATGTTGTCTGTGTTTCTGCATATTCTCCATTCCTTCCCTGATGGAGACTTTACCATGCAGGGTATGAAGCCAAAATTGGGTTTGAAGTAATTAGGATAACATAGATTTCTGGATGGACATCAATAGCTCCATTAATTACACTTCTACCTCCTTTTCAAATGTGATAAATCCTCACTGCTGGATACATAGCTAGGCATTTGTAGATGGTGAACATACAATTAAATTAGGTTCAGAAACAGTACAGAGCAAATGGTGTCTTACACATCCATTTAAGTAGCAGCTGGTACATTTTCATTTGAAATAGGCTCATTATTTCTCCTTATGAGTTTTACAAGAACATCATTCTTATTCATTTTTCTGCATTTCTCCCAGGAAGATTTGGGATGATTTTAACATTGCCTTTGAAGAAGAATTGTCATATCAGTTAACAAGTGAGAAAAACAAAACCATTTTTTTTCAGAGTTTTTTTTGTTTGCTTTTGTTTTTTATTTGTGTTGGTCCTGAGGCTTGAGGGCCTGGGCACTGTTCCTGAGCTTTTTTGCCCAAGGCTAGTGCTCTACCACTTGAGCTATAGCTCTACTTCCAAACCAAACCAGATTTATTCAGCAACTTGTTTTGCTGTATTGTTTGAAAATTCCTATCGAGTGTTGGATATAATTCCATTGGTTTAAAATTGTGAACAACTATTTGTTATCCTTTTTCCTCTAGATACATGGTAATATTTTAATCCCCAATCCCAACTGTAGATGCTGATCTAATACCAGGCTCTCTGTGTTCACCAAGCTTTCTTAACTCTGACATATTTTTCTCTGCTAATATTTGGAGCTCCTGTAGGGAAATAACAACAGCAAGTTCTAAAGGAGAAAATATTTTGCCTCTGGGCAAAATTTTCTCTTCAGAATATGGCATTTTCATCTGTCAAGTTTTGTGTTCTCTCTAAGCATACTATTAGCATTGAGATAAATTCATACTTGGAAGGGAGAGAAATTACTGTAAGCGAGAGTTCCCATGTAGGTCTGAAAAAAGTTGTTTTCCTATAAACATGTTCATAATTAGTGTAAAATATTATGTATGAAGATTAACATGTAGCCAAAAGAATTTACTTCCCTCTCATTGTCCATGGAAAAGGAATATTTTCCATCTCCTTATATGGAAAAATTCAATTTATCTTTGAATCCTTTTGGGGTTCTTTTCTTTCTTTCTTTTATGTCTGATAGGATGCCCAGAATGCAAGCTAAAGGAAAACAAATACTTTTCCAAGCTGGGAGCCCCCATTTATCAGTGCATGGGCTGCTGCTTCTCCAGGGCATACCCCACTCCAGCCAGGTCCAAGAAGACAATGCTGGTTCCCAAAAACATCACCTCCGAGGCCACATGCTGTGTGGCCAAAGCATTTACAAAGGTAAGAACTGCAAGGATCAGAGACAATTTCTGCCCAGTAAACCAGAGAATTGTTCATAGGGCATCCATGAAATTTAATGCCAAAGGTGTCTAGAGACCCATCTTTTTTTCAAACTTTTTTGTGGGCAGGGGCTATATTTGTACTTTAACTTAGCAGAGTTAGCTAAGGTTAAAAATAAGTTTATTTCAGATAAGTTGATAGTTGACTAGTGGTCACGTATGGGGGAGACACAGAAGAAGGAGGTTGTATATTGGGAACAAAACTACAGACCCACAGAAAAAAGTTCTTATGTTCCTCAGCACAGTAGGGTAACAGTAGTTCACCACCATTTATTATGTGTCTTGTAGAGAACTAGAGGAAAGAAATTAAAAGATTCTCCACACAAATTAATAATAAATATGCAAGGAGATGGACAAGTTGAAAGCTGATCTGATTATTTTATACTGCATATGCATATCAAATTGTCATGCTTGCTCATAAAAAATTATCATTGTGGGCTGGGAAGGTGGCTCAGTGGTAGAGCGCTTGCCTTGCATGCTTGAGGCCCTGGGTTCGATTCCTCAGCACCACATAAGCAAAAAGAAAAAAGCCGGAAGTGGCGCTGTGGCTCATAGTGGTAGAGTGCTAGCCTTGAGCTGAAGAGCTGAGGGACAGCGCCCAGGCCCAGAGTTCAGGCCCCACGACCGGACCCAAAAAAAAAAAAATTATCATTGTTACATGCCAGTAAAAAATAAAGTTATCAAAACAAAAGAGTTAGGATATATGCAAGGCCCTGGAGTTTGATTCTCAATGTGGCAAAATCAAAATTAAAATAAGTTGATGAGTATTTTTATAAACTGAGAATATAGGCCAAAGCCTATCATACACACAGCCCTAGGTTAATTTTCATAACGGAACCAAATCAAGTAAAAGAAAAAAAAAAACCAACCCAACTCTTTCTATAAAAGAAACAAGAAACCAAGATAATAATCAGAGTACTGAAAGGAAAACAAATGAAACCTGGTACAGGTTGGCTTCATTCACAATAGGGAAAGAGATGACTACAGGAAGTTGGGAGACAGGAATAGCATATTTACATTGTATGAACTTAATCTTTTAGGGTGAAAATATGCCTGAAAGGGAGACTATGTAAATGTAGCCAGTATCTATTTAATTCATTTACCAATAAGTTTGCTTAACATTTTCAAATGTGATCTATCTATCTATCTATCTATCCATCTATCTATCTATCTATCTATCTATCCACCCATCCTTTCATACCTCCATCTTTGTTCCCTGCTCCTGCAGGCCACAGTAATGGGGAACGCCAGAGTGGAGAACCACACCGAGTGCCACTGCAGCACTTGCTATTATCACAAATCTTAAGTATTTTGCACACTGTTGTGTTGACGACTGCTGATTTCATGGAATGGGAACTGAAGTTGTTCAGGGTTTGTGCGATACAGCCCTCCTTTTCCTGGCCAGACCATTTTGTGTGCTTCAGAAACATGCTGCAGCTCGATTGCTTTCCTCCTGCTCCTGTGCAGTACAATCAGCAGTCTAGATCTTTCCATTTGGGATAAAATATAGCATATCTGATAACCATTAAAAGCTTGTTCCATTGGAAATAAAGTCTTTTAAATCATCAGTCAGCCATGGAATTACCTTTTTTTTTTCTTTCTTAAAGTAAAGCCAAAGCCAGGCATGATGTCTGTAACCCTAGCTGCTTAGGAGGCTGAGAACTGAGGATTGTGATTTGAAGTAGCCTGGGCAGGAAAGTCCAGGAAACTGTTATCTCAAATTTCCCAGCAGAAAGTCTAAAGTGGAGGTGTAGAACACCAACCTTGAGCCAAAAAGTTAAGGGATAGCACCTAGGCCCCAAGCTCAAGCCCCAGTACTGGCACACACACACACACATACACACACACACACACACACACACACACACACACACACACACACACACACACACGCACACACAGAGTAAAGCCAATTTCTTTTGAAAGGCATGAGCCAATGGCTGTGAGTTGGGACCATGGGCACTGAGTGACCTGATATTGGATGATTTGCTCCCACTTAACTGCTAGAAGTAAACTGTGTATTCTTCAGTCAGTGAGCAATTATCAGAGAATCCTTTGGTATGAAAGAACTTCAGTTTCTCTTCATTTTATGCCCCCTTTAAATTTCCATTTTGATGTTTTTTTATGAAAATTAAGATACATTATTATGGCAGTACAGTAGGTAGTTTTTAAGTGAACATGCATGTATTGGAACTATTTGATCAGAAACTTTTTACTGGTACAAATGTGCAATAAAACACAACCCCGAAATGGCCAGGTGTTAGTGCTTTACACCTAGAATCCTAGCTACTCAGGAGGCTGAGATCTGAGAATCAGGGTACAAAGCTAGCCCAGGTAGAAAAGACCACAAGACTCTTATCTCCAATTAATCACCAAAAAGCAAAAGTGAAGCTGTGACTCAAGTGGTAGAGTACTAACCTTGAGCCAAAAAAGCTTAGAGACAGTGCTTAGGCATCAAGTTCAAGAGTCAGGATCAACATGTGTACTATACACACACACACACACACACACACACACACACACACACACACACACACACACAAGAGCCTGAGATCTGAGGATCATGGCTCAAAGCCAGGCCAACTAGAAAAGTTTATGAGTCTCTCACTTCCAATTAACCAATAAAAAGACCAGAAGTAGAAATCTAGCTCAAGTGGTAGAACTCCAGTCTTGAGCTAATAAGCCAAGTGAGAGAACGAGGATCTGAGTTTAAGCCCTAATATCTGCGTGTGAGCGTGTGTGCACCTGCCCCCACCCCCCACCAGCAAAACCAAGGGAAAAAAAAGGTTTTCGAAAATACCAACTCCTTCCAACCCTAACATATATACCTCCTTGGCCAAAAATGAAGCCTATACTGATAGTCTCTAGTTGACAGGCTGTCCTAAACTCTGAAGATCCAGAGAATCAGAGCTTGTAGTTCTATGTTCAGGTCAGGGTGCAAATGAATAAATACTTAACAAAGCATTTACTGAGCACTCACTGTGGGCTAGATGGGGTTCCAAGTGCTCTCACTTAGTTCTAGCAAAATGCTTCAGAGTAGAGCCATGCGTCAAAGTCACATTTACTGAGCACTTGCACTTAGAGCTAGGGTGGTCTTCTCTTTGGGGGCAATAGCTTTATTTATCCATTAAATCATACTAGCTATGGTAGAGATCATAGCCACCCATAAGCTCAAGTCTGAAAGGAACCTGAAATTTTAAACATGTGCCTAGAATTTAAAATACAATCATAGCAGTCACAGATAAGGTTAAATAAAATTTCAACCATCACCGATTTGTCAAGATTTCCTATCTGTATGACACTAATGTGTGGTTAGTTCTTTTGTTCATTTATTACTCATTATTTGAGTGCCCACTCTGAGATGACACTTGGCTAGACCACAAGGATTCCAAGGTATCAGGATTCTCTAGAAGTTAAAGTTGACAGAAGATAAATCAGCTTAATCTGATAGAACAGTGGTGCTAATTATTGGTTCAGTCAAGTGTTTGGTAGAGGTTCATTGAGAACCTGCTCTCTGTCAGGTATTGGACTTTGTTTGGAGAATCTGTCAGAGGAAGAAATCTATGAACCCACCCTTGACTGGAGTGAGTAGAGTGACTGGAGTGGCTTTATAGGTCTGAGATCTTCCTATTTGACAGAGGGAATGGATGAGATACTCAGGTTGTAATGACAGAGGAAAGGGATAACTTCACAGTCTCCTAGATCAGCCATATCAACCTAGGTAAGCACCAAGGGTGAAATTTTACCATGTGCCAAGCCTGTTGCTGGTCCTGAGATGAATAAGTCACACATTCTGCTCTGAAGCCAGTCAAAGGCACTGAGGAAAGAAGGTGCGTGCTGTAGGAGAGATCTGGGTTTTGGTGGCATAAAAAAAATCGATGGCTGATTGACAGACCTTTAGCAAATCTTATGAGAAAAAAAAGAGAACACACCCAAATAGACAAAGTCAGAGATGAGAATGGAAACATCACTATAGAAACAGTCGTGGGGAGGGCTGGGAAGGTGGCTCAGTGGTAGAGCGCTTACCTTGCATGCCTGAGGCCCTGAGTTCGACTCCTCAGCACCACATAAGCAAAAAGAAAAAAGCCGGAAGTGGCGCTGTGGCTCAAGTGGTAGAGTGCTAGCCTTGAGCTGAAGAGCTGAGGGACAGCGCCCAGGCCCAGAGTTCAGGCCCCACGACTGGACAAAAAAAAAAAAGAAAAGAAAAGAAAAGAAAAAAAAGAAAAAAAAAGAAACAGTCGTGGGGCCTGAACTCTGGGCCTGGATACTGTCCCTCAGCTATTCACCTCAAGGCTAGTGCTCTACCACTTGAGCCACAGCACCACTTCCACCTTTTTTTTTCTGCTTATGTGGTGCTAATAAGTTTGAGAATCTGAAAGATATGGACAAATTTCTAGCAAATATTGACATGCCCAAACTAAACCAAGATGATTTAAACCAACTTAACAGACCCATATCAAGCACTGAAATAGAAGCAGTAAAAAAAACCTTCCACCCAAGAAAAGCCCAGGACTGGATAGATTTACAGCTGAATTCTACAAGGCCTTCAAAACAGAACTCACACCAATACTCCTCTATCTCTTCAATGAAATAGAAAGCAAAAATTTACAACCATACTCTTTTTATGAAACCAGCACAACCCTCATCCCCAAACCAGGCAGGGACTCATCAAAGAAAGAGAACTAAAGACCAATTTCTTTGATGAATATTGACACAAAACTTCTCATCAAAATATTGGCCAATCGACTTCAACAACTCATCAAAAAAGTCATACACCACGATCAAACAGGATTCATTTCAGAGATGCAAAGCTGGTTCAATATACACAAAACAATTAATATAATTCATCACATCAACAAAAGCAAGGTTAAGAACCACATGGTTATCTCAACAGATGCAGAAAAAGCATTTGACAAGATCCAATACCTCTATGATGAAAGCTCTGGAAAAACTAGGAATCCATGGAACATTCCTCAATATAATAAAGGCTGTATATGGCAAACCTACAGCCAGCATTATATTTAATGGCGAAAAGTTAAAGCCATTTCCTCTAAATTCAGGAATGAGTCAAGGATGTCCACTCTTTCCACTCCTCTTCAACCTACTATTAGAATGCCGAGCTACAGCAATAAGACAAGATGCAGACATAAAAGGGATCCAAATAGGGAAAGATGAAGTAAAACTCTCCCATTTTGCAGAGGACACCCTTCTCAAACCTATTTTCCCAAGCCTACCTTCTCATGTTAGAAATACACATGTGAAAACTTTGAGAAGTTCCATTGAAGGACCAATATTCTTAGCTTTGCCGTTCATAACAACCATTGCAGCAGCAAATGAAGGGGACTGGAAAGGTGAGAGATTAGACTCTGGATTCTTGGTTGATTCCTTGGTAATTGTCTTTGTCAGGATGATAGGGCAGGTAATGTATGAGGACAGGCATCCTGGCATGGAAGGCATTAGGAAGAAATGAAGATGTGTGTGTGTTGGATTCCTGGGGTTGTACAAGGCTGTAGACTGTGCAATCCCTGGGGAAATGGAAAAGGCATGTGGGGCAGCAGAGAGGGAAGATGACAAATTCCATTGAAGACTCACAAAATTGAAATGTCTAAGGACCCTAACATGAGCATGTGTGACAGACAGTCCATGAGTGCTGCGATTCTATCACCTGTTCCAGGTGAGGGTTGTAAAGTTCCCCTCTGAGACCCTCCACTGAGGATTTTAGTCCTAGGTCCTTGACTTTGATCATAGAATAAGAATTTCAGGACAGGTAAGAAAACTTGGCAGAGCTTTATTGTGTAAGCAAGCAAGCAGAGAAATAGACACACTTCAACAGGTATGTGGGTGCTCAATGGGAGACGTTGAGGTTTTGACATCAGGGGTATGTATGATAAAAGTTAGAGTTTGACTTAGAGTTATTCTAGGATGGTATTTTTCCTTTGTTCTCACACCTGACACATTCAATCACTTTTGGAGTTACTTTGTTACCATGTGGGCTCAGGGGCTCTAAGACTCATCTGCTCATTAAACTTTGATGATTGATGTCTCAGCTTCCCTTCAAAGAAGGACGGCTTCTGACACATATTTTTTTGACAGTCCTGGGGCATGAACTCAGGGCCTGGGCACTGTCCCTGAGCTTCTTTTGCTCATGGCTAGCACTCTACCACTTGAGCCACACTGGCATGCTAGGCAAGCACTCTACCACTAAGCCACATTCCCAATCCCTGGCATGCATTTTTTTAGAGACAGATATCCACCTTTAGACAAACACTTTGTGCCCAGAGAAGTCACTTCCCCAAGTATTTGCTTTTCCAGGATACATGTCATTCTTTTACAAAAATATTCTTAATATAAAAGTGAGGTACAGAGGAGTTACAGTTATATAAGTCAGGTAATAAGTACATTTCATTTTGGACAATGTCATTGCTTCCCTTGATCTCTCCCAGTTTTTCCCTCCTATCTCCACCCACAAGTTGTATAAGTCATTTCCCACATAGTGTCTAGTGAGTGCCACTGCTGCATTTGTTCACCCTTTGTCCTTCCATTTCTGTGCCCCTTACCCTTTCCAAAACAGATAGATGAACAAACAATACAAAAAAAGAAAAGAAAAATCATAACAAAGAAAAATCGTCTTGTTTCCATTTCCTGGAATTCATTTTGATAAATATCACTTTATATGATCAGAGGCACGTAAGCTTATGTCCTTGTGTCCCTCCCCTAAGAGTCAAGATGCATGTCTAATTATTTTGGGCCAGCAGGCAAGGTCAGATAGAGAAAGCTGGTCTTGTTCTTGTTCTTTTCCTTGTGCTAATACTATAGCATATGAAGTAATTCCTCAGTAATCCAGTTGGGGTTTCGGGCCCACATTCCTGCTCTCACCCCTATGGAAAGTACTAAAACTATATCTATTTTCTCTAAATGCTTTTGTTCAGAAGGTACATTTGAATTCAAATAACTTGTTTAGTTGTAAATTGTCTGTGAACAGTAATTGATTCTCAACTAAGCTGACAGCAAGTAGAATTTCAGCATGTGTAAATTTACTTCTACACATGTTTTTCTCAATTGAAGCTCATGTTGGGGGTAATTAGAGGAAGCTGCCATTAGAGCTGGGGAGGAAGAGCTTTCTCAGAGATGCTCCCGAGGGATAAAGAGAAAGCAACCAAAGGAACCTGGGTTTGACTTGGAAACTAGCAGTATCTTTGTGGACGGTAGAGGGAATGGGCTGTGTATTTACAGCATTCCTTTTTAGGTGTTTGGGTTGAAGATACGCTGGGATGAAGTAAAACGTTAACCTTGGGTATTAGGCAGAGAATTTAGTAGCTATCTTAATGACATTATGGTCACCACCACAGTTATTCTGTGTCTCAGTGACCACAGTCTGATGTGGAAGATCGTCAGACCATCAGAGATGGGTCCATCATTTGGATGGCCAGTCGTCTGTGATATTGGCCCAACTGTAGTTCTTGTCTATTCCTTGCTTCAGAGCTCACTGCTGCCCCGTGTGGAGAAGTGGTGGAGTGCTCCTGGAAAAGAGGTTTTAAGGACACTAGGCAAGCGTGGTCTAGATGACTGAGTACATTTATCTTTGTGTTTATGAGGTTCTCCTGTTCACTTGTCTCTGCTGTAACCTTAGGGTGGCATTGAACCAGTTGTGGGGTGACAGGCTTTTCTTTTTTAGAACTTTTAAATTGTTATAATAAAGATGATATTGGGGGTGGGAGTTACAGTTTCATAAGTCAGGTATTGATTATATTTCTTTTTGGACAATGTCACCCCTTCCTTTGCCCCCACACAGTTTTTCCCTCTTATTCCTGCCCACAAGTTGTATAGTTCATTTTCAACATAGTGTCTAGTGAATATCACTGCTGCATTTGTTCACCCTTTGTTCCTCCATTTCTGTGCCCTCCTACCCTTCTAAAGACAAAAAGAAAAATCCTCTTGCTTCCTTTTCCTAGAGTTCATTTCCATAGGGTGACAGCTTTAACACATGTACGCTTGGCAAATTATAGCTTTGATGTTGTTTAGGAATGTTTGAGAAGCTAAAATTAAATTTCAAAATCCATCCACTTATTATATCAACTTCAACATTACATATGACATGAAAGAAAAGGAAAAACCATTAGGCCTTTCACATGTAGTTTAAATTGTGGAGTTTTGAGCAGTTGTGAAGTAATGGCTTTACTCTCTACACACATAAATTTAGGGGAGAATGATTGTCACTAAAAAGTCATAATGATGAATTTAAAAAATCCTTTTCAATGATAAAACCTAATAAGTTCTTTTAAAAAATTTAATTTTATTGTCAAGGTGATGTGCAGAGGGGTTGCAGTTATGTAAGGTAGTGAGTACATTTCTTATTGCACTTGTTACTCCCTCCCTCATTTTTCTCTCTCTTTCCCTCCCCCAACTTCTCCCACCAAGAGGTACAGGTCATTTCCAACATATTGTTTTGTAAGTATCACTGTTGCATTGGTTCCCCCTTTGTCCTTTGTCTTACCATTTTGGTGTTCCCCTTCCTTTCCCTAATTCAGATAAACATATTTACAATACCCAGGCTACCAAAATCAAATACGGTGACAACAGGGGATAAACCATAGAGGGGAAACACAAAAGAAAAAAAGAAATCACATAGTACATTAAAAACAACAACAACAACAAAGGAAATCCTCTTCTGTCCATGTCTTGGAGTTCATTTCCTTTACTATCATCTTATATGGTCATATGTACATAACTATTCTGCTCATCTGATTATCCTAGATGTATACTAATTATTACAAATAAGGGAAAGCACAGGACCTATGTTCCTTTGGGTCTGGCTTACTTCACTTAATATGATTTTTTTCTAAGTCCTTCCACTTCCTTTCATTCTGACACATCATCATTCTGATGTGTTATTCTGTTGGATGGAAGAATAGCATTCCAGTGCATGTGTGTGTGTGTGTGTGTGTGTGTGTGTGTGTATCTCACATTTTCTTGATCCATTCATCTACTGAGGGGCATCTGGGTTGGTTCCATATCTTAGCTATGGTGAATAATGCTACAGTAAACATAGTTGTGCTGGTAGCTTTAGTGTGGCCCTTTTTGTGGTCACTTGGGTAAATGCCCAGAAGTGGATTGCTGGGTCATAGGGGAGCTCTATGCATAGTCCTTTGAGGACCTCCATACTGCTTTCTGGAGTGCTTGAACAAGTTTATATTCCCACTAACATTGTAGTAGCCATTCGCTTTTGGCCACAAAAACCCAATACGTTCTAAGAAATCAGCTCAAGATTCTCATCCAGTCATTAATTTTTTTTGTTGGTTGTTTTTGGTGGTGGTCCTGGGACTTGACTCAGGGCCTGAGTGCTATCCCTGTGCACTTTTTGTTCAAGGCTAGTGCACTATAACTTGAGGCATAGCTCTACTTCCAGATTTTTGCTATTAATTGGAGATAAGAGTTTTTATGGGCTTTTCTCACCAGGCTGGTTTGAATGGTCAGATCTTAGCCTTCACAGTAGCTAGGATTACAGACATGAGGAACCGGCTTGGAAAATATTTTATCAAAAAGTTATACAAATTTGAAGATGTAATTTCTTGCAAGTTTCTTTTTGTTCTACTAGGGTTTGAACTTGGGGTCCCTTACTTCTGGGCAGATTGTCTACTACTGAACTATGCCTTCAGATCTATCTATCTATCTATCTATCTATCTATCTATCTATCTATCTATCTATCTATCTATCTATCTATCTATCTATCTATCTATCTATCTATCTATCTGTCTATCTGTCTATCTGTCTGTCTGTCTGTCTGTCTGTCTGTCTGTCTGTCTGTCTGTCTATCTAATGAAGTTCCATATGCATGTATGGATATTTAGAAATACCTTCCAATTCATCATATTTATTCCATGTACTGTGAAAGGATGGGAAGCAGTTGGTTAGAGGAATAGACACACACATACCCAGACACCCAGACACCCAGACACACACACACACACACACACACACACACACTTGCTCATTTACTTATGTGTGAATTTGTGTGAATTTGAGAGCTGAATTGGCTAACATCATTTGCTATTATGGCTTCAGAGAATTGCAAGCTCAGTTTACCATAATGTGGCCAAGACCCCGGACTTTGAAGAGAACTGGTTCCTTGCTTGTAGCTAGTTATGCAGTTTGGTGGCAATTCACACGGGGGCTTTGCAGTGGGACCTCTCAGCTGCTCAGTTGTCCTTTCCTACTCCCTCAGAACATGAAAGGAAGAAGAAGAAAAAAGGTGGCAGAGACACAGGGACGTTAGGCAGCTGGTAGTCTTTCTGGGTACTTCAACAACCTCCCTCTCAAAGAATCTTATCTCTTTTACGTCTTTGAAGAAATTCAGGATCAGTTCCACAATCTTCCTAAGGGTAGCAGTCAGTTGCATCAACTTTTGAAGTTTTCAGGTCCTTTTATCCCAGATATCAGAACCTTGATAAATCTTTGATTGCATTTTAGAAGAAAAATGGTGTACTTTTTTTTTTTAATACTTTGACCTACTTTCAGCCAAACCATAAGAATATCAAGCTGTAAAGTTTGGTACCCTATATCTTGTATGTACATATATCCGATTTGGGGAAGGGAAGAAGCATAAGAAAATGGTGAGACAAAGGACAAAAGGGTGAACCAATGCAACAGGGATACTCACGGAACACCTGGTTGGAAATGACTTTACAAGTTGGATGGGGGATGGAGGGGAGGGAAGGTAGGAGAAAAATGAGAGAGGGGGTAACATGTTCGACAAGAAATATACCCGTTACCTTACATATGTAACTGTAACCTTTCCGTACATCATCTCTACAGTTAATTTAAAAAGTAAAGTAAAAGTCAACTTCTATGAAAGCAAAAAGAAAGAAGAGAAACTCACAGTTTGTGGTGCAAGTTAAAGGATGGGATACTGCTTGGACAGTGGTGCAGAGAATACTAAAATCTCTTCCTTTCCTTGTAGTTCCCTGGACATTCTCCCAGTTCCCCTTCCCTCTTCCCCCAGACCCTCATCAGCCCACCTGGCTCCTTCTGCTTTCCAGACTTGTTCTGGAAAGGTTGGTGAGCCTGAGAACCCAGAGGAGTTGCAGGTTGAAGTCCTGTTATAAAAGGACAATAAGTCCATGGTAGTTCAGGACAGGGGTTAGCAAACCTCTATAACAGGATTTCTCTTGCTTATTTGCCACCACATTGAACTTGAAGTACTCTGTGCAAATGGCAGGAGGTGCTCTCAGAAGCTCTGGAGATGCACGATTCTAACAATCTAGGACAGAGTATCTCCATTCACATGGGTTCTCACACCCACTTCTATGAACGCAGCAGATAATTTCAAACTATGATATCACCTGGCACCAGCCCTTGTGTAGCCAACCGTTCCCAATCGGCCTGTCCCAAGGTTGGAGGAGGACATGCATGCACAGTCTTTTCTGTGTAGAGTATAGCAATGCTGTTTTTCTACAAAGCTAGTTTTATTTTAAAAGCTGAAATAAAATCTCCAAGTTGGAAATATCTGATAGAGGCCTGTGGTAAAGGCACAAGAACCAACCTAAAGGAACTCCCAAAGGCCCAAAGTAGAGTATTTTGAAACAAAATGAGTAATAATGCTAACAGACTATTACTCGTAAAATAAGATAAACATTCACGTATCTACAGTGATATGAAGGATTAATACATACATGCACACACATATATGCAGAGAGAGAGAGAGAGAGAGAGAGAGAGAGAGAGAGAGAGAGAGAGAGGGAGAGAGAAAAGAGAGAGAGGTAAAGAGAGAGAGAAGAGAGAGGGAGAGAGGGAGAGAGGGAGAGAGGATATCTCTTCCTTTTGGAAGAATTTCCAATTAATAAAGGTGGAAGAAAGCTGTGTGCTGGTGGCTCATCCTAGTAATTTAGGAAGCTGAGATCTGAGGGTAGAGGTCCAAAGACAGCCCAAGCAGAAAAGTCTGTGAGACTCTTATCTCTAATTGACCAAGAAAAAGCAGGACGTGGAACTGTGACTTAAGTGGTAGAAGGCTGGCCTTGAGAGAGAAATCTAAGCAAGAGCACGAGGACCTGAGTTCAAGCCTCAGTAGTAGCGCGCGCGCGCGCGCACACACACACACACACACACACACACACACACACACACACAGTGGAAAGGTGGAAGGAAGGAGACAAATAGAAAATCATCACCAGTGTAATGCGAATGAATAAGGTTCACCATTAGATGCTAAATTTGTGGGTAGACCTTGGAGAAGAAACAAAATATGTTTATGGTCAAAAGTATCTACACCAACTGTGTTAGATGATGGCTTGTGCAGGTGCTTCACTATAGTTATCATTCTATTA
The DNA here is from genome assembly GCF_024711535.1 of Dipodomys merriami. Classification (NCBI taxonomy): domain Eukaryota; kingdom Metazoa; phylum Chordata; class Mammalia; order Rodentia; family Heteromyidae; genus Dipodomys; species Dipodomys merriami. The sequence continues at coordinate 50,019,075 of NW_027206401.1, forward strand.
TCTAGATAGATATAAGCCCATCATGTTTAGACCTTAAATAAACAACCACACACACTTAAAAACACTAGAGTATATTTTATTCACTACCAAGGTGGGGAAAAACCCATAGCTATATGGTGGAAAAATGTTCAAGAGCTACCATTCTTAGTTTGTTCTTCAACATAAAGTCTCACAACATTCATTTTTCCAGCTGGCCTTATATCTCAACCCTCTTATCTCTGCCTTTGAAGTCATTGGGACTGCAGATGTGAGCCCTTGGACTCCACCTCAAGGTTATTTTTTCAGTTCTGTATGGCTAAGGATGTTAAACCTTTCTTTATGTACATAATTGCCATTTGTACTTTTTCTTTTGAAAACTATTCTACTCATTTTTGGTTGGATTATTTGTAATTTTGTTAGGTATTTATCACCTTTCCAGTGAATTTCTATGTCTTTTAACATATTGTTATTATCTTTAAGTACAAGACTTGCCATTCAACAAAGCAGTTTATGAGTAAAATGCATTTTGACCCATGTCACTCTTTCAAAGTTCTCACCCATCCTTTCCAACCTACCCCTGTCCCCATTCTTAATTTTGTAGGATATACATAGAATTTTATCTGTATTCTCAGCTCCCATTCTTCTCTTCATTCATCTCCCTATCTCCCCGTGATCCCATCCCATGTCTTTCAAGTATCCCTTTCCTGGTGTTTATTTTGTTGAACAATGATTTCGTCTTTCTAAGAAATTACACTGTTTTAAGTTCTCTCCTAGAACTGCTAAGTCTTGAGACAGCGTCTATGTAACAGAAGCTGGCCTGGAACTCTTAATGTAGTCTAGGCTGGCCTCAAACTCTCCTCTTGTCTCAGCCTTCTGTGTACTGGGCATTATTGTAGGCATTATTACATTGCCTGGCTAAAAAAAAAATCATATTCTCGTTGGGACTCTAACAATTGTAGATACTTAGGCCTTTGCCTAAGCCCAGATCCAGTGAATCAGGATCCCCCAGGTTTGAAGGCAAGTGCATGCGGTTGAAAATGCCAAAGTTGTTGCTAATGTACTTCTTTAATTGAGAGCTGGTGTTTCTAAAAGCTTCATTAGGCTGACAGAAGAGCCTAAATAAGAATGGACTGGTCTTTTTGTTTTTAAATTGCTTGCGTTGAGTGGTTAAAGCTTTGTTTTGAAGCATCATTAGAAAATGCTGTATTCTACATTCTTCTTCTCTTACCTTCCTAGGAAAACCAGCTTGAGCTAGGCATTATCAAAAGGAAACAACAATGATTAGTACTTTTTGTTTTGTGTACTATGACTTCAACTCAGGGCCTAGGTGTCATTCTTTAGGTTTTTTAGCTCAAGGCTTGTCCTTTTACCCTCGAGACACAGCTCCACTTTCAGCTTTTTTGCTGATTAATTGGAGATAAGAGTCTCATGGACTTTACTGACTGGGCTGGCTTTGAACCATGATTCTCTGATCTCACCCTCCTGAGTAGTTGAGATTACAGGCGTGATCCCCCAATGATGATGCTTATTTTTAACCCCTTGAGTTCCAGCTTCACTCAAATTAGAGGAGTTTCCAGATAGAGTTCTTTGTCCTGCCTTGTCTTGCATCTACATGAAGGAAGATGGGGTGTTGAGGGCTCAATGTACCTCCATTCCAAGATGACACAGGCAATACTGACCACCACCACCACTACCAATAACACTATGAAGCCACCATACCGGGAAAACATTGTCTTCCAACATGAGTTTGACCAAACACATCAGAGTGTTTGTTTCCTGTCCATTGTCTCCTCAAAAGCTAGAAGTGTTCCTCTGAGTCCCAGGCAATAATCATTCCAATAAGAAAAAATATCAAAGAATATCTGGGTGACTAAGTTTAACCCAGAACAACAGATGTTGCTGTGACTCAGAAGGAATTTAATTTCCTGACCCAGGAATTAAGCCTACTGAAGCCATTAGCTTAGAATATCCAGTGTCCCTAATGTGCTGACTTACTTGAGTACATTATTCAATTTCCTAGACTTTCACAGAAGCCCAGGAATACCAGTATCTTAGTACAGCAATGCAGGATGGTGTATCTAAGATATTTGGATAAATACAGGAATGCTCATCAAGAAGTCTACATGCACTTCTCCTCTTAAACAGGTAGGAACATGTGACTTATACTGACCAATGACCTATGAGTGAGAGACTCATGATGTGTTCTAACGGGTCAGACATGAGACATTTTTATAAGATCACCACTGCCTCCCATCCCGCTGGTGATGTCTCAGTTGGTTGAGCCTCTATGAACAGGGTCCCTGAGTGGTTACATGCTTGGGGCATTGTCTCTCCCTGGGGCTTATTCAGCCCTTCTGTATGCATTTCTAGACCTCATCTCTGTTCCCCCTCATAAAGATGCTATGGTAGCTCAAGCACATGGTCCTTCTTTCAGTTTTGTATTCTGTGTGGTCCTCATTTCCCTGTGGATCTTGACACATTTCTGTGCCCTTTTCCCCTTGTTGACCTGTCTTATTGTTGGTTTGCTTTCAGTAGAATCAATGACTAGATCTTCAGGGGTAAGGTTTGAACTTCCTCAGGGGCGGTGACAGGAAATCTTCTGTGATGGGAACTCTACTGAGAGCAGAGAGGATGCTGAGGGAGGCCAGGGCATTGTCTCCCTTCATCCTCAAATCACAGCTCTGCTCTGTGGATGTAGATGCCAGATAGGGCAGGGCCAGCAAGATGGCTCATACCCAGGACATCTTCTGTACTGAGATACAACGCACTGACGTTTCAATGCAAAGTGCGTGTAAGGAAGCAAGAGCTTGAGTTCTGGTTCAGATGGCATCTGTGCTAGGCATGGCCATTTCCTAGCTGTGTATCCTCACACTTGGCACTTAATCTTGCCCATACTTTCAAACTAGAGGCAATTAAGGCGAGTGAAAAGGTGACGTACTTAACACCTGACACATAACAAATGCTCCTAAGTGTTCACCATTTTGTTATTCCTCACCTATATTGTGTTAAACAGGCATTTGATAAATGGGCACAGGAATAAGATGCTGAAAATGAGGGGAAATGGTAGAATAGCCATAAAAGAAAATGTTAATGGAGTAGGAGCCAGTCAATTCTGATCTTCTTTTTGTCAAAGGACCTTTCAACACTTGCACTAGAGGTAATAAAAAAAGCTCATTATTCTTTTTTTCCTCTGGCTTGCACTCTTTTCTTTCATGAGTTGGACAAAGGGAGAAAGTACAGGTTGCTTTATCTAAGACAGAGTAATAATTGCTTGTCTGAGTGGCATTTTGTATTGGCTTTTCCCAAGGTGATAGTTACTGGAGCCAGATGGACCATCTGGTTCCCAAGGGCAGACTCTGAACCTTCTTACAAGATGTGTTTAGCGTGACCTCATCATTCATATGCACTCAGGCATACATACAGTGTGGTACACACATGCAAAATTAGCCAAGAAGCTGCAAAAGCCGCAGTTGCCTCTATGCAACTGAGTAAAAAACAAGCTGATTAAAAACAAGAATCCAAACCTCTCTGGCAGATCTTCCATTCTGTCACTGCTGTAAGCCCCCACTCACACCCTGAGCTAAAGGAGATTGCACATTATTGATTGCTAGAGAACACTTCAGTAAGCTCCATCCCAGCCACTGCCTTTTACATTTTTTATCTTTTTTCCCTTATCTTGCTTTGTTCAGTGTGGTGCTGTTTTCTTTCTAAAGATGGCCACTGCCTTTCCTTTAGTGTTTGTGCTTCTTTGTGCCTTAGTCAGAGAGAAAAAAATATTTTTTAAAATGTGTGTGTATATGTTTGAAAGCCTCCTGGGGCTGTTTTCTATTTTTGCTCTCTGCAGCTCTGAGATGTTCTGTGAGCTGTGAGCGTCACCCAGTGGCAGGAGGGAGCCAAAAATTAAAAAAACAACAAATTTAAAGATGGATTTGGAGATTGAAGAAAATCTCTGATTAGTTTTTCTTCAAGTAAGCTCAAGATCCTACTGATTCAGAAGCAAGAAGGTGGCTCACGCCTGTAATCCTAGCCACTCAGGAGGCTGAGATCTGAGAATTGAGGCTCAATGCCAGCCCAGATAATAAATTCTGTGAGACTTTTCTCTCCAATTAATCACCAAAAGGCAGAAGTGGAGTCATGGCTCAAGTAGTAGAACACTACCTGTGAGTATAAAAGCTCAGGAACATTGCTCAGACCCTGAGCTCAAGCTCCAGGAACACACACACACACACACACACACACACACACACACACACACATGCACGCACGCACGCTTGCACAAACATCAAGAATGTGACCCTTTTCTTTTCTTCCTTGTTTTTTGTTAACTTGGATTCTTTTGTGCAGTTTTAAAATTAATTGTTGCTGCTAGTATTAAAAAAAAGATACAAGCTGTGTCATGGTTCCTAGTACCTAATGTCTGAAGCTGTTACAGAAATAGGTATTAAATTTTTTTAATTAGCATGCACAAGTTGTACAAGCAGGGCTCATTGTGACATTTCCATATATGCATATGATGTATGTTGATTAAACTCAACATCTCAATCACTTTATTCTTTTTTTTTTTTTTTGGGTCCAGTCATGGGCCTGAACTCTGAGCATGGGCGCTGCCCCTCGGCTCTTCAGCTCAAGGCTAGCGCTCTACCACTTGAGCCACATCACCACTTCCAGCTTGTTGTTTGCTTATGGGTGCTGAGGAATCGAACCCAGGGCCTCAAGCATGCAAGGCAAGCACTTTACCACTGAGCCACCTTCCCAGCCCCAATCACTTTATTCTTAAAATAATTTCAACAGGTTTCATTGTGCTATTGTCATATGTACAAATAAACTATCTGGACCACATTTGTCCTCATTCATGGGCTGTGTTAGTCGCTCCTAGCTACTCAAGAAGTTGAGATCTGAGGATCATGGTTCCCTGTGAGACTCTTATCTCTAATTAACCACTCAAAAAACTGGAAGTGGAGCTATGTCTCAAAATGGTAGAGTGCTAGCCTTGAGTAAAAGAGCTCTGGGACAGTGCCCAGGCCCTGAGTCCAAGCTCCACAACCGACAAAAATATTGGAATGATAGCCATGCCATTGAAGGTGCTTGTGCACACTACCATTTCTCGGGTCTTTGCAGAGGGCAAGGGGTTGCTCAGGAGGAGAGAGAGGCCTTCTCTGCCCATTGCAGCGGCACCTGGCTATTCCTTCTCTACTGTTTTGTGCTTTAAGACATGGCTCATTTTAGGAAGCAAACCAAATATACAGGACCTCACACATTGCCAGCTCATATCAAACTCTAATATGATGCTTCCAGTTTAAGGTTAAGTCTAGGCGGCAGCAAGATTAGAGACAGACCCTACCTTTTATTCATATTCCATTTCATCCTGTTTGGCTTTTGGCACCAGTGCCATTGAGAATCACTGGAATGTAAACCAAATAATGATCTGGTTTAATTTTATGCCATCTAGAAATATGATGTCTCAAGCTATGGACAAACATATTGAACACACACACACACACACACGTACACACACACACACACATACACACCTACAACATGATTTAGTAAGAGAAGGGATGAGAATACCAGAGTGTGATGGATTTGAAGTACATTTATGTTTTGAAAAAATACTTTCCTTTTGGGATTGAAGGTATGTACCCAATGATGGAAAAACTTGTACAGAAGCTCAAAACCATATGCTCAACTCCAAATGCCACAAAAAGTGTTTGGGCTGAGGCATGGCTCAGGCATAGCAGGAATAAGACTTCAAGGGAAAATCCCAGTACCGCTAGGGCAAACAAATGAATATATACCTGACTTTACTCATCGTTGACATTGAAAAATGAAAATATGCAGTATCTGTTGTTTGGTACTTGCTTTTTGGGGTCACTCATGAGGAAGCACAGGAGCAGGTCCACTCACTGCCCAAGTAGCATGCCCTGTCCAGGGTTGCCTGAATGTTCACCTATTCATCATGTTGATGGACATCTGGGTTATGGTAAACACTGAATATGACTATTCCTGGGTACACTTCTTAGAACATCCATGCTGCTTCTTCTCTGTACTTCTATAGAAGTGCTATGTGCAGCTGCTCCTCAGAACAACAGCTTTGAAAAGTACGAATGATTGACAGCCTCTAGCTACTGCCTCTTGGGATTAAGCCAGGTTATGGTTCCCTTTAGCTGCTCTCAGCCAGTGACTTAAGCACAGCATATACCAGCACTGGGATATGTCAGTCCCACAGGGAGTTGCTCTGTTCAACGACGGTCATTTGAGCTTCATTGTCCAGCTGGCTGTGAATTTCTAAGACTCACACTATTGTTTTTTTCATATCATAGAATTTATTTTATTGTGAAGATGCTGTACAGAGGGGTTACAGTTACATGAGTAAGGCAATGACTACATTACTTGTCTGTCATTGTTACCCCTTCCCTTGTTGTTGTCCCTCTATCCCTTCCCTCCCACCTCTCACTCTCCTCTCTTCTCCTCCCCAGCCCCCAAGTTGTAAAGTTCATTTCCTATATACTGTCCTGTGGGTATCCTTGTTGCAATGGGTCATCCTGTGTCCTCATTTCAGCGTTTTGTTTGAAGCTCTTCTTGGCCAGTTTTCCAGGCTCCCAAACTGGTCATTAGCACATGGGTTGAATGCTATCATATGGGAAAAGCCATGACAGTAAGACAAAAAACAAACACACATGTCTATTGGCTTGTAGGAGTTGGTACCACTGACAAAGAAAAGATGTGGGGATGGGGTTATTTCTCTAATTTGAATAACGTTTATGTGGGTGTAAACGGAAATAGACAGCACCTGCATTAGGGATGACTCAGAATAACCTTCTCAAAGGGCAGAATACTTCTTTCCTCTTTTGTATCTTAGATCTTTCACCTGAGATAATCCCCTTCCTCTTCTTCCTTCTCCTCCTTCCTCCTCCCTCCTTCCTCCTCCTCTTCTTCCCTCTTCTCCTCCTTCTTCTCCTTCTCTTCCTTTCCTCTTCCTCTCCTTCTCCTTCTTCCTCTTTTTTCTCCTCCTCCCTCCCTTCCTCCCTTTCCTTCTCCTCCTCCTCTCCTCCTCCTCCTCCTCCTCCTCCTCCTCCTCCTCCTCCTCCTCCTCCTCCTCCTCCTCCTCCTCCTCCGCTCTCTACCTCCCTCTCTCTCTTTCTTTCCTTTTTTCCTAATGAAGAAGGATAAAGCAGGTGAGGGGACCAAGGAGAGCAAGGGCCCTATGTTAGTTTGTATTGTAAAAAACTTTCTTAATATGTGAACGTGTTCATAAATTGAGAAATGAATTCTATCCTATCTGGGGTATGGAATTAGTAGCGGGGAGAGGGCAAACAGAGATGGTGAAGGAAGATAAATATGGTCAAAATAATTTATGTACATGTGTCAAAATGGGACAATGAGGAAGGAGCATGAGGAAGAGTGAGGGAGGGGATGAGTCTGATCACGCTGCATTGCATGCATATATGGACATGCCAGAACGAAGCTCTCTTGTATAACTAACTGCTCCTATTTAAGAATGTGGGAAACATTCAGATGTCTAGCTCAGAGATGGAAATAACTACCCCCAGGTCAAGAGAGAAATTGAGATGGCGGTACAGCTTGATCTGTGAACCCCAGAGATGTGATGCCTGGAGCTAGGAGAATGCAGGGAGAGAGTAAAAGAAAGGTCATGGGAGTCAGGTTCTTCGTGAGACTCCAGTGTGAAGATGAGGCAGAGTTAGAAGACCTAGTGAAGGCGTGGAGGCGGGAGAGAATTTGCCACACAGATTGTATAAACCCATGCAGAGCCAGGAACTGGTGGCTCATACTTGTAATCATAGCTACTCAGGAGGCTGAGATCTGAGGATCATGGTTTGAAGCAACCTAGGTAGAAAAGTCCCTAAGTTTCTTATCTTTGGTTAACAACCAAAAAAAAAGTCAAAAACGGAGCAGTGGCTCAAGAGATAGAGCACTAGCTTTGTGCAAAATGCTCAGTGCCATTGCCTAAACCCTGAGTTCAAGCTCCAGGACTGGCGTATGTGTGTATGCACACACACACACACACACACACACACACACACACACACACACACACACGCACACACACACACACTCCACAAGCAGGGCCAATTGCAGTATTTTTCTTAATTATAAGCAATGATTATTAAAAATAAAAGTATTTTCAAAATTATCCCAGAAGGTGTCCTATAGATAGGATTTAGGTTAATTAGAGCAATGTCTGCCAGAATGTAAAGTCCAGCATTGAAAAATATCTGTAATCACTGCAGTTTTAATTCCCTATATATTTCCTTTAGTGTGTTATATCACTAGCTCAGTAAATAGATGCAATCAAGTTATTTGGAGCAGTCACTAGGTAATACAGATGGTTTAGTGTAGTTGCTAGGTGGTAATCTGTGCACCAATTCATACTCATAAATCACATTTGCCCAAAACACGAAGGTTATCTTCCTCTTTCTAGGTACTGTATTGTATCAACCAGGTTTTCTTTTTCTCTACCTGCTCACCCACCCACCCAAAAGGCAGCTGCAAGAACTCTCTCACACCGGATCAATAATGTCTCACTTGCTCCTGGGGATACTATATTACTTCTCCTATTTGTTCCCAAACACTTTTCATATGCAATAAACTCAGCTGACATATGGCTCCATTGATAACGAGTGTCTAAGCTGAAGGCTCAAGGCACACAGGAAAATATCTTTACGGGAAAGGCCTAATGTATTGCATGAGTTTATTCCCTGTGCAAATCAACTGTTTTTGGTCTTTCTTTACAGACCAAACTAGCTAAATCTGAGCTACAGCTAAAAACAGAACAATGATTTCTTTTTCATTACTTTTTGTTAAGATGAAGATTCTGGTTTGTCGCTACCCGCCTCGACCACCAAGGAAGACGCGACACCAAACTCTTCTCTCTGCAGTTTATTCAGGACCTTTGAGTAATCTTCTGACCCCAACCCCGGGGAGAATTCCCCAAAGCCTTAAGTACCCGCTGGGTAGCCAACCCTGATTCGCCACGTGGGAACCACCAATAGGTTCAGGTGCGCGGAAGCAAGCCAGATTCTTTGCCTTAGCCATATAAGGAGTTGTTTACCACAGAGAGCACTCGCCATCGGGAAGGCGGAGGGCGGAAGCTGGCGCCATCTTCCAGGTGCGGCCTCTCTCAGCTCTCTACACTGGTTAAGAACATTGTCATGCTGAACACTGGTGGCTCATGCCTGTAATGCTAGCTACTTAGAAGGCTGAGATCTGAAGATCATAGTTAAAAGCCCTCCCAGGAAGAAAAGTCTGTGAGACTCCTTTTTTTGGTTGTGGGGCTTGACCTCTGGGCCTAGGCGCTGTTCCTGAGCTCTTCAGTTCAAGGCAAGCGCTCTACCACTGAAGCCATAGCACCACTTCTAGTTTTCTGGTGTCTTATTGGAGATAAGAGTCACGGACCTTCCTGCCTTGACTGGCTTTGAACTGTGACCCTCAGATCTCAGGCTCCCGAGTAGCTAGTGAGCCACTGATGGATGGCCCATGGGACGCTTATCTACAATTAAATACTGAAAAACCAGAAGTAGAGGAAGAGTGCTAACCTTGAGGGAAAAAAAAACATGTGAAAGTGTGAGATCCTGAGTTCAAGTCTCAGTACCAGCACACACACACACACACACACACGCATACGTATAATTGTACAAAGGAGTTTCTTTACAATATTTCCTCCAAGTATGCAATATACTCAGATCATATTCACATCTCTATTACTCTTTCTCATTCCTCTCTTTACCCTCCATATATAAAAAATTTTAATGAGTTTCATTATTCTAATTTCATGCCTGTAGATTGATCATATTCACTGCCCACCACTCTTGCATATTCCCTGCGACAACCCTAGAATCAGACATTTCCCCATTGTGACCTAGTTCATTTTGTTGATGAAATAATGTTAAGAGACCAAGATCTGGACACAGAATGTGCTCATTATTACTGGCGGGGAGTGGTGGCGGGGGTGAAGGGTGGAGTTAATTGTATTCTTAAACTTGGGAATTTCTATGCAGCATGAGTTGTACAGGTTACATAAATGCTCCATACGTGGGGTCAGCAGCTAATGAAGATATTGCCAGAAACATGGTATCTAGAAAACACATTCTGAGAGAAGTTGTAAGTTTTTTTTTTAAGGATTTAAATTATAACACACACACATACACACACAGAGCAGCAGCAGCAGCAGCACACATTTCAATGAATGTAAATGCTAGTATTTAAAACTGTATGTCAGTCAAAGTTTTTTGAAGTAATAGGGAAAAATTGCTTTGGAAATTTTGCAGTCCTTACAAATTCTTGCAAGAGTAACAAAATACATAGGAAAAAATCAAACACTGAAACTAAACCACATTGGAGGAGAACAGTATCTTTCATCCAGTTTTACATAAATTCGTTTCACATGCTAATAAAGGAAGATTTCTGGAAAATCATTTTTGAAGTTTTCAGTGTTTACAACGTCTCAAAATTTTGTATATATAATATATAAATATATCTCAAAATGTATAAATAAATTATAGATGTCATTAAAAAGCTTAATGCTGGACTTGAATTCACATTGAAAAATTGTTTCTAGCCTAATCTTAGACATATTCTATATATAAATAAAATGGAAATTTTGAAACATAGGGTCACATTCTCAGACTAGAGTGCACCTGCAGGTATACATCTATCATTCATGATAGACTGAGGTAACCTGAGGAAGATGGAACCCAGGTTTAGAAGTTCTTGTAGTTTTTCCACTTGGGGATGAGCAAAGCTGGGATTGGCACCTATAACTCCAAGATCACACACGTTCTTATTCCCTGTGGCAGCCCTCTGCCATTTAAATTTTGCTCCTAGTAGCCCTGGCAGACAGAAGTCTAAACAGTCTGAGGAGCCGGATTTGGGGCACTATTTTTGTTGTGGTGATGAAGCTTCTTTGGTTGTCAAATTCCCCCTGGCAGCCAAAAGTCCAGTGGCTTGGCCCTTTGCTCCTGGGGGATTTATAGTGATGATTGAAGGCCTGGCAAGCTTAACCTCTTGGGAGGAATTAGCTCTAGCAGGTAGGAGTCCAGTGGTTTGGCGGGCTACTTTTTGGGAACTAACATTTTGATCCATGATCTTGGTGCTGTCAGTGGCCTCATCTGGTTCCATGTCCTCTGCTGTTGAATTAATTCCGACAGCCAGGATTTCAACAGCTGTGGGTCAGCTAAGTGGGGGCACTTAGTTTCTTACATGCTCTTGCTAAGCAAGGGGTTCCTATTTTGGTTTAAATCCTCTACTGCCACAGTCTGGAGTTTAGTGGTTTCTCCTTTGCTTTTCGGAGGTTTAAGGTTTTGTGAACAATATCCGTGTGAGAGGTAGCCTTGCACCATTTAAGCTCCTTGGCTGTTTTCCTAGCAGCTTGGTGTTTAGTAGGCAGGTCCTGTACTCTTTTGGGGCTCAGGTCAAATCCTCCTAGTGATCTTTGAGGAAGTCCTACCTAATTTAACATCATCTGCAGATGAACTATTTTTGTGGTGGTATTTCCAACAACTTTTTGCTAGCTCGCAGTTGTCGTGGTCAATAGGGTATTTAAAATCTTGTCGCTCCATTATTTGTGTCTTCGAGGACACCCTGCCATGTTTTTCTTTCTTGGCTGTGGACTTAAACTTAGCTTTGACTTCAGCATAGTTGTCCATGAATGGGCAGCTCTTTGCTTTATGTACTTTTGGTGTTTGAGGTGGCCTGCAGCAGTTTGGTGCCCTCTGCTGTCAATATACACCTGGCAGCAGGAGGCTCAGTCGTGTTTGGGGGGTAGGGGAGACTCAAGTTAAATCACAGTCATGGTGACCTTTGAGAATACCTTGCTCTTGCCTGGTTTAGTCTCTTTGGCTGCTGAACATTTCCTAGCAGGGTTACCAATGGCTCTGCCTTCAATGAATTGGTCACTGCAGGTGTTTAGGATCCTCTTAATAGTGGGGGGCAGGTCTGTGTAATTTAACTTCATCAACATTGGATTTTGCCCTGACAGACTGGAGTCCAACGGATAGACTCTAAACTGAAGGATTAACCTCTGAAGCTGAGAGCCCAGGTGTTCTGGAGTCTCTTTTGGGGCTCACAATAACATGATGTGTCTGGTTGGTTGAGGAGGGTCTGCAGGGCTTAAATCCTCTGTTGATGATTAACACTCAGTGGAGTGCAACAGCTTGGTCCTGCAGGATTTTCTTTTTTAAGTCCAGAAAGCAGAGGTTGGTCATTGAGAGGTCTCTGTGTACATCTCTCTTTCAAGGAAGAGATAAGCGCACCAGAAGGTGTTTGGGGGCTACACTGTCAAAGATTTGAGGGCATGCAGTGGTTGAAAAATTACTGTTCCTGATCATAAAGGAGGGTCTGCATAGATTATTTTTCATGGCAGAGATACAAGCCCTGGTGATGATGTGGGGTTGGACAATCATCACCACTAGTCACCCTGGAAGTCTGTGCAGACTGGGCTTCTCAGAAAGGGGAAGTCTGTTGGGTGTGACCTTCTCTGCAGAGGGGAACAGTAAGTGGTCAGACACCCAGGAGGATCTGCATGGATTTCTATCCTCTGGGGCCCAAACAGGAGCCCCAGTAGATATTTTTTTCGGGTTGCTCCATCCTCCATTATATGGGGACTCATGGTGGTTGGATACTTGCCAGTGTTGGTAAGCCAGGAGGTCTGCACAGATTGTGATCCTCCATGACAAACATGGCAGCCTTAGTAGATGTTTTCCTGGAGGCTTTGTCCTCCCCCATGTGGGGACACAAAGTCGCTGGGAGAGTCTACACTGATAATCCATGACAGGAATGGTCACCCAGGAGATGATGACCTTGGGATTCTTCCCTTCATTGGGGCCCACAGCACTCAAATACTTGCCATGTCCAATTACCAAAGAGGCTCTGTGCCAGTTCATTTCCTGAATGTCAAAAGAAGTCGCCCCTGCAGAAGGCAGGTTGGTGGAGGTTTGGCCTTCTGCTCTCTGTCCTTTGGTCTCCATCACCCTGTTTACCCGCTTTGGGGGGTTCTGGGCCTTGCCCTTCTGAAGATCTACTGTTTAGGCTGATCTCCAATCAGCATCTTACTAAGAATACCCTTAACTATAAAAAAATAGTTCACAGTGAGCAGCTCCAGATCCGAGAATTGAGCTGTGGTGCGTGCCATGACTTTCACTCTTGGATCTGAAACAATTGAAATTTGTGAACAATGTGAATTTAGAATGTGACATGAAGCTGTGACTCTCTAGCTATGTAACACCTCTATGATGCTATGCCCGGGGCTGGAGGAAAGATGGTGTCACATGGACTGGGGCTAAGAAATGTGCTCTTCGGTTGTTTGCTGTTAGTCTCCTGTGTGTCAGAATAGCCACGGTGATGAAACAAATTGCTTCTAAGGCTGAAAGGTTATGATGCTGTCTATGGATGGCAGAAGCGTCTAGAGAAACTGAAGGGTTGTCTGCTTTTGGGCAAATGAAAGATCCAGACTTTGGGAGTCTTGTCATCAAGTCCACTTTTGTCCCCCAAAATATTTCAGATCCCAGTCTGGGTCAGTTAAGGCATTCTGTAGCTTAGAGCGCAGTACAATTGAGCATATTAGCCTGTTGAGAACTGCTTCCTTGTCTCCAAGATGACTTTTAAACTTGTCAGTTCCCAAAAAGTGTCCAGATATCCAAAGAGAAGAAGTAACCTTTGTGAGTAGGCTAATCGTAGTCAAGAACTGACTCTGTGGCCTTCCATCCTGGCTAAACAAATTTCTCTTGGAGCCTCTGTTTATCTGATGAAATGTGTAGTTAAAGAGCAGTGTCAGAGGGATGGGCGAGATTGTTGGAAGGGGCGACTTTGATCATAAACAGCTTTGTAAAGTGGCAACTCCTTTGTACAACAAAAAGGTTGCCACAAAAAGTCAATGTCTCAATATACCTTTCACGGAGCTCCTCTAGCCTGATTTTCACCAGGTGAGCATTGTTCTCTCTGGTGATCTTTTGCAAGAGGCAGATTTGCTGGACCATGTGCAGCAAATACTCCTCTTATTCCACAGGCATGCAGTCCTTGGACATGAGTTGCAGGACATGGCCAGTGCTCCAAGCTGGCCACGCTCCTGTCACAAGACATAGTTCTGTCAACCACTGATGCCATCTCTGTGGCCTGGATGTCACAGCCAAATCATGCAAACGTATATGGTGGTGAGGAGAGATGGCGTATTGCTGGCAGACAGAGGAATCCAACTGAACAGATGGGCCAGAGAATAGATAGACTCACTCTTCATGTCAATGATGGAGACTGGTTGAAGGTAAAATTTGGCTCAGCTAGGACTCTGAAACAGGTTACTTAGTAAGCCACTTGTCAGAAGCTCCAGCAGTCTGCACCTGGTTGGGCAGCAGTTTCCACAGCTCCTATTTCAGAGCCAGACTGAGGACAAGCTAGTTCTTCTGAAGTGGTCTTCAGCATGACCACCCTGGGAGGTGAGGTCATCAAAGGCGAATGGACCAACTGATAAATATTAGTTTAAAAAAATGTCATGGTTGGGCTGGGAAGGTGGCTCAGTGGTAGAGCACTTGCCTTGCAAGCATGAGGCCCTGGGTTCAATTCCTCAGCACCACATAAGTAAAAAGAAAAAAAAGCCGAAAGTGGTGCTGTGGCTCAAGTGGCAGAGCGCTAGCCTTGAGCTGAAGAGCTGAGGGACAGCGCCCAGGCCCAGAGTTCAGGCCCCATGACTGGACACCCCCCCTCCAAAAAAAAAGTCATGGTCAAATATGTATGGGCCAATCTTGACATCCAATGTCAACAATCGATTTGCAGAGTTTATTCCACATAAAGCAAGGCAAGGTTTTATGGTGAGCCATAAGGGTTTAGGCAGGAATCTTATCCATCTTATCCTGAGATGGGACCTGATAGTGTAAATTAGACTTTTGCCAGAAAACTATGCAGATATCCAGTTACAAAGAAAGGTTTATTACTAGCAAAGGGAGCAACAAGACCCTTTCTCACAAGGGAGGATGAGCAGAAGCGCTGGCTATTGTCTGGGGTGACCTATATAACCTCCTGAGGCTAGGAGGCGGAGACCTTGGTGTGGAGGTGAGGACCAGGGGCTTCACCACGGTGGACCAGGACATATGGCTGCTGCCCAAGTAGTAGATAAGGGGTCTGCAGCTGCCCAGATCTGAAGGTCACTCTAAGGGGCTCTTGCTGCCCCAGAGGAAGTGCCATCCCAAGGTAGAGGGCTTGGAGGCTGATTATTTACTGCCTTTACTAAACGGGCCTAGTGTTGACTAGGAAGGGAACATGCCAAGTTGTGGAGAGGGAAAGGAGCTTGCTAACCTATGGGAAGGGAGCTCATTGGGCTAACTGGACCCTACACCATATTTTTATTGGTCAGCTGCTTAAAAACTGTAGAAGTGTACATTATTATACAGTCATTCCTACTGCGGGAGAGAAAATACAGGAGAGAAAGCCCAGACTCTTACTTGCTGAACAAAGTTAGGCAGAAGCTACTTTCTCTCACGTTTTCTTGCATTGGTCCTACGATCCTGCAATAATTGGGTCACCAGTGCCCTGTGGAGGCGTCTGCACACGCGGCGCTGGCTGGGGCAGGGCCACCCAGGGGAGCTGGATCTTGAGCTCCTGTTGTTCAGGTCAAGGTCCCAGCGGGCCTTGGAGGTCCCCCACCCGTGCAAGAACAGCCTGTATCCCACCCTGCCCATGGAGACCCTTCCCACCCTGGCTTATTATTTTTTTTAACAATTTTTGCCTGTCGTGGGGCTTGAACTTTGGGCCTGGGCGCTGTCCCTCAGCTCTTCAGCTCAGGGCTCGCGCTCTACCACTTGAACCACAGCACCCCTTCCGGTTTTCTGGTGGTTAATTGGGGATAAGAGTCTCACAGACTTTCCTGCACGGGCTGGCCTTGAACCACGATCCTTCTATCTCAGCCTCCTGAGTAGCTAGGATTACAGGCGTGAGCCACTGGCGCCCTGCTCCCCCTTTTTTCTTATGGGAGACTGTTCGAGATAACTCATCCCCTTCACTGGATTCTCCCCAGGGAAATTCAAGGCATGGATTCAGGGGCAGAGAAAAGAGCACCCAGCTGTTCCTCAGTGCGGCGGCTGTGTGTGTGTGTGTGTGTGTGTGTGTGTGTGTGTGTGTGTGTGTGTGTGTGTGTGTGTGTGTGTGATTTTTGTGAATTGGGGTGGAGACTTTTGCTTTGAGAAGAAGTGGGGTGAAAGGCAGTCTTCAGGAACTGGATTTGCTGAGATTAGGAGTGTAGAGAGAGGCCATGTTCATGGCAGTCATATATGCTGCTTGTGAAGATCTAGAATCCCGGCTGGGCACGCAGGTGGGTGCACTAAGTGTGAGAGGCCTTGGGTGCCTCAGTGTCCACAGTAGAGTTTTGGAAAATACAGTGACGATTGACAAGATACGTTTGAATGGTGCACACGGTGCTGGAGAATCATGTAAGCAGGAATCGTTCTGCCATATTTTTCCAGAGTACTTAAGCCGGGATTCATGTATGCTTCTCTGCATGTTTATTTTACTGATTTATTTTAAAAAGTGAAACTAGGTCTGAGCGTTAGTGCTCATGCTTGTAACCCTTGGTACTCAGGAGACTGGGATTTGAAGATTGCAATTCAAAGTCAGCCTGGGTAGGAACGTCTGCAAGACTCTTATCTCCAATAAACTACCAAGAAAACCAAAATTGGAGCTGTGAGTCAAGGGGGTAGAACACTAGCCTTGAGTAAAGTTCAGGGACTGCCCAGGCCCTGAATTCAAGCTCTAGGATTGACAAAAAGAAAAAAGCAAAAATGAAACAAAAACAGTGAAACTAGTCAACTTAAATTTTCAGAAATGTGTCTATGGGCCAGGTGCTGTTAGTGCAGGCTTATAATACAGCTACTCAGAGTCTGACATCTGAGACTCATGGTTTAAAGCCAGCCTGGGCAGAAAAAGTCTGTGAGACTTTTATCTGCAGTTAAAAATACCCAAAAATCTGGAAGTAGAGGTGTTGCTCTAGTGGTAGATCATTAGCCTTGAACTAAAAGGTTCAAGGACAGCATCAAGGCCCTGAGTTCAAGCCTTAGGACAGGAAGGAAGGAAGGAAGGAAGGGAAGAAAGAAAGAAAGAAAGAAAGAAAGAAAGAAAGAAAGAAAGAAAGAATTTCATGAATTTCTTGTTTCTAGGTGCCTTTGTCAGAAATTCATTTAGCAAACACCTAAATGACAGTTGAATGTGATTGCTATAACTCCCCAGATTTTAGGAGACTTGGGACAAGGTCAGAAACTTGAGGCAATACGAAAAACCATTTATTTCTTTGGAAGTACTGGGGTTTGAACTCAAAGCCTTATGCTTACTAAACAGTTACTCTACCACTACTACTTGAGCTACAATTCAGACCTTTTGATATAGGCGTTTTTCAGATAGGGACTGCTTTGTCCTGGGACTAGCCTCAGACTGTGATCGTACATATCTCTTGTGTAGCCGGGACTCTGTTACACGATGCCCGGATTATTGGTTGAGATGGGATCTTGCTAACATTTTGGCCAGGGCTGGCTTCAAACTGTGATCCTCCTCATCTCTGCCTCCTGAGTAACTGGTATTACAGCACATGCCACTATGTAGTGAAAATTTGATGGAGTGATGTTCTGGTTGTTTCTGCTGCATAAGAAATGACTCCAAAGATACTGGTTCACAGCAACCTTTTATTTGCTTGCAATTTTGTGGGCAAATACTTCAAGAAGGCCTTTGGTTGGCAGACTTTGCCTGGAGTGTCACATACTCCCTGCCACAAGTCAGGGGTGGCAGGCATCCACAGGCTCACTCTGGGCTCATGGCATTGTTGCTGGTTGGCTGTCATAGCCCGTGTCCTGTGTTCTCAGCACACTGGTCAGGATACAAGCATCTCTTTCATGGTGGTGGCTTTATCAAGAGCAAACTTTCTAGAAGGACTAGGTAAAATTGATGGTCTTTTGAGATCTGGCCTCATGAGTCAGAAAATAATACTGTTCTACTCTGATCCCAGAAGTTCTACTGAATCCAGAAGTTACAAACCCTTCTAGATTCAAAGAAAAGAGACAATAGACCTTACCTAGAGATGGAGGTAACATCACATAATTTGGGGACTATCTTTAACATGTCACAAACAACTGGGTGACAGTGGCTCACGCTGTAATTCTAGCTACTCAGGAAGTTGAGATCTGAGGATCATGGTTCAAAGCCAGCTTGGGCAGGAAAGTCCGTGAGACTCTTATCACCACTAAACTACCAATAAAAGCCAAAAGTAGAGCTGTGGTAGAGGGTTAGAGTCTTGAGCAAAGAAGCTCAGAGACACTGCCCAGACCTTGAGTTGAAGCATTAAGCCCCAGGACTGGCACAAACAATAAAGTGCTTCATTTTACTTTGAATGTTTGCTGATCCTGGAGCTTGAATTCAGGGGTGGGGTGCTGTCTCTGAGATTTTTTGCTTAAGGCTAGTACTCTACCACTTGAGCCACAGATCCACTTTCAGCTTTTATTGGTAGTTTAGTAGAGAGATGAGTCTCATGGACTTTCCTGCCTCGGCTGGCTTTGAACTGCGATCCTCAGATCTGAGCCTCCTGAGTAGCTAGGATTTCAGATGCCACCAGCACCTGGCTTATTTTACTTTTTAAAGAACGGGTCTTACTATCTAGTTCAGGTTATCCTCAACTTGAGATCCTTTTCTTTTAGTCTCCTGAATGCTGGGATTACAGGCATCCCATGACTGACTTTTTTTTTTAAACCGGGTTTATGTAACCATCTGTTTATTAGTGGAAATTTGATTTTAAATGTCACAGAACAGTTTTTTTGTTGTCTCATATCTTTGAAGTATGAGCTAATGTTTAAGGTTGAGTCCTAAGAGAGACTGGCAGGAGATATGTTGGGGGTGTTCCCAGACCACAGCAGTACATGGGAATGGCTGAAAACCTGGGCTTTGATGTTAGGAAACTTTAGTTCCACTCTGATCCTCACTGGCTATCTGACTATAAAAATTCCACTTCACTATTGCAAGTTTACATCTTCTTATGTGTAAAATGAAGACAATAACAGCATTCATTGCCTAATCTTTTCACACAGGTATTGAACATCTATCATAAACCAAAGTTACAGCGTTGTGATGACAATTATGCATGAGAAATGTGTGCCACTCTGCCCAGGACATGGTTAAAATTATAAATGTGTTAATAATAATAATAATGATTGTTATTGGTGTAGTAGTATAGAAATAGCATTTTGCAAACATGGTGCAGGTAAAGAGGTAGATGAACCTGTGACTCAACTTGAGCCTCACCTCATAGAGTGGAAGAACAAATATAATGAGCCATGTAATCCTAGCTACTCAGGAGGCTGAGATCTGAGGATTTCAGTTCAAAGCCAGCCTGGGCAGGAAAGTCTATAAGACTCTTATCTCCAATTAGTCACCCCCAAAAATGCCAGGCTGTGACTCAAATGGTAGAGCACTAGCTTCGAGCTGAAAAAGCTCAGGGACAGTTCCCAGACCTAGATTTCAAGCCTAGGATTGGCAAAAAATAAAAGAGTGAATATAATGGCCAACAGAAACTATGAGGATGTTTCCAATGCCAATAAGATTCTGAATTCAGGGAAAGAGAAGGCTTGGGAAGAGTCAAACAGCAATCAGCACCTTCGCATCTGTGGGAAAACAGAAGTAGGAGCAGAGCCTGTAATCCTGAGTTTTCACATGAGAATGGAAACTTTGAAGCCTCCATATTAGGTATCCATTAGTGGTAGGGAATTATGTCTCCTTAAAATGTTTATTTTGAATCCATGACCCCCAGTACTGTAATCAGAGATCTGTCATTTAAAGCAATAAAATGAAACTAGTAGGGTATGTCTCCTTCCTCACTCAACCTAACTGGAGAGGAAATTTGGACATTATGAATGCATACCCACACCGAAAGCCCATGAGAGGAAACAGTAGGGAGTTGCTATCTATATGCTACGGAGAAGACCTCAGAGGAAAGAAAACATGGTAATACCATGATCTGGCCTCCAGAATTAAGGAACTAAATTTCTGTTATTTAAGACAAGCAGTCTGCAGTATTTTATTTATTATGACAGCCCTAGTCAGCTAATACATTGGACTGGCGTATAACAGACAGGTAGAATAAGGGAGAAAGTAGAAATTAAAAGAGAAATCCGAGACTAGGAGTCAGGGAACACAAGAACAAGAAGAAAAGTGATACAGAGAAAATAATGCTGCCAGTGTAACTGTGGCAAAGTTGACCCAGGAAAGGTCAGAGCTTTTGTTGGGTGATTTAATTGATTATGGTCTTAGCTTGGTCATAATTTGGTTTATTTTAGGGTTGTGGTTTGTCTTTGGGTCAAATGTGTGGTTTTAAGCTGTATGTACTTGTGCTTGCTGAACATACATGCAAATGTGTAAAATTGTTTGGGATCAGGACTATGTGTTAGTGAAACTTTGGTCATAAGTGATGAGTCAGATTTTATTTACTTAGATTTTTCTGTTTCCTGCCCTTTTCAGTATACAGTCTTTGAAGATTTATATGCACTTGGAAATTAGGAAAAATCTTGAAAGGATATTTACTTAAATATAGGTGAAATTTGGCAATGCCACGATTGCTTAATATTAGAAAATATACCCAATAATCAGTTGTTTTGGGTTTATTTTCTTCCTAAATGTTTTTGATCCATTCTTTCTTGTATGGTGTATATACCTTTATTTGTTAGATTTACTTAATTTCCCAAACCAACCTTTCTAGTGTTTAGGTATATTAGGTATATTACAAAGTAGATTAGAAGGCCAGGCAGAAATAATTGAGTGCAAACTGCATGATAAAATCATGGCCAGTAGAGGGCGACAGGGACCTGTCAGAAGTAGAGATTTTAATAAGACAAAAATAATTGGTGTTTTAATTGCAGGACAATTTCAGCCAAAGCATCTGCAATAACATAATTTCACAATGTAAATGTGTTTAAATCATCATGTTTACATCGCTGCTCAGAGACAAATTTTTGTCTCAATAAATACAGACATGCCTTAATTATATATTTTAAATAAGAGACGGTATTATTTACATCAAAATGGTAATGTTGAATTTTGACATAGGAAAAACATGAAGTGCTAATTTTAAAAATAAATAGTATGATTTCTTACATTTGAAATATTTGCAAAGCGTTTTGGTGTTACTGTTTCCTCATTTCAATGTGGGAGACTGGGAAAATGCTCTCCAATGTCTTTTCTAATCCTGATATAACATAACTGCAATTCTTTATTCTTCAATGAATATCACTGGAAATTCTATTATATCACATCTAGTGAGGGTGGGGCTCTGTAAAATAAAGATGTGATTTAGAATTGTCTAAATTTTCTGGATGTATACTGCATATCCACTTTCATTTATTATGTTATTATTATTATTGTTGTTTTTGTTATATATATATATTTTTTACCAGTACTAGTGCTGCCCTTTAGCTTTTTTGTTCAAGGTTGGCACACCACCACTTGAACTACAGCTCCACTTCTGGCTTTTTGGTGGCCAGTTGGAGCGAAGAGTCTCACAAAGTTTCCTAACCAGGCTGGATTTGAACTGTGATCTAGATCTTAGCCTTCTGAATAGCTAAGATTATAGATGTGAACCACTGTCGTCTGGCTCCTTAGCATCAAAATATACCACTTTGAGTACTGTTGTATGATCTCAGCAGTTTTAGAGATTTTTCTAATTTTACTTCCCATCCCTCTCAATCAGTTGATATTTTTTACATTCATGTATGTATGTATGTATGTATGTATGTATGTATGTATGTATGTATGTATGTATGTATGTAAATGAAGAAGCAAATACTCTGAGAGATTAAATAAATTTCCAGCTGACACTCAGCTCTTTTTTGGGGGGGTGGGGGAGGGACAGAATCATGTAGAATCTCTGGTCTATACTTCCAGTCCTTTTGACTCTGCTTCCTCTGTGCTGGGATTATAGACATGAGCCAGCCATGCCTGATTCAGATAGTAACTGTGGAATAGATACTTAGGTATAGGTTGTCTTACTTCATGTTCAGTATTCTTTGCAGTCTACCAGTGTTAAGATCCAACTTAATTCCAAATACGTTACTTGAGAGAAATAGTTTATTAAATTATAAATTAATTTTTAAATTATAAATTAAATTATTAACCTCATATATATTTCCAAGAATCTTAAGATTTTTCCAGACAGTAGGAATTAGTGGCACAATTCCTCACTGACAAAAATGTTTATGGATTTCTTTGTAATTCTGACTCTAATTTCACCTTCTGCCTTTGTGTTAGTCTCATTAGCTAGGGTAGGTTTAAATAACAGGGTGTGGACTCTGTGGTTACAATGCCCACACATTTTGCAAAATCCCAGGGAAATACATTGATTGGCCAGGGCCTGGTTACATGCTCACTTTTACTGGGGGTGAGATTCTATGGTTGAAGACGCCTTGGAGTTACAGCCTACTTGGAACAAGAATGGGAGTACAATTACTAATCTCTGAGGGAGACTTGTTTTTATTGTCAAGGTGATGTACAGAGGGCTTACAGTTACATAAGTAAGGTAATAAGTACATTTCTTGTCAAACTTGTTACCCCTTCCCTCATTTTTCTCCTACTTTCCGTCTCCCCCCCCCCCTTGCCCACTCACCTTCAAGTAGTACAGATCATTTCCAATATATTGTCTTGTGTATATCACTGTTGCATTGGTTCCCTGAGGGAGACTTTTCTAGAGGAACATACTAAGTAATTTCTGAGCATGGGCAATTAGACCACAGTAAATGCTACAGGAAAGGTTTGTGGATAGTTGGGAACAACTGGAAAACCCATTCTTACAAGTAAGTAAAGAGCAAGCATGGTTTTTAAAAGGAGTCAAAAAGCACAGAAAACAAATGTTGCTCATCTATTGCCTTCATTTCAGCCATCCTTGGTTTAATGAAATTATGAACAAATGTAGGAAAGTCCCAAAGAATAAAATAGTGTAGGGGGGTGATCTTAAGAAATATCCCTTAAGTCCGGGTGCCAGAGTTCACGCTTGTAATCCTAGTTACTCAGGAGGCTGAGATCTGATTGTAGTTCAAAGGCAGCCTAGAAAGAAAAGTCATGAGACTTTTTATCTCTAACTACCTAAAAGCTGGAAGTAGAGGTATGGCTCAAGTGGCAGAGCACCAACTTTGAGTGAAAGAAATGGTGCTTCGGCCCTGAGTTCAAGCCTAGTACTGGCATACAAACACAAAAACATCCTGTGTCTAATAGCTCTAATAGCTCTGGAAGTTAGTGAGCCATTTTTCAGATATAGACTTAAAGTGTATATTTGTCTTTTAATAATGATATAGTTTTACTCCCTAGTACTTAAGCACAAATTTTAGAATCTTTATATTGTACTAAAGACAATATAAGGATTTTGGGAAAGAGTATTTTGTTGTTGTTGTTGTTGGTCTTGGGGCTTGAACTCTGGGTCTGGGCGCTGTCCCTGAACTCTTCAGCTCAAGGCGAGCGCTCTACCACTTGAGCCACAGCACCTCTTCTGGTTTTCTGGTGGTTTATTGGGAATAAGAGCCTCATGGACTTTCCTGCCTGGGGCTGACTTTGAACCATGATCCTCAGATTTCAGCCTCCTGAGTAGCTAGGATTATAGGTGTAAGCCACCAGCGCCTGGCCTAGAAAGAGTATTTAACTGATGTTTCCATGTTGCTTGTTTTATGTTTCTGTGTGTTGCTATTGTGTCGTTAGGACTCTGGGTTTGTAGAATTTGATATAGTCAGGTAAGAAAGAGGCTAACTCAGCAAACACCAACAACTTCCTTTCTTTTTTGCTTCCTTCCCATTTCTCTTGGACTTTTTTTGTCTTTTGTTTTTTTTTTGGTGCTGCTATTGGAGCATGAACTCTGGGGGGCCTGGGTGCTGTCCCTTAGCTTTTCTGCTCAAGGCTGGTGTTCTACCACTTGAACCACAGCTCTACTTCTGGCTTTTGGGTGGTTTAATTGAAGACAAGAGTCTCATGGACTTTATAAAGCACTAGCCTAAGTTAGTTTTGGAACAGATATGAAACATTTATAACTGTGCTGAGCTATGGTCAAAATTAGAGATGAGGTGGGCAGTCTGTCTTGGCTCCATGGCTTTTGCTCCACAGATCTGCTTGAGGTCCCACGGGTGTGGACAGACACTTTCATTTTCATCATTTTTTCATAGCTTGCAGTGGAGTTTCTGTTTCTGTCTAGAGTTTTGCGAAGATGCCGGCAGTTTTAAATTTGTGCTGACACTAGGGCTTGAACTCAGGGTCTTTTGCTCTCACTTGGCTTTACTCAGAGTAGTGCTTTATCACTTGAGCCACATACATCTATCTCCGGCTTTTTTTTCCTGGTTAATTGGAGATCACAGTCTCATAGATTGTCTGTCCAGCTAGCTTTGAATAGCAGTTCTCTAATCTCAGCCTCCTGAGAAGCTAGGATTACAGGTGAGTACTGTCATCCTGAATACCAGCACTGGGTTGTTATTTTATTTTTTAAAAATTAGGGATAATGGGAGAACAACAAAGGAGGGAGTAACAATGCTTGAAAAGAAATGGACTCATTACCTTACTTGTGTAACTATAACCCCTCTGTAAAGTGTCTTTACAATAAAATAAAATTAAAAAATAAAAAATAAAAAATGTCCTTGTTATTGCTCAGACTATAAAGTGTGAAAAACTTATTTTCACATTAATATTCATTCAAATGATTTTATGGAGTAATCTAGATTAAGTCATAAGAACCTTTGCCTGGCCTCTAGCCCAGAATGTCAGCATCACCTGGGAATTTATCAGAAATATACAATCTTTGGCCATATGTTAGATTTGTACAAGAAAAAATGTTTTTTGAGGGGGTGCCATTTCTGAGGCTTGAGTTCACAGCCTGGATACTGTCCTTGAGCTTTTTCTTCAAGGCTAGTGCTCTGCCAATTGAGCCACAGCTCCACTTCTGGCTTTTTTGGTGCTTCATTGGAGATAAGAGTCTTACCAGCTTTCCTACCATGGTTGGCTTCAAACCTCAATTCTCAGATCTCAGCCTCCTGAATAGCTAGGATTGAAAGTATTTTTTCTTTACATACTGTTTATAAAACTCACCTTACATTGTTCTCATTCATTGGACTGAAATCTCAGTTAGGAAAGGAATCTGTATTGTCTATTCATTTTTAGGCTAGCATAATTCCTGGTGCTTAGTGTGTATTAGATGATAGATGGGGGATAATGACGGGAGTGAGTGTTGTTTGCTTAACCAAATTGTGAAGTCATTGACGTATTTAGGAGGGCTCAATGCAGGAGTAGTGTTTTCAGTGAGACAGTGATCCCACTGTTATTTTTTATATGGAATTTTCTGCTAACTTGTCTGATTAAGCAAAAGTAGACAAGCTCCAAAAATGGGACAAGGGTAAAGTCACTTGTTCTATTCTACCAAACTGCCAATTGTAAGATTTAGGTTCTGTTGCTGAAAGACCTACCTGATCCCTTTGGCAGTCCAAAATCATGTTCTCTTTCCATTTATGAAGGTTACAGTTTATTTAGGTCTACTTAGGAGTTTGTCTTCCAATTCTTTTTCTGAAGTCTCTACAGCATCTTCTCTTCTTTTCTTTTCTCTTCTCTTCTCTTCTCTTCTCTTCTCTTCTCGTCTCTTCTCTTCTCTTCTCTTCTCCCTCCTTCCCTCCCTCCTTCACTCCCTCTTTCTTTCTTCCTCCCTTCTTTCTTTCTCTCTTTCTCTCCTTTCTCTTTCTGTCTGTTGTCTTTCTGTCTGTTCTCTTTCTCTCTCTGCTTCCCTCCTTCCTTCCTTCCTTCCTTCCTTCCTTCCTTCCTTCCTTCCTTCCTTCCTTCCTTCCTTCCTCCCTCCCTCCCTCCCTCCCTCCCTCTCTCTCTTCTTTTTCTTTCCCTTCCTTCCTTCCTTCCTTCCTTCCTTCCTTCCTTCCTTCCTTCCTTCCTTCCTTCCTTCCTTTCTTCCTTTCTTTCTTTCTTTCTTTCTTTCTTTCTTTCTTTCTTTCTTTCTTTCTTTCTTTCTTTCTCTCTCTCTCTCTCTCTTTCTCTCTTTCTCTCTTTCTCTCTTTCTTTTCTTTCTTTCTTTCTTTTCTTTCTTTCTTTCTTTCTTTCTTTCTTTGTCATGGGGCTTGGTCAGGACCTGTGTGGTATCCCTGAGCTTTTGTGCTCAAAGCTAGCATTCTACTACTTTGAGCCACAGCGCCACTTCCATTTTTTTTTTCTGGTAGTTAATTGGAGATAAGAGTCTCATGGACTTTCCTGCCTGAATTGGCTTTGAACTGAAATCCTCAGATGTAAGCCTCCTGACTAAGATGACAGGTGTGGGACACTGGTGCTAGGCCTTCTTTCGTTCACTTCATTCCTTCTCTCTAGAACAGATTTCCCTCTTCTCTCTCTCTGGCTTTTCCCAATATCTGCTCACATGGTCTTCATGCTTTCACCTTCTGTCTTCCATTCAAGATGCTTTTCAAAATGACAGAATGGATCATGATTATCTGTTGCCTGCAGCATAAGATCCGTGCCTTTAGCAAAGCATTTGAGGCCCCTCATGGACTCGATGGTCTGGTCTGCCTTTTTTACATGTGTTTTACTAGTAATTTATTAGCATGTATTACTTGCACATTATAGATGCACATAATGTACTTGTTAATGTTCCTATCCTCTATTATTCTTTCTCATCTCCTTCCTGCTTCCTCCTTCCTCTGCTCCTTCCCCGGTATTCTTCCTTTTCCTTTCATGACTTTCTCTCCTTTAGCTTTCATGGAGAAGTGAAAACACATGATACTTATAGCCGTGGTACTGGTTTATGTCACTGAAAACAATGATCACAGGTTCCATCCATTTTCCCAGCAAAGTATATCATTTCATCCATTTTTATGGCTGAGTAAAGCTCCACTTGTATAGCATCTTCTCTTTATCCATTCAGCCATTGTTGGACATCTAGGCTGTTTGCACAAATTTGGTTATTAGCCTTGTCACTATGGACCTCAATATGGAGGTTACTCAAAACATTGAAAATAGAACTTACATATGACCCAGCCATCTCACTTCTGGATAAATACCACAAAGAGTCAAACTGAGATGATTTCAGAGTTACCTACAGACCTGTATTTAGCTGGCAAGCCTCATTTTCCTTGCTTCTGCTCGCTAGCCCATGCTCCTGGCAGTCAAGGCCACTTCTCATTCTCTGAACCGCATTTGTATCTTTGTGCTTGTGTCTTTGTTTATGCTGTTCACTTGAATAATTTGTCAGCCTGGTGGACTTTTACACTTTTATACCCTGTTTTAGTTCAAGTGTGATTATTTCAGGTTCCTCTTCCCTATCTCCCACAGACAGTTTATTTATTTTTTCTATTCTCACACAGACCATCTCACATATTTCTGTAGTGAAATGCGTCCTACTATTGGCATGACTCACTTATTTACTTGGCTTTCTTTTCCAATAGACCATATTTTCCTTACAGGGTTGGGACTTTGCCTTTTTCACAACATAATGTGTTGTCAAGCACAATGTGTGACACAGATGTTAAGAAACATGTGTTGGTTGAATGAACTTTATCTTCAAATTATTCATTTGTAGATCAGGTTCCCTGTTTTGGTAATTTTCCTTGGTGGTTTTTTCACTAGAAATATGCCTGTGTGTGTGTGTGTGTGTATGTGTGTGTGTGTGTGTGTGTGTGTGTGTGTGTGTATGTGTGTGCAAGCACATGCACATGTGCGTGCGCATGCATTCCAGCTCTGGGACTTGAACTTGGGGTTAGGTGTCATCCCTGAGCATTTTTGTTCAAGGCTAGAACTTTGGCACTTGAGCTGCTGCTCCATTTCTGGCTTTTTAGTAGTTTATGGGAGATAAGAGTGCCACAGACTTTTCTGCCTGGGCTAGCTTTGAACTGTGATCCTCAGATTTCAACTTCCTGAATCACTAGGATTATTGTCTTGAGTCACAGGTGCCCTGAAAAACATGCCTGTTTTTATGCGGGAGAATATTCAGACCCAGAAGAACTCTTTCAGATTAAGGGAAGTGATCCTGCCCTAGATAGGTTGCAACTGAGCTAAGCCCATATGAACACAGGGTAGTTGTTAATGTCATGACTGTCACCCACTGTAAGTAGGTCAGGCAAAGTCTGGTCCACAAATCCTTTGCAATTGTCCATCAAGACTTTCAGCTTCCTGTCTCTCTCCCACCCTGCTCTTCACTACTTATTCCCAATCTCAAGGCCAATAAATACTAAAGGAAAAGCAAAATCAGTTGCACTTAGTTAACTTGGGAACCAGAATGAACACTAACAATAATAAATCCTATGATGAATGGAAAAGAAATAGAAAGAACTAAATATAGAAATTTAGTTTCATGGTAAGAACTGAGAGGTCTCAAGGAGTAACAAAAGCCATATACATTTCCACAATGGAGACATTAATGGCAATGGAAAGTGAATCTGGCTAAAGTACACTATTATCTACTTAGAGCCATGTACCTCTTAGAGGAGCTCATGGCTCAGAGACCTTGAAACTATATGTCAAGCTGCTTTGGTTGGTAGAAGGAGAAGAATGCAGGTTTCTGGAAGAGTCCATAGCTTTTGTAATGGTAACTGTTGAGACAAGTGAGAAAAGAATCTCTGGACTATACTTACAGATTAACCTTAAGGTCTTGGAGCATAGTTTGGGAATAGGTGGGAACTGAAACAAATATCTCTAGTGGACAAGTGGAATGGTTGGTTTCTTGGCAGCAGAAATCGAGCTTTATTCTTTTGCTGTGCCTTGGACGTGAGTCATCTGCTTTGCTTACCTTTTTCCATTTGCTTCCAAGGACAATGGGATGTTTCTTTGTGTATTTTTAGTCCAAACTCTTGAGAGTTTGTAATGTGGAAATCTTCCTTGCCAGGTTGCCTCATACATCCTTAGAGCTGGTGCCCTGTATCCCCTCCCCCCAACTAAACAGCTGTAGGCAAGGGGCAGGGAGACACATGGTGCCACATGGTATTTCCTGTTTAAGGACTCATCCAGAATTCCTTTTGTCATCAGAAGTGTGTCTGTTAACCCATTGGAAAGGAGTTTGTGGATGGAGCAGGCACTCTTAGGCAAGCTAATATCTTTTCTTTTTCTAAGATCTTTTCAATACAGACACATTTTGGAAACTGACTATGATTTACCCTTAGCATTGCTGTGATTCTGATAATGCCATAATCTATTCCAGTTTGTATAGACTCTAGCAGTTATCTGTGAATCATAGTACATTCAACGTTATGCTTCTGACACTAAATTTCTAACTGGACTCTCCTCACCATTCAGCCAATGACACCTACTTATATCCAACTTACCTTTGCTTTCTAGGGTTGAGACATTTGTATTGGCGCTCTCTCTCTCTCTCTCTCTCTCTCTCTCTCTCTCTCTCTCTCTCTCTCTCTCTCTCTCTCTCTCTCTCTCTCTGTGTATGTGTGACATTAGTTTTTCATTAGCTAACAAACAATAAATAAGAAGTAATTAGGCTGGGGATATCGCTCAGTGGTAGAGCATCTGTCCAGTAGATTCAAAGCCTTGGGTTTACTCCCTAACCATGAAGAAGAAATCAGATGAAATTGTTAGGTATAGGGCTGGGAATGTGGCTTAGTGGTAAGGCACTTGCCTAGCACGTATGAAGCCCTGGGTTTGATTCCTCAGTACTACATAAAACAGTAAAAGCTGGGGCTGGTGCTCAAGTGGTAGAGTGCTAGCCTTGAGCAAAAGAAGCTCAGGGACAGTGCCTAGGCCCCAAGTTTAAGCCCCAAGACTGGCAAAAAAATTGTTAGGTATAGGCTGCAAGTTGTCTCAAGGTCTGTTTATTAATACCACGTATACTTAGGTTGTTCTTAGTTTTCTATTAAAACTCTTCCCTTCCTTGCCATAGTATGGTAAGAAAGGGTGGCAGAATGTTTAGCCTTCACTCTTAACTTTGTATATGGCTACTTCACACCTCTGAATACATAAATACACACACATATGTACCAGTACATATGTGTTACCACATTGGTGGTACTGGAGTTGAACTCAAGCATCTCACTTGCACAGCTTGGTTATCCATTTGGAGCTCTAACACTTGAGCCATGCCTTCAGTCCTGTTTTTTTATGGTTAATTGGAGATGGAGTCTATTGGATTTTATCTGGATCATTTTGAATCTTTATCTTGCAATCTCCGCCTC
Organism: Dipodomys merriami; assembly: GCF_024711535.1. Classification (NCBI taxonomy): domain Eukaryota; kingdom Metazoa; phylum Chordata; class Mammalia; order Rodentia; family Heteromyidae; genus Dipodomys; species Dipodomys merriami. Next base: position 50,049,209 of record NW_027206401.1, read on the forward strand.
CTGAGTAGTTAAGATTATAGGCATGGGCCTTCTCAGCCAAACCCATATTTTATTTGCATCTTTCTTGATAATTTACATAAATATTTTTATTATGGTGGCATGTTATTTTACTTTGCTATCCAAATTCAAAGTCAGACTTGATAGTTAAGCTGAGTAATTGATTTGTTTCCAATTCCCTTACTGAGTTGCTTAACTGTAAATCAGAAACACTTGGTGTCACTCATCTGCTTATCATTAGACTATTTGTAAGTGTAAATCTTTCCTCAGAGACAGGTTTCCAACATCGTTCCTTTCATAAATTAGCCTTCATAAATTAGATTTCTGAAATCGTTGCTTGAGATATGATTGTTGGATACTATACAAACTAGAAAAACACATGACTTCATTTCTCAGGTTCAGGAATAGAAGAATATATATCTAGTTTTTAAATTTCTATGAAGAACCATCCGTTTCTTCCATTCTGTAGAACTTTTGGTATCACTTCCAATTCCTATCACTTCAGATAGGTAAAATGTTCTCCTGTGTATCCTTTCTTGTCTATGCCTGAAGCAAAGATAATATTTAAAATTCCCAAATGCTGTTTTTAGCCAAATAAAATAAATATTGCCAGGTGCCCATGGCTCATACCTGTAATCCTAGCTACTCAGGAGGCTGAGATTTGAGGATTGTGGTTTGAAGCCAGTCTGGGCAAGTAAGTCCATGAGAGATTTATCCTCAACTAACTAGCAACAAAGTGAAAAGTGGAGCTATGGCTTAAGTGGTAGAGTCCTAGACCTGGGTCTCTAAATTTTATACCTGAGTAACATGCTGTTGTTTCCCCCTTCTCTCCTCCCTTACAAAGCTCCTAGTGCAAATATGATACCAAACCCATACTTGTTGGCTCCAAACTGGACTCATCTTATCTTCCATTCTGTGCTCATTCTATAGCTATATTTTTGCTTTCCTCATATTGTTGCTAAACCTCCCCTTTTTCATTAAAGAAATCATGCTTGCTGGGCACTGGAAGCTTATACCTATAATCTTAGCTACTCAGGAGCCTGGGATCTGAGGATTGCAGTTCAAAGCCAATGTGGACAGGAAAGTCTGTGAGAATCATCTCCAGTTAACTATCCAAAAGCCACGAGTGGAGCTATGGCTCAAGTGGTAAAGTGCTAGCCTTGAGCATAAAAATTCAGGAACAGTGCCCAGGCCCTGTGTTCAAGCCTTAGGACTGGTGTGTGTGTGTGTGTGTGTGTGTGTGTGTGTGTGTGTGTGTGTGTGTGTGTGTGTGTGAGTGATGTGTGCGTGTGCATGCATACACACACATGTGCACACACACATACACATGTCCATAATTTCTTTGAATTTTAAGTCATAGGTGACTTAGGAAACTCATAAGAGACTCTCCTTACAGTCTTTAGAAGCATTTCCATCACATCAGAAGCACTCTTTATAAGCATCAATACCACACATCCGGTCCTCTTTGCTGATAGACATTTTATTGTGCATCCTTTTTAATGATGTCAACACCCCGGAAAACTCTTTGGCATGATGTTAATATTTGCTGGCTCAATTTTCACTTTGATATTTAAAAAATTCAAATTTGCTTTGACCTTTGAGATGATCTAAGGTGTGCTTCATTAGCAACATATTCACCATGCCTAGCCTGTAGGTTATTGCATGACTCCTACCTAACGCCTGAATTAACGTTAGGTTTTAGGCAGCCCATATTGCTGCTGATAAGCCTGAGTTTCTCAGCAGGTGATGATGTGGGTGGTGATGTTCTGGGTATGGCAATTCTTTATTGAGTTGCGCTGGCTTACATATTGCAGGATTTATTCTCCTTGCATCCTGCACTGAATGCCATTACCGTTTTCTGTGGAAGTAACTGAAATGCCCACACACACCCCCAAATACCTTTTCCACTCTTGTGTTCATTTTTCCATCTCATTAATCACTTTTCATTCTTCCCCACTGATTAAACCAATAGTTGGAAATAGCATTTTTCACATTGTACCTGTGATGGCTCTTGAAAACTGAAGAAAAGATTTGATCCAACTCTCCTATGCCATGATTGTCATTTTCTGTGCACCTTTAATTTTTAAAAATGCCTTTGCTTCAATTTCTATTGCAGTCACACATTTCTCACGCTTTTCTCATCCCTATTGCTTTTGCAAATGCATTGCATAATGGAGATCTGCGTTGTGTGAAGAAGGCCTTATAGTCTAAGCAAACACAGCAAAAGCATATGATAGATTAAGGGAGATATGATGGTTGAAATTAAAATGTCTGTGTTGGTAGCCAGTCCAGTTGGTGGGTCTTGCTATACAGTTTACCCCATCTATAATTTATCAGCATTTGCAAAGTGAAACACATGAGTTTATGATATTTATATTATTACTCAAAGCAGACAACTGTAGCAATGCAAATAAGGGTTCTTATCACTACCAGTTGTAATCAAAGGACCTGCCAAGGATGGGCTTTTGCTCAATGATTTTTTTTCCACCAAGAATACAAGCTGAGCTGTGGTGGTATGTGTTTTAGTCTCAGCTACTCAGGAGACCTAGGCAGCAGGGACACTTAAATCCCAGAGGTTTGGGGGTCAGCTTGGGCATCTTATTGAGATCTTTATTTTTTTAAAGAAAAAAAAGGAAAACCAGACTGTACATTTTAATTTCTACTAGAAGCAATTGATACATCACCCGGAGGTCTTACTTTTAACATGCTAATATTGCCCACATTAGAAGGTACTGTAACTTCACTCAGGCTTTAATTTAAAGGCTTTGATTTAATAGTCAAGAGCAGCTGGCACTAATGGTTAAATGAGCAAACCAAACAATAGATGCTTTTCAACAGGTTTGGCTTGTATTAGGAAATATAAGCAGCCGTTTCTTTGCCAAGGGCAGAGATAGTTCTGTGAGACTTGCATTTAATTAGTAAACTGAAAATGACTTAGTGAAAAGGAGCAAGTGAAAGTCAGGCATCTGCTCTTCATTTAGGTTCTTAAAAATGGAAACCCCTAATAATTGCCAAAAACTTGAAGCAAGATATATGGAAGATGCTTGGAAAGCAATAGGAGTTGCTCACGTACTGTCTAAATATAACCCACATGGTAAATACTGGTATGTTCAGAAAAATGCAGAATTTTACTATAGAATTGAAATCTCAGTGTATTGTGCAGATTCCCTACTAGCTGGGCAGCCATGTGACTATCTGAGTTGTTCATGCGGAAACCAGTTGTCTACTTTTTTCCATGCTCCCCTCCCTTCTTTTATTCTAAGGTTTCAGCCATTATTATTATCATTATTATCACAGCTTATGACTGCACAGGTAATTAATCTTGTTGGCTGTCTTGTAGCTTGGTGGGGGGGGCACATAACCAAGTTGTCATGGATGGAATATAAGCAGAAGTTAAGGTGTACAGTTTCTACATCATTTCCAGCAAAGGAAATTGTGTTCACACCATTTCTTTCCCCCCCTTCCTTCCTGTGGTCAGGAGGAGGACTAGTCTCACGGGGATGGCAGAGCTACACAATGGAAGGAACTTGAGGCCCCAAGAACCCCATGCAGGCGAGTCCTCTAACCACTCAGTATTGCCCTTCTCCTCCTCAACTAGTGTGCGAGAGAAAAAGTGAAGTTCACTATCATTTGTTCTGCCATTATGCTTGAAAGTCTCTTTCTGAGAGCAGCTTAGTTGCAACCAAATTCACTTATATTTGGTGAGCAATCCTCTCTTTTTCTATGTAGAAGACATGCCCAGCCTTAAAAAGATAAAGCTGGAACAGCAGAATTAAATTTTGGAAAAAAAGGGGATTTGAGAAGTTTGATTTCCTCACTGAGAGAGGATAGCACATTTGTATTTTTTTTCCAAGGGACTTAATTCCATTCACATGAGCAGACATTTATTGAGCACCTACGTTGCACAAATCCTGTAGGAGTCACTAGGGATACAGAGAGGGAATACCCACAGTCCCTGCTCTCAAGGAACTCACAATCTACTGGGGGCAGACAGCACATATACAAACAAATGCCCTGGAAGGTGGGATGCATCCTATAAAAAGGTATGAATGGGATAGTGTGGAGCATGAGCAGGGGCAGATGAGGATCTCAGGAAGATTTCACAGAAGGGATTGCATTTGAGCTCTCTGTTGAAGGAGTAGTGGGAGAGAGATGAGGAGTGGTAGGCCTCGAGTTTGTGAAGCAGTGGGGAGAAATATGGTGGGAGTTTAGAGAGAGCAGATTGATATTCAGAATTTTCTGAAGTGGAAGTGGTGACACAACTCTGGAAAGATATTTTGAAGCTACATAGTGTAAGGGCCTTGAGGACTATACCAGGTATCTAAACTTATACTGATGGGGAAAGTGTAGAGGATAGAGAGCATTGTATTATCAAATCAACAACGCATTCCTGAATGGTAAACCAAACTTCAGCTCATACCTGAATCTCCTGGGAAGCTTGTTAAAATGGAGACCAATGGGCTCCACTCTCAGCATTTATGATTCAGTTGGTCCTGAGTGAAGTCATAGACTTCACAGTTTTCAAGAGTTCCCAGGTGATATGATGCTACTGGTCTGGAGATGCCACTCTCAGAAGCTTCCTACAGGATAGTGCTGTAGGAAGATGTTTTTGGCAGGTGTAAGGAGAAAGAATTGCAGGTGGAAGAGTCTAAAGCTAGATGGATCCAATAAAAAGAAGGCCAGAATATTGGAGAAGATGGTGGCTTATTCAAGGCAAATGTACAAGGCTTCAGGACTATGTGGATATGGGAGCCTCGTGGCAGAGAATCACATTTACCTAATGTGAATGATTAGGAACGATTAGTGATTGTGTTATGTGAGTTGAAAGGTAGAAGTAGGAGAAAACTTGTGTGTGTGAAAAGGATCATGAGTAAGTTTACAATGGATGCGTTGGAGGTATTGGTGGATTATTCATAGAAAGGTACTTATTCACAAAGAGGGTCTGAAGTTGGAGTAATTAATGTGAGAGCCACAGACACAGAACTAAGTGTTACAATGGCAAAGGTTGGTATGGAATAGAAGGTTACTGCAAGTGTCTGCTGAGGATATAGCTCCAGGATAAAGAACGAGGGGTCAAAGAACAAGGAGGTGAGAAGGTAATTGGAGAACCAGGAGACAGTAACATATCCTGGAAGGGGATGGCCAACTGTTTTAATTGATGATAAAATGACAAGCAAAGACAGACAGAAGAAAAGCCACTGCATTTGCTTATTGGTAAGTCACCGATGACCTTTGGGAGATCGGACTGAGGAGAAATGGCAGTATATTCACTCAGATGGCAAAGGATAGAAAAGGCTTGTAGACACTCAGGTGGGAGTTAGGGCAGAGTTGAAGCAGAAGCTTGTCGTGGTAGGTCAGAGAAAGTTGATTATTAGTGTCTCAGATACTTAAGCAAAGCAATAGGTGAGGGTGCAGAGTGAGGAGAAATGAGGTGGAAGTGGGAGGAAAGGAGCGAGGTTACAGAAAAAGTCGGAGGGGATAGATTTAAAAAGGTGAGAAGGGAAACCAATGGGAGTGAAGAGGAGGGGCTCTACATGAGAGACGAATGGCAGTGGCTTTTAACAGTCACTTACTGAGGGGAACACAAGAATTCACCCTTCCAGTCCTTCTTCCATCATCTTGACTTGGTGGTGGTAAGCTCATCCATCCAACTACAGTGGTTACTCCAGGTCAGAGGAGGCTGACTTAGGCCATTCTCTGTGGCCTCTTGGATGCAGTCTGGTGTGGAAGCCACGGGGATTCCGGGAGATAAAATTTCATATTCATTTCCTGATGGGTGGCCTTTGCTGTAAACATAGATTTTCAAGTTTTTATTTCTTTTTTTTTCAAGTTTTTATTTCTATCCAAGGACACAGCTGGTCATTTTCATGGGTAACATTCTTCAACAAAATTTTGCCTTTCATCACTGTACCTCTCTAACCTTCTTAAAAAAATCTCCTCCCCCCCCCCCCAGATTGAACATATCTTCTTAACATGAATCCTGTTAGAGGAGAGAGTGCATGGGAGGCTTAGGGCAAATACTTTTTTTTGGAATGGGAGGAGGCCCGATGTGTTGGTTAGCAGCATACTGACATAAGTAGATTTAGCTGGTTCTTGTTTGTTTGTTTCATATTCATAGTGGAAGACTAAGGAAGTGCCAGTCCATGCATTGTGGGTTCTTTTTTTTAGAGAACAAGGAAGCTTATTTAATCAGGAACTTTTAAAAAAACATGCCAGCTGTATGATTTGTGCCTGGAAAAAGTAGGCTATGTAGTTACAGTGCTATAGAAAATGACTTAGCTTGGGTGTACAAGCAGAGTGACTGCGTGCCACTTTCTTTTTGTTTTTGTTTTTGTTTTTGGTCTGGTCGTGGGGCCTGAACTCTGGGCCTGGGCGCTGTCCCTCAGCTCTTCAGCTCAAGGCTAGTGCTCTACCACTTCAGCCACAGCGCCACTTCTGGCGTTTTTCTTTTTGCTTATGTGGTGCTGAGGAATCAAACCCAGGGCCTCGGGCATGCAAGGCAAGCGCTCTACCACTGAGCCACCTTCCCAGCCCTCTTTTTTTTTTTTTAATGCAGTCATGTACTTCCCACAGAAATTTGGGTGTACCTTGAGTCACAACTTCAGATTTAATGCTATTGGATGTTTGATGTATAAACAACAAGAAATTCTGCAAATAAAGATTTTTGCAACACCTTCTTTAATTGTAGGGTTCACTAAAATCTCTAGGGGAAACACTATTAAGAGTATTTGCTATTTCACTTTATAATTTCTATGTAATTACTGCTTTCGGAAGATTATGTTTATTTGAAATTATGTACCACAGATAAGACCAGAGGTAGAAAACAGCACACCAAATAACAAGACTCAAACAAAAAAGCATAAAACAAATTCACAAGACCACACATACTTACAAACTCTCCTGAACCAAGTATGTTCAAGAATTAATAAGCTATACCCCTTACCCTGTCCACACAGGAGGCTCTGCAGAATAAATGTCATGCCTTTTGGCTTTTGACAATCTATGTATGCTCTCGGCACCGAATGAGTTTTTTAAAAGCCAGTTTAAAATCTTCATTAAAACTTGTGTACAGCAGAGGGTTGATCAGAGAATTCACATAACCCAGCCACGTCAAAAAATCAGCTACTTCAGAGGATACAGTATAAATGCTCAGACCTACAATCAATTCTTTGATGAAAAATGGCAGCCAAGACAAAATGAATGCACCCAAAATCAGTCCCAGGATGCGGGCTGCCTTGCGTTCCCTGGTGCTAGAGATCTGTTGTCGTTCTCCAGGGTAATCTAGATCATTGTCAAAGGGAGGGATCCTGATAGAGGTGTGGATCTTTTCAAATTCTGTGGTAGGGTCTGAGGTTGAGAAGTCAGACACACAGAAAGTCTGTGTGAGTTTGCAACTTGCAAAAGAATTCTGGCTGTCCGTGCTTCTGTTGCTTAAATGCCGGCTTGAGCCCCTCTTTTGGTAAAGGCTCTTGGCTGCATGGTAAATGCGGTAATAGAGAATCAGGATCAAAGTCAAGGGGATATAGAACGCCCCAAGTGTGGAATAGATGGTGTAGATCACATGGTCATGCTGGATGGTGCACTGGCTGGGGGGTGGGCTGAGTTGGCGATGGCTCCTCCAGAACAGAGGGGGCATGGAGATGAAGATAGAGATGGTCCAGACAGTGAGGATCATCAGTCCAGCTCTCTTGGCTGTCCTCTTCCTGGCATACTCAATAGCATTGGTGATGGCCCAGTACCTGTCCAGGGCAATCACACACAGATGGAGGATGGAGCAGGTACAGCAGGTCATGTCCACACTCAGCCACACCTCACAGATGAAGTATCCAAGCTTCCAGCTCTCCATGACAATGTACATGATGCTCAGGGGCATGACGAGCACGGCCACCAGCAGGTCTGTCACAGCCAGCGAACAGATCAGGTAGTTGGCGGGCTGGTGGAGCTTCTTGGTGGTGCAGATGGCCAAGATGACTGCCGTGTTCAGCAACATGGTCAGGGTGGTGATGATCACCAGAGTCATGCAAATGAGCATCTTCTCCGTGACAGTCTTAGGTCTCACCGCCACACCGGCTTCTGCAGTACAGTTAGTGAGGTTCATGTTTCCCCAGTTCTGATCGACACGATGAGAAGCAACTAGTTCTTTTTCTTCAGTCGGAAATGATGTAGCCTCCAGTGTCTCTATTATTGTTTTAGCTTTACTGCCTCCTGTGTTCCATTTCTGGGGGGTAAAGGAAATTGTTGCTGCATTTCTTCTGAATGGAGAGTTCCTGGAAAACATTTAAGCCACTGATTAATTAACTAAAAAAAGGCTAGAATTTTCCCCTGGAAAATATGATAATATTTGATACTCATAAAATGCCACACAATTTAGACATACTTTTCTTCTTCCTCTCTGTAATTTGAGGTCATCTTCACAATACTTTTAAGTTACCAAACTACTTCTGATACATCACCGAATTTTAAGTCTATTTTGCTGCTTCAATTAGTTTCTTATGTATATTATTATTTTTGATTTATTTACTTTGGAAAGGTATAATTGAAAAGATATATGCACACATTTTTTGTCAGTGTGGGGCTTGAACTCAGGGCCTGGGTGCTGTCCCTGAACCTCTGTGCTCAAAGCTAGGGCTCTAGCACTTGAGCCACAGTGCTGCTTCTGGCTTTTGAATGGTTAACTGGAGACAAGAGTCTCACAGGACTTTTTTGCCCTGCTGGCTTTGATCTTTAAATCTCAGCCTCCTGACTAGCTGGGGTTACAGGTGTGAGCCACCAGTACCTGGCTCATATGCACATTTTAAAAGACTTTAAAAGTTGCGAGACCATGAGATTAAAAAAAACCTGTTTATTATGGACACCAAATCAGATTTTAAACATTTATTGAAAAATTCCACTCCAAAGGTGTACTAGTATCAATATGGGATTTTGTATATTGATATTTTACATATCCAACTGATCATTTCTTTGGAGAAAAGAAAGTATATAATATTTCTTAGTGCTTGTGGAAAATTGTTCTCAGAGTACTATAGTAAATGAACTATGAGAGTAGTATGAAGAAGGGACTAGTAAGGTGGTTGAATATAATCAGTGTGTACTGTAGACATGTGTGGAAATATCACATTGAACCTCATTAATATGCACAACTAATATGTTCAAACAATTATAATAAGGCACATAGATGATTAAAAAATTAAATGTGTATTTAGTTGAGGTTAGCATGTGTTCTGTATATGCGTGTATAAATGTGTCTATCTCTCACACGTGTCTATTTCTCTGTTAAAATGTTCAGTCCATGACTGGGCTTTTTTTTTTTTTAGCACAACAAATACATAAATCAGTAACATTGTAATTTATTATAATTATCAAGTAAGTCAGTGACATTTTAAAGAAAAAGTCAAATATAGATGCCTATCTATGAGAACTAAACAATCAGAATCCAAATATTCACAGCTAATAACTGCTGGATAGAAGCTGATCCAATTATCTGGTGCCATGGGATTAGGTCCAAAAGAGACTAATGAAAATATGAGAAAGAAAAATGGGTATTTTGGCAGTTTTTAGAAGGGAAATAAATTGATGTATATCATGTTTAGCAGACACAATAATTTTAGCAGAGGATGTGTTTCAGATACCCTTTAACAGGGAGTGAATGAGTGGGATCCTTTGGATAGATTTAGGCATAAAAATCACTAGCCTAGGGAGACATCCATCCCTGAATTTAGCTCTCTTGTTCAGCAACCAAGAAGAGAGGGAAATGGCATCATTTATATCCAGATGGAGAATGTGAAAGAAAATAACAATGATCTCACTAAAGACCACAAATAGGACCATTGTTTGGCTACAGTTTGTATCATTCTGCACTTAAAGAATGCTCTTCCTTCCTGTCTCTTCCACTGTCTTTTATGGTGTTTCTAGATTACTACTTCCAGATGTCATGGGTTTCTCTAGTGCTGCCATGAGGTTTGCTCTACAGTCCCCTCTGTGTTGTAGATAGGATGTTTTTTGCCATGCTGGTGTCCATCCTTTCATAAATATTTTAAGATCTAAGACAGTCTGTAAAATTGGAAGAGGTTGGGCTGACTTTGGGATAAGTCAGATCTAACTTCAAACTGCAGCTGAGTCATGTACTAGCTGTTTGGATTCACCTCTCTACATTTCTTTCTGGGTCCCAAGTGTTTCTCTCTCCATGTGTCCTCTCTATCATTAATAAAATGAAGTGACTTGTTATTTTTTGGTCATGAATTAATCGTTGGTTATATTTTACTTGTGTTCTTGAGGTTTGCACGGTAAAGCAGTGCTCAATAAGAAGGTTTAGGATTTTTTGTTGTTGTTCTAATTTTAAGACTGAGAATATAGAAAGAAACATAGACAAGGCATAGAAAATGTTAGGGATTTCAATTTACAGCACAGGCAATTAAGAATCATAGTTACTGCAAAGAGCTGAACCATAAGAAATAATTCAATAGAACTTTGCAAGGTTGCTCTTTACTGAATCCCCTCACCTCTTAATAGTCTCTTCTTTGGGATTGTGATTTTATTCCTTGTTTTGTAACTTTGTGTGTGTGTGTGTGTGTGTGTGTGTGTGTGTGTGTGTGTGTGTGTGTGTGTGTGTGTGTGCGCGGGCGCGCGTGCACACGTGCACGCAGGATCCTGGGGTGTCCTTAAGCTGTTTTGCTCTACCAGTGGTTTTATAACCACTACAAACTCTTAAGTAGATAGTATGATTTCTAATTAGAACAGTGCTTGTTAAATAGCTCCACTTCTGCCTTTTTTGGTTGTTAACTAGAGATAAGAGTCTCTTGGACTTTTCTGCTTGGGCTGGATTTGAACTATGATCCTCAGATCTCAGCCTCCTGAGTAGGTAGGATTACATGTATGAGCCACGGTGCCTGGCTTATAACTATTTTTTATTGATCCATAAGCTACACATTTCTGGTGAGTAGTAATTACTTTGGGTTAAATTACATTTAAAAACATTACAGGTTGGTGTGTGTAGTGGTCCATTCACAGCCCTTTTATACGACTTTCTGATTTATTTTGTTTCCAAGCCTATCAAAATAGGTTACATTTTGTATTCATGTGTTTCAATTCACCCTGAACTCCTGCATAAATCCTTTTTCATCCTCTTTTCCCACAACAGTAAATTTTGATGTTCTCTCCATAATAGTATATATAACATATTCTTTTGGACAGATAGGTAGATTAGGCCTAGAAGACCTTGCTGGGGAATGAATACAGTTGGAAAAGTTCAAAGATTTGGGTGCTAGTACTCTTTACTTTTTAAAGGTTTGAGAGGTAAAAAGGAAGCAGTGAAACAGAGAACAGCTATCAAGATGGATAACAATCATGAGAAATCATTTTATTTTGAGACCTTACGATGAAAGTCTACATTGATGGAGACTTGAGTGCTGGGCTGGATGATATGATGAGGTCTGTGACCTTCACAAGAGCAGTTTGGTGAAGCCATGGGGATAAAAGGCTGAATGAACAGAGTGGTTTTAGGAAAGCACATGCATAGAGGAAATAGAGACGGTAAGAACACAGACAACAAGGCTTTTGCTAAAGGACAGAAAACTAGAAATTTCAGTTTATGGTAAAGGTGTAAAAATGTAGTTGTTTGGAGAAGGATATGGAACCAAGGTGTTAGTTGGTTTTTCAGATAAGAGATTGTCTTTCATAACAGTTTATAGTTGTCTTTTTACACTATTATTTGTTATGACACTTAATAACTTTGCTATTAGGACAGAGAACATTTCTGGAGCAAGTAAAATGTAACAGAGAAAGAGAAAAAGCAGTAAAAAAGGAGGCCGGTGAGAATCAGTGAGGCCCCGGCACCGGGTAAACAGAATTCATAAGCAATTTAGGTCATTTGGGGGGAGGAGGACATTAAGGAAGTTGACGATAATGGTCATACCCAGGAAACGATTCAACATTGATTGTCTTGGGTTCATTTTACCCTTTTAAGAAAATAGCACATGGTTTTATAACCACTACCAATGCTTAAGTAGATAGTATGATTTCTAATTAGAACAGCGCTGGTTAAATAGCTCCTGGAAATCTCTTTCATCTCTTTAGCTTTTCACAAAGTGGTGGGGGAGGGACCATATTAACACACAGCCCAAAATGTGTTCTGTACCAATGATCCAAATGCTAATATAAGTACACTAAAGTTGTATTAGTCAAATAGAATGGAAAATTAACTGCAATAATCAAAGCTAAATAGATTCGTCCATACTGGAGTCAATTTAGGAACGACTTGGGGATATGTAAGTTTAATTATGACATGGAAAATAGCAATGCAATATAAGATCACATTTGGACTTTTTTCATTAAAATTGCAAACAAGTAAGAATCATTGTAACCCAAATTGCTTAGTGCATTATATTCCCTTGCTTCTGTCTAGCAGTATTTGCTGTGAATATTCCCAAGTATATCTATCTATCTATCTATCTATCTATCTATCTATCTATCTATCTATCTATCTATCTATCTATCTATCTATCATCTGTCTATCTATCTTATCTGTCTATCTATCTATCTACAAAGATATATGTGAACAAACACATATATTAGTGATGGAAATCACTAATATATACTTTTTTATTATAAAAAAAGTTAACTCCAAAGAAAGGAATATTTTGCACTGGGAGAAAGGACAGTAGGATACAAAAACTTTACAAGTGTTTTAACTCCACTCTAGTCCCTCACTCCTGCTAAGAGCAGAGAGGAAGGTGACAATTAAAGAAGGGGAGGGGAAGGGAAAAACACAAATTGTTTAAATAGGGATACAGGAGGACCCATTGCAAAAATGAAATGTACAAGATGCTCTGTCGAAAACGAACTTTACAACTTTGGCAATGGGTGTGTGTGTGTGTGTGGTAGTCGTGGAGACGGGAAGGCAGGGATGGTAAGGGAAAAACAAAGGAGGAGGCAACAATGCTTGATAAGAAATGTACTCACTCATTACCTTACTCATGTAATTGTAACCCCTCTGTATGGTATTTTCACAATAAAAAACTTATTAATAAAATAAAAAAGAAGACAATTCTGCAAAATTAGATTAGAAAGCCTACAAATTTGATTAAAATTTAAACCTATTTTGTGTTAGAAAATCTTTAATATACCAAAAGGGCCTGTGTTAGTGACATGCTAGTCCTACCAGAAAGATGGGGGTTGGGGACCCCCATTGCTTGTGAGTAACAGTGTTCAAGTTGACCAGCCTACTCATACTCCACATATTTTGGTTTTATATATGCACAGTGAAGGTTACTGCTGAGCTGACCCTTTTGTCATTATGGGATGTCAATATCTCTGGTAATTTTATTTTGAAGTTCACTTAACCTGATATTAATTTGAGCTGATAATTTTGATAATTTCTTCACAGTACATATTTTCCCATCTTTTATTTTCAACCTTCTTATACAATTGCATTTGGAGTTCTTCTAGATTACATGTAGTTGGGTTTTTGTCATTCAGCCTACCAATTTCTGCCTTTTATTGTTATGTTTAGGCATTTACATGTTCAGTATAAAGTATTGTTTAATATAAATTAGGCAAATGTAACAAAGTTTAAATGTTTAATATAATTTAATTTATCTTTGTTGCCATTTCTTTTTACTTTCCTGTGATTACTTGAATTTGAGTGTATGTGCTAGTCCTGGGACTTGAACTCAGTGCCTGAGCACTGTTCCTGAGCTTTTTCACTGAAGGCTGGCACTCTACCACTTCTAGAGACAGCTCTACTTCTGGTGTTTGGTGGTTAATTGGACATAACAGTCTTGTGAACTTTCCTGCTGAGGCTGATTTTAAACTGTGACCATCAGATTTTAGCCTCCTCAGTAGCTAGGATTACAAGCATGAGCCACAGGTACCTGGTTTGGAAAAAAAAATTTAAGAAGTAGTTTTAACTTGTCTATATAGTGTAATTGAGTTTATTTCTTTTTTTCTTTTTCTTTTCTTTTTTGCAGGTCTTGGGGCTTGAATTCAGGGCCTGGGTATTCTCTTTGAGCCTTTTTGCTCAAGGCTAACACTCTATCACTTGAGCCACAGCTGCACTTCCAGCTTTTTGGTAGTAAATTGTATATAAAATCTCATGGACTTGGGTTGGGAAGGTGGCTCAGTGGTAGAGCGCTTGCCTTGCATGCTCGAGGCCCTGGGTTCGATTCCTCAGCACCAGGCCCTGGGTTCGATTCCTCAGCACCACATAAGCAAAAAAAAGAAAAAAGCTGGAAGCGGTACTGTGGCTCAAGTTGTAGAGCGCTAGCCTTGAGCTGAAGAGCTGAGGGACAGTGCCCAGGCCCAGAGTTCAGGCCCCACGACCGGTGTCCATTTGTTTCTTTGTAGAGATTTTTTTTCAGTGGTTGGTCTGGTATTATATTACATATTCATAAATTCTCCTTGTCTATTACTATTTTCCAGATCAAATGAACTATAGAAAACTTACCTAACTCCATTTTATCTTCTATTTATTTATTTATTTTTAGTTTTTATTTTTTGGGGTCCGGTCGTGGGGCCTGAACTCTGGGCCTGGGCGCTGTCCCTCATCTCTAAAGCTCAAGGCTAGTGTTCTACCATTTGAATCACAGTGCCACTTCTGGATTTTTTCTTTTTGCTTGTGTGGTGCTGAGGAATCGAACCCAGGGCCTCATGCTTGCAAGGCAAATGCTCTACCACTGAGCCACCTTCCCAGCCCCATCTTCTATTTATAATAAAGTAGTCCCAAGTATCTTTCTTCATCCATTGAGAATCACATATCATAATTTTGCTTCAACAATGAAACATAGTACTAAAAATATGAGGAGAGTATCTTTTATTTACTCATATTTCTTCTTCTTATTGTTCTATCTTCTTTCCTAATAGTCCAAGATTTCCTCCTTTAACATTTACTTGTATTAACAGAGTTCTCTTAGCTAGTTTCCTAGAGTAGAATTGGTGGTAAATTTTTCTTAGTTTTCTGTTTCTCAGATTATGTCTTAATTAAATTCTTGCAAGATGTTTTCCTAGCATCCTGGTCTGATGGCCCTTTTCTTTCAACACTTGAAAAACTGTGCTGCTTCATTGTGGTTTCTGATGAGAAGTATACAAAATCTTCTTGTAAAGGAAGACTTCTTTCCTTACAAACATGGTGTCATTTCTTTTTTACTGCTGTGTGATTTAGTTTACTTTTAATTTTCATAGTTTTGCTGTGTCTTGGTGTGGATTTCTTTGGATATTATATTTGTGATTTGCTTAGTTTTTGAATCTATTTTTATGTCTTTTTCCCAAATCATTTGCTATTATGTCTTTGAATTTTTTTTAAAGCTTTGTTCTCCCTCTCTTCTGTGGCACTCAATGGCATGAACATTTAGCTCTTTTGTTACATTCCCACAAATCACCAATTGTTCATATTTGTTTCTATTTATCTGTAGGCTTTTGTGTTATTAGGTTGCATACTTTATGTTTTATGTTGCTAGATAGGACAACTTGTAATCTATCTTCTAATTCATAAATCCTTTCCAGTATTTGCTATTGAGTACATACACTGAGCTCTCTAATTTCAGTTGTTGGATTTGCCATTCTTTTTTGTTGTTGTTGTTGTTGTTGGTTGTGGGGACTGAACTCTGAGCCTGGGCGCTGTCCCTCAGCTCTTCAGCTCAAGGCTAGCACTCTACCATTTGAGCCACAGCACCACTTCTGGCTTTTTCTGCTTATGTGGTGCTGAGGAATCAAACCCAGGGCCTCATGCATGCAAGTCAAGCACTCTACCACTGAGCCACCTTCCAAGCCTGGATTTACCATTCTTAAAAGTTTGTTTGATTCTTTATAGTCTCTGCTCATTTATTAAGTATTAAGTATTTATTAAGTATTAAGAAAATTAGATAAGGCAGCATTTGTCAAAGTGCTTACACGTGTCCCAACCGCAGAAGGAGGAATAATTTCTTTCAATGTACTATTTACTGAATGTGTTTGATGCATTAGTGGACTTGTTATCTTGACATTGAACTAAGGGTGTCTACTTGGATTTTTATCTTTTAATGTTTCATCTCTCTCCTTAAAATTTATTCTTAAGCTGTAAAAGTGATGAATCAAAAAAAAAAAAAAAGAATCAAAAAAAAAAAAAAAGAGTTCTGCAAATTGGAAGTGGCGCTGTAGCTCAAGTGGTAGAGCGCTCGCCTTGAGCTGAAGAGCTGAAGGACAGCGCCCAGGCCCAGAGTTCAAGCCCCACAACCGACAAAAAAAAAAAAAAGAGTTCTGCAAAAGTGATGAATCAAAATGTAAACCTAATATATACTGCCCAAATATTATGCACTTGTCTGGCTACTTCCTACAGTTACTTAGTGAACACTTAGAGTGGGTTTGGGAACTTTAATTAAAGAAATGTGGTAAGCACTCATTCAATGAGTAGGACAAACTAAATGGTTGAGGAAACATAGATTGGTTTTACATATACATTTTATAGAAATGGAGAAAATTACTTGTACAATGTGTTCTTGTACTACTCATATTTCATAGAAACATACAGCTGTGTTCAGGTAGGAACTGAAAATCTTTGTGTTAAAAGCCAAGGATAGCCTAAGAGGGCAAATAAAGTAATATAGAGGACTGCATATCAAGAAGGGAAACTATTTGTTGATAAAATGGATTAATTGCTTTCCAGATGACAGTAAATACAGATGTTATTACAATATCCTAATAATTTATAGACAAATTGTGTTTCTGCTGCTAAATGACCAGAACATTCTCTCTCTCTCTCTCTCTCTCTCTCTCTCTCAGAAGAAATTTTGCTTCTTAGACAGCCACACAACTTAGTTTGTTCAGTGAGGACAAAACATTGTTTTTTCTTTTCTTTTCTTCTTTCTTTCTTTCTTTTTTTGTCGGGGCTTGAACTTGGGGCTTGGGCGCTGTTCCTGATCTCTTCAGATCAAGGTAAGAGCTCTACCATTTAAACCACAGCGCCAGTTCTGGTTTTCTTGTGGTTAATTGGAGATAAGAGTCTCACGTACTTTCCTGCCTTGGATGGCTTTGAACCGTGATCTTCAGATCTCAGCCTCCTGAGTAGCTAGGATTACAGGTGTGAGCCACCAGCATCTGGTGTAAAGCATTGCTTTTTCTTTCGGTCTACAGTTTGTTATTATTACTCTGCCCTCTGACTATAGATTGATGTAGTTTTCTCAAGCCTTCTTTAACTGTCTGTGTTGGATTTGGTCATTCATTAGCTACATTTTTCTCCCATACTCAATGCAGAAGCATGCAATGAGATAAACTATCATTTATTACATATTTAAGTATATATGTGTGGATAGGTAGATAGATAGATAGATAGATAGATAGATAGATAGATAGATAGATAGATACAGAGGCTTTACTCAGGTCCTCTGTGCTGTCCCTTTGCTTTGTTACTCAAGGCTGGCACTCTATTACCTGAGCTATACCTCTAGTTCTGGCTTTTTCTGGTTAACTGGCAATAGCAGTCTCATAGATGTTCCTGCTTGGCCTGGCTTTGAACCATGATCCTCTTAGCCTCTTGAGTAGTTAGGATTACAGGCATGAGCCACTCATGCTCAGTGATAGTTTAGTTTTTAACGAAAATTTTTATTTTGTTACTACTTTACACTTACAGTTAAGCTAGCCTTGAGCAAAAGAAACTCAGGGACAGAGTGCAGGCCCAGATTGGACAGAGCCCAGTCCCAGAGTTCAAGCCTCATGACAAAACAAAACAAAACAAAGTGATGGTTCATTCACTACTAGTGAACGATAGTTCGCTTATTTCAGACCTTATTTGGATTTAATTTTTCTATTCATGTCTACTTTCTGTTCAGATCTAGGATACCTTATGGTATTTGGTCATCCCTCCCAATTTCCTCCAGTCTGTGATATTTTCTAATCTTTCTAACATATTTTTTTTCTTACGAGCTTGACAGTATTGAGGAGCCCTGTCCAATTATCCTCTAGGATGAAGGCAGGGTTATGAGGGGGGTGTGTTCGAACTCTGGGCCTGGGAGCTGTCCCTGATCTTCAGCTCAAGGTGAGCGCTCTACCACTTGAGCCACAGCACCACTTCCTGCTTTTTTGAGTAGTTTATTGGAGATAAGAGTCTCACAGAGTTTCCTGCCCTGGCCAGCTTTGAACCATGATCCTCAGATTTCAGTTTTCTGAGATCTGAGGAGTACAGGCTTGAGCCACTGGTGCTGATATTGGTTATATTTGTTGCTTTTCCTATGATTACATCTAGGTTATGGATTCTTACAAAAATTTTCTTGGAGGTTATATGTCTTTCTTATTTGGTTAAAAGGAACTTACCGGGATCCTCCACTGTAAGATGTTGTATTTTTCGGTTCTTGTGCTTTTTTTTCCCCCCAATACTAAGGCTTGAACTCCTGGCTTGGGTGCTCTCTCTTGGCTTTTTACTTAAGGCTCTACCATTTCTATCCACTTGAGGTTCACTTGAAACAATTTGCTCATTAATTGCAGTCTCTGTGATTTTCTCAGGGTGGCTTCGAATTGAGATCCACAGATTTCATCCTCCTGAGTAGCTAGTATTACAAACATGAGTCAGTGGCCCCTGGCCCTTGCACTATGTTTCAGAAGTGAGTTACAAAATCTAGTTTACCTTCAAGGCTGAGGAATTAGCCATGCTTCCTGGAAGGGGGAATATACATATGTGCTTTTTGGAATTCCTCTGTAAGAAGATATATTCTTTCTCCTCCATTACATGAATTCAATCATTTACCTATATTTGATATTTGTTATGTCTGCATTTATGATTTAGTACTAGATGCAATAGCTTCTCGTTTGGGGAAAAATACTTTTCTAGATGTGCTGTTGTTGTCTATTTAAATTTATTTGTATGAGTATGAACCCATGGCTATTTATATTATTCTTTAGATTGTAACCCAATCCTAGGTTACTACTTAATAGCTCAGAGTGTTCTAGCTTTGGGCATTGAGAACTCTTTGAGTTAACTCCCTGCTGCCAGCTTTTTCATCAGAGTATTCCTTTGTCCTGTATGGACTGGTGGACAACATCTCTTTGAAAGCTAATGGGGGAAATGATCTTTCTTGAAAATGTAGATAAGGTTGTTTTTATCAATAAAGAATCGCTGTTGCGGGCAAACAAAGCCTTTTAATATGATGGACACCTGTAGGAGTGTTATTTACTTTTCAGATGAAAAATAATAAAAATGAATTTCATGAAGTACTTGTCATTTAAGCTAGCTGCTGCTTGAAGTTGTATTAGCATACTTAAAAAATGAAATGACTTTTTTTGACTCAGATTAATAAAACTGCTGAAGTGTGTGGATTCATCCACACAGAAGATCTAGGGCTCCTTTCTGTGCTTTGCAAACATTTCCCTTTGACTCTGTAGTGCAGTGTGCCTTTGTGATTGATCTGGGGATGAGCATCTAAGCTGCCTGTGGAGCTAAGGCTTCCTACAGGGTTTCTACATCAGGTCTTTCTCCTCTTCTGACTTTCTCCAAGGCTGTGTCCCACAAGATTGGATGAAATCAGTTCATTTGACTTTCCAGCAACTGTGGGAACTTTTTAAAGAGCTGTGCATAATCTAGAAAGCCTTTGTTTCTGACTTATAATAATAATTTAAAAATGGAGAGGCATTCTCAAAAGAAAAGGCTGGGAATAATGGAGCTGCATCTTAGGTGTCACTGGGTGCTTTTACTGTGATGTTGAACTTTCTAGGGTTGCCTTTGGGATGGGCCTGGGAATTGCTGTGAAGTGATGGGTGATATTTATTATGATCTGGGAAGGGACCAGGGAAGAATGTACTCTACATTTGTTTACTTTGCATTTGACTGGCAAATGTGCTTTGCTTTTCCTTTTGTACTGCCATATTTTGATTGTTTATAATATTTACTTTGTCAATTTTTCCATCTTTTCCTTTCTCAATGGTTATTCAAGGGGCCAAGAGGACTTTATTATGTTGCTTCTTATCCTTGGTGAATCTCTCAGCAGTTAAGCCATGTCTCTTCTAGAATACAGTTAATTAGATTTCACTCTTTTTCCAGAAAATGGTTGAAATAGTCTATAGGGATTAGCAGCACTAATCAGACTTTGAAAGACACTTAGATTTCTGTAAATATTATAGGATTATAGCTGTTTTTTTCTTCTTAAATGACTACAAGTAAAATATTTCAAGTTGAATTGGAATAGCAAATAGCTCACCTCAGATAAACTCCAGCTCCTATCTGTGGCTGGTAGAGTGCTGGGTTGAGGATTCAGAGATGGTGACACTGGAGGAGATTTATGACTAGTAATTATAACTCATGAGATAGTAGCTAGAAATCAGTTACTAGTAACCAGACCCAATTGGTATCTTAAAAGCTGTTTTTTTCATTTTCCTAGAATTAAAGAAAATTAATTCAAAATGGCAGCAAAGATCTTGAACACAATGATCATTCAATCTACTTTCAATTCAACTGTTCCTAGAGAAAAACAAATTCTTCTAGTTGCTATGCTTCTGAACTCAAACCATGTGAAAAATTGGTAGAATTGTGACCCTTCATGATACTTTTATCCCAAAGATATGAGAAGTGTGTCAAGATAATTCTATAAGGTTTTTTTTGTTCCTTAGCCAGCATAACTAATAAATAACCTCCTTCAGGATACTAGAAAGAATAAACATGACTAGAGTTTATTTTATAAATATGAAGAATGCCACCTTTGATTTTGTAAGTGTTAAGATTTTTTTTTCATTCTTTGGGCTTGAACTCTGGGCCTGAGCACTGTCTCTGAGCCTTTGTGCTCAAGGCTAGCACTCTACTATTTGTGCCACAGCTCCACTACCAGCTTTTTGTCATTAACTGGAAATAAGAGTCACACAGACTTTCCTGCTTGGGCTGGCTTCAAATTGTAACCTCATATCTCAGCCTCATGAATAGCTAGGATTACAGGCATGAGCTACTGGTGCCCATCTATCAATTTTATAAGATTTTTTTCTAGATGTTTAGAACTGATAGAATAGATAATGGCAACTTTCTTTCTTTCTTTCTTTCTTTTTTTTTTTTTTTTTGAGTCCGGTCTTGGGGCCTGAACTCTGGGCCTGGGCACTGTCCTTCAGCTCTTCAGCTCAAGGCTAGTGCTCTACCACTTGAGCCACAGCGCCACTTCCGGCTTTTTTCTTTTTGCTTATGTGGTGCTGAGGAATCGAACCTAGGGCTTCAGGCATGCAAGGCAAGCACTCTACCACTGAGCCACCATCCCAGCCCCTTCTTTTTTAATTTATTTATTTTTATTTATGGATTGCTTTATAAAAGTTACTATAATACAATGGTACATAGTATTGAATTCACAAAAATATGAACAAATATTTATAGCAAGACACCACAATGGAACACTTCTATTCAAAACAAGTTACATACGGGTGACAGAGTCTAGATGCACAAACAACCCTAAAATTCATGTTTTTCTTCTTTGCGAGGAAGGGAAGGGAAGGAAGAAAAAGAAGAAGAAGAAGAAAAAAAGAAGTAACCCCTCCTCAACATTTCTAAAGCATTTCATTTTCAATGGAAACAGAGGCTTCGGGAAGGAAGATGGGCCAGCACGTACCTGCACTCCTGCAGACCATTCCTGGGGAGGTTCAGGGAGAGGGCCCAGCCCTGCACTCCAGTGTCAAGGTCAGCCAAGGTTAAGTCGGCCCCCTGGGGTAGGCGAGTGGGGGAGGGGGGCAGCTCATCCCTGCATGCTCCCTCTTTTTTGTGGGTGGTGGGGAACCACACAGGAGGAGATCGGATGGCACCAGCCCCTTGGGGGCTGCACAAGTAACTTAAATCTGTTGTGTCTACACACTACATCTCCTCGTGTGAAAAATAAATATTTCCTTGGTTGCACAATTAGGAAGAAAAACAAATTCACAAAAGGAAGAGAAGGTCGCTGCCATGTCCAGGTTGCCCCTCCCCCTAGTCTTAAGCACCCACCTCCTGACCTCCAGACCAGTGGGCAAAGTCTCCACCCCAGGGCCTGCGGTGAAAGAACATTTTTTTTTTTTTTTAAAGAAAACACAACAAAACCACCAATGACCGAAGAAGAGAAAAATAAAATTCTTTGTACAGAGTGTACATGATAACAAGCTTGACACAAGCTGAGGTACCAGAGGCTCGGGCCTGGCCCACCCGTGGTGGGCGGTGGACTGGGCAGGCGTGGCCCGTGGATAATGGCAACTTTCTGAGGTGAAGGTTATGGACAGAAAAATCTCATGTCTATTGCACAAAGTAGGAGATTACACAAAAAGAAATGTATAGAGAAGAAAAGATTTGATTACATTTAATTTATGAGCATTTATGAGACTTGTCTAAACTGTTCTAATACTACATAGACAAGAACATTATGTGCCTTCGATCCTGACCTGACCTGACAACACATGGATTTCTAAAGGCTTTAAAAGTTGTTGAGATATCTTATAGCACTTATAAAAACAGCATACAATTTTATTCAATTCTCCAAGCCTGAGTAGACACCTTGTGATTGGACAGTCACTACTGGGGCTAAAGGATGACCATGATCCTGTCCTTGACGGGCTCACAGTACATCAGGGGATGTACCTCAGAGCAGAGCTCAGTGAATTAAAAAAACAAGCTCCCAGCTGGGCGCTGGTGGCTCACGCCTATAATCCTAGCTACTCAGGAGGCTGAGATCTGAGGATCACAGTTCAAAGCCAACCCAGGCAGGAAACTCTGTGAGACTCTTATCTGCAATAAACCACTAGAAAACTAGAAGTGGCGCTGTGACTCAAGGGGTGGAGCGCTTGCCTTGAGCTGAAGAGTGCAAGTTCAGCACCCAGGCCCAGAGTTCAAGCCCCACAACTGACCGACCAAGACACACACACACACACACACACACACACACACACACACACACACACACACACACACACACACACACACCAAAGCAAAACAAAAGAAAACAAGCCCCCAATCATGGGTTCCCCAACAAGGTCCTTAGCTCAGCAAGAAATAAGCTGCTCTTGTGTTAAGACACTGGCCTAATTTAGGGTTTTTTTGTTATGGTACTTAGGGTTATTTTAGACAATGAAGAATTGTAATCAAGTACTTAAAATTAGCATCTCCATTTTTCTATTGTTGATAGCTCACTCCTGCACTGGTTAGGAAACAGTACTGAGGCCCAAGGCCTGATGATTACCTCTATGCAGGTCAGAGAGTTTTGGTTTTAAGGGAGATTGCTTAGCCCTAATATGGATTGATCAGTTCAAATCCATCAACAGATCCTTTTTTTACTGTTTATATTTGAATGGAAAGGAGAATTATATGACATTCCACCTTGGAAGACCATGCAATATTTTATATATTTTCTGAAGCCACTGCTATGTTTCTGAAGTGTGATGATGCAGCCTGTCAAGGCTGAATATGCATGCCCAGTCATGTAAAATAAAGTCAATGGTGGCCAATTCCCAAGAAAAAGCATCTGATTGTAAAGTCCATGCACTTGGAAGTTCTCCATATAGAGTAGGCAAATAGGACATCAGAAATAGCAGGGCTACTAGCAGGGGGCAAGAGTGAATTGTAATAAATTGAGTTTGTGCCAGAAAGCACACAGAGAACAAAGGAGGGGGCAGAGACAAGACTCTCTTCTAAAATTCAAGCAACCCCAAAAGGTGCATACATTTAATAATGGAATGGGCAATGTCTGGGAGGATTGTGTACCCCGTATCACTAAGGAGTGGGAAAAAGTCTGTATTAGGAAGTAGATTGTTTATTGCAACTTCTTACATGGGCATGCCTGCCCACCACAGCAGCACCACCTGTTGTACTTCTTGTCTCTGAGTCCATCCTGAGGCTTGAACTCATGGCCTCAGCTTCTTTTTGTTTAAGGCTACCACTTGACCTACAGCTCTACTTCTGGCTCTTTGGTAGTTTATCCAAGATAAGAGTCTTATGGACTTTTCTGCCTGGTCTGACTTCAAACTGCCATCCTCAGATCTCAGCCTCCTGAGTAGCTAGAATTATAGATGTGAGCTGCCACCACCCACTTCTGAATCCATTCTTTCAGCTCTGGGTGGTGAGTGTTTCTCATATACATGTTGAGGAAAAGAGGCTTTATCTTAAAAATGAAAGCCATTGAAGCAAAAATCACAGTAACTAACATTCAATTACTTTGCAGGAATGTCTAAATGGAATTTCTTACTGCAGATAAGAAGGATGAATTGTGTTAAAAGGCCATATTTGAGAACTCTTCTACGGTGCCTCTTAAAATAAATGTGAATAGCAGTTAATATAACTTTAAATCTAATCAGGAAGATTGATCAAGGGAAGGGTTGAATCATTAAGTCAAATAACTGTAGAAGTGTATGTATTTTTAAATAACTACCATTGCTACAATTCAGGATATGGCTTTTTTTGAGTTTCATAAATTGATTATTTTAAAAGCTAGTTGCTTAGCGAGATAGACAGATTTATTCAGTAAGAAATAGAAAAATACTTTTGATTTGAAACATTTTTAAGCAGTTGAAATGCAATTCTTTGATGATTATGAAGATATTACTAAGACTCTGGCTTCATTTTATGGGCAATGAAATTATTCTGAAACTGTACAAATCCAATAATGGATACAACTATAAAATCAACCCATCATAGTGGAAAACAAAACTAAAGCAAGTGACCAAGGAAGATAATTTGACTCTTTTTTAAGAGGACCATTGAGGACAGATTTCATTCCCCCTCCCCACCCTTTTTGTGGGTTATGGAGGCTTGAACTCTGGGTCTGGACGCTGTCCCTGAGCTCTTCATCTGAAGGCTAGCACTCTACCACTTTGAGCTACAGTGTCACTTCTGGTTTTCTGGTGGTTAATTGGAGATAAGAATCTCAGGTACTTTGCTGCCAGGGGTGGCTTTAACTGCTATCCTCAGATCTCAGCCTCCTGAGTACCCAGCTTTTCCCTCCCTCCATTTTTTTAAAAGTACAAAGCTGAGTGCCAGCAGCTTACACTTGGAATTATATCTATCTGAGGACACAGGTGTGGCTCAAATGGTAGAGCACCAGCCTTGAGCAGGAAAAAGCCAAGCAAGAGCACAAGGTCCTGAGTTCAAGCTCTAGTTTTGGCACCAAAAGAAAATTAAGAGAAAGAAATGGTATACATTTACAATTAGCTACTGAACAAATAATCAAATGCCAAAAAATACAACCCAAGGAACATTTTAAGGGGCACCCATGAAATCTGTCTGTAGGTAGTAGAAGAAAAAGAGATAAATATAATTATCTCAATTACTGGTATATCCAAATTTAAAATGATTTTTCCCTCATAGTTTTATCAGACATAGAAGTTACTCAATATT
The DNA here is from genome assembly GCF_024711535.1 of Dipodomys merriami. Taxonomy (NCBI): domain Eukaryota; kingdom Metazoa; phylum Chordata; class Mammalia; order Rodentia; family Heteromyidae; genus Dipodomys; species Dipodomys merriami. The sequence goes on from NW_027206401.1 coordinate 50,074,482, forward strand.
TAACTGTTTTTTATGTGAATAAGAAGCATGACAGTATTACTACAAAAACAATAACAGTGTCCAGAATCTGTGGGCCTCGTATGTGTTCTTAATTTACATCCCACCCACACTTCAAATTCTACTGTAATCAAGTGTCCATCCTCTTCTTAGAATTGTAATTGGTGATTTATTGGTAGGAAAATAGTCCAAGAGACCAGAGGCCATGATCTACCTAAGTCTTAATTCACACAGTAAAATTCTTAAAAGGATTTTTGTGACTACCATGAATGATTCAACTAATCAATTATATCTTCTCCCCTAAGTGAATTTCAAGAAAGACCTCCCCTACTTACATTAGACTTATTAGACTCTTTTTGGTCCTACTGTACAGTGAAGTTTATTCATAATTTGAAATGTGAGCCTGTATAAACCATACGTAAATACTACATGGACCAGCAATTCTATGGCTGTGTTTAATGTAAACTAACAAGCCATTTTATATTGGGGTATCTATTGAAGAAACACTGAAAATGCAAATCAGAAAATAATATAGCACCTGCTCCTAAGTCTGACTGTCACCAAAGTAAAACTGTGCTTATGGTACAACTGGTGATATGGAACCAAGATTGTATCCACCTTTCATTGAAAATAATGAGTAACCATGGAACAACAGGACTATATCAAATTTAAACCAAATCAAATATTAAACATCCTAATATGAGATAAGCTAAAATAATCTTTAATTTTTTTTGCTCACTTCGTCATTTAGCATGGTTTAAAAAGCAATAGAGTCAACATTTTCAGAGCATGTGACAAGAAATTATAGGCGAAAGAAGAATATGATTAGTACATGGAACTATTTACATAGGAGTATATAAGGATTTTGATTTTGAATGTGTGCCTTTCCAACTTGTCTGAGTGGAAGGTTTGCAGCATCTTGGGAAGTGCCATCACCGCCCTGGTCTCAAGGGCTGTCTTTGCTGCTTGTCAGTTCTCTGACTTTGTGAAAACTAATGAGTCTATCTGGTCCTCAGTTTCTCACTGGTTGTTCAAGCTATTTGAGCAGAGTTTTCTTCCCTGTGCTTTCCCATAGAGGCAAGGGGACATCTGTTTCACTTCCCAAGAGAGAACAGGAATGTTTTGTGAGACATTTTTCATCCATTGCTAAGGCTTGTAAGAGACTGGTGAGCTTGGGGAATGTCTGAGACTCACTCTGGGCCAGGTGAGAGTGAAGTCCACATGATAAAGCCTGTTTGTAACGGACCACCACATTTTCAAGTCTGACCCACTCAGGCCTCAATTCTCTCTGTTCCAGCTTTACTGGCTAACCACTGGTGGAAAAGTCAGTATGGTCATCCCCTGCTTGACTGGGAAAAATGTCCAATTTTTTGCCTTGAGTGTAATTGAGTTTATTAAAGCAACTTTGGTAAAACAGATGCCCAAGCCCTACTTGAAAATCTGTCACTTTCGTGAGGAGTAAATGAGTTAGCAGATGTAAAGCATGCAAATAGACCTTGGTATGTGAAAATGTGCTATTTAAGTGTTAGCTATGATTGTGAGTTTTATTTGTTATTGTTTTTCAGTTGGTTAAATTTTTTTTTCTCAATCCTGGGGCTTGAATTCAGGGCCTGAATGCTATTCCTGAGCTTTTTTTTGCTCAAGGCTAGGGCTTTACGACTGGGCCCACGGCTCCCTTTCTGAGTGTTGGGTAGTTAATTGAAGATAAGAATCTTATGAAATTTCCTGCCCAGGTTAACTTTGAAGTGTGATCCTTAGATCTCAGTCTCCTGATTAGTTAGGATTATAGACAGGAGCTACCAGATTCCTGCTCAAAGTGCATCGTTCGTTGAATGTCCAGGGAAACTTCTTGTTCTCACTCTCATCTTGTACTGACTAATTTTGCCTTCATTTGTGTATTCAACAATATTTATTAGATATTTGCATTAAGCTATGTAGTATTCCAGTTGTTGGGAATATGGTATACATAAAACAGATGATAAGCCTTACCTTCTACAAAATTATATGTTGTTCAAAAGGAAGTTGTTCAATATTGACTCCTTTAGAAACAAGCTTGAAAGTGGATTTTGTAGTGGTTTCTAGGACACTATAAAAATGAGATATATCTCAGATAATAAATGATACCTTTTAAGTTGGGTACTTATTTTGATTGCCAGCTGTGGAAGAAAAGTCCACAAGACACTTATCTCAAATCAGACACTTATCTCCAGTCAACTACCAGAAAGCCAGAAGCAGATCTGTGGCTCAAGTAGAGTGACTAGCCTTGAGTGAAAAAGGTAATGGACAACACCCAGGCCCTGAGTAGAAGCCCCATACCAACACACACACACACACACACACACACACACACACACACACACACACACACACACACACACACACACACACAACCTCCTTATTTTATAGAAACACTCCCTCCCAGATTTAGTGTTGGTTGAGTTATTGTTTGATCAGATTAACCTTAAAGCATTACTTATGTGCTTATCATACAGTCTATTAAGACAAAGGCAAGTAATTGCTTTCCAAATAGATAATATGACTGATGAGTTTGACTTAACATCTGTAATCAAGAACTTTTCATTTTCCTTAAGGTCTTACTGTCTCTAAATCCTCCTTAGCCTAGAAATTGAAGTATTTTTTTTCCTGAAAGAATCTTTTAAGTTTGGCCAGAAGATTCTGGCAATAGTGATATGTATGTTTCTAACTTATCAGCCCTTAAATAATTTTTAAAGAATTGTTTTTGTTTTTAATGAAGGTTTTCTTTTTCTGATTCGTTAAATTCAGTTGATATAATTGAGTTAATTATTAAGTTTCAAAAATAGTTCTCGGTGTTGTGAACTGTAATGCTCAAGCTTATAAAAATGAAATGAATGAAATGAATTTCTATGAATAGTTTTAAGATAATCAAATCAAACTTACTTAAGAAAACAGATGAATTCACATCATTTCTTTTACATCATAAAGATGCATTCTGAGTCCTTTAAGTAATACTTTTACATGGGTTGAGAGTGGTTCTCTCTCATCTTTTTAAAATCAGATCACATAGATTTCATATTGGATGATTTAGGATGTGAAAATGCTTTGTAATGGAATGTAGGTAAATTATGTGGTAATGTATTTGTAAGATGCATCTATTGCCACATAGATTTCCCTGGCTTTCACTTAAATTACAGAGTTTCATTCTATTATGTTTAGAATTTTCTTATTTTATAATCTTTCTCCATCCCATTCAGTTTCCCTAATGGTCTAGGACTGTGAAATTCTGCACTGTCAGATTCCAGAACCTTCAAATCTTATGTGTGGAAAAGAAAACCAGTTGAGCACAGGTGAACTCTGGTCCATAGCCTGAGCTGGTGTGATACATCCTGTGGTGGGGGCTCTTTAACTCTTTTCAGGGCCCATTTACCCCAGGTGTCCCCATCCCCCTCACCTCTTTGCAGGTGTATCTCCTGAGAATACACTCGAACCAACCTCCTGCACACATTTCGTTATCTCAGAGACTCAATCTAGTATAGAAAAGAGTGTGCTAAAGAAGTGCCTTTCATTTTTTTCTTCATTTCTCAAGCATCAGCAAAGATGTAGAATAGGGGCATGTTCTGTAGAGAGCCTTGAGGTAAAGAGCAAGTTATTTGGATAGTTCCATAACTAGGGTGAAAGAAAGGAGGAGGTAGACCCGGGAAAATGTGATCTGTAATTAGAAACAGAGACAACTGGAGATAGGAGTCTCATGGGCTTTCCTGCCTGAGCTGCCTTTGAGCCATGATCCTGAGATCTCAGCTTCCTAAGTAGCTAGGATTACAGATGTGAACCTCTGGCTTCTGGCAAGATACAGAATGTTTGATGCCTACACGCAAACTGAATGGATCTATTACTTGCTTCTGTTATGGACCTGGAGAATAATGATATTTGGGGATAGGCTAAGTCTCTTCTGGCTTTTATTCCCAAGGGACTGGCAGATTTTTAAAATATAATTTGATGGTTATTACTAAGGTGTTGTACAGGGGGGTTACCATTCCATAAGTCAGGTAATGAGTACTTTTTTTCTTTTGGACAATGTCACCCCTCCTTCTCTTTCCCACGGTTTTCCCCAGGGAATGTGGCAGGTCTAAGAGTCTAATAGTCTAAGATCCCAGAGATATTATTCAAAGAAGAAATCAAAGTTAAGTAAAAAGCTTTATATTCTAGGAAAAAAAGGAATTAAACATTTGAGATCTAGTAGGTATATCTGATAGGAGTTGGACATTCTTTTTTTTTTGGGTCCGGTCGTGGGGCCTGAACTCTGGGCCTGGTCGCTGTCCCTCAGCTCTTAGCTCAAGGCTAGTGCTCTACCACTTGAGCCACAACGCCACTTCCGGCTTTTTTCTTTTTGCTTATGTGGTGCTGAGGAATCGAACCTAGGGCCTCATGCATGCAAGGCAAGCGCTCTACCACTGAGCCACCTTCCCAGCCCCAGGAGTTGGACATTCTTCAGTAGCAAAGCTGGATACATGGACTTTACAGTCTTTGTTCTAAATCTTGGCTCATTCTCTCACTAGCTTTTGTCTTTGGTGAAGATGCTTGACTTCTCTGAGACTAGCAAGTTGAAGATACTATCGAAGGTTAGTTGTGAGGCTTAAATAATGTTATACACAATGCACCATCTAGTAGGCATTAAACACGTAGGTAATTATTTATATGATGCAAATATGTTACAAGATATCAGTGTAGTTGCTTGTATGAAATATGGTACTTTAGCCTTAGAAATGTCTGAATAGCTTTTCCTCCATTCCAGAATATTAACAAAGATATTAAAGAATTTCTTCAATGGAACTGAATTGCAAAGTACAGATGTACCTTAGGGTATACATTATCCTTCTCATTCCTCATCTTTGTGGAGTCATTACTCAGTCAAGTAAATATTTACCTGTGAAATGGTAAGTTTAATTTATGCAATGCAGGGAAATGTCAAGGTTCATGTGAGGTTATGACTGTTGGACTGACAAAAAGTCACCAAGGAGTTGCTGTGTTTGAATGTCATCTGCTGGTTTCTTTATATAAAAATGGATTTAAAATGGAGTATTCAGTATTTTCTTTATCAGTTTTAAAAAGCCCTTTTCAAATGAGAGCTGCCGGTGAGCAGCTAGTCATGGCTCTCATAAGGTATGCTGATTAGCCACCAGCCTCCAACATCTGTCTTGTCTTAACCTTATTCCATAGAAGAACAGCTGGGGGTGGGAGAGAAAGGACTTGCCTCCAGACCAAAAATCTAGCACTGTTTTCATCTGTTCCTGAGAAGACATAGGACAGACAAGTGGTGGCCAGAGCAAGGCCATGTGCAAATGGTCTTTGACTCATCAGGGGCCATTGGACAGTGAGGCCTAGTTGGTCTCAGTCATTTAGGATAGGGGAGAGACTATGCAAACAAAACCAGTATTCAGAGAGACAAAGAGATGTTGGGAAGGTAATATTCCCTACTGATATATTCAGTAGCATATAAGTAGTGCCTGCAGGGAGCATACAGAGAGATTTAACTCAACTAAAAACGTTTCTAATTAAACCAAACTATCAAATAAATCTCCATCATGTTGTTCTAAGAATGGACATTCTTTTTCATTTGCTTTAGTTCTATTGTGTACAAGTAATTTCTTTTTTTTTCCTTTTCCTTTTTCTTTTTCCTTTTTTTTTGAAATCCAGGAAGCTTAGGACTAGTGCAGAATAGCTTTATATCCTCTTATACTCTTTGGGACCAAAATTGTTAAAAAAAAAAAAAAGCAGAGCTGGGAAGTTGGCTCAGTGGTAGAGTGCTTGCCTCGCATGCATGAGGCCCTGGGTTCAATTCCTCAGCACCACATTAGCAGAAAAAGCCAGAAATGGCACTGTGGCTCAAGTGGTAGAGTGCTAGCCTTGAGCTGAAGAGCTCAGGGACAACGCCCAAGCCCAGAGTTCAGGCCCCACAACCGACCAAAAAACAAACAAACAAACAAAAAGCAATGTCTTAATACCCTGACCAGAATGGAGCACCAGACAAAGATTTCTTTCTGGATGGTTTACAGAGACTTGAGTCAGACACATTGATGTCATGATTCACATGATGCATAGTTTTTTTTTATTAAGGCAGGAAAATAAGGTGTGATACCAAATATTGCAGGCATTCCATTTTTACAAATAGTATCAGTAGTTTTCCTGACTAAGGCTTTGACCAAATATTTTGACATTTTGAAGATGTTGATGGCTAAATAGATTCCCAGAGTGGCTCTCAAGACTGCAATTACTTAAACATGCAAGCAAGCCAATATTATTTCAGTATTATATTTATGATTTTTTGGTCAGTCATAGGGCTTGAACTCAGGGTCTGAGCACTGTCCCTGAGCTTTTCTGCTCACTTACAGTTTTCTGGTAGTTGATTGGAGATAGTCGTCTCATGGACTTTTCTCCCTGGACTAGTTTTGAGCTGCCATCCTCAGATCTCAGCCTTCTGCATAGCTAGGATTACAGGTGTGAGTCCCTAGTGCCCTGCCTAGGTTTATGATTTTGATCATTATATTGTGATTATGTAGAGAATCCCACTTTTACAGGAAATATCCAAGCTAGGGTGATGGAAACATTAGTATGGAAACTTACTCTTAAGTGGTTTTTGAAAAAGGAAGTTCTTTGTATAGCAACTGCTACTTTTCCTGTTTGATTTACAATGAGAAGTACATGTACAAAAAGGTAAAAAAATTGGGTGGGGAGGGGCGGGGGGGGGGGAGGATGGGAAGGGATGGGAAGGGGAAACAAAGGAGGAGCCTACAATGCTTGATAAGAAATGTACTCATTGTCTTGCCCATGTAATTGTAACCCCTCTGTACAGTATTTTCACAATAAAAAAGAAAAAAAATAAAAATCAAAGTGGAGAAATTATTTGCTGTGGGTACAAGAAGGCCATTGTGGCTGGGTATGGGTGCTTCATGCCTCTATTCAGGAGGCTGAGGTCTGAGGATCATGGTTCCAAGTCAGAAGCGGCAGGAAAGTCTGTGAGATTTTTATCTCCAAGTAACCATTCAAGAGCCATAAGTGTAGGTGTGACTCAAGTGGTAGAATGCTAACCTTGTGTGAAAAAGCTGGGTCAGAGTTTGAGGCCCTGAGTTAAAGCTCCAGTACCAGCAAGTGCTGGGGCGGGGGGGAGGAGAAGGTTATTCTGGAGAAAGAGGTGTTTGATTGAAATTTGAAGGATGGAAGTATCTGGTCCAGTAAGAGATGCAGAGACTCTAAGCAAAGAATACATGTAGGCTGTGTGGATACACACACACACACACATTCACACACTCACACACTCTATTTCTGTCTCTTTTACACACACAGTCACATATACACATAGAGCTACTACTATGGTTCTGACATTATTATCTCCTCCTTGTCATCTTCCTCCTTCTTTTATTTTCCCCCTATTCTTTTTCCTAATTGTTTTTCTGAGACAGGTACTCAAAGTTGAGATCCTCTTGGCTTTGCCTCCCAAGTGCTAGCACTAACTAGCACACACACACACACACACACACACACACACACACACACACACCTGCATTCATACAAACAGAACTACTGCTGTGGTTCTGACATTATCTCTTCCTCCTCCTCCTCCTCCTCCTCCTCCTCCTCCTCCTCCTCCTCCTCCTCCTCCTCCTCCTCCTCCTCCTCCTCCTCCTTTTCTTCCTCTTCTTTCTTCTTTTTGTTCTCCCCCTATTTTCTCTTCCTCTTTTTCCTTCTTCTATCCCCCCTCCCATTCTTCTTTTTGTTGTTTTTCTGAGACAGGTCCTCGAAGTTGAGAACCTCCTAATTTCACCTCTCAAGTGCTAACTACAGGTATGTACCACCATAGCCTGGCTCTGGATGATCATTTCTTGTCCATATAATTGTAATTTAACAGGTTTTTGTGCCTCCAGACAAGGAACATGCAACCTGCTGAGAGCAGAGGATTTAAGATGAGAAGCTGGAAGTTGCAATGAAGGCTTTCTCCCTCGGAAAACACATTCTTCTACTGATCAGTACAGAGAAGCCTAACTTTGCCAGAGACTTTCTGCATCATAGACTAAGTTCTGAAGTAGAACTATGACAAAGAACTAGCTAATTAGAAATAGCAGCTGTAAAACAAGCTCTTGACTTCAAGGTTGTTTTTAGAAATTATCGTGTAAAAAAGAGCTGTTTACCTAATCCATTTCCTCTGGGAACTAGGATATAGCTATTAAATAAAGCTCATTCTTATAGAAGTTTACTACAGAAATTCATAATGAAAAGCAAGTGGAAAATGAGAAGTAAAAAAATTATCTACTACCCTATGACCTCAAAAATCACTAGCAAATTTTCTTCCACAGTGACTCCTTATATATGCAATTATATAAGTATCTAGGGGTAATTCTTTGCCTTTTTTGGGGGGGGGGTCTGGTCGTGGGCCTGAATTCTGGGCCTGGGCACTGTCCCTCAGCTCTTCAGCTCAAGGCTAGCGCTCTACCACTTGAGCCACAGTGCCACTTCCGGCTTTTTTCTTTTTGCTTATGTGGTGCTGAGGAATCGAACTCAGGGCCTCAGGCATGCAAGGCAAGCACTCTACCACTGAGCCACCTTCCCAGCACCTCTTTGCCTTTTTTTTTTAAATTGGGGAAGGGATGCTGGGGATTGAAACCTAGGCCTTACATATGCAAGGAAAGCACTCTACCACTGAATTATCACTTTGTCTGGTTATGATTAGTCTTTGGAAATATAATTTTTTAAAACATGGGTATATCATTATATTTAGAAATTGTGTGATATACAGGTGTATGTGTGTGTATATATATATATATATATTATTGAAATGAAATAACTTTTTCTACTCAAGAAGATGTATAACTAGCTGGGTACTGGTGGCTCACATCTGTTATCCTAACTACCCTGGAGGTTGAGATCTGAGGATCACAGTTTGAAGCCAGCCCAGGAAGGAAAGTCCATAAGATTCTTGTCTCTAATTAACTACCAAAAAGCTGTTAGTAGAACTGTGATTCAAGTGGTAGAACACTAGCCACGAGGAAAAAAAAGCAGGGACAGTGCCTAGGCCTTGAATTCAGGCTCCAGGACTGGCAAAGACACACACACACACACACACACACACACACACACACACACACACACACACACACACACACACACACACACACACATACCCTATATATGCTATATGAACATGCATGTTTTTATTATGATAGGTATCTATTTTTAAAGAGGTAATCTCTCAGAGTATAATGAGTCAAATGCTAAATGCTTCAGGATTTTTATAATAATTGGAAAACTTCTTTCCAGAAATAATCTATCAATACATACAATCACCAATTATAATGAAAAGGGTACCAAACATTGTAAAAGTTGGTTACTTTCATTAGTTTAGGTAACTTACTTTTTCTAATAGTACTCAAATTTTCAGATAGTCTAAGTGGATTTTAAACTTCACAATTCTAAGAATACTAAAGGTAAAAACGAAGCATAAAGAATTTATTATACATTTCACTTACAGACTTTTTTTCTTTTTTTTGCCAGTCTTAGGGCGAATTCTGGCTTTTTCTGCTTTTGTGGTACTGAGGAATTGAACACAGGCCTTCATGCATACTAGGCAAACACTCTACCACTAAGCCACATTCCCAGCTTTACTAACAGATTTTAAACAGCATTAACTTAAGAAAAGAATGAATAATGTTACAGCCATTATTTGTGCCATTTTAAGATACTGATTCAGCTGGGTGCTGGAGGCTCACTTCTATAATCCTTGTTACCACTCAGGAGGTTAACAGCTGGAGGATTATAGTTTAAAGTCAGCCTGGGCAGACAAATCCTTGAGACACTATTTCCAATTGACTAGCAAAAAGTGGGACTGGAGATGTGGTTCAAGTAGAACAGAGCTACTGGTGAGCTGAGAGAGTACAGGCCCTGAGTTCAAACGCAACAGAAATATGAGAATATTTAAGCAAAATCACAATGAAACAAAGTACAAACATTTTCTCCCACTGTTGACATTTGTCACTCATTGATCTGTGGTGTGGCTTACCTGCTTTGTGGACTGCAAGAAGCAACTTTAAAATGGTTTCTGGTTCTGTGCCATGCAGTGATTATATTTTCTGCCCAGCCAGCATATATGTAGACACCTCAGACTCATTTTCATGTCACTGTAGGCAAAATGCAACCAGGAAGGAAAATTTGCTGCTGAACCCATCACAGAGCAAGGTCCCCAAACACATATTTATGACTTTTGATTATCCACTATTCTGCATTTTTCTTTAAGAGACAATTACAAACTGAATAAAAAACTATTTTTTTTTAATTATAGAAGTCAAGAGGAATTGTTGATAGCCATTTATGGAGCCTTTCCTTCTAGCATTTAGAGATTTCTATATAGTGTTTTTTGTTTGTTTAGTGGTGGCACTGGGTTTTAATGTAGGAACTGAGCACTGTCCTTGAGCTGTTTTGATTGATACTGGTGTTCTCTACTTAAGCCACAGCTCCATTATGCTCTTTGGTGGTTAATTGGAGATAAGAGTCTCTTGGACTTTCCTGCCTGGGCTGGCTTCAAGCTGCAATCCTCAGATCACAGTCTCCTGTGTAGTTAGGATAACAGGCATAAGCTACCTGCATATAGGTTTTAATAATCCATAAAGTCCTGAATAACCATGAGTTTATGCTAGAAAAACGGTAAAATAATTAGTTTTAACAGAACTAATGTATTTTATTTTATTTTATTTTATTTTATTTTATTTTATTTTATTTTATTTTGTCCGTCGTGGGGCCTGAGCTCTGGGCCTGGGCACTGTCCCTCAGTTCTTCAGCTCAAGGCTAGTGCTCTACCACTTGGGCCACAGCGCCACTTCTGGCTTTTTCTGCTTATGTGGTGCTGAGGAATGGAACCCAGGGCCTCATGCATGAAGGCAAGCACTCTACCACTGAGCCACTTTCCCAGTCCAGCAAATGTATTTTAAATATGTAGCTCTCCTCATTTTTATATCAGACTTCAAAGTAACTGCCATCAATGTCATTTTATTGGTGAGGATTTCTCAGACTATCCTAGATTTGAATCCAGACCCTATTATGGGTTGCTCAGTGATCTGCTTTTTAAGTTTTATTTTATTGTAAAGGTGATGTACAGAGGTGTTACAATTCCATAAGTAAGGTAATGAGTACATTTGTTTTTTTTTTTTAAGTTTCAAATGCTATTTTTTTTTGTGAAAATACCATACAGAGGGGTTACAATTACATGGGCAAGATAATGAATGTATTTATTATCAAGCATTGTTGCCTCTTCCCTTGTTTCCCCTTCCCATCCCTTCCCATTCCTTCCCATCTCCCACCCCCCCCCCACTCTCACACCCTCCCTGCCAAAGTTGTAAAGTTTGTTTTTCGACATAACGACTTGTACATCTCATTGTTGCACAATTTGTTTATTTACACAATTTGTTTTTTCCCTTCCTCTCTACAAATTATACCAACATCAAATACAGTGAAAGCAGGGGTTATAATGTGGGGGAGGGACATACAAAGCAACAAAGAAATAATCTTATAAATGTGTTAGAAACAATAGAATGAAAGAAAAAAAAACATTTGAATACATATCTTGGGGTTCATTTCCCTAACATCACCTTTTCTGACCTTTTCTGCTTGACTCAGACATATACTAGTTATTGCAAATAAGGGGAACCATGGGACCTATGTTTCTTTGGGCCTGGCTTACTTCACTTAATATAATTTTTTCCAAGCCTTTCCATTTCCTAACAAATGGGGCAATGTTATTCTTTCTGATGGAGGAATAGAATTCGATTGTGTATATATAACACATTTTCTTGATCCATTCATCTACTGAGGGGCATCTGGGTTGGTTCCATATCTTAGCTATGGTAAATAATGCTGCAGTAAACATACTTGTGCTGGTAGCTTTAGTATGGTCTTGTTTGTGATCATTTGGGTAAATGCCCAAAAGTGGGATTGCTGGGTCATAGAGGAGCTCTATGTGGAGTCTTTTGAGTAACCTCCATACTGCTTTCCAAAGTGGTTAAACAAGTTTACACTCCCACCAACAATGCAGTAAGGTTCCCTTCTGTCCACATCCCCTCCAGCATCTGTTGTTATTAGAGTTCTTGATTATAGCCATTCTAACTGGGGTGAGGTGGTATCTCAATGTTGTTTTGATTTGCATTTCTTTTATGGCTAGGGATGTTGAGCATTTCTTCATGTGTCTATCGGCCATCCTTCTTTCCTCTCCAGAGAAGTCTTTCTTTAAGTCTTTAGTCCACTTATTAATGGGGTGGTTGTTTCTTTGAAAATTCATTTTTTGGGGGGGGTTAATTTTTTAAAGTTTATTTCCATTGTCGAGGTAATCTATAAAGTGGTTGTAATGACATATATAAGGTAGTGTTGGGGTTTAATTTTTTCAGCTCTGGGTAGATTTTAGTTATGAGACCCTTGTTTGTTGTATAACTAGTGAAGATCTTTTCCCAATCTATTGACTTCCTATTTATACTGCTAGCTATGTCCTTCGTCATGCAGAAGCTCTGCAGTCAATCTAATTTATCCAGCCTTTCTTTGACTTGTTGTGTTTCTGGATATTTATTTAGGAGGTTTCAACCTGTGCCAAAGAGCCCTAGTGTTTCTCCTATCCCTTCATGTAATTAATATTTTCAGGGTATCTTTTCTTACCTTGAGGTCTTTGATCCATTCAGAAATGATTCTGGTGCAGGGTGATATATAAGGATCTACCTTCATTTTTCTACATGTGTAGAGCCAATTTGCTCAGTGATCTCTTACAAGTGAAGTATCTATCTATGGGTGCCATAATTATTTTAGGATTTAAAGAGATAAGGAGAATGATGAAAGGGGCGACATTAATGCATTGATGCATTGTGCTCATTAAATGATGTGTCAAATTGAAATCTTTGTACAACTACTTGAAAATAATAAAATAATAATAACATATGACCATATAAGCTGAGGCTAAGCGAAATGAACCCCAAGATAGGGACACAAGAGATTTTATCTTTCTTGTTATTCATAAAGTACTACGTAAGTTTTTTGTTTCTTTTGTATGTTCTTTCCCCATGGTATAACCCCTGTTGTCACTGTATTTGATTCCAGTGTCCTGCATCTTGTATATACATTTTTCTAATTTGGGAAGGGAAAGGGAAGGCTGAAATAAGGATACAGGTTAACCTATTGTAACAATGAGATGTACAAGACACTATGTTGAAAATGAACTTTACAACTTTGGTGGGGGGAGGGAGGAGTTGTAGAGGTGGGGAGAGAGGGATGGTAGGGGAAAAACAAAGGAGGGTGTAACAATGCTGGATAGGAAATGGACTCATTACCTTGCTCATGTAACTGTAACCCCTCCGTACAGTATCTTTACAATAAAAATATATATTATGAATAATAAGATAACTTTGTAGATTCTTTTTTTCCACTTATATTTTTATTGTATGCTGCTGGGTTCTAGGTCTGGAGTTCTAGATTTCAATAGCATTACAGTTCAGAAATTTAACTTTGAGGAACTGCTAAAGAAGTTTCAGCAGGGATTGACAGAAAACCCAATTTATAATGATTTGAGGGAAAACAAGGGAGGTATTAGCTTACATAATAAAATAGTCCAAGAATAAGACTGGTTTCTAGTATGATCTAGGACTCCAGTTGTCTCTCCATTTCTTGTCTCTACTTGATTTTTGTTTGAATCTTCAGCTTCCTGAAGTTTCATGGGAGTGTTCAGGCTAACTAGCCCAAGTGTCTAGTGTCCCAATGGTTCTTCTTGGTGACATCCCCCTCCCTGAGCCAATCAATGGGGCTCTGCTTAGGTTATATGTAGGACTTTGGTGTTGGGGTCAAATCAGTGCTACTGGAAGCACTTAGCATAAGAGATGAAGCAGGTGTTTAGAGAGAAATTTAATCTGAAGGAGGAAGAGAACTAGAAGCTGGGGATGAAAGGCAATGCCCACCACAGATGTGAAAACTTGGAGAGTAGACTATTGGACCTCTTAATGTATATGGTGCTGGGCCATAAGAAGATATTTGATGCAGTCTTTGCCAGGTAAGGGTTGTAGAACTGAGAAAATTCTGTTTGAGCAGAAATCTGAAAGCAATGAGTCTTTCCACTGGGCTAGAGAGGGAGGTAGAGGCCAATCATGGACCTTACCATGGCGCCCCTCCTTTCTCTGCCACATTAAAGAAATAGTTTGGAGATCTTTACTTTTTCTTCCATGGTTTTATTTTTAGATTTTTTTTTACTGTTTATATTGCTTCCCTCAGTTCTATTTTCTAGTATTACCTTTTCTGTTTTCCTTGCTGCACACATCTATTGGGGTTTGGTAGGCTATACAAGAAAAAAAAATCAACCCTGGAACCAGGTTCAGTGTCTCATGCTTATAATTCAACATAATTTGAAACCAGATTGGGCAAAAAGTTAGTGAGAGCTTTACTGGTATATGTTTGTTACTCCTGCTCTGTGGGAAGCACAAATAGCTAGCCCAGGGAAAAAATACAAGATGCTACTGAGAAAAAAAAGCAAAAAGTGCTGTGGAACTAAAGCTACCAGCATGACTATGTTTCTTGCAGCATTATTTACCATAGCTAAGATATGGAACCAACCCAGATGCCCCTCAGTAGATGAATGGATCAAGAAAATGTGGTATATATACACAATGGAATTCTATGCCTCCATCAGAAAGAATGACATTGCCCCATTTGTTAGGAAATGAAAAGACTTGGAAATAATTAAATGAAGTAAGCCAAGCCCAAAGAAACATAGGTCCCATGGATTCTCTTATTTGCAATAACTAGTATATGAGTCAAGCAGAAAAGGTTAGAAAAGTTGATGTTAGTGGAATGAACCCCAAGATAAGTATTCAAATGTGTTTTTTGTTTTTTCCTTTCATGCAATTGTTTCTATCATATTTATAAGATGATTTCTATGTTGCTTTGTATGTCCCGCCCCCACAGTATAACCCATACTTTCACTGTATTTGATGTTGGTATAATTTGTGTAAGAGAAGGGAAAAAAAACAAATCGTTTAACTAGGGATACAGGTGGACCCATTGCAACAATAAGAGGTACAAGTCATTATGCTGAAAAACGAACTTAACAACTTTGGTGATGGGGTGGGGGCAGGATGGGGGGGAGGGTAAGAGTGTAGGAAGGGATGGGATGGGGAAACAAAGAGGAGGCAACAATGCGTGATAAGAAATGTAGTCGTTATTTTGCCCATGTAATTGTAACTCCTCTGTACGGTATTCTCACCAAAAAAAAGTGCTGTGGGTATGGCCCAAGCAGTAAAGCACTTGCCTAGCAAGTACAAGGCAGTAAGTTTAAACCTCAGTACTACCAACCAATCAAACAGATAAATAAAGTGACCAAGTTGAATTTCTAAATCTCTAAATTGAATAATGATGACCTCAACAAAACACTATTTCCCACAGGAAATTTAGTAGTCTTCTGTATCTTTGAGTTCTGCATATGTGGATCCAACCAACTGCAGATGGAAAATATTTAGAAAAACATTGTATCTGCTCTGAACATATAAGAATTTTTTCTTATTATTCCCTAAAAATAACAGTACAACAACTATTTGCAGTACGTTAGTCATTGTAAGTCATCTGGAGATGATTTGAAGTTTTCAGGAGAATGTGCATAGGTTATATGCAAACACTATTAACTTTGAACTTGAGCATCTGCAGATTTTAGTATGTCTTTGTCTTATAACCAATTCTTGCATACAGAGGGACATAGGTAGTGAGAAGGTGAATTATTCATGAATAGATTTGGACCATAGAGTAGAGATAAAAATGAGATCCTTACATCACATGAAATAAATACCCAACAGATAAACAATTTACATAAAGTTTGTAGCCCTAGATGACAACTTGGAAGTTAAAAAATAACCTTGTAGGCTTGGTGCTGGTGGCTTATACCTATAATCCTAGCTAGTCATGAGGCTGAGATCTGAAGATTGCAGTTTGAAGCCAGCCTGGGCAGGAAAGTCCATGAGATTCTTATCTCCAATAACCTACCAAAAATAGCCTAAAGTACAGCTGTGGCTCAAGTAGTAGAGGGCTAGCCTTAAGCAAAATGAAGCTCAGGGACAACAACCAGGCCCTGAGTTCAAGATCCAGGACTGGCACATCACAGACACATACCAATAACCTTGTATTAAGAAACACCATTAGGGGGCTGGGAAGGTGGCACAGTGGTAGAGCACTTGCCTTGCATGCATGAGGCCCTGGGTTCAATTCCTCAGTACCACATAAGCAAAAAAAGAAAAAAGCCGGAAGTGGCACTGTGGCTCAAGTGGTAGAGTGCTAGCCTTGAGCTGAAGAGCTGAGGGACAGCGCCCAGGCCCAGAGTTCAGGCCGGAACCAAAAAATAAAAATAAAAAAATAAAGAAACACTATTAGATTATGAAACAAAACACAGAAGGCACAAAGGGAAGACTGATGATTTTCACTTATCAGATTATCAAACACCCTAATTTTTTGGGTGTGTTGGTTCTGGAACTTAAATTCAGGGCCTGTGTGCTCTCTCTGAGATTTTTGTGCTCAAGGCCAGTGCTCTACCACTTGACCTACAGCTTTACTTCTGGCTTTTTGGTGGTAATTGGAGATAAGTGTGCAGAGCTGGCTTTGAACTATGATTCTGAGATCTCAGCCTCTAAATATCTAGGATTACAGGAATGAGCCATTGGCATCTGGCCTCTCACCTCAAAGACCCCAAATTTGTATAATAGTGCTTTGATGACAATTTGGGGAGATAGGGACTCATATATTTGTTGCTAGGTATCTCAATTAATACATCTTTTTCTGGAGGGAATCTGGCCACAGAGAATTTATCTGCTGAGTTAATATTCACAATAGTAGAGGTCTGCAGAAAGAAATAAAAGCAAAATCAATCCTTTAAATATTCCTTAGAAAGATACTAGCTAAATAATTCTAGTATACTTGCATGTAGCATTCCATGCAACCATTAAAAATAATAAAGTATAAAATAATATTCAAAATATAAAAGAAAGAAGTAAAGTGCATATTGTTCAGTACCACATGCCTAAGCTGTGTGTGAGTATTCTTATTTAACACCTCTGGGATGACACAGAAGAGAAATTAGCTAATGACTGTCTCCAGGGCTCAAAACTGGTAACTACAATACAGAGGAGGGAAGGGACAGTATTGCCCACTCAAAAAAATATGACAGGCCAGCTGCCTCACATGATATGTCAGATGAGCTAATGAGATGCACTTATAAAGCCATTTATAAAGTATGCAATATGGAACACATGTAAGAAATAACTTGCTAGTACTAGTCTAATATCTTGAATTAGGCTGATTTGACAAGTGAAAGAAAGATTAGAGTAGAAAAAGAAAGTTCCTTGATCCTAAGCAGACTGAAGCTCCTGAGTATTAATCTTTCTTTGTCATCTTTCCAAAGTTTAGTACAATGCTTAGCTCATTGTGGGTGTTTAGTGAATGTTAAATAATAATAATAGCTATTTATGGATCACTGCACTACTTGATAATTCTTTCTCTCCATTGAATCACACCTTTAGCAAGCTATTTTATAAATGCATTCCTAACTAAATTAAGGTGCAATAACTCCTAGCGAGAATTGATATTTATATATAAAAGAGAACTGGCACAAAACTCAATGATTTAAACTACAACTTTCCAATTCCTGCTTGGCTGCATTAATAATGGTGCCCTTTGAAAATTTCTTTTCTTCTTTCAAATATGCTGTTATAATTGTGATGGGCTGGCTGGAGGGGGATAGCCTTTCCATTTGCTGTTTTTTTTTTTGGTTGGTCGTGGGGCCTGAACTCTGGGCTGGGGTGCTGTCCCTCAGCTCTTCAGCTCAATGCTAGCGCTCTGCCACCTGAGCAACAGCACCACTTCCGGCTTTTTTTTCTTTTTGCTTATGTGGTGCTGAGGAATCGAACCCAGGGCCTCATGCATGCAAGGCAAGCGCTCTACCACTGTGCCACCTTCCCAGCCCCCCCATTTGCTGTTTTTTAAAAAAAATTCTCTTAATTTTGCTTTCATATTTTGTGGTATGTTGTGGGGGGAAGGGACTCCAAGGGAATAATAACCTAATTTTAATCTTTAATTGTTCTTACTATTTAGTGAGGGCCCTGGTTTCACAGTCTTCCTGCTCATTATAGCAGCTTACTCCACTATGTTAATACAGGAGTACATGGAGGTTGAGATAAATGATCTCTGAGGTCTCTAACTTAGAAGCTAATATTCATCTATGCCTTGCCTTGCTTTATTTTTAGTGCCAGTTCTGGGACTTGAACTCAGGACCTAAGTGATGTCCTTGAGCATTTTTTTCCCCTCAAAGCTAGTGTTCTACCACTTGAGCCACAGGTACACTTCCAACTTTTTGGAAGCTCATTGGAGATAAGAGTTTCATAGACTTTCCTGCCTGGGTGTGTTTGAACCATGATCCTCAAATCTTAGTCAGGTCTTGAGTAGCAGATCTCAGCCTCCCTAGTATCTAGGACTATAAGCTTGAGCCACTGGTAGTTAGTGTTTGCCTTGCCTTTGGTTATAAAGAACTATGTCTATTAATAAATTTGAGCAAAATAATAGCTCTTTAAAAGAATAAAACCTTTCTAAATCCTTTAAGAATATATTCATGGAAGGGAGTATTAGAAATCCTGGTGTAATGAAAATGTTGGTTTGCAATTCCAATTCTCATATACACTTCTTATCCTTACCCAGAATGCTCTTTCTGTGCTTGGCAGACCCCATGTCAACATTCCAAGCTGACCTCCTTGCTGCATCTTCCCCCAATAAAGCAGAGTTGACGGTCTCTTCCCTCCTACATCGTACAGAGCAGCAGGACTTGTCCTGAGCACTGGATAGCTCTGCTTCTGGGAATGTACCTTTCACCAGAATCTGAGCTGCTTTTCAGCAAGCACGTTATGGATCCTGAATCCCCAGGGACTGGAATATAGCACGGGCTCCATAAGTATTTCTTGAAGGAATGTGTGAATAAACGATTGAAAATTTCAAGTTTTAGTTGCAGCTCTGCTAATGGTGAGCTCAAGACATTGAATAACTTTTCTAGATTCCAGTTTTCTTAAGTACAAAATGAATGAATATGTTAGAGCCCTCTCAGGTCTGTTTGATAATTTTGGAGTGTGTGTGTGTGTGTGTGTGTGTGTGTGTGTGTGTGTGTGTGTGTGTGTGTGTGTGTGTGTGTGTGTGTGTATGTGTGTGTTCCTGTGTCTGTACTGGGGCTTGAAAGGGCAGGGTGCTCTCCCTGAGCTTTCTTGCTTGAGGCTAGTGCATTTGAGTAAGCCCTCTACTTATAGTCTTTTGGTTAGTACTTGGAGATAATTGTCTCATGGTCTTTCCTGCCTGGGCAGTCTTTGAACTGAAACATTAGATCTCAGCTTCTACTGTAATTCTAGTTACAGAACAAAACCTGGGCATTTTTCATGAGCTTCTTTGGCTCTAGGCTAGTACTCTACCACTTGAGCCACAGCACCACCTCTGGCCTTTTCTAAGTAATTTATTGGAGATAAGAGTCTTATAGACTTTTCCTGCCAGAGCTGGCTTTGAACTGTAACCCTTAGATCTCAGCCTCCTAAGTAGCTAGGATTACAGGTGTGAGCCACTAGCATTCACCATTTTTTAAAATCTCTTCCCCCACCTCAGTACTAGGCTCTTATGGTCTCATACTTGCTAGGCAGGTGCTCTACCAATTAAGCCATGTCTACAGCTCTTTTTACTTTAGTTATTTTTCAGGCAAAGTTTTCTTTCTTGGGCTAGATGTGGACTGTGATTCTCATTTCTTAATGCTCCTGAGTAGTTGGGATGACAGGTACGTGCCACTATTTTCTCTTCTCTTACCCCCCCCCCCCCCCCGCAGAAGATGGAGAGTCTCACTAACTTTTTACTGCCTGGTTGACCTGGAATTGACCTGGAATTATGGTCCTGATGTCGATTACCTGGGTAGCCAGGATGACAGGTGTGAGTCATCACACCTAGCTTGATTTTCTTATTTATGTGTTTCAGATGAGGAAGAACCTGTTGCCATATTTTGTAAACTGTTCTATTGTTCCTAAACAAGAAAATTTCCTCACTGTGTAAGCAAAAATGCCATTTACGTTATGTCCCCTGTTTCTTTGGCCTATTCTCTGTGAACAAATAAAATATGCATGGAAAAAATTCTTTCTGCAAGCAATTTGTTGATTAGAAAACTAGTGTTGGGAATTAGAGGGGAAAACAGGGCGTAGTTTGTTATTTATTCTTTCTGTATGAAGGAATGCTCAATTCTGGGGATGGATGTATGACTTTACTATGGCTCTTGAATTTTTCTGGGACATTGGCATTGTCTTACTCTTGGCAGTGAGAACTTTTGTGTTCATGGATACTGAGCTGTTCTTCCATACAGTTTCCAGTATCAGCAGACACTCAGTAAATGTGGTTCACAGAATGTGGCTTAGGGAAGGAGTAAGTGAACCTACTGAGAATGTCCAAGGAACATTTCCCATGCTTTAGTAGATAGTTATACACTATTTTAGACTTAATTTGCCTGCACTCTTAATTACAATCACCATCATCCACCATGCTCTTATTATTTTTTTAAAGCAAGTCTAACATTCCTCTCTATACCAGTCAAGAACATGCACAGCAGAACCTGATCCTGGGCCATAGGTTCATGTGTTTGTTACTTATCACCCACTGTGGAGATTAGGCTCTATTTCTGCTGGGACAGGAGAGGCAGGTAAGTAACAAGGGCTAAAGGAATCTGGAGTCACTGGAGGGCACAGATTTAAGACAGGTTACCCAGGTAAAGTTGGACTAGGTTAAAAAATAGAGAATCTTTCTCTGATCTCCACTTCCTATTCATTTATGGCATAAGAATACATACAATTTGGGGGAGGCGGGGGAGAGGCTGGGAAGGGATGTGAAGGGTAAACAAAGGAGGAGGCTGCAATGCCTGATAAGAAATGTACTCATTATCTTGTCCATGTAATTGTAACCCCTCTGTACAGTATGTTCACAATAAAAAAAGAATGCATACAATTATGCAGATGTTTCTCTCTCTTTCTTCTCTCTCCTTCCTTCCTTCCTTCCTTCCTTTTTTCTTTCCTTCCTTCCTTCCTTCCTTCCTTCCTTCCTTCCTTCCTTCCTTCCTTCCTTTCTTTCTTTCTTTCTTTCTTTCTTTCTTTCTTTCTTTCTTTCTTTCTTTCTTTCTTTCTTTCTTTCTTTCTTTCTTTCTTTCTTTCTTTCTTGCTCAAGGCTAGTGCTTTACCATTTGAAGCCACAGCTCTACTTCTGGTTTTGGAGTATTAATTGGAGATAAGAATCTCCTGGGGATTTTTTTGCCCTGCTGGCTTCGAACTGTGATACTCAAGATGTTAGCCTCCTGAGGAGCTAGGATTACAGGTGCAAGCCACCAGTGCCCAGTGCAGATGTTTCTATGTGTGTACACTACAAAACCCAAAAGCAACATAGCGATGACGTAGTGGCTCAGAGGCCTGACACAATCCCTCTTCTGCTCAGTATAATGCTTGTTTCTTTGTCCAGAGTTACAGCTTCTTTTTTTAAATACTTTTTTTTATTGTAAAAATACTGTACAGCGGGGTTACAGTTACATGAGCAAGGTAATGAGTACATTTCCTATCAAGCATTGTTACCTCCTCCTTTGTTTTTCCCCTAGCATCCCTTCCTTCCCACCTCCACAACAACCACCCCCATCTAAATTGTAAAGTTCGTTTTTCAACATAGTGTCTTGTGCATCTCATTGTTACAATGGGTCAACCAGTCACAGCTTCTTAATAGCCACGGAGACACCGCTGGCTAACAATACCAGACTGATGCACTTGGCAAGAGACAAGTGTGGAAGTGAATCATTAAGTCTACTGATAAAAGGAAGAAAATTAATTAGAATAACCAGATGTTCAGGAAAGGAGTAATAAAGCTTTCACCCCAAGCTTGGGCAAATTAAAGTCATAGGATTAATTTTAGTCACATTTTAGCTGTATTCAAATGGAATGTGAAAGAATGAGAAAGAGTTCAGATCTAGACACAGAATAACCTCAGGAGAAAAAATGTCTTTCATTTAATACATGAGCTCAGGTTCAGTAACTTAGCATTACAATTAGGTATGACTTTTAATTGTAAAGGCACGAAGAGACGTTTTTAAAACAGAGGAGAAACTCATTTGACTTCCATAGCAACAAGAGATTTTTCTGAATCAGCTGAGCAGTAAGAAAATTAACAAAAAAGAAAACCTGACTCTCCAACTATTGGAAGTTGATTTGAAACCAAACTCTGAATACATTTAATAGTACTTAGAAACAGGACTTTGCTCTTGATAGTTTCTAGTTCCCTTCCTATCACTGGCACAGTGCTGCTTCCTACGTACAATTATGTCAACATATTGCATTGAACGCATTTCAGAGCCTGTATTTTCACTCACCATCATGAGGAAAACAATCTTGTAGACATGAGATTTCCTTTCCTTAAGTGATATAAATTGGCTACCCTGGCTGTAATGGATATTTGAAGGCACATATGTTTTTCACATTTATTAATTAAACATGAGGAGAGAAGTGTGAGACCATTCTGGAAGCAGAGTGTCTGAGATTAGAAATATCAGAAATTACCGTGCTGGGGAGAATCAGAGAGGAAACTGAAGCTTGGAGTTATGGGACTTGCTCCCAATTGCCATGAGACCTGTTAAAGTTGACTAGAATTTGAGTTCTCTTAAAACTGTTCCAACCTTTCTTCCATCAGGCCTCACTTGGACCATTCCTCTTGCACCAGAATTTAAGTAGATATGTATGATGGTAGAATCAAATGGGGAAGGGCCCACCATCTGAGGACTGTTGGGGTGGTATAACCAGCATCTCCCTTTAATGATTAAACGTGAAATTGATTCATTCTGATTTAGATGTTCTCAGTTCACTGTTAACCTCAGTCTCTGATGAGTTCAGCTCCCTTTTCCTCAGTGCCTTGTCAGTCTGACTTAGTAAACTAGAGACCTTGGCTTCAATCTCTCTACTGAATATGGATCCAAAATACAAGCTTTTCAAACTTTTTGCTGTTCTGGTTACAATGTGTCACCCCAAATATTCATGGGTTAGAAACTTCATCTTCAATGCAGCAGTGCTGGGGGGAAGAGGCCAAATGGCAGAGTCTATATGAATAGATTAACGCCTCTACAAATGCAGCTGTGGGAGTGGCTTTCCTCTCCGCTTCTGCCATGTGGGGATGTGGCAGGGTGGCCCTCACTGATCACCTTCTTAGGGACTACTCAGTGGTGTGACAGTGGAAAGCGCTCATGTGTCAGATGGAAATGAGAAACTGGCACCTTGGTTTTGTGCTTCCTAGGCTACATAATGATGAGACATAGATTTATGTTCTTAAACAATTACCCAGCCTGTAGTAGTCTGTTGTAGCAGCAAAACATGGACAGCTGATTAGTGTATCCTGGACACTATCCTGATTAGTGTTCGCTGGACAACGTTGTGAGCATGTATGTCTTGAAGTCTGCTCATTTAGATGGCTTGTGCGTCGGTGTCCTTAGCTGTAAATTGGGTAGAACTGGTGGCTTCCTTATTTATATTTGGGACTATATTTTCAGGAGGAGACAGTACTACTACAGGCAAACCTGGAGATTCAGAGCTATCCCATCCCTACCAATGGCTTTTTTCTTCAGTTCTGGGGTTTGAATGCAGGCCCTTGCACTTGCTAGACAAGTACTCTACCACTTGAGCCACTAAACCTTTTTCTACATAGTTATTTTTCTAATAGGGTTTTGCTTTTCTGCCTGGGCTGACCTGCACTGCCATCTTCCTATTTACATTTCCTGCCAAGGGATGACAGCTTTTTACTAGTTGAGATGAAGTCTCATTAACCTTTTTCTCAGGTTTCTCATATAACCAAGATTACAGGTGTGAGCCACCACACTTGGTTTCCAGAAGCTTCTTCTAGACTTTTGGCTGCAATGGGACTTGAAAGTAAGGGGTCCATTGCTGAAATTGGCCCTATCTTCTGATTCTGTTTTCATCCTAGTATCAAAGAGAATGAACGGATATTTAAATTTGTTGGGGGAGGGAAGGAATCATAAAATTTGCTCTTCCTTTTCCAATAGACACCATTTCGAATCCTGTTCTGTATGTGTCAGGTTGATGAGGCCATGGGGCACAGATATTCGGCCACATACTAGCCTAGATGTTACTGGGGTATTTTTGTATTAGATGATATTAACACTTAAGCTAGTAGATATTGAATAAAGCAGATCACCCCCAATCATGTGGTGGGCATCATCCAAATCAGGCAAAGATATACTGGTCTCCAAGGATGAGGGCATTCTGCCTCCAAATCTAAGCTGCAATACCAAGTGTTTCCTGGATTTTCAGCCTGCTGGCTTACTCTGCAGGTCTTAGGCCTACCGGCTCTATAACTGATGACTTAAAAATTTTTCTTGCGTATGTGCGTGCACGTGCATGTGCACGCACATATCCCAAAGTATCTCTTTTTGGTTGTTCTAGAGACCACTGCTAAACCATAGTAATGTTTGGGAGCTAGGCCAACAGATGGTTGACAGATACTTCCCTTTCAAAATCTATGCCTGCTAGAATCCTCCACTTGGTGAATTTCCTCTGATGCTCTTTGAAACAAAGAAGGCAAAGGTATTCTGGAAGCAGATGTCTGGATGAACCGCTATTTTTTTTTTTTTTTGCAGCCTTTGCTCCCTTGAAGTGTATAGTTTAGAATAATGACACAAGGGCATTTGGTTGTATTCATTCAAATATTTATTGAAATCTCGATCATGGAGCTCTACTTTATGCTGGGATCTCTTCTAGATAGTGGGGGAATCAAAACTGAACAAGACAATGACATTTTCTGTTACCACAAAGCCAGTATTCTGTTTGGGGAGTGGCCAGTAAACATTTAAACAAGTTGGCCACGGATTATGGCAAGTATTAAGAGTGAATGATGAGAGATAAGGCGGACTGGAGGAAGAATATACTGTAAAACAGACAGGACAAAGTCATTCATGGTAAAGAGGTCGAATACAATTCTTGGGCTTCCCCCATGGCTTGCAAAAAAACCTGTCCCCATTTGTCAACAACTGTGTGTCTACCTTACGATTAAAAGCAGTTTAAAAAATTAATATATTAGGGGCTGGGAAGGTGGCTCAGTGGTAGAGTATTTGCCTTGCATGCATGAGGCCCTGGGTTCAATTCCTCAGCTACCAGCAGAAAAAGCTGGAAGTGGTGCTGTGGCTAAAGTGGGAGAGTGCTAGCCTTGAGCTGAGGGACAGCACCTAGGCCCAGAGTTCAGGCCCTACGACGGGCAAAAAAAAATTAACATATTACTGGGTGCTTGTGGCTCATGTTTGTAATCCTAGCTTCTCAGGAGGTTGGGATCTGAGAATCACAGTTCAAAGCCAGCCTGGGTAAGAAAGTCTATGAAACTTTTCTCCAGTTAAGCACCAAAAGGCAGAAATGAAGTTGTGGCTCAAGTGGTAGAGTGGTAGCTTTAAGCAATCAAAGCTCACAGATAGCACCCAGCCCTTGAGTTCAAGACCCAGAACTGGCAAAAAAATGTGTTAAAACAGGTGCTGGTGGCTCACACTGATAATCCTTGCTACCCAGGATTATTATTCTAGATATTCAAGGTCTGAAAGCCAGCCCGGGCAGAAAAGTTTGTGATATTCTTATTTCCAGTTAGTTAGCAAAAAGCCAGAAGATGAGGTCTGACGCAAATGGTAGAGCAGCAGCCTTTAGTGGAAAAAGCTACGTGAGAGTCAAGGTCCTGAAGTCAAGCCCTAGTACTGGTACAAAAATTAATATGTTAATATAGCTTAAACGTAAAATATTTTATTGTTATTGTGGGTGTATAGAAGAGTGTGTGTGTGTGTGTGTGTGTGTGTGTGTGTGTGTGTGTGTGTGTGTCCCTTCACATTCCACTCTTCCTTCCATGGACCTCTGGTATTGGCTCTCTCTGCAGACCTTGCCCCATGCATTTTCATGTATATGGGGTCTTGCTTTGCATTTCATTACCTGCTCTTTTCCCCCATTTAGCAACATGTCTGAAATCTTTCTATGCAAATGTGTATACATGTTTGCTTTATTTTCCACTAGGAAAACATTAAGTGAGCAACCAAAAGTAGCCAAACAAATGGAAGTAGTAAAGCATTCCGGTATATTGACTCAGGAAAGGCGCCCCATTGAGCTATCTCTCCAGTCCTGAATGAATGAGATGCTGGCATCAGGTGTCTGAGAAGAGCTCCTTGAATGCTAAGAGGTGGGTAACCAGTGATAATGTAAGGGAAAGCTCCTGCCACATTCTGAGATTTAATTCCAACAATGTTTTACAAGCCCACAGATGATCTTTGTCAGCTTCTACAGTAATGAGAAAGCCCTAAATGTTCTATGTAGAGATTGTTTTAGGTAATCAACAAAAATGAAACATTCTTCTTAGATTTTGATTATTTGCAAGATGTTACTTGAGTAGTCACCTTAGAAGCAAGAAATAATTAGACTGGACAATTTTGATGTTTTTTTCTTCTTAAAAAGCCTATTCATGCTAGCTTTACTTCAGTAAAATTCCCCGCCCCCCACACCTGCCCCCTGAGCTGGTGCCTAAAGTTGTTGGAGAATTCCCTAAGAAATATGTTTCCAAAACTTTAAATTTTAGAAGATATGTTTTAGTAGGCTATCTTGGAGCTATAACGGCTTTTGGGTTTCTGGAGCCTGACTCTTTCAAATTCCCAGGCTGTTTATATATAGAACAACTAAGCTGGCATAAAATAGAATTCAACCAATGAACTCAGTAACATCCAATAAAGAAGCAAACAGATGAGCAGAACTCAACTTTATAGTTTTGTAGCTTGGCCAAAATAATATGCTAAGTGTAATCAAATACCTTATTATTCTCCTAAGAATCTGCAGTTGGTTGTTCTTGTTTAAAAAAAAAGAAAATGAAATAAAGATGACTTTACCACTACCACCACCATCACCACCACCATCATCAAGAATAACAAAGACGCTGGTGCTGGTGGCTTACATCTGTAATCTTGGCTACGGAGGCAGAGATATGAGGATGTTGTTCAAGGCTAGCTTGAGTAGGAAAGTCTGTGAGGCTCATCTCCAATTAACCACCAAAAAGCTGAAAGTAGTGGTATGGCTCAAGTGATAGATTGCTAGCCTTGAGTATAAAAGCTTAGGGACAGCACCCAGGCCCCGTGTTTAAGCCCCAGGAGAAGCACCAAACAAACGACCAAGCAAAACAAACAAAAATAAAGATGAGATCCTGTAAACAACATGTCTGAGGTCATTAGCAAGCATGTAGCATCTCAGTCTGTTCTGACTTAAAAAATATGCTTCAAAATGCACTTCAGTTTTCATTTTTAACACTCACATTCTCTCAACTGAGCCTACACACATTTATACATGTTATTTTTGGATTTAAGATTGAACACTGCATTGATTGTCTATCACAGTGTAATAAATGGCTATAGATTTAAGCAGTTAAAACAATGCACATTTCTTTCTTTCTTTTTGCCAGTTTTGGGGCTTGACCTCTGGGCCTGGGCACTGTCCCTGAACTCTTTTTGTGCATGGTGAGTGCTCTAGAACTTGAGCCACAGTGTCACTTCTGGCTTTTTTTTTGAGTAGCTTATTGGAGATAAGAGTCTCACAGACTTTTCTGCCCAGACTGGCTTCAAACTGCAATCCTCAGACCTCAGCCTCCTGAGTAGCTAGGATTACAGGCATAAGCCTCTGGCACCTGGCCCATACATTTCTTATGTCATCACAGTTTCTATGGGTGAGGAGTCTGGATCCCTGGTAATATCATACAAGGTGGCAGCACTGATATTCTCCATGTGGCCACCTACTTTTTAGGGTGGGATTTTGCATGGGTACTAGGATACTGGCCATCAGTGGATCTGTGCCAGTTTATATTTCTATCCCTGTAGAGTGTACAAGAGAGAAGAGTCTGGCTTTGTCAGTGAGTGCAGAGCAGTCTACTGTTCTGGAGGTGTTAGCACATGCAGACATGGATCACTTGGTCTTGATTACACACACATGGCGTAGCAATGAGATCAACTACTTGAAATCTGAATTTTTCAGGACACCGGTTGCCAGAGAGTCAGACCTGTTTGGTCTGCAGATTGCAAAGTTCAGGAGAGAAAAGAAGTAAACATGAGGCCTGTTTCCATCCCCCTCACCCCCGATCACTCTTCTGAGAATAGTAGTGTCAGCACCAGCAACTTGTTTTCCATGAGGAGGCTGGCAGTGACACTGAGTCTTCACTGGCCCCTCAGGAAGTGTGGTAAAGTGTGGTGAAACCATCACACACAGGACCAGTGAAGACACAGAATGCTGAAAATGGACTGGCAGAGCAGACAGTCTATTTACTATCATTAACGCCCCACTCATTTCCTAGACCTGGCTTGTAGAGCACTCTGGAGTATTTCTCTCATTAGGGGATGCTCTCAAAATCAATGGGGTGGGGGAACAGAAGGGGAAAGCAAATTAAAAAACAAATCTGCTGCAGACCAAATTTGATTTTCACTAAACATCTGCCTGTAAACCTTTTCAAAGAACAAGGAGTGTTTATGGATGCATTGGATTCAGAAGGAATAAAAGAAAATGATAATAGAAAATGATAAAAGAAACATTTCAATGTATTTCCTTAGTACTGACTTGGTAGCAAGCACATTTTATTTCATATAAAGACAAGTTTCCAAGCACACAGGCTTTGTCACTATACACTGTCATAGAAAGTATCTTAGGTTCTTCTTCTTTTAGATTCTAGAAGGCTGGGAAACCATTTCCCCCCTACAAGGGCCATGTGGATATTTATTAGCACTACTTGCAGGCCATTCAAAATTATCAATATAGGCAGATATTTATGGGCAGCCAATGAGAAGCACAGAAGAAACATACATGTCTATCCTGTATGTCATGCACCAAATGACATTTTGGGCCTTTTGTGAACTAGATGGTCTCTATACTTGCATTTTTTCCACTGAGATAGCTCCAGTAATCATGTCCATCCAGACATAGTAGAAGAACTGGGGTGAATTGATGCCCTAAAGACAAAATAAGAAGAGCCTTTGTCCTGGGAATTTGGAATTGGTGCTGTTGAGTCACTTGAACTGAAGCCATGTATATGGGGGCTTATGAGACAGTGTTCTCTGGTTTTGTATACATGCACACTAAAGAAAGTCATAGAATGCAAATAGTTGTCTTAGTGAGAGAGGCAGAAGAGGCTATATGAGAAGTGCACAGCCATATTTTAGGTTCTGCCAGCATTCCATTTGCACACCCAGCTCCTTGCGTTTTCTGGTTATCACATTACCTTTGAAAGCTTCAAAATACTCCTTGTTATAAACTGATAATGTCTGTGGCAGAACCAGACATCAAGAAGAGGAGCTGTTTCCTTCTTCCTTGAATCAGGCTGACTTTGTGAATTATTATTTTTTAAAATTTTATTGTAAAAATGTTGTACAGAGGGGTTATAGTTACATGAGTAAGGTAACGAATACATTTCTTGATCCACAGGACATGGTAGAATGGAATTGTGTGAGTTTTAAGTCTAGGTCTCAAGAGTCACACTTTCTTAGAAGAACTATGAGCACCACGCAAGGATGACTCGCCCAGGATGCCTGACCTAGCGTCCTAGATCTGGATGGTCTAGCATCCTTGAGCTATATGGTCCATTCCTTTTGCTACTGACTTCCTGCCTTTGTGCCAGCTGGCAGCTTGGTAACCTCAAGAAGTGCAATAGAAGTTTTTCTTTGTTGTTGTTTTCAATGTACTATATGATTTCTTGTTTCTTTTGTATTCCCCTACCCCCCATGGTTTATCTCCTGTTGTCACTGTATTTGGTTTTGGTACCCTGGGTACTATATATATATATATATATATATATATATATATATATTTGTATATATTATATATTATATTTATCTGAAGTAGGGAAGGGAAATGGAACAACAAAATGGTGAGACAAAGGATAAAAGGGGAACTAATGCAACAGTGATACTCACAACACAATATGTTGGAAATGATCTGTACAACTCGGGGCAGAGGGGACGCTGGGGGGATGGAAAGAGGGAGAAAATGAAGGAGGGGAAACAAGTTCAACAAGAAATGTACTCACTACCTTACGTATGTAACTTTAACCCCTCTGTACATCACTTTGACAATAAAATTAAAAAAAATAAATAATAAAATAAAATGAAAAACCCACACTAGATGATCTGGCTTGTCTCTGACCTTTCGGCTTTGGGAGATGCACGAACAAGCTCACTAGAGCCTAGATGTGTAGGGCCAGACAAGAAAATCTATCCAGCCCATCTTTAAAATTGAGTCACAGAATGGGTACTGTTTTATGCCATTAAGTGTTAGGATAATTTGTTATGAAGTAAAAGCTAATTGGTTTGTCTCTGTGCTCTCCCAATAAACTCCTCCCAATTCATCTTCTCTCTAAGCTAATTTGAAGCATGTGGTTTGTGCTTTGAATGTTTTTACTTGTGTATGTTTTTACTTGTAACTAAAAGTATTTTGACCAAGAGAGGAAATATGTCAATACAGAGAGCAGCAATGACTTGAACTAGGAAATAATATGGAATGGTGTATTGAATGAGTCAGGGGACATGCAAAAAGGCTAACTTTATTTGCATGATGTTGGAATAAAGCAGTGAGTTAAGCAAATAATGCATCCTAATATCAATGGACACCATAAAGCATGCTTATTCTTGCCCTGGAAATGCTTGTTCTGTATGTGGAGATAATCTGCCTTCTGGTCTGGTAGTCAAGGTATAGTGTTGGAATAAAGAATTTTGTTTCTTTCATCTTTGTGAGAATGATAGTGTTTGTGGTTCTACTAATTTTGTAGTAAATTTGTTGAATTATAGGAAAGGAAGGAAATGGTGGCTAATCTCCAGGAAAACTGGACAAGTCTGGTAATCATTCATTTTAAGAAGAGGGGTTCACCAAACATACAAACAAACTCAGAGTGAAGGGGTGGAAAAGGATCTACCAATCAAATGCCCCCAGTAAGAAAGCAGGTGTAGCTATCCTGCTTTCTGACAAAATAAACTTTTCATTAAAATCAGTACAGAAAGACAAGGATGGACACTACATATTAATAAAGGGAACAATCCAAGAGGAGGATATAACCATCATCAACTTATATGCCCCAAATATTGGTGCACCCAGATATGTCAAACAAATGCTCTCAAACTTAGAGAATAAAATAGATCCCAATACGATAATACTAGGAGACTTTAACACACCACTCTCACCAAAGGACAGGTCTACCAACCAGAGGATTGGCAAAGAAGCTACCGAATTAAGAGAGGCCATACTGCAAGCGGAATTAACTGACATCTACCGAGTATTTCACCCTAAAACAACACAGTACACATTCTTCTCAGCAGCTCATGGAACTTTCTCCAAAATAGACCATATCATAGTTCATGCAAGGAACTTAAGCAAATACAAAGGGATCGACATAATCCCCTGTATCCTATCTGACCACAGTGGAATCAAGCTAGCTCTCAATAACAAAGCATACCGCAGAAATTTCTCTAATACATGGAAATTGAACAGCACACTCCTTAACAATGCCTGGATAACAGAAGAGATCAGAGAAGAAATAAAGCATTTCCTACAACTCAATGAAAATGAAAACACCTCACAAAGAAACTTGTGGGACACAGCAAAAGCAGTCCTGAGGGGTAAATTTATTGCCCTCAGTGCCCACATCAAGAGAATGGAGACAGACCAAGTAAATAATCTCATGTTGCAATTAAAACAGCTAGAAAAACAAGAAAAAATGGGACCTAAAGCCACTAGACGAAGCCAGATAACCAAATTAAAAGCAGAGATTAACCAATTAGAAAATCAGAAAACCATAACCAAAATAAACCAAACAAAAAGCTGGTTCTTTGAAAAAATAAACAAAATTGATGGCCCGTTGGCTAGATTAATTAAAAAAAGAAGAGAGGAAACCCATATTAATAGTATTAGGGATGCCATGAGAAACATCACAACACATACCCAAGATATCCAAACAATTCTAACAGACTACTTTCAAAAGCTATACTCTCTAAAGGAAGAAAATCGGGCAGAAATGGATGCATTTTCAGAGAAATACAAGTTGCCCAAACTGAGCAAAGAAGAAGTTAACCAATTAAATAAGCCAATATCCTATAATGAGATACAGGAAGCTATCAAATGTCTTCCAACAAAAAAAAAGCCCAGGACCAGATGGATTCACAGCAGAATTCTATAAGACCTTTAAACAAGAACTAATACCCATACTCCTCAAGCTCTTCAGAGAAACACAGAAGGAGGGAGCTATCCCAAACTCATTCTATGAAGCCAATATCATACTCATCCCCAAACCAGGCAAAGACCCAACCAAAAAGGAGAATTACAGGCCAATTTCCTTGATGAACACAGATGCAAAGATCCTTAACAAGATTCTAGCTAACAGAATCCAGAAACACATAAAAAAATAATACACTATGACCAGGTAGGCTTCATCCCAGAGACACAGGGATGGTTTAACATACGTAAGTCAATAAATGTAATCCAACATATCAACAGAGCCAAGGTCAAGAATCACATGATTATCACCACAGATGCAGAAAAGGCCTTTGATCAAATTCAACATTCATTCATGCTAAAATCTCTGGAGAAAATAGGAATAGAAGGAACATTTCTAAAAACAATAAAAGCCATTTATGACAGACCAATAGCCAATATTATACTTAACGGGGAAAAGCTACAACCAATTGTCCTAAAATCAGGAACAAGGCAAGGATGCCCACTGTCTCCACTCCTCTTCAATATAGTCCTAGAACCCTTAGCCAGGGCAATAAGGCAAGAAAAAGACATTAAAGGGATCCGCATAGGGAAAGAAGAAGTTAAACTATCCCTTTTTGCAGACGACATGATACTATACCTCCACGATCCCAAAAACTCCATCCCCAAACTCTTAGAAATCATAAATCACTTCGGCAAAATAGCAGGATACAAAATAAACCCACAAAAATCAGTCACCTTCCTATACACTAATAATGTACAGGAAGAGAGGGAAATAAAGGGAGCAACCCCATTTACAATAACCTCCCCCAAAATAAAATATTTAGGAAATAACCTAACCAAAGATGTAAAAGAACTATTTAATGAGAACTATAAAAAGTTAAAGAAAGAAATTGCAGAAGACACTAGGAAATGGAAAGACCTCCCATGCTCCTGGATAGGCCGACTTAATATAGTAAAGATGGTAATACTTCCAAAACTAATATACAAATTCAATGCAATTCCTATTAAAATCCCAATGACATACATCACTGAAATACAGAAAACAATCCAAAAATTCATATGGAACAACAAAAGACCTAGAATACCCAAAACAATTCTAGGGGATAAAGACAATATGGGAGGGCTATCCATGCCAACTTCAAACTCTACTACGGAGCTATAATAACAAAGACAGCATGGTATTGGCACAAAAACAGACCCGAAGACCAATGGAACAGAATAGAAGATCCAGAAATAAATCCACAAGCCTACAGCCAGCTGATATTCGACAAAGGAGCCAAAGACATACAACGGAACAAACACAGCCTCTTCAACCGCTGGTGCTGGGAAAACTGGGCAGCCACATGCAGAAAACTAAAAGTGGACCACAGCCTATCACCATGCACCAACATCAACTCAAAATGGATTAAAGACCTTAACATTAAACCTGAATCTCTGAAAATACTGCAGGACAGAGTAGGAGAGACACTTGAACTAATAGGCACAGGAAGGAACTTCCTGAACAGAGTCCCAGGGTCACAACAAGTTGGAGAGAGACTCAACAAATGGGACTACCTTAAAATAAAAAGCTTCTGCACAGATAAAGCTATCGCAACCAAGTTAGAAAGACAACGAACTAAGTGGGAAAAAATATTTACCAGCAATATATCAGACAAGGGGTTAACATCCTGTATATACAGGGAACTCAAGAAACTAATCCCTCCCAAACCTAACAAACCAATTACTAAATGGGCAAGGGAACTAAAGAGGGACTTCTCAAATGAGGAAATAAAAATGGCAAAGAAACACATGAGGAAATGTTCATCATCCCTGGTGGTGAAGGAAATGCAAATAAAGACAACCCTGAGATACCACCTTACCCCAGTCAGAATGTCCCACATCCACAAATCAGCCAACAACAAATGCTGGAGGGGATGTGGAGAAAGAGGAACCCTATTACACTGCTGGTGGGAATGTACACTTATACAACCACTTTGGAAAGCAGTCTGGAGGGTCCTTAGAAAGCTAAAGATTGACCTCCCTT
Organism: Dipodomys merriami; assembly: GCF_024711535.1. Classification (NCBI taxonomy): domain Eukaryota; kingdom Metazoa; phylum Chordata; class Mammalia; order Rodentia; family Heteromyidae; genus Dipodomys; species Dipodomys merriami. The sequence goes on from NW_027206401.1 coordinate 50,108,814, forward strand.
ACGACCCAGTCATACCACTTCTAGGCATCTACCCTGAACAACAGGAACCAATATACAAGGACACGTGCACCTCCATGTTTATTGCAGCACTGTTCGCTATAGCTAGGATATGGAAACAACCTAGATGCCCCACCACAGATGAATGGATCCAAAAATTGTGGTATCTATACACAATGGAATATTATGCAGCCATTAGAAATGACAAAATAATGGCATTTGCAGGGAAATGGATGGAGCTAGAAGGAATCATGTTGAGCGAGGTAAGCAAAGAACGAAGAGACAAACGGTACATGGTCTCCCTGATAAGTGGATGCTAAATCCAAAATGTTAGGTGATATGACAAAACTAACAGGACTTAAGAAACAAAGAACTCCCACTCATCTGGTTGAACCACTACTAAATATCCCCATGCTGCTGATCACATATATGATATATAACATGTGAGCACCGTTATATGTTACAGATTGTGATAGACAATTTGCTCCAGGAAAGTTAGAATGAACTTGTGACTTTAAATGAGCATCATTATTCCACAATACTGTGAATTTCCAGAAATTATGTAATCACTTAATCACAATCAAAAAAAAAAAAAGAACCTCGGGGAAGGGAGGGAGGGAGGGGATGGTAGGGGGAAAACAATGGAGGGGGTAACAATGTTCAAGAGGAAGTGTACTCATTACCTCACTCATGTAACTGTAACCCTCTGTATAGTATCTTTACAATAAAAAAAAAGAAGAGGGGTTCACCCAAGATAAGTATTCAAATGTTTTTCCTTTCATGCAATTGTTCCTAACATATTTATAAGATGATTTCTTTGTTGCTTTGTATGTCTCTCCCCCATGGTATAACCCCTGTTTTCATTGTACTTGATGTTGGTATAATTTGTGGAGGGGAAGGGCAAAAACAAACCATTTAAATAGGGATACAGGTGGACCTATTGCAACAATGAGATGTACAAGTAATGTCAAAAAACGAACTTTACAACTTTGGCAGAGGGGGGTGTGTGGAGGGAGAAGGGTGGGGATGGGAAGGGATGGGAAGAGGAAACAAAGGAGGAGGCAACAATGCTTGATAAGAAATGTACTCATGACCTTGCCCATGTAATTGTAACCCCTCTGTACGGTATTTTCATGATAAGTTTTTCTTTTTAAAAAAGAAGAGGAGTTCATTGATGACAGTTTTTTCAATTGCTAGATATGGATGATTGGATTATCTTCCTTTAGGAAGAGGGTGAGTAAAAATGTGACTCAATGTAGGCTGGTTAATCGTGCCTGGCAGGGAAACATGTATGTATGCATGCTTGTATGCATGCATGTATGTATGTACTTTTTGTGGTACTGGAGTTTGAACTGAGGGCCTCATGCTTGCTAGGCAGATGCTTTAGCACTTGAACTATGCTCCCAGCCCAGTAGGGAAACATTTTAATGAATAAAACGATGGTGTGTGTGTGTGTATGTGTGTGTGTGTGTGTGTGTGTGTGTGTATGTGTGTGTGAGTATATGTGTGCTTACATGCATATGAGTGTACCAAAAGTAAGAATTAAAGTCTGGAGGAGTGTTTATCTGTACAACCCAGTTTCCGCTTTTTCTGCATACTGTTCTTTGTGAGGAGGCAAGCAGGCTCTGACTTTGTAGTCCATAATTCCCTTCCTGCACTTCATTGGTGGTACAGGAGTAGATACTCTAATTGGACTACCATTGATCTGTTTCTTAGAAACTTAGAACTGGGAGTGCAAATCCCACTTTTGGGCATTCACCCAAATGTTTACAAACAAGACCACACTAAAGCTACCAGCACAACTATGTTTATTGCAGCACTATTTACTATAGCTAAGATATGGAACCAACCCAGATGCCCCTCAGTAGATGAATGGATCAAGAAAATGTGGTATATATATATATATATATATATATATATATATATATATACAATGGAACTCTATGCCTCCATCAGAAAGAATGACATTTCCCCATTTGTTAGGAAATGGAAAGACTTGGAAGCAATTATATTAAGTGAAGTAAGCCAGGCCCAAAGAAACATAGGTCCCATGGTTTCCCTTATTTGCAATATCTAGTATATGTCTGAGTCAAGCAGAAAAGGTCAGTTAAGTTGATGTTAGGGAAATGAACCCTAAGATATGTATTCAAATGTTTTTTTCTGTCATGCAATTGTTTCTAACACATTTATAAGATTATTTCTTTGTTGCTTTGTATGTCCCTCCCCCACAGTATAACCCCTGCTTTCACTGTATTTAATGTCGGTATAATTTGTGCAGGGGAAGGGGAAAAACAAATCGTTTAAATAGGAATACAGGTGGACCCATTGCAACAATGAGATGTACAAGTTGTTATGTCAAAAACAAACTTTACAACTTTGATGGGGGGGTGGTGGGAGTGGGGAGGATTGGGTGGGGGGCCAGGGGGAGGATGGAAAGGGATGGAAAGGGATGGGAAGGGGAAACAAAGGAGGAGGCTACAATGCTTGATAAGACATGTACTCATTATCTTGCCCATGTAATTGTAACCCCTCTGTACAGTATTTTCACAATCAAAAAATAAAAAAATAAAATAAATAAAAAGAACTGGGAGTTCAAGATGTTTCTTGATTTCCTCTGTGAGTTGTTTAAATCTGGAAATATGAACTAAGAAAATCAAGAGCTCCTGAATTTAGCCATATGCATGCAGAAACACTGAAAACCATTCTTGATTTTGTGTCCATACTGAGGCTTGAACACAGGGTTACCCCTTAGTTGTTTTGCTTAAAGATGATGCTTTAACTTGAGCCACAGCTCTACCAGAAAACCAGTCTTGAGACAGAAATAAAGAAGAAAAGAGCAGACAAGAGGGAAGAGAGGAGAGAAGTATTCACACTTGAGTTCTAGGTTCCCCATAGTTTTCTCGTAACTAGTTCTGACTCTTGAGTTCATCAAATACCCTGGCATCTTCTCAAAAATAAATCCCTTTCATGACCAAGCTAATTTGGGGTTGGAATCTGTAAGGTTGTAATCAAGAGTTTTAACAACAAGAACAAAACTCCACATCAAATAAAGGAAGTAGTCACTAGTTTTTTTTTTTTTTGAAACAATAGTATGAAAGGATATTTGTCCATACTCGATTATGCAACATCTAGTTTCTAATTTATTTCATTGTATTGATGGCAGGTCCAACATTTCTGGGGACCAAAAATGCTGTGTGTCAATTAAAATTCAGGTAATATTCTTATTTGTATTATAGAGCAAAAACATATTCCAATTTCTCAGGGTGTGTGTGTGTGTGTGTGTGTGTGTGTGTGTGTGTGTGTGTGTGTGTGTGTGTATGTGTGCGTGCGTGCGCGCGCACGCTGGTACTGAGGCTTGAACTCGGGGCCTGGACACAGTCCCTGACCTTTTGTTTTTCAAGACTAGGGTTCTAGTTCTTGACACACACCCCCACTTAAGGCTCTGAGGTGGTTAATAGTAGAAAAGAGTTCCATAGACTTTCCTGCCCTCTTTGGCTTCAAATTGTCATCCTCAAATATCTGTATCTTGAGTAGCTAAGATTATAGGCATGAACCATGGGTGCTTGGATTCTCAGAGTATATTTGAATAGACATACTCATTGTATTTTTTTTCTTACAGTGAATTGAGCTTTGAACATCTTTCTTCTCTAATCTATACTCTAAAAATGAATATAAATATAAGTTAACACAAAGGTGTACCATGAAGAGCGTTATCATCAGCTTAAAACATTACAGGCTCCTCTGTTCTGTCTTTTTCTCTATTAGATTCCTCTTGAAATCTGTAGAGCCAAAGTTATTCACATAGGAACTAGAAAAGCTGTATTATTATTATTATTTTTTGGGTCCGGTCGGGGGCCTGAACTCTGGGCCTGAGTGCTGTCCCTCAGCACTTCAGCTCAAGGCTAGCGCTCTACCACTTGAGCCACAGCACCACTTCCGGCCTTTTTCTTTTTCTTTTTTGCTTATGTGATGCTGAGGAATCGAACCCAGGGCCTCATGCATGCAAGACAAGCGCTCTACCATTGAGCCACCTTCCCAGCCCGAAAAGCTGTATTTTTAAAGGAAAAAAACAATCAATTTAGATTTAATGAGGCTTTCGGAAATTGAACTTAAAAACTAATGCCATTTAGGTTAATTTATTACATTAGAATCTAGGCAAAACAATAAAAAACCCTCATGAAAAGGAAAAAAATTCATCAAATTTCATGTTGGTCAAGGATATGATCAGTGGCTGAAAAGATTTCTGGATTCGCTTGATCTGCAGAAACAACTACATAATGCAGCCAAGCAAGTAATGCATTATACCCTAACAACTGGGAAGAGATAGCTTATAGTGGAGGTCCCCGCTAAGTAAGTTAATCCTTGAATTGCTTTTGACTGTTATTCATAGTATAAGGTCTTTGATTATGACAAGGATTCAAAAAGCACCAGAATGAATGACAAGAATATTGAAATTGTTATGGTAAGGAAGGTTGCACAAAGAGACACTGAATTTTCCTCCTTGAAAAAGTTAAAAATCTGAGCCCTGGATGGACAAAAGGAAATGAACAAATGAACCTTGTTTGATGCTAGCACTATATAACTTGAGCATAGTTCTATTTCCAGCTTATTAACTGGTTAAATGGAGGTAAGAATCTCACAGTCTGTTCTTCCCAGGCAGCTTCAAACGGGGATCCTCAGATTTCAGCCTTCTGGGTAGCTAGAATAAAAGGTGTGAGCCATTGGTGCCTGGCAACTGCCATTCATTTTCTTTTTTTCTTTTTCTTTTTCTTTTTTTTTTTTTTGGGGGGGGGGGTCCGGTCATGGGGCCTGAACTCTGGGCCTGGGCGCTGTCCCTCAGCTCTTCAGCTCAAGGCTAGCACTCCACCACTTGAGCCACAGCGCCACTTCTGGCTTTTTTCTTTTTGCTTATGTGGTGCTGAGGAATCGAACTCAGGGCCTCAGGCATGCAAGGCAAGCGCTTTACCACTGAGCCACCTTCCCAGCCCCTGCCATTCATTTTCAATGAGGAAAAGTAAGATTGAAAAACCCAAGTTTGACTGTGTTGTAGATTATTTTTAAATCCATCTTACCTCCCTAGGCATTGTCAGCGCACTTCAAACCTGAAAGAAACTTTATACTTGTCTAATTTTCTCAGTGAGAAGACAACAAAAAAATTGATGGCCAGGAATGTTTGATGATCTGCCTAGAGTTCCAAAGTTAATTTGAAAAAATCTTAGAGCCAATAATATAGCAGGACCTGTTATTCAGGGTGCTGATGTATACCTAGACCAGATTGCTAAGAAGAACTCTGTACAAGTCTCATTTGATTCTGGCACTTCTATAAGATCTGTATTGTCATCACACCATTTTATTATTTATTATTTACTTTTATTATTTATTATTACGATTTTTATTGTTATTTGACAGATGAATATGACAGATAAATAAGCAAAGGCAGGCAGTAGTTAAGAATCTTGCTCAATGCTTCAAAGCTCACAAGGGACAGGATAGTCCTTGCATCCTGATGTGACTGTTCCAAAGCCCTGGTTCCCACCCAAACCCCAGGCCCTACCCCCAGGATCATTCCTCCATCTGCTCCTTCTCCATCCAAATTCTGTAAGGCCAGACACACAAGTTCTCAGCCAATAAATAGTTGGTATTTTTCGCAACACACAGTATGGTAGCTAGCTGAAGATCTTCTTCAACAAGGAGTGCAAAGATGGCCTGAACATAAACAGTATGGTGTTAAAGACTAGGTAAAAATTTCCAGTAGAACATTCATAGTTCAAAGGAATGACATGACTCTTAATATTTAACAATGGTCGTGAATTTGAATGTACTATTCTTATTTAGAACGTTTGATTTCCTGTACCCTTAGGTATGGAGTCTAATTCTCGATGGAAAAATTCACCAGACAGCTGTGTGTTTGTTTGCCATATGCCACGTTCTCTTGCAGCCAGACATGATGAAATCTGATTTACATTTGGGAGAGATCAGCTGCCTGCTCGAGCAAACACATTCTCTCAGCACTAGTACGGGTAGTGGGAACCCACTGACTAAGAGATGAACAATTCAAGCATTCTGCAAAGAGCAACTGGTTTAGTAGGAAAGCATTTTTTTAAAAATTCACAGAACAAAACATTGTGAAAGTAACAAGGATTTATTTTCAGTTAGTTTCCCTAATAAAAATTCTGATAGATTGTGTTTTAATAAACATAGCAGTTAAGCAATAGTTTGGTATGGTAGCATATGCCTGTAATCCCAGCTACACTGAAGGTGAAGATTGGGAGGATTGTGGTGCAAGGCTAGGCTGGGCAAAAAGTTAGTGAGACTTACATTTCAACAAATAAGCCAGGTATGGTGGCATGTGCCTGTCAATGCAGCTATATAGGAACCAGGGGGTGGGAAGATTGAGGTTGGAGACTTGGGGAAAAAATGTAAGACCTTACCTGAAAAATAATTAAAGACATAAAGGATAGAGTGCATGGTTCAAGTGGTAGAATCCTGTGTAGTATTCATTAGACCCTGTGTTTACACCCCAGTACTGCTCTCCAAAATTAGTTAAAATAAATTTAGTAAAATTTATTATAATAAAAATTATATCTCTTTTTTGGTTATATTATGTTATAATAACCTAAGAGCCTAAGAAGATCATTGCTAGTGATGTAAATCTATTTTGTGGATTCTAGATCTTTAAATTTTGTTAGGAATATTCAACTGTGCTAGGTCCTGATGGATCTCACCTGTAATCCTGGCTACTCAGGTGGCTGAGATCTGGGGACCATGGTTTGAAGCCAGCCCAGACAGGAAAGATTGCAAAACTCTTATCTCTAATTAACTATCCAAAGAAAGTCTGGAAGTGGGGTTGTGGCCCAAGTGGTAGAATAATAGCATTAAGCAAATAAGTTCAAAGAAGGCACTCAGGCACTAATGTAAGGCCCTACATTGGCATTAAGAAAAAGAAAAGAAAAGAAATATTAAACTGTGTGGACAGAAACCTTTTGAAAGCTTAGTGCTTAAATTTCTCTCATAAAGATGGTGATAGGCTAAATATTGAGACACAATTCTGGTCAGAAAGAACACCTGTCTGAGTTTTAGCTTGGCCAAGCAATTTATGAATGAGAGAAGCAGATTATTTGCATTCCTGTGTTTATCTTTTCCTTTCTTCTCTCTTTCTCCTCCTCCCCACTTCCCCCTCCCACTCCATCCCTCATCTCCTTCCTCCGTCTTGCTTTCTCCTTCCTTCCTTTCTCTCCTCCTTCCTATCTTTCCTCCTTCCTTCCTTTCCCTTTTTCTCTCCCTCTTTCCCTCCCTTCTTCCTTTCCTTTCTTCTTTTTCTCTTTCTTTCTTGGAATGGAACTCAGGGCCTCATGCTTACAAGGCTCTTTGGCCACACCTCCAGCTCCCTTTTACATTGTTATTTTCTAGGTAAGGTCTCACTTTATATTTGATGGGCCTGGGCTGAGTTCTTCCACTGGTGCTTCTCTGTTCACTGGGGATCTCAGGCCTGTGCAAGCTATTGTGTTTCTCCCATAGCTGGGATAACAGGTGTGTACCACTATGCCTAAACATTGAATGAGATAGTGTCACAAATTTATATCATAGCTAGCCTCCAACCACAACCCTAATCTCTGCTTCCCAAATACTTAGGATTACAGGCTTAGGCTACTGTGCCCAGCTCTGTGTTTCATTTTCTGTCTTTAAAATAATGATAGCAAGGACAGACTTATGTAGCACCATTATAATCCAGGCACTATTTCAAGAACTTTCATGGAATAACTTATTTACCTCTTCAAAAACCCTCCGAGCTAAATATTAATAATAGTATCTTCATTTATAGATAAGGAAGCTGACTCAATGACATTGTCCACATAGAATTTAGAGCCAGAATCTGCCTTAACAACAGATGATAAAATTATAAAATATGTATTTATTCTGTATATGTTTACCCACCACTCCTTTTCATCATTTGAGGGTATATGATCTCTGGATCAGTCAGGATACTTCAAAGACAAATGACAGAAATTCTCTTGAATTGGCTTAAGTAAGAAAGAGCCATCTCTTGGCTCTTCTATCTTCCTTGAAGGGATTTTTCTTAGGAGGCTTCTCTTTATGCTGGGTCTAGCAATACTAGCTACCAATCATCAAGTCTCCAAAGTCCGTATACTGTAAATGACAGAACCTGTTAACCTCAGAACTGAGTCTCACGGATTGGTCTGTCCTCCATCACAGACCATTTCTCAACCAGTCATAGTGACCAGGAGAATAAGATGTTCTGATTGGTTGGGTCAAATGTAAATCTTCACTGGCCCGAACTATATGAATAAAGCAATGAGATTCGTGAAAGAAAATCAGGGCACAATTTCCAGGGAAGAAGAATGGAAGTGAGGCAGGCAGAAAAAAAAAAAAAACAAAACCAACAACCCCAAAACAAAACAAAAAAATAACTCACAACAGATGGCCTCCTCAATTAGATTGTTAGTTCACTGATTTCTAGCACTAAAAGCCTATAAATTTCTGACAGTACAGGGTAGGAGGAAGTGTTAGGGAAAGGGAAGAGAAGGCTGTGGGGTATGTATAAATCCTGCCCACACTTACATTACCAAACCTCATTTCCTCCTAGGTATTTCAAGGATCTCTTTGCTATAGAACTTTCACTGAGATCACTCCAATAATGAAGGACAAAGCTTACTTTAAAAACTTCTTTTCTGTCCAGTGCTGGTGGCTCATACCCGTAATCCTGGCTACTCAGGAGGTTGAGATCTGAAGATTGTGGTTCAAAGCCAGTCAGGGCAGAAAAGTTCATGAGACTCTTATTGCCAATAACTATTCAGAAAAAGCCAGAAGTGGCATTGTGGCTCAAGTGGTAGAACAATAGCCTTGAGCAAAAGAAGTCCCAGGGACAGCACCTGGGTCCTGAGTTCAAGCCCTAGGACCAGCACACACACACACACACACACACACATGCACACACACACACATACACACACAGTTCTTTTTGTACTATCACTTTACAATCTTGCAAATACCAACAGAAACCTTAATCAACATTAATGATTGGTTAAATAAGTTATGGCATAACTGTATAAAATACTATTATATACTGGTTAATGTTCCAAACAAATATAATCATACTGTGTTAAAGATGTAATGCTAGTTGAAAAAACTAAGATATGACAAAAACACATTGTTTTGATGTTAATGAAAAAGAAACTTGTTTTCTACCTATATAGAACAAAAGCACTGGGGCAGAGAAACATAAAAATTACCAATAATAGGTCTTTCTTCGTGGTAGCAACATGAATAACTTTAACTCTGTTCTGCATTCACAAATTTTCTATGATGAATATGAAATATATCTATAAGAAAATAAAATCCCTTAAAAGGTAAATGAAGTTTGGACTTGACCTGCTTCATTTCTGTTAAGTTCATATCAATTTATAGTGGGAAACAAAATGAGGATAGTATGAGAAAAAGCACTGTTTGAGATAACCAAGAGTTAAGTTATAATTGCCTACTTCCAAGGACTTCTTTTGTGAGCATTTTCCTTTATATAGTTGTAAGACTTTATTGTGTACCACAAGAATATTTATACGGGTGTGCCTAATTTAAGAACACTTCATACAATGTTAGAAAATTACAGCTAATAAAATAAAGATACTTATTTCTATTAGAAGTAACAACAATTACATTTCAGTGGCACATTGTGCATTGTAAAATTCTATGGACCCATGGAAACTCTGTGAATTTTAAGTATGACTCAGTTTCCAAATAGGGGTATTTGCATGCTACTTTTAGGAAAGTCTACCTACTGTGCCAGGAAAAATACAATTAAAGTATATATAATTATTGTAAAAATTGGGAGTATTGGGGTTTGGTACATACACCTAAAACATAATCACTAAAACATAATCATAAAACATAATCAATATCATTTAGTTCAATTGTCAACAAAAACCAAGGAGAAACAGCTGACATAATTTATCATTGTCATTGTTATCCTTGTTATTTTCATCTCACTTTAGATTTTAGCATAATTATATATAAATTCTCACTTTGTCCTTAATTTTATCTGTAATTGTCTCTTTAAGAGAAATATGGATGAAATGAAGCAGTGTTTTTATCCAAGGTTACACACATAGCAAGGTGTAGAGATAGCAACTGCTGGTCTCATACTGCCTGTTCTACCAACAATAGAGGACTAGATTCTCACCATTAATAAAAAGCAATAAAGCTTTGACTTTATATAAAGCTTTACATTTCACAAATTCTTACAGATGATCTATTAATATGAGATTATAAGGCCACCACCTGGTACTGAATTGAGTTTATCAAACAGCTTTTCACGTATTATATTGTTGTGGTAGATAGATACCAAGATGGCCGTCAGGGGTCTGGGTTCTTCTGGCATTCATTTCCTTGTGTAATCCCCACCCCTTGTGTGTGGGCTGGAAATTGTGACTTGTCTGAGATTAGTTTATGATGGCTTCATTTTTAGATTTGCTTTCTCTCAGCTCTTGCTCTAGGGAGAAAACCACATCATCTGGAGAAGCAAGCTGTTAGGAGCCCTGTAGAGAAAGAAGGCCATGTGGCCATGACATAAAATGTGGAAATGACCACAGGAGTCACCTTTAAAGCTTATCTTCCTCTAGTTGACTCTTGAGATGTTTTCAGGCACTGTTGACACTGTGAGAGACCTGTCTCAGAGGACCTACTAAGCCAGGTTCAAATGTCCAATTCAGAATTCTTGAGATAATAAAAACTGTTGTTTTAAACTATTAGGTTTGGAGGTAATTTATTATGTAGCAATAAGTAACTAATCTGCATGTTGAATCCACAAGACAGCCTTATGAATTGGTACTATCATGCCAGCCCTAGGTAACAAATAAGGAAATTGAGGTTTAGATGAACACAGAAGTATGCTATGATCCAGTGATACCACTCTTGGACATTTATCCAAAAGATAAGCCAGAATAGAGCAAAAGCACTTGTATAACCATTTTGGCACTATTTACCACAGCTAAGTCAAATCAATGATCCAGATGCCCCTCAATGGAATCAAGAAAATACTATATATAGTGCACATGTACACAAATGTAGGGAGTAAAGTGCAGCATATGCAGGGGAGAATTCCAAAGGTGCAACTCCTTTGAACAACTAACAAAATGAATACCAGGAAGCTGGTACTTGAGTGTCAGGAGGAGGTAGGGTTAAGGAGAGGATGGGAGAAGGTGAACGAAGACAGAAGGGGTGGGAAAACTCGATCATAATAGTGAATTTCCATATGTAAAAATGGAACTGTGGAAATTGAGATGATACATGGAGTTGGGAGAGATGCAGGAAAAATAATGAAAGGGGTGACATTAATCCACATGCATTATCCTCATAGACTGATATGTTGAAATGTAGACCCTTTGTACAACTACTTCAAGACAACAAAATTACAGTAAATACAATTAAAAAGAAGGAAAGAAAATTGAGGTTTAGAGAGTGAAAAGTAACTTTCCCCAAAGCAAGCAGTTAATAAGTGGGAGAGCGGGGGTCTGAGCCAGGCCCACTGGACTTCAGAACTGTGCTGCAGTACCCTCTAGAATAAGACATTTGTGCTAATACATGCGATAAATTCCAACAGCCTAATTGGATTTGAGGAGTTTTTCTAAAAGGACGCCAAGGTATGCAAAGCAGTGAAGACAGACCACACAGCCCAGAAGGTGGGGTATTAATCCAGGCCCCTGACCCTAAGCCCGTATTCTGTGACTCCTTACTCTTAGGTTTGGACTTGTTTTGTAAAGCAAGCAGAAATTAATGATATAGATGTCATATATTTAAATAGCAGTAGTGCATGGCAATCACAATGGCAATAATAATCATCCATTATTAATTAAAATGTATACTAATGTTATATATGCCTAAAAAATAGACCCTTGGTACACTCAGTGTAAGGTAAGAGTTTATCCAAAGTCTGTGAACAGTTGTTTGGAATACAGGTGCAAATTACCATGGATGAGCTGGGGAAAACTGCTCCATCAGCAAGACTGGAGTGTTGTTTCTGCTGCCACACTGAAAACTAATAAAGTCTTGTGAGCTTTGAGACTTCAGCTTCCTCTAAAATAATTTTTTACATCCTTCTTGATCAGATGCTTCATTTCTATGTAAGTCACCAAACAATGGGAGTAGTACATTTTGACTGTTTAACATCTTGGGCATAGAGTAAGGCTTTTTGTGGTCTTAGGAATAGGGTTTTGTTACAGAAAGAGGGAGGATCTGTCATTCACTTACCATTTATAATCTGTGAATTAAAATATTTGACAATATGAATGTATCTTGGAAATGATTTATTTGCTAATGGCAAATTAAATAGCATATTTAAAACTTGATCTTTAAAAAGACATTTTAAAGGGCTGGGAAGGTGGCTCAGTGGTAGAGCGCTTGCCTTGCATGCCTGAGGCCCTGGGTTCGATTCCTCAGCACCACATAAGCAAAAAGAAAAAAGCCGGAAGTGGCGTTGTGGCTCAAGTGGTAGAGCGCTAGCCTTGAGCTGAAGAGCTGAGTGACAGTGCCCAGGCCCAGAGTTCAGGCCCCACGACCGCCCCCCCCCCACCAAAAAAAGACTTTTGAAATTATTAACTAGTTGTACAAAAACCTTACAATTCCACAAATCAGGTTATGAGTACAATGCATCTTGATCAATGTCACCCCTTCCATTCTTCCTTCCCCCCTTATTCCTCCTCCAATCCCATCCTCACATTATATAGTTAATACTTGATTTCTTAAAAAAAGCATCTGAGTAAGAAGCTGAATACAGTTTAGAAGGAGAGAATGAGGGACAGGATAATCAGAATATTAAAAACAGTTCTGATAGAAGCATAGATGAGGAGCCCCTGCCTCATTCCTGATGTTTACTTAAATTATGCTGAACATAATTATGGTAGATAGTATTTATGGGTCACTCAACAACAAATTCTCATGCAAGGTAAGGAATATTTCCTTGCGTAGGGTAGAGTTCAGTATTAGACTCTGTATGATGTAAGGAAGCTTAAGATGGAAGTTATTTACCTATATAAACATATAATTGTTTTTCATCTATCACAATACTGGAAAGAGTTCATCACAATGATGCATTACGTTGTCAGTCATGGAAGTATAAATACTAGAATTAAGTTTTGGGACACAAAGTCCTTCTTCAGGGACTTCTTGCCCCATCTTCCTTAGATATTATGTACTTTCATTACCCACTTTTCTTAGGTCCTGCCAGCATCTTTTTGAGCATCTTAGGTATGATTCCTGCTTAGTATTTTCAAGCTTAATATCAATCTCTAAAATTGTCTTGCAGCTAGCCAGGCAAACTACTGGGTTTTCAACATTTTGAAGTTCTCCATCTTAATAACTTCTCTTATTCTTTCTAACAACCTTTAAATTGATTCACTTCATGTTTCCAATAATCCAGTCATTTGTAAGTAGGAATACAGATTCTTTCTGACCAATATTTATAGCCCTCCCCTCCTCCCCTCTTCCCTTCCTTCTTTCCTTCCTTCCTTCCTTCCTTCCTTCCTTTTTTCCTTCCTTCTTTCCTTCCTTCCTTCTTTCCTTCCTTCTTTCCTTTCCTTCCTTCCTTCCTTCCTTCCTTCCTTCCTTCCTTCCTTCCTTCCTTCCTTCCTTCTTTCTTTCCTTCCTTCCTTCCTCTCTCTCTCCCTCCCTCCTTTTTTTCTCTTCTATTGTGTTGGTTAGGACATTAGACAAATATTAATTAATGGTAATATAGCAAATACCTTTCTTATAGCCCTCAGTGTTCTACCAATAATGTAATTTGGGCTGCTGTTTGAGAAGGAGCATCCTTATAGCAAAAAACTTGCTCCTTTCTGTTTTAAGTTTATTGAGTGTTTTTTTAAATGAAATTACAAAACAATGTTGACTTTATTAAACTTAATTTTGAGATGACTATTGGTCATTTGGTCACTGATGTGACTGTTCTTGTTTTAAAATGTAGTTTGATTTCCCCCATAAACAAAATTTTGATAATGAGATTTTACAGCATGATGGCATCATGTTTTCTTGTTTGAATATTTCATGTCTATAGTCATGAGTGCATTGGAGAGTGCATTCTATTATATATTTTTCTCTGTCTTTAGTATTGTAAATACTACCACATTTAATTTTCTATGTCACATTGAGCCCTGTAGATGGGAATTACCCAGAGTGCAGCCTGCAAACCAGGACTTCATTAGAAATGCAAGTTCTTGGCCTCATTCTATCATAGTGATTAGAAGCTCTGAAGATGGGGACCAGGAATTTGAGGATTTAAGATACCTTCCCGGTGATTCTTCTGCACATTGAGATAGTTTGTTCTTTGTTTTTTAATTCTGAGGGTCCAATGCTGGGACTCACACATATCAGGCAAATAATCTACGCCTGAGCTGCATCCCAGTGCCTGCATACTAAGATTTGTAAGGTGCCATTATAAAGAAATCATGTGACTTTCTAGTGCAATGGAACTCCAGGGTCATCCCAGGGCCTGATGTCTTCGCTCTCTCTCAATCTCAATCTCTCTCTCACTCTCTTTGATTTCTTTTAAAACATTTTCTTATTATCTTTAAGTAGCTGTACAAAGGGGGTGTCATATAACAAAGCAGTTTATGAATACAGTGTATCCTGATCAATGTCACTCCTTCAACATTCTTACCCCCCTTCAACCTACCCCTCCCTTACTTTTCTTAATTTTGTGGTATATACAATGCATTCTTGACTGCAGTCTACCTCCTTCCCCCTTCATTAGTCTTTCCTTCCCCCTCGGCCCCACCCTCTCTTGGATGTACCCATTTCCTGGTACTTTTATCGGGCTTTGACCTAGTCTTTCTAAAAGATTATACTATTTGAGTTCTCCATAGAGTATTTCTCTTTCTTATGTTCAGAGAAAGGTTTTTTTTGTTTATTGTTTTCAGCTGGTTCAAAGTCTAGAGATTCAGGAGTTGGTCATAGCATCCTGAATTGGTGTTTTCTCTGGGGCTTAAAGCCTAGGATGACGAATTAAAAGAGAACAAATTTTAGTCAACAGAGTTGTAGGGAGTGGACCTCATCTCCCTTTATATTCTGCAAGGCCAGCACCACTCACATCACCTATATGTAGACGAGGATTAGTTTGACAACTTCACTTACAGAAACAGTAATGATGATAATAATTGTAAGAATGCCTTCTGTTTCTCCACAGCACTTAGCACATCCTTCCTTTTATACTCAATAGGTTGCTAAGGTGGAAGTTGTTATTCCCATGTCAGTGGTAGTACAACTGAGTCACAGAGTAGTTAAAGAACATAATTCAGGATATGATAAGAACAAAATGGGGCAACACATGCAATTGCAATCAAGAGACACAAACTGGAGAATTAGAATAAGAAAGTTAAATAAGGTGACCACAAAGGGGATAACATAGCCAATTTCATGTTCTTAAAAGTGAGTGGGAGGGGCTGGGTTGGGAGAGGGGGAGGGAGTGGTGAAAGGGGTGACATCAATCAAGATGCATTGTACTTTGTAAACTGATTTATTCAATGGCAAACCCTTGGTACTGCTACTTAAAGATAATAAAAATAAAATTTAAAAAGTCAGTTTTGTATATATATGGATATTGTTGCAACCATCAAAACTATTCTGAAATGATGACAAAGTGAAGGAGAAAGCAAATCTTGGATGGACTACAGCTGGGATAGATTACAGAAAATGAGCATAATTTCACCTTTTTAGGCCATAAAACCTCTATGGAGTGCTCTTGGTAGGAATTCATTAAATACATTGGTGAAAAGCCAAGACCAGCATTGCCAAAGTTGAAAGCAAAGACAGACTGAATGTAGAAGTCAGAGATTTCATATCCAGCCAACGGGCTGCAGAGTTTGAGGTGAAGAAGTATCCCCAAACTCTTCTCTGGGAGAACAAATTGCTTATGTCGGAAAGCTAAAGGACCAAGTTCCACAATCCCCTTTGAGAACATGCCCCCATAACCTAAAGGTCTCTCATTAGGCTCCACCTCCTAAAGATTCCATCACAACCCAATAACACACCTCAGAGGCCTTTCTTCAAACCAACAGGTATCAGTAAGTGCCATTTCACAAGTGCACAAAGCATAAGATCTCTGCACAGGACACTTCATTGCATAGGCAGAGATGGTAAGGGAGGATTTTCATGACCCATTTTTCTGTTATATTTCAACTGCCATACAAGTCTAGCTAGAAAAGATTAGTTACAGTAAAATACCTTTCAAGCATTAAATATAGGTACCACCATAATATGCACACAATTACTCATGTACCTGTACGTATGTGCACTGTTCTCAGTCATACACTTCAATACTCCTTTAACGATTAGCCAAAAGGTCCTCCTAAGAAAGTTGCTTCCTTCCCTTCCTGTGGTGCCAAAGGCATTGGCACACATCTCAGAGAGTCTGTTTTTGGAGAACCCAGTCCACCACATGCTCCAAAAGATACTTCTTGGTCATTGCTTTTCAGGGATGCATAAGGCACACTTCATAGGCAGTTGAATTGCATGTTCAGAGAATGTTAGAGAAATTCTTCCATGAAGTATTAGAAGCTGACTCAGCACATTTTGTCCCCTAGTCACTGAGCCATCCAGATCATGACTGGGCTCTTCTCATTCTACTTCTATCTCCATTCACTTGACCTGAATTCTGCTTGTGATCTACAAGGTAAAACAAAGTTTTAGCTGATTCGTCACCATCTCCTGATTCTGCTAATTGTGCTTCTCAGCGTAGATATAACTGAAGAGAAAAGAAAGTGACTCATGGGGCAACCACAGTGCAGCAAATATGGAATTATTCCTTTGGAAGTACTGAGGTTTGAACTCAGAGCCTGACACTTGCTAGGCAGGACCTCTACTGCTTGAGCTATGTTCTAGTCCTTTTTGTTTCAATTATTTTTGAGATAGGGTCTCAAATTTATGTCCAGGCAGCCTGGAGCCCTCCTAGTTATATTTACTACATAGCTTGGATAACAAGTGTTGTACCACCATGCCTGGCTGATGTGTCTTGAGAACATTTTGCTTTGGCTGGCCTGGAACCACAGACCTGCTGGTCTGTGCTGCCCAAGAAGCTAGGATTAAAGGCATGAGCTACTGCATGTAAGTAATTGTCAGTCCTTTCTGACTACAAATGATCGTTTGAGGTAGAGAGGGGTCTATTAAAGAAAGAAGGAATAGGGTAGGAGCCAGGGGATAAAAAAAAGCAGTGCTCTCTTGGAGAATTGCAGATTTGGAATCATCTTGGACAACTCTTTTCTGAGAGTCAATGATGAATATGTTCTTGTTCCCTCTCCTGTGTCCTCAGCTCTTGGTGCAAGGAAATCTCATCCACCAGAGTTGGAAACCTTGGTGCTGTCCTGCATTCCATGCTTTCTGACACTTGTCATATCCATTTAATCTCTACTCATTTCTATTTCCTTCTCCTCCTCCTGTTAGAACTCGTCTAATTTCTGCTATCTTTCCCCATAGCTCCTCCTGCTGCCTTGTTCCAAGATCTCTCTGTGGCAAATGTCTCCCCCACACCCATGACCTTCTACCCCCATTTAGAACATCTTTTGGCCAAAGTGAGCTCTCTAGAACCACAAACTAATGATTGGCTGAAAAGACTGCAATGAAGCAGCATGAACAATCCCAAAAACCTGGAAACAACCCAGCTACCCATCAGTATTAAAGTGGGTAATATATTTATTGAGGCATAGTCATATAACATAATGCTATACCCAATGCAACAAAATTAAACAAGCCTCTGATATAACCATGCACATGAACGAATCTCCTGAGTGTAACAACTGAGCCAAATCACAAAAAACAACTTAGTCACCTGTATATGAAACTTTACTAAGGTTTTATGTCTGGAGGCAGAGAGTCATACCTTCGGGCAGGAGAGGGAAGTAAGGCCTAGGTAGACATCAGAAGGAAGTCCACACAGGGGAGGAATTGGAGGAGTTAGTTACATGGACATGCTCACTTTGAGAAGTTACTGAGCTCAACACCTAGGATTTGTTTTATGCATGTCATTCTTCATAGGCACCTGAAAATTTTTATAATGATTCCCTCAGGCTTATGGGTAAAATGCAAAAGGGTAGGAACTGATCGAGGACTTGCATACTTCTACATCTTCTCTGTCATTACTTTCTGTGTTCATTTCACCCATTCTCATCTTGTACTTCCCTGAAGCGGACATCAGGCCAGGTGGTTTTTATGATAAATGTAGTTTTTTTTCTGCCCCTTCTCTCCCTCTCTCTTTCCCTTGTTCCATTACTTTTTCTGTCTTTTCTTCATCTCCTTTCTTCTCCCCTTTCCCTCCTCTCTCCTTCCCTCTCTTTCCCTCTCTTCCTCTTTTCCCCTCCCCTCTTCTCACTTCCTCTCCCCCTTCCCACTCCATCTCTCCCCTCTCCCTGCTCTTTCCTTCCCTCCGCTCCCCTCCCCTCCCCTCTTCCTCTCCTTCCCCCCTCTCTCTCGTAAGCAAGATACATTGTACCCATAAATTGCTTTGTCAAATGGCAAAAATATCAATACATAACCTAAAATTAAATAGGGGAAGAGAAGGTGGCTTGGGAGGGATGGTTGACATTGATCAAGATGCACTGTATTCAGAGAAGATAGAAAAAAAAGATGCACTGTATTCATAAGCTGCTTTGGTAAAGCACAACCCCTTTGTACAACTACTTGAAGATAAAAAAAGGCTGGGAATGTGGCTTAGTGGTAGAGTATTTCCCTAGCATGAATGAAGCCCTGGGTTTGATTCCTCAGTACCACATAAACAGAAAAAGCCAGAAGTGGAGCTGTGGCTCAAGTGGTAGAGTGCTAGCCATGAGCAAAAGAAGTTCAGGGTTGGTGCCCAGGACCTGAGTTCAAGCCTCAGGACTGGCAAAAAAAAAAGATAATTAAAAATATAAACAAAATATTCCCCCAGATTTCTTGCAAAAATATATTAAGAATCATTGTCACACTGAATTATCTGTTTAACTATTGCTGTAGTTTTTAATAGTGTGCAATTCAAGTAAGTATTACAGAGTAAGTAACATCATTAACACCAAAAAAGAATATGTGTTCTGCTCTTAGCGCAGTTTCTGAAACATAGTAGCCACTTGACATATAAAAACTTCTTTCTCTTTTCTCTCTCTACCAGTATAGATGAATGGATTTAAGGCTTTGAATATTATGACATATTGTTAATGAAATCACTTTGGTATTGTGAATAAACCTCACTATCCCCCTAGGTGGATTCTGAAGAGAAACTCCATTTTGTCTTTGATTCCTAAAGAATGTCAATCTTGTTGCAAATTCTACTTTCCTGGGTGAGTTGTCCTAGCAAAACCCAAGCTTTAAAGTTCCAAATTCTTTGGAAATACCAGCACATCTCCATGACCTGATAAAGGGATGAAGAACAGATGTATCTAAGGAAGACATTTCATACGGTATTTTTTTAATGTAGGTACTTGAAGTAGATGGGTTATTAGAAGGATCTGAATTTCAGACGTGCAAGCTGCTGCTGCTGGCAGCAGCTTTTTAATGCTAGATTTCATAAAGACCTCTCATCCTGGTTGGTAATGATAGAATCATGTGATGCTTGTTCCTCTTATACCTTGCAGTTTAAAAGGATCTAGATGTAGGATTGAATTTTACAGCTTCTTCCCAAGGGCTTTGTCTTCTTAATCTGATCACAGCACGTGTTGGGAGTTAACTGATCAGCAGGAGAAATCTTGAAAAGTGAACCTATTAAAGCTAGTGGAGAGCGAGTGAGAGAGAGAGAGAGAGAGAGAGAGAGAGAGAGAGAGAGAGAGAGAGAGAGAGAGAGAGAGAGAGAGAGAGAGAGAGAGAGAGAGAGAGAGAGAGTATACCTTGGGGCTTTAACTCAGGGCCTACTGTTCCTGAGATTTTTCTTGCTCAAAGCTAGTGTTCTACCACTTGAGCCGCAGTTCCACATCTGGAATTTTGGGGTATGTGTGATTAATTGGAGATAGAGTTTCTTGGACTTTCCTTCCCCAGGCTGGCGTTTGCATCATGAATCTCAGACCTCACTATTCTAAGTACCTAGGATTATAGGTGTGGGCTACCAGCACGGGGCTGATTCTGTGTGTTTTTTATTGGCTCGATGTAACCAAGAAATAAAGGCACTTAAATCTATTAGAACTAGAACCTCGATAATCCACAGTGGGAGAGACAAAAGAAGGCAACTAAAAATGAGCAATTAGATTACAGCAACATCTCATCCTAGCTTTGCTTTCCTGGAGTGCAGCTGTGGCTAACCATAAAAAAAGTATTAAAGGGTGGAAGTGGTGCTGTGGCTCAAGTGGTAGAGGGCTAGACTTGAGCTGAAGAGCACAGGGACAGCGCTCAGGCCCAGAGTTCAAGCCCCATGACCGACGGAAAAAAAAAAGTAAAAAAAAAAAAAAAAAGAATAGTGTAGCACCTAAAATTAAGTAAGGGAAAGGCTGGGTTGGGAATGGTGGGTAAGAATGTTGAAAAGGATAACATTGATCAAGATGCACTGTATTCATAAACTGCCTTGGTAAATGGCAACTCCTTTCTACAATTACTCAAAGATAATAAAAAATATTCAGAAAAAAGTGAATCAGGCTGGGTTATAATCCTAGCTAGCTACTTAGGAGACTGAGATCTGAGGATATGATTCAAAGCCAGCCTGGGCAGGGAAGTCATTGAGACTCTTGTCTCCAATTAACCACTAGAAAACCGGAAGTGGAGCTTTGGCTCAAAGTGATAGAGCACTAACCTTGCACAAAAGAGCTCAGGGATAGTGCCCATGACTGATGGTGGGGGGGAAGTATGAGAACATCAGACATTTAAAAAGAAAAGAAAAAAGAATAATGATACAAAGAAGGCAGAAAGGCCATGAGAGGACAGATCAACTGTGGTCCTACCTGGTGAAACTGCACAGCCTATTGGGGAAAACACATTTCACTTAAGGCATGGTACCACTTGCAGTTTTAAGCATCCACTGGGGGTTTTAGAACATGCGAAGCAGGACTAGAATCAAACTATTTTAGAATAGAGCCCTTAAAGATTTTAGTTATTTTTTTGTGAGTCAGAACTATGCCACTTTTGTATAAGCTTCTTGCTTTTAGTTTCTTCATCCACAAAGGAATGAGAATCAAATGATGAAAAGTAGATAGGACATTGATGAAATCCTGATCGACATTGGTAAGTTGGCTGACTTGGACTCCAAGTTTTAGAGGCCACAATGCTGGTTCTAGAGGATATGTTAGTGAGGAAAAACAAAACAAAGGAGAAACCAGGGACTCTACCGAATGGCTATTCCATTCCAAACTAAGGGACCCCTCATTCTCTCTTTCCTGTTCATCTATCTGTCCCCTTTCTCACCCATATAGCAGACTCTTAGCACTTTCCTGAAGTTCATGTTCGTATAATTCCACAAATATGGAAAATGTGGTAGGTGGAGAAGAGAGGATCGTGAAGCTTGAATGCCATCTTGGTCTCTGCCCTAAGATGTCCTTAAGACCATATGGTCTGAACAATACATTCCTGTCTGGTTGGAATTCTGCTGCTGAGCAGCCTCAAGCTTATTTTCTCAGGACAACAAGCCTGCAGAAATAAAAGGAAGGCTTTTCTTATATTGCAACATTAGAGACAAAATTCCTAAAAGACTGATAAGAAC
Source organism: Dipodomys merriami (assembly GCF_024711535.1). NCBI lineage: Eukaryota > Metazoa > Chordata > Mammalia > Rodentia > Heteromyidae > Dipodomys > Dipodomys merriami. The sequence continues at coordinate 50,130,454 of NW_027206401.1, forward strand.
ATGAGAAAACATGGAAAGGTGAGGGGTAGGGGTTGGGAGATGTGTGACAAACGGTCTAGAGGCTGACAGTCTGAGGGTTTTAGAAAAAGGATGTACTTTCTACTTGAAACCTGTAATCCCAGAAACTCCAGAGGCTGAGATCTGAGGATTGCCAGCCTGGGCAGGAAACTCCATGAAACTCTTTTCTCCAATAAACTACTCAGAAAAAGCTGGAAGTGGTGCTGTGGCCCAAGTGATAGAGAACTAGCCTTGAGCAAAAGAAGCTCAGGGACTGGCAAAAATAAAAGAAAGAACTGTGAACTGTATAGCTCTGGAAAAACCACCCAAAGGGATATTTTATTATGCATATACCTGAGAGCCAGTCATGGCTAAATTTTTACTCTTTTTTTTTTTTTGGTGCTGATCCTGGGGGGCTTGAACTTGGGGCCTGGGTGCTGTCCCGTAGCTTTTTTTTTTCTCAAGTACTACCAGTTGAGACACAACTCCACGTCCAACTTATTTGGTAGTTAATTGGAGATACTATCCTCAGATCTCAGCCTTCTGAGTAGCTAAGATTATAGACATAAGCCACATGTACCCAGCCAGCGTGTGTCAGTACTGAGGCTTGAAATCAGGGCTTAGGCGCTGTCCTATAGCTTTTATTGCTCAAGGCTGCTCTCTATCACTTGAATCACAGCACCACTCTGACTTTTTGCTGGGTAAGATATAAGTCTGTGGACTTTTCCTGCCTGGGTTGTCTTTGAACTGCAAACCCCAGCTCTTAGTCTCCTGAGCTTGAATTACAGGCAGGAGTTACCACTGTCTAGCTATGGCTGCATTTTAAAAAGCTCTTTCCTAGCTCTGTCATTTCAAGTCCCAACTTATAAAGAGATCTTTAACAGTTCTTGGGGTCTTCTACACCCAGATCAGGTGATGATGACATAATACTTAAGTTCTAGCCACAGTGATGAATCAGGGTTTCACTGAGTTTATCTTTAAAGTTCTCTCAGTGATGACATAAATACCTGAGCAGAAGTACTCCTCTCTCACTTCTATGGTTAGCAAAAGGGTTAGCCGCACGGCACTAAGCAATTTTAGAAAGCAGCCACACATTTCTTCTTAAATAGGCCACAGAAACTGCCTATTTTGGAGGTCTGCTTCATCATGGAGGCTGTAGGGTGGAGGCTGAAGTTCTGAAGGGGAAGGATGGAGGTGGGCAAGGACACATAGTGCATTTGCTAAGTGGCCTCAAAACACCTCTGTGGCAGGGCCATCTCATTTAATTCAACAGGAAAACAAGCCCACCAGCAAGAGAAGACAGCCTAGCTTACAATCTCCTCTTTGCATTTCAAATAGATGTTTCAAAACCATTTCAAAGGTCCTTCCTGATGGAAGAGGCTGACCAAGTCCCAGACTCTAGTTTCCCCCTCAAACACAGGGTAAAGTCAGAGAAGCCTTTTATCTGCAAGTCCCTCCTAGGTGTTCTTAGGTGATGCACTTTCTGTGTGACCATGGCAAATATATATTCTGAAGTAGTGCCAAGTGGAGAGCAGGAGCATTCACTGCTTGACATTTTGAGGGAGGACTCGGGCGGAATTGTAAAAAGAACCTTGAATTAGTATTAGCCATTTGATCCTCCTTCTTTCCTCCCAGACCTCCTCCTTCCCTGGAGAGCTTTGATGCCGGAGGTCAGGAAGGACAAGAAGGAAGGTTAGGAAGCAGCGTTCCTTCAGCCTCGCCCTCCTAATTCAAGGACAGATGTGGGGATGAATTTACCAGGTCCTTCTGGAAACGGGGCATAGACAGAAACACACCAACGTGCATCTGCTTAAACAGTGCCCAAACCATGTAGGATCTTGGGGGAGGAGCGGCAGCCACTTCTCAGGCTCTGGGGCGGGGCCAGCCCCTCACCTTTACACTATTGCTGGAAATAGCTCAGGACCAAACTTAACCATTCACTGACACTTCCAACACCGCCCCCCCCTCCCCGGGGCATTTGATGTAGCAGATCCAATACAGCATTTGTTTCCCCCTAAGGACGGGAGCAAAGCGTGCAATCCTTTCTAATCCAAGGGGAGTGTGTGTGTGTGTGTGTGTGTGTGTGTGTGTGTGTGTGTGTGTGTCCCGCCGCCCCCCCACCCCCCCACCCAGCAGCGCTGGCTCTGAAATCACCTGGTCCTCCCAGGGTCCCCAGAACAACCATCTCTTGGGGGTGTCTCCTCAAGTTTTCGCCCTCCTGGCAGCCCTTCCCGACGCCCTTTGCAAGGGAACGGGGTAAAATTCTAAAACCACACACTGTCGCGGTCCACACATGTGGGGGCTGGTTAGAAGGAGAAATGCATTCCATACCTAGAAGCCCAGGGGTACGGACAGTTCTCAGGGGACCCCCTTACGGCCCCAGGCGCCCCAACTCCAGCCACCTTGACACCCCAGAACCGGCAACCCCCCGCCCCACCCCAAGCCCACCGTTTGGATCCTTGTCCTGTGCGTGTGTGTTCGGGGGTGGGGTAGAATGGAGAGGGGTGTCCCCCAGGAGTGCGCCCCTCACCTTGTAGACGGTGCGTGCAGGCGCGTCGCTCCGGGCCAACTGGGGCGTCCCACTGGCTCCAGAAGTCTCACTCGCGACGCGCTGCTTTTTCTTTTTTCGTATCTTCCTCCCGAGCCTTATCAAAGAATCGCTTTTCCAGACACCCAGCTCTGGGGTCCGCTGAGTCTCGGGGTGCTCTCTCCTCCAGCGACCTTGCCCGCGCGGGTGTCTCGGGTGCTGTGGCGACGCGGAGTCCGGGTGTGCTACGCGCGGCGGGCGCACGGGGCAGGAGGCGGGCGCCGCGCTGCGTGGCCCCCAGGAGCAGGGGCTGAAGATGGGGCGAGAGCCAGGAGAGGAGGAGGAAGAAGAGGAGCGGGAGGACCGGGCAATCTGTGGAATGAGCGCGCAGGTGGCAGCCTCCGAGGACCCCCCCCCCCTTCCTCCCCGCGCCCTGCACCAAGCAGCGGGTGGGAAGGCTGGAAAGGTGAACCGCGGTGCCCGGCGCCGCACGGAGCAGGATGGGGCGCCAGGCGACTGCCTGCTCCCTGGTTTACCAAGGCTGGGAAGGGAGAATTCTGGAGCCCAGGGCGCCCTCGGGGCTCCCGGAGGCAATCGCTAGAGGGCAGCGCCGTCCACCCTATGCGCTTGGCTTTTGTGGTTGGAACTGGACAGGGGTGCCACTCACCTCAGGTGCCATTTGCTGCCCACAGCCCTGCCCAGGAAGGGTCAGTTGGTGCATCGTGGGGCAGCCCCCCCCTCGGTTCTTCAGGGTGCGCTTAGGAAAGAAAAAGACAGAGAGGTTTGGTAGCTGCCCCACTGAGCCTCCTCCAAGCCACCGTGCTTGAACTCAGGGGAAAATGACAGCGCACACCTGCAGAATGCATCCTCCAGAGGGTGGAGATGAAGGATGGGAGAATGGAGGGAACGGAGGTGGGGAAAAGCGGAAGAGGACAGAGGGTGGGGACGTCAAGGGAAAGGAGAAGGGGTGGCCGGAGCCGAGAGATTTGCAGGCCATTTTTCTGGAAGGAAGGCTCCCAAGTCAGTGCATCTCAGCTTGGCGGGCTCTCAGCGCTGTTTGCAACCCTGTTGCTTCCCGCTTCTGCCCCACGGCCTGAGAAGCTAACTTCAAAGGGGCTTACAGAATTCTGGAACACCGAAAAAGACTTCGGTGGGGGTCAGGGTGGTTCTTTCTGCTGGCAACGTGGCTCACTGAAAAAGCTTGAAGCTTTACATAAACCGATGTCCTAACATTGGGAACAAAAAGGCAGGTGAGAAACTAGCAAGTACACTTGATACAATTATGGGAAGGAAGTCAGGTGTCAATGGCTCATGACTGTAATACTAGCTACCCAGAGGCTGAGATTTTGAGGATCACAGTTCAAAGCCAGCCCAGGCAAGGAAGTCTGTGAGATTCTTATCCCCCATTAGTCAAAAAAAAAAAGAATGAATAAAAGCCAAAAGATGAGCTGTGGCACAAATGGTAGAGCACCAGCCTTGAGTGAAAAAAGCTAAGGGAAAATACCCTGGCCCTGAGTTCAAGCCTCAGTACTGGCAGACACACACACACACACACACACACACACACAAACACACACACACACACACACACACACACACACACACACACACAGAAGCTGATGTGATCTCTAAGCAGCCGGCTGTAACCTTGGAGCTGAAAGGTCCTGGAACCCATGTATACAGTACATGTAACTTCCCAAAGCACCGGTCCCAAACTTGCTTTCTTGGTGTGGTGGCTATATCAGAACTAAGGGAACATTTTAAATTTATTTTTGTTTTTAATTTAAATTTGTTAAACTTATGTTATTATTTGCAGCTTGAAGGTTCGAAAAAGGAAACCCATGCACCCTTCTTCTGGCCTTCTAAAATGCCTTAAGTTTAGCTGAGGCTTGAATGATGAATGTGAGGGAATTTCACAGCACATACCAAAAGGTTAGTAAACTAGTCTTGCATTGTGAATTGCTTCTGTTAATCCCATTAGAGCAAGAGAACTGATTATATACACTAACACTTCACAGGAGAGTAGAGTAGAAAGATGTTTATCAAAAAGAAAGATGATGCATCTTGACATTATTTGGTTAGTGAAGATGTTATATAAGGATAAACAGTACATGGACCATTTCTAATTTTAAAAAAATCACAAAGGATGGAAGGTTTTTCTGGGTCCGGTCGTGGGGCCTGAACTCTGGGCTTGGGCACTGTCCCTCAGCTCTTCAGCTCAAGGCTAGCGCTCTACCACTTGAGCCACAGTTCCTCCTCTGGCTTTTTTCTTTTTGCTTATGTGGTGCTGAGGAATCGAACCCAGGGCCTCATGCATGCAAATCTCTAACACTGAGCCACCTTCCAAGCCCAGATGGAAGGTTTTTAAATACTTTGGGAATAGGTATTACTGGATACAATACTGCATACATGACTTTGGAGTCCTTCCAAAAGATAAAGGAGAGTTGAGTTCATTATGTTCTATTTTTAGGGAATTAGCTTACCCATTCTGTGGCTATTACAATGTAAGCAACTATGGGAATACATATTAGACATTTGGAAACTATCCTGAACTTAGTTCAGAATACCCATTTTAGGCAGATCTCAGCTTCATGCAGTTCAAGGCTATTCTGAAGCTGTTAATTAGCTTCTGGAATATATGTTTATTAATTTTCATAAAAGGTAACACCTACTTAAACAGGAGCTGACAGTTCAGTTTGTGGATTACACATTAGATAACTTCTAGTGGACTCATTAGTGCTTTCAGATTATAGGTAAATCCCATCTCCATTTCACAGTGGAGAAAAACTTGTCAGTTACACACCTATGCTTAAGAATCAAATGGATCCATGGGCATTTGGCATAACAAATTCACCAACTTGACAGTCATTATAAACAATTATAAAATAAATTAATCCAGAAATGTTGATAAATATCCATCATATTTAAGCATAGGCTAGCTTCTAGGAAGATAAATAAAGAAGATAGTTTCTGGTTGCCCAGGTCCTAAAGTTCAGTGCAAAGACTGATTTACAAATGAGTAAATCTGTTTGAGAGCGATCAGCTGAATGGAGGAAGTACAGGGCAGGCAATGGAAAGCAACCCAATCCCCTTATTTCCTTTAGGACCACAGAGTAGTAGCCGAAGGGGTGATCTGTATGTTATAGGAAGAGAGACTGTTGGTAGTTGTGAGGAGTGGGCAACAGAATTAGTCATAGATTACTACATCCCCAAGATGCATTCTAATCACATTTGTTCACCATCTACTTGGATGTGGAATCCTGCTGTCATAAAAGGAAGCATGCATGCACCTGTGCTTTCTGTTAAAAGCTACATTGGTGAGCTTTGGGATGCAGGGATCCTGTATGACTGGTTTTTTGCACCTGTATAGAGAAGAGTCAAGGACCTTGTTGACATTATTTTTTGTTTCCTACCTCCACTATAGAGGTGGAAATAAACCAGGAAAGGAAGGAGTCAGGGTTGGGTAAGAGTTCATGTTTATTGTGCCTATACCATCCTAGGTGCTGTCCATACATCCTCTCACCCAACTATCCCAACAACTATGAAATAGTTATCTCCTTTTACTGTTGAATTCAAAGACTTCAATTTATGTTCCATATGTGTGATATGATGAAGGCCAAAGAGAGAGTATGAGACCTAACTACCAGTAAGTTTCTGTGTTCATCAGCTTTTGATAAGACATACTGTAAGAACAAAGTATAACCCCACATCTCAGTGGCTTTCTTTTTTTCCAAATTTTTATTGTGATTAAGTGGTTACATAATCTCCCAAATTTCACAGTATTGTGGGATAGTGATGCTCAGTTAAAGTCACAAACACATTCCAACTTTCCTGGAGCAAATTGTCTATCACGGTCTATAACATTTATGAGTTCTATGAGCTTTGCGATACAGTTATTTCTTCCACATTGGGTGTATGTACATTTCTTTTATTTTGCATAGTGTCAGCTGTTCCCTTTTTCCCACTTGTTCCCTCTCTCCCATCACTGTCATTAAGTTGCTTAGTTCATTTTGATCAATGTCCAGTGCAGCCGATGGGTCCTGCTGTTATGTTTTTCCCTGATTCCCTCTAGTTCTGTGTCGTCTTCCTGGTTCTCCTCCGGTGTCCACATATATACCATGCATGGAGCAGCATGGAGTTATTTAGTAGTGATTTGACCAGATGAGTGGAAGTCCTTTGTTTCTTAAATCCTGTTAATTTTGTCCTATCACCTAACATTTTGGATTTAACATCCACTTATCAGGGAGACCATGACCTAAAGAGAAATTTCTCAGATGAAGAGTTAAAAATGGCAAAGAAACACAAGAGGAAATGTTCACCATCCCTGGTTGTGAAGGAAATGCAAATAAAGACAACCCTGAGATACCACCTTACCCCAGTCAGAATGTCCCACATCCACAAGTCAGCTAACGACAAATGTTGGAGGGGATGCGGAGAAAGAGGAACCCTATCACACTGCTGGTGGGAATGTACACTAATACAACCACTTTGGAAAGCAGTCTGGAAGGTCCTCAGAAAGCTAAATATTGACCTCCCCAGTGACCCAGCCATACCATTCCTAGGCGTCTATCCTGAACAACAGGAACCAATATACAAGGACACATGTACCTCCATGTTTATTGCAGCACTGTTCACAATAGCCAGGATATGGAAACAACCCAGATGTCCTACCACAGATGAATGGATCCAAAAATTGTGGTATCTCAGTGGCTTTCTACAGCAAGGGGTTCTAGCTCATCCAGATACATATTTCCTGTGGGTTAGATGTATCTCCACTACACCTTCATTCTGGCACCTAGAATTTTAAATTATCCTAATAGTAGAGGGAAGAGTTATGGAAAATCACAGTGGCTTTTCACTTTTATAGAGTAAATCATATTCCATTTACCAAGCTAAATCATAGGGCTGTCCTTGATGTTAGTGGAATAAAAAGCAGGCTTCCTCCAGTGAGAGGAACTCAAGGGAATTGCTTTGTAGAATTGAGAATGACAAAACTGTGAACACTTTTTGTGTGCATGGGTGTGGCAGCCCTGGAGCTTGAACTCAGGGCCTGGATGTCGTCCCTGAGCTACTTTTGCTCAAGGCTAGTGCTCTACCACGTGAGCCACAGCTCCACTTCTGACTCTTTAATAGTTTATTGGCGATAAGAGTCTCATGGATTTTCCTACCCAGGCTGGCTTTGAACTGTAATCCTCAGATCTTAGTTTCATGAATAGCATGAGCCACTGGTGTCCAGTGTGAACAAATTATTTAATTGACAGTAGTTGCCAGCAATGCTTTTGAATGAAGGCATTTCCTCTGTATTTGTTTGACTCTATTGACTGTATTCACCAACTTTAGTACGTGAAGAGCAAAATAGTAATTCTAGGTTGATTAGCTTAATTGCTTTGACTATGGCATTGAGGTCCAAACCGTACAGGCAGCAGTTGGCAAGCTGACCTTCCACTGAGAAAAAGTTTCAATTGCTGATCAGAAATTGGTTCTTCTTGCAGGTTGGCCTGTATTAACATTTGTTCCTATGAGGAGATAAGTAAGGCAGAGTACATAGGATGAAACCTCACATTCTGGTGACATTGACAGTAACTCATGATCAACACTTATTCTTCCATCAAAACTAAGAAGCTCATTAATTGATGAGTAGAAAGAGCTGACATATTTCCTATAAAGTCTCTTTTGACTATCTCTAACTTGAAAGTTTGAATGAGATTCTAGGATCTGGAACAAACCCCTCTCCTCAAAGAACCCTATTTGGAAGGCAGGTGAAACATTGACATGAGTTTCTACCACAAGTTGCTGAAGGAGCAGAGAAAACTTGGTGGAGGAATTGGGGCTAAGCTAGATTTGAAGAGATGTGTGGACTATAAGTAGGATTTCTCACTGCATTTCTAAGCATTTTGTTTTCCTGCCCTTGAGACCAGCTTCTCTTTGCTAAGGTGATTGCCAGTAGGTACATGTGTGTGAAGCTCACCAGCAGGATCTTTTCAAGATGAACAGCCCAGAAACCACTTGTTATGATGGTGTGTTCTAAACAATGACGTTCTTTTGCTCCTGCATTATTAAACAGTTTATAAGAGGAATCCTCTAAGGCTTCTGAATCCTCATTTGGTATTTAGATTAAGCCTTAGAAGTGGTAAGAAAGAGAGGGTGGCTCCCTGGAAAAGGGATCTGCATATTTGTGCATGGGTCATTGTGCTGTGAATCCTCAGAATGGAGAATTCATTTCTGCTTACCACTCCTAAGTCCCAAGACAAAGCTGGCAGTCTGTGCTGTGTGCACAGGAGGACTTTGGTGATTTGGGAGATGATTCAACAATGATGTAGAAGCTCTCTCCTTCATCATCTTACCTGGCAACATGTAGGCGGATTGCCAAGCGTTCTCACTCTGAAGTTCACCATTCAGATTCCAGTCTCCTGGCTTATCTCTCCTTATTTTGAACTTGCTTCTGTTTGTGTATGTCTAGAATGGGGATGTAACATACATATGAGACTGGTATGAATGTTTCTCACATGAGTTAATACATGAAGGTGCGTGGTTCCAGACCTTGTGTATGCTTCTTTTTCTTTACTAAGAGGGAGGTATATTTATTACCTTAATTAAAGTGTCTGTGCCTCTGGGATGGCTTTTTTCTTTCAGCCTACTAGATGATTTTCCCTGACCTAAATACTCCTTACAACTGACTCCTGTTTCTCTCCTTGCCCTTGAAAATCTGTCTCTGTCTCTCTGTTTCTGGATGTCTCTCTATGAATTTCTGTCTATGCCTGTCTTGCTGCCTGTCTCTCTGTCTTTCTCACACACATAGATGTATATATTTAACTTTGTTTATTGTCATTATTGGCATCATTGGAAGATGATTAGTACATACTCAGTATTTCTTATTTTTTTTCTCCTATTCATTCCTCATTTAACTGGATTTAGCTTCTCATTTTGATTATTCTCCTAAAATTTCCTTTTGGAAAACCATCAAGGCTTTTCAATCACTACTCACAAAGGGCTGCTTTGCAGTGTTTATCTCCTTTGTCAGTTTTGGCATTATTGATCATAGTCACCCCTAAATCTTCTCTGTCCTTCGTTTTCACAACACAGCTCTGCTCTATTTCAAAATTGCCTTTCTTAATTTTCCTTTCTTCAAATGTCCTTTAGGTATTTCTGTTTAGACTTAAGACCACTAATACCAAAACTTATGCAGGCTCAACCAATGTTATTCAAAGGTAAAAACAATCTTGCATAATATAAATATAAATGTATATGTAATTTGTTATATGTTAAATAATATATTTATTTAAGTATGTGGGTAAAGGGACTAAATTACTAAAGACTACAGTATTGAGGAAAGGGGTAATAAGGTTGATAAGAAATGTACTCATTACCTTACTTATATAACTGAAACCCCGCTGTACATCACCTTGGCAATAAAAAAAACTGAAAAAAAATAAAGTAAACCTAATATTTTTGGTACTAGTAGGGCTTGATTTCAGGGTTTGCTTGCTAGGTACACTTTTGTGTCTCAATTGAATAGCCCTTTTGGCTTTAATTATTTTTCAGGGAGAGTCTTGTACTTTTTCCCAGACTGACCTTGAGCTATAGTTTGCATACTTCTGCCTCCCATATAGGTAGGGTTCAAGGCACGTTCCACCATGCCTGGCTTGCTCTTTTGAGATAGGGTCTTTTTATCTGTTTTGGATTGGGCTTGTCTCATACTGTGCAATCCTCCTGCTGCTGAGCTTTGTGTAGTTAAAATTTACAAGAATATGCCATCATATCTGATATACCTGGACTTCTTTTTATTTTATTATATTATTTTATTTAATTAGGAGATTTTGACAGAGTAGTATACAGAAAACTGAAAAAAAAAACCTAATCTAACTGGATAATATTTGGAGACTAATGTGTATAGTAGATTAAGTAGTGTAATCAATTATAAGGTTAAAATAACTTTTAAATATACTATGTGTGATATATAATAACATAGATAATATACAATAACACATATGTGTACATAAACGTAACACAATGTAAACATATTCATGCATTGGCAAAGAAGAATAATTATTAGATTAAAAACCATGGAAAACATCAACCCACTAGTGTGATTAAAAATAATAATTTTAAAATAGGAATCCTCACATATTACAAGCCCAGATAAAGTTCAAAGTGCTAAATGTGAACAATTCAAGGGCTAAACGAGAAAAATTTAGGTATATATTCTCTTAAATTAAAAAGAATATAGGTATATATTCTCTGAAAATTAAAGAAGGAATTATAAGCATTAAGTTTGGTATTGAAGGGCATTTGAACTAATAATTATCTCCTCCTGGCACGATAAATGACACTATTTTACTCACATTCATCCTGATGTCAAACTCAAACACACTTCCTTATATGTCTCAAGTCCCTCTTCAAAAGCTGTGTCTTTGTATTCCGGCAGCCTTTATCTCCCCCAATACAGGCAGGGCAGGAAATGCTCTTCCTCTCCTGTCCTCTTCCTCTCTCTTTCTGAACTACCATCCTGAAGTTTCTTCTTCTCTGGTCATTCCAGCATAACTATATGTGTGTTTTTTACCTGTAACTTCTGCTGCACCCATACATGTCAGATTGCCCCAATAGACTATGTCCTTTACTACTCAGCAGACTGCTGCTTGGTATATAGTAGGTGCTCTATATTTAAAAAATGTATCCACTGTTATTGTAAAGGTGATGTCCAGAGGTGTTACAGTTACATAAGTCAGAGAAAAAGTGCATTTCTTTATTTCACCCGTTCCCTCTTTCTCCCAGTTTTCCCTCCTTTCTTTCTCCCCACAAGTTGTATAGTTCATTTTCAACATAGTATTCGGTGAATATCACTGCTGCATTTGTTCACCCTTTTCCCTGCCATTTCTGTGCCCCTCTTACCCTCCCAAATACAGATAAATGAACAAACAGGACAAAAGGAAGAGAAAATGAAAACAAAGAAAAAAGACCTTTGTTTCATTTCCTGGAGTTGTTTTGATAAGCATTATTTTATATGCTCAGATGCATATAGCTGTTGCACCTTTGCGATCATCTCCTAAGAATATCCTTAATATTTTTTTGAATGAGAAACTTCTAATTGTATCTTTAAACTATTTCCTTAAAAATTGGATATCAGGTATTACTCTTTAGTTCATTCTTTTCTTCATGAAATATTGGAGAGATGCATCAAAATAATGGTAGTAGCCAGGTGCTGGTGGCTCAGACTTGTAATCCTAGCTATTCAGGAGGCTGAGATGTGAGGAATGAGGTTTGAAGTCAGCCTGATCAAGAAAGTCTTATCTCCAATTAACCAGCCAAAGGCTGGAAATGAAGTTGTAGTCCAAGTGGTAGAGTAGTAGGTTTGAATGCAAAAGCTAAGCGAGAGTGCTCTGGCCTTGAGTTCCAGCCCTACTCACTACTACCAGCCCCCCAAAAAAGTGGTTGCAGAGATTGTGAAAAGGATTATGTGTTATTTCTGGTATACACAGGGGATGTAGGACACAGAGGAGGTAAGCTGGGAACTTGGTGTACATGAGGGTTTTGTAGGCCATTAGCATAGTTCTGGTCAGAAGCTACAGGTAGAAATAACTTCTTTTTTTGAGGTGGGGTTCACTAGAGATGGTGTTTGGATACATTTTTATTAGCTAGTTCCTCAACTGTGCTTTTACATAATTGTATTTATCTCTGCAACTCTTTTATCCATCTACTTCTGTAGCTTTATTTTTGCTAAGAAATTTAAAAATTTTCTTTTTGGACCTCAATTGTCCTTAAGGCCTTTCTCTTTATTACTAGCTCCAAACCATTTCTAATTCAGAGAAAGGAAGGTATCCCTTGGATCATTAATTCCTGGCATCTGTCCTCATTGACTGTTGTCATATATGCCCAGGTCTTTCCTTTGGTCATTAAAGCTCTTGCTATTGCTGAGACCCTGCTCTGTGGGCCCCAGCGCTGGGGTTTGGAAGCTATAATGACCACATGTGTGGCCTTTGTGCCAGCACCAAGGAGAAACAGAAGATTATTAAAACCCATTTCTTTTTTTTTAATTTTAATTTTTATTTTTTGTGAACATACTGTACAGAGGAGTTACAATTACATGGGCAAGATAATGAGTACATTTCTTATCAAGCATTGCAGCCTCCTCCTTTGTTTACCCTTCACATCCTAAAACCCATTTCTTTAAAATTTTCTCAACATATTTGGGCACATGGTTAATACTAAAATATTAAGAAAGAGTGGTAGAATTTTTTTCCATAGCAGAAAACTCATGTTGAGCATATGCTTAGATGCCGTATAGACACTCTATTTAATTATTAACAATCAAACTCTAAGTAGATATTCTCATTCTCACTTACAGACAGGGAAAGAGAAGCTCTTAAAGCCTGAGATGAGGTTTGAACCTGTAAACTGGCGTAGATCCTGTTCTTGACTAACCTGTTGTAATGTGGTGAGCCATTATGGTTCTTGGGGATGAGTGGGCTCTGTGGGGAAGGAAGGATGCAGGACTACTAAGGCTGGGGATTCCTGACTTGGGAGCATCTGGCAGGGTGGGTATTTGCAGATGCTGACCAAGCAGAGTACCTTAGAGTGATTGATTGATTGATTGATTTATATTAGCAATACTATTAGTATGTCTAGAACTCCACTGTCTTCACAAGATCCAGAAATTTTTGTCATAATTTTGTAAATCTATAAGTGAACACACTGGGTGGTAAGCAAGGGGTTATAAATGAATTAACTGAAGTGTAATAGACTCTATGGAGAGCGTGAATAGTATAATTCTTCAAAAAGTCAAATCCCAACAAAATAAGTACCAGGAAATGGGAACTTGTAAGTGGAGAGGGTGGGGACAAGGGGAGAAGAGGAGAAGGATGAAAGGGAAAAGGGAGATGCAAGCAAAAATTCATTGACGACACCACAGACTTGAATATAAGGGAAGGGGTGAGTCAAAGGGGGTGAAGATGTTGAAGTGGGACATAGATCAAGATGCATTGTAGGTATAAACTGCTTTGATTTGAGTGGCAAAAACATCACCTAAAATTAAGATATGTAAGGGAAAGAGTGGGTAAGAATGTTGAAAGGGATGATATTGATCAAGATGCACTGTATTCATAAAATTGCTTTGAGTGGCAACTCCTTTGTACAATAATATTAAAATAAACCAAGGTTTATAAAATAATGTAGCAGGTGATAACTAACACCTGCATTAGTCTTATTTACCTGATCTTTTAAAATAGCTTTATTAAGGACTAATTTATATACATAAAATTCATCTGTTATGAAGACACAGTTCAATGATTTTAGGGTATTTATCAGACGGTGAAACCATGGCCACATGTAGTCTTGAGACATTTCTGTCACTCTGGAAACTTCCCTCATAATGTTCACTCCAACTGCGAGTCCCAGGCAATGACTCATTTGCTTTCTGTCTCTATCAGTCAGTCCATACTTTCTTGATAGTCCCCTGAAATATGCAGTCTCTTATATCTGGTTCCTTTGACTATGCCATGTGTGTTTGGAGGTACCATGTATCAGTAGTTCCTTCTTTTCAATTGCTGACTTGTTTCCAGTTGCAGGGATAAACCTCAGTTTACAATCCCTTTAAAGTTGTAATTTACATATTGTTCTGATATATGTTATCTTTGTTGGTCTTCAGGAGTCACTGGAAGAAGTTAGGGCATGAAGGTGACATTTATTGAGCTTGTACTAATTGCAACACTGCTTTAAATATATCACATGTGTCATTAACTCATTTAATCTTTGCTACAGCCTTATGAGGAATAAGTTAATATCATTGACTTTTGGAGTGGTAGGTGGGTTTAAAGAAATCAGGTAAATTCCAAAATCTTTGCAACTAGTCAGTTGCAAAATTGAATTTTGAAATTAGGCAATCTGGAATTAGTATTAGCCTAGAGAAAATTTAGAAGATGCCTTGTTGAAAGTGATTTTGTCTCTTTCTGTCTGTTTCTCTTTTCTCTCTCTCGCTATGTAAATATATGTACATGTGCACAGGCATGTATACACATGCACACATGAACACATACATGTACATACATGTGTATATTTATGACACAAATACATGATATAAACTTATCTGTTTAATCTAAAAGGAATTGTATTCCTAAGACATGAATATATATACTTTTTTTTTGTTGGCCATGGGGCCCGAAATCTGGTCCTGGGTACTGTCCCTCAGCTCTTCAGCTCAACACTAGTGCTCTACCACTTGAGCTACAGTACCACTTCTGGCCTTTTCTGCTTATGTGGTGCTGAGGAATTGAACCCAGGGCCTCATGCATGCTAGATGAGCGCTCTACCACTGAGCTACCTTCCCAGCCCGAACACATATACTTTTAATGTATATGTAATGTATATGACTAAAGATATATACATATATGTATATATTATATAGTGTATACAAGTGTATAACATTTTTTCAAAGTCATACATATGGTCAATATTTGTGCCTAATTTAGATTCCAGTTCTTCTACTTATAAAATTACTATTCCATCATTGGTTTCCTTCTTAAAGATTTGTATAAACTTGATATGACTGGGACATTTAAGCTACTAGGAGATCCTTGTGTTGAAAGAGTAAGGTTTTGAAATGGAATGTGAAAACATGAAGGAGACATGATTGCTTCCCTTTGAGTTTGGCCTGCAAATAATTCTTGTCGAACACTGCCCTGAAACCTTCTTCAGTTTCAGAAAATTTGTAGATTCTCAGATGATGACCTGTAAGAATGTCATGTGTATTATATGTCACTACAGGAGGACTGGATGCAATTTGTTAGAAAGCATTACTACTGCTGCTAGAAATAGAAGTTTTAAAATGTAGTGTTATCAGATTCTGGAAACTTATTAACAAGCAGTCTCCAAAGTGGGACCTTGGAAGGTAAGCTAGACCATGTGGGTATCTCATGACAGTCTCTCAGAATTTTAGTTCAGAGAACTTCAAATATAATTGTCTTGCTGATTGTAGAATACTGCAAGATTTTACCTATTAGTGAATTTTTTTATGCCAGTCCTGGGGCTGAAACTTTGGGCCTGGGCACTGTCCTTAAGCTTTTGTGCTCAAATATGGTTCTCTACCAAGTAAGCCACGGCTCCACTTCTGGCCCTTTGGTGGTTAATTGGAGATTAGAATCTCATGGACTCAGTCAGGCTTGAGAACCATGATCCTCAGATCTCAGCCTCCTGAGTAGATAGGCATGATCCACCAGCATTTGGCCTATCAGTGAGTTTACAATGCCTTCCTGGCTTCATGTGGTAAGAAAGAGTGCCTGGTATTATAGCTTAACTGGTGCCTTCCTTGGTAGAAGGTTGGGCCTCCCATTGTTGCATGGCAGCGGAAAATTTGTGCATCCAACACTGCTGAGTGATGAATGCTGCAGAGCTGACTTTCTCCAAGTCCTCCATCTGTATTCATCACAGACTTAGCAGACTCTAGACTGGTGCACACCCTAGATTCTCAGGCAAAAATTCATACCTTGAGTTTTGACTTTCCCAATTCTTTTCAGAAATCTGAGTTATGGTTGTTTTCATTTTCTTTCTTTCTTTCTTTCTTTCTTTCTTTCTTTCTTTCTTTCTTTCTTTCTTTCTTTCTTTCTTTCTTTCTTTCTTTCTTTCCTTCCTCCTTCCTCCCTTCCTCCCTCCTTCCTTCCCTCCTTTCCTCTCTCTCTCTCTCTGTCTCTCTCTGTCTCTCTCTCTCTCTGTCTCTCTCTTTGCTGGTATTGAACTCAGGACTTGATTTTTTGCTTAGTTTTTCTTCTCTAGGCTGGTATTCTACCAACTCAGCCATACACACCTTCACTGCTGGTGTTTGCTAGTTAACTAGAGCTAAGAGTCTTTGATTTGTCTGCCCAACATCTATTCCTCCACTACTCCTGTATCTAAACCCAGAGTCCTGTGCTTGACTAGTGTCATACCAGTTGAACTAAAGTTGAACAGTCTTGATGTTTGTTCTTTTTATTTTTATTTTTGGGTAAGATTGAATTTAGCCAACTTTTCTCCCACCACTGGCTTCAAAGCTTGATCCTTTCGAGTTATTCATCTGAGTAGCTAAGATTATAGTTATGAGCCATCAATGTCCATTCAGGGTGAGAAATTGGACTCATCTATCTAATGTGATAAGCCTGCACCTTAGCCAGAGATGAATGGACGGAAAAGGAGTAGAATATTTCCATAAGTATGTGTGTGTGTGTTTCCTGAGACTTTTTCATTATTACAAATAAGAAAGAGTTCTCTGTGTATCAATTTTTATTCGCAAAGTATTTTTAAAATACAATTCAATTGTTGACATTCAGGTTTTTTTACCACTATATTTCTCAAATCCAATTAGATTTCAATTTTAGTATTGTATTTAATTCAGTGACAAAGATAACTACAAAATTTTGTTCAATTTATTTAAAAGAATAAATTCATTTAGCTGGTTAGTTCATTTATTCAACATATTTATAAGAGACCTTCTAAAAACACAGGACTCAATTTATGATACAGAATTGGCAAAGAAAAAAGTGAAGTAGCACGCCTTTACTCATGTTGACATTGGACTTTGAACCCAGTACCTCACGCTTGGTAGGCTGGTGCTCTACCACTTGAACTATGCCTCTAACCTTCTTTCCCCTTTGTTATTTTGGCCTCAAACTTGATTCTCTAGAATCTACTCACCTGAGTAGCTAGGAATACAGGCAGGAGCCATTATTGCCAGCTGATGTTTCTTTAGGTGCATTTATGTGTGTTATCAGTTATTAGGGTTCTTCTATCAGTGTTCTTGGGCCAAAGTAAGTTACATATAAATTCACTACAAATAAAAAAAACCTAAATAAAATAAACATATTAATGGAAAGATAATGATATAGTCCAAAGAAGAAAAGAAGAAGTCAAACAACCAATGGTCAGAAAGTTCTGCATCAGCTGGGATGCAAACCACCCAGCTGTAGACCTAAAGGGTGGTCTGTCTGCTCTAGTCTCTGTGGTGGATGGCACAGTTCACATCATTGCTTTTGAAACTCTTCATCACAGTAAAGCTTCATGTGTGAGGGCCAGAATCTGATTCATCTGTTTAGTGCAATGTTGCCTACACCTTTACCAGATATGGGTAGAAGGATAAGGAGTGACTGGAATGTTTTGATGTATAGAGTTCATATGCAAAAAGAGAAAGGTCTTGTTCAAAATAGTGGGAGGGATTGCCTAGCTACCAAAAGAGGAAGACATGGATTTAAAGAAATCAGAAATATAATGTATATATTCTGCTTTAATATTAGAGTAATTATTAAATGTATTATATTCTTAATATAGTCCTAAAGGAATTTGCAAAATTAAATGTCCACTCCTGAGTAAAAGAGCTATCAAATAAAATATTTGTACATATATGCATTGTGTTTATATATGCATATACATGTATATACATATTTATATACATATGTATGCATACATTAGGTATATATATGCACAAGTAGTATATTATTTTCACACCAAATGTATTTCATAATATTGGTTATATTATTTTTATGGCACTCAAATGATTGATCTGTTTTTCATCAAGATTTTAGTACTAGTTTTTTGTTTATAATATGTTGTGGGTTTAATTTCACCTTCCTAAAATTCATGGTTTGAACTCTTAATAATATTTAATTATATCTGTATTTAGGGACAGAAACTTTAAGAAGATAACTCAAGGTTAACTGAAGTCCTATGGGTGGGCCCTAATTCAGTAGGACTCGTATTTTTATAAGAAGAGGAATAAAGAACTCAGGTGAACAAGCACAAAAACAATAGACTGTGGGGGAATATAGGAAGAAGGATATCTGTGAGAAGACAGACCTGACCCCAAACAACCGACAAGCACCTCAAGCTTAATCTTTACGAACCGGAATTGTGAGAAAATAACGAAGAAAAAAAGAAAGACAGAGGGTAGGTGGGGGCAAGAATGGACAGATTTGGTGTGAAATGGAGAAAAGATGAGAGGAGGACATTTTATTCATTCTCCTCTATTATTTCTGGGTGTTCAGGAGCAGTGATTTCTAAACCTGGCTGGGCATTAAAATCACTTGGAGAATGCAAAGCATAACAAAACCATTCCTTGCCCTAGACTTACCTAGCCAAAATTAGACTGTGGCTATGGCTCAGCAATTTAAATTTTTTGAAGCTTACCCAAAAGTTTTCTTAATGTGTTCATAATTTGTTAAAAATAAAACTAAACTATGCTAGAGACTCAGATATCTATCTATCTATCTATCTATCTATCTATCTATCTATCTATCTATCTATCTATCTATCTATCTATCTATCTCTATCATGGTGATCCTGTTTTCAAACATGTTTTCTCAAACTGTTCATATTATACAGCTGTGTTTTTATTCTCTTGAATATTCGATGTTTGTCCTAAGTCTGCCTGGGCTGCATTAACAAAATGCCATAGAATTGCTTAAACAAAAGAAATTTCTTTTCTCATAGTTCCAGATCAAGGTTTCAAGAGGCTGTGGTTTTTGATGTGAGCTGTTTGGCCACTTTCTGGTTGTGTCCTCCCATGACAGAGAGGATCTCTGGTGCCTCTTCACCTTTTGTAAGGACACCAGGCATATTGCGACAGGTATAATAGACAGGGACACTCAGATGTTTTTGCTAAACCTTAATCACCTCCTCAAAGGCCATATCAGTTGTAGGTATGGGGAGATTAAAGCTTCAACACACCTAATTTTTGGGTGATGTGATTCTTTCGATAGCAGTGGTCAGTATCAATTTATTAAAAAGTAAGTTTACCAACAACAATGACACATATACACACAGAGTGTTTTCTAGTTACTCTTCACTACACTTATCAATACATTACCCTCATTTCTTAGTATTAACTTAAAAATTTCAAAGGGGAAAGAAAACCAGTCATTAAAAAACAAAGGCCTTCACCTAGTCTTTGATAAAGGAGCCAGAATAATCACATGGAAGAAAGACAGTCTCTATAAGAAATGGTGCTGGCAGAATTGGCTGTACACATGTAGAAAATTGAAGTTAGAGCCTTATATATCACCCTGCACCAAAATCAATTCCAAATGGATCAAAGACCTTGAGGTAAGAGCAGAGGCCCTGACAATATTACAGGAAGGGATAGGGGATACACTTGGGCTCCTTGGTACAGGTCAAAACTTCTGAAATAAAGATTCAGAAACACAACAAATCAAAGAAAGGCTGGATAAATGGGATCACATTAAACTGCAGAGCTTCTGCATGGCATAACTAGCAAGATAAATACAAACCCCACAGATTGGGAGAAGATCTTCACTAGCCGTACAAGAGACAAAGGTCTCATATAAAATGTTTCTAAAGCTCAAAAAATTAAGCCCCCTAATAACATATCCTCAAGCAAGCAACCATTCCATTTATAAGTGGGCTAAAGAATTAAAAAGACTTCTCTGGAGAGGAAATAAGAATGGCTAACAGACACATGAAGAAATGTGCAACATCTCTGGCTATTAAAGAAATGCAAATTAAAACAACATTGAAATTCTACCTCACCCCAGTTAGAATGGCCATTATCAAGAAAACAAATAATAACAGATGCTGGCAGGGATGTGGCCAAAAGGGAATGCTACTACAATGTTGATGGGTGTAAACTTGTTCAACCACTTTGGAAAGCAATATGGATGTTCCTCAAAAGACTAAACATGGAACTTCCCTATGGCCCAGCAATCCCAGTCCTGGGTATTTACCCAAATGATCACAAGGAAGGCCACACTGAAGCTACCAGCACAACTATGTCGATTGCAGCATTATTTACCAAAGCTAAGATAAGGAACCAACCCGCTATCCCTCAATGGATCAATGGATGAAGTAAATGTGGTATGTATACACAGTGGAATTCTATGCTTCCATTGGAATGAATGACATTGCCCTATTTGTAAGGAAATGGAAGACTTGGAAAAAAAATCATATTAAGTGAAGTAAACTAGACCCAAAGAAACATAGGCTCCATGGTTTCCCTCATTTTTAATAATTAGTATGTCTAGGATAGTCCTAGCAGAGGATCACAATAGCTCAATAGTTATGTACATATGACCATATAAAATGATGCTAAATGAACTCCAAGATATGGAAACAAGAGTCTTGTTTCTTGTTGACCTGGTCATCAATGTACTGTATCAAGCTCTTTCTTTATTTTTTTAATCTTTTTTTTCTTTTTTCCTTTGGCTTATCCCCGGTAGTCAGTTTTTGATTCTGGTACCCTGTGTCTTGTATCTGATTTGAGGAAGGGAAGGGGAATAACAAAATGGTAAAACAAAGACAAGGAGTGAACCAATGCAACAGTGATACTCACAAGACACCATGTTCAAAGTGAACTTTACAACTTAAATGGGAGGAGGCACAGGGTGGGAGGAGAGATAGTGGTAGATAGATGAAGGAGGGGGTAATGTTATTCAGCAAGAAATATACTCATTATCTTACTTATGTAATTGTAACCTCTTTGTACAACACCTCTACAACAAAATAAAATAAAATTTTATAAAAACAAAGGCCTTTAAAAAACATCAAAATAATAAAAATCAGTTGTCTGTCAGTAATCTTAACAGTCTAGAATAGTGGACTAGTTCAATTCTTTTGACTTAAATTTTTTTCATATTTTATTCATTTGGAAAAACTGCAATGTTTTATTTTAGCTATCTTAAGAATATGCCCACAAGCTTTAGATTCTAAGACTTTCTCACATTATTGCTAGTAATAAGCAATAAGAGATAGCATGCAAAGCTAAGCATCAAGACTCTAGAATATGGCTTCATATATATCTACACCCTTAATTGCATTTTGTATAGACTTGAATCTCTGCCTTTATTGTCACATGGCTTTCTTTGTGTCTTTGTCTTCACATAGTATTTCCTCTTTTCTTTCTTCCTCTCTCTTTCTTCCTCTCTCTCTCTCCCTTCCTTCCTTCCTTCCTTCCTTCCTCCTTCCTTCCTTCCTTCCTTCCTTCCTTCCTTCCTTCCTTCCTTTCTTTCTTTCTTTCTTTCTTTCTTTCTTTCTTTCTTTCTTTCTTTCTTTCTTTCTTTCTTTCTTTCTTTCTTTCTTTCCTTTCTTTCTTTCCTCTCTCCCTCCTTTCTTCCTTCCTTCTTTCTTTTCTTCCTTTCTTCCTTCTTTCTTTTTTTCTTTCTATACTTTTTGTATTTGAACTCAGAGTCTCACATTTACTGAGCATGTGCTCTATTTCTAAACCTTATCTCTAGGTCTTTATTGCACTGATTCTTTTGGGATAGAGTCTCACTTTTTCCCTGGACCTTCACCTGGACTATGATCCTCTTATTTTACATATCCTTTATAGCTGGGATGATAGGCACATAGCACCAGGCCCAGATTGTTCTGCTGAGATAGTCTCATGGATCTTTCTGTCTGGGCTGGTTTATAATGGCAGTCCCCTGGATCTCAGCTGGGGTGACTGGTGTATATCATTGTATCCAACTGCAGGCTGAGAATCTCCAGTGTATATCTGAGCTGGCCTCAAACTACATTCTTTTTGGGTTTAGCCTTTCAAGTAGGTAGGGTTACAGGCATCAGCCACTGTGCCTGCCTTCTCCTTTTCTTTTTTGAAGGTGGGGAAGTGTTTTTCTCTTTTAATAAGAATAGTAGTCTTAATGGATTAATGACCATTAATGGCCATTTTAATGACTTTGTCTTAAGTTCATAACATCTATAATGATCTTCTTTCTAATGAGAATGCATTCACAGGTACTAGGGTCCAGCACGTCAACCTGTCTCTTTTTTGAGTTGGGGGAAATAGTTTGACTCATAACATCTGTCAGCCAGCCAGAGCTCCTAGGGTTTCGCATCACACGACTGTCTTTGTCTCTTCTTTCATGCAGTGCTACCCAATTGAAAAAAAAAGTTCCAGGATTTAGATAATATTAACAGAATCCTAAACTAAAAAAAATCTAAGAAATTGGGATGTGGCTCAAGTAGTAGAGCACTAGACTTGAATAAAAAAGGTAAGGGGTAGCACACAGGCCCTGAGTCAAGTCTCAGTATGGAGAAAGAGAAAGAGAGAGAGAGAGAGAGAGAGAGAGAGAGAGAGAGAGAGAGAGAGAGAGAGAGAGAGAGAGAGAGAGAGAGAGAGAGAGAGAGAGAGACAGAGACAGAGACAGAGACAGAGACAGAGACAGAGACAGAGACAGAGACAGAGACAGAGAGACACAGACAGACACACAGAGAGAGACAGAGACAGAGAGAGACAGAGACAGAGAGAGACAGAGAGAGACAGACACAGAGAGAGACAAGGAGATAGAGAGAGACAGAGAGACAGACAGAGTCAGAGAAGAGAGAGACAGACAGAAAGAGAAACCAAACCGCAAGCCAAACAAAAATAAATATCTAGTTAATTTCTGCTTGATGACCATGAATTCCTTTTAGGAATAGAAAGTATTAGCATAATCTCCTCTTATCTATGGTTCTAGTTTTGGATGTTTTAGTTCCATGTACTTAACCACACTCTGAAAATATTAAATGGACAGTCCAAAACACAAGCTTTAAATTGTGCACCTTATGAGTATTGTGAAGCAATACTCATATTGTCAAGTTCCATCTCTCTTGGAACTTTTGTCATCTCTTATGCAAAGTGTCTGTACTTTGTGCATGCATCCATTAGCTCTTGAGTAGCCATCATGGTTATCTTTTTTTTTGCACTTGTGTTAGTACTGGGACTTGAACTCAGGGTCTGGATGCTGTCCCTTAGCTTTTCCTTTCAAGGCTGGTGCTCTACCATTTGGGCCACACCCCCACTTATGGGTTTTTGTTGCTTGATTGGGCTTTCCTTGCAAGGCTGGCTTTGAACTTCAGTCTTCACATTTCAGCCTACTAATAAGGTTACAGGCATGAACCACTGGCACCTGGCCATCATGATCATTTTGACTGTTGTAGTACTGCAGTATTTCTGTGCCATCTGAAGTTTTAGGAATCCATTAAAGTCTTGGAACATAACCTCTGCAGATAAGCAAGAACTACTGCATTTCATGGGAAAAGAAAATCTGAATTCTTATCTTCTTTATAAACTGAGTCCAGATTGCTCAAATGCCTGAATTCAGAAGGCTTCTTCTATATTTATGGGAATCCAAATGCTGGAATTATAGTTAATTTTTTTTTGTTCTCAATATAATGTTGGCTATTGATCTTGATGGCACCACGGAAAGCTGGTTTCTTCTTTGCTTTAAAGAAGTCTTTGTAGTGTGCAAGGTTTCCAACAGAATAAATAAGATATTGTCCATCTTCAAATGACATTTACCCTTGTTTTTCCTCCAGAGGTAGAGAAGTTCCAACACAAACTGTTTTTGCTCGTGGCAAGACATAATTTAAGAGGACATACTTCACCAAAGAGAAGAGAGGTTAAAGATACAGAAGATGAGAGGAAAGAAAGATAAACCTAGAAGATAGCAATATTCCTGCTGCATTCATGGTAGAATTCATTCTGTTACTGAGAAATGGATAATATTTGTTTGATTTTTATTCCTTTTTTTGGTGCTAGTCCTGGGGCTTGAGCTCAGGGCCTAGGCACTGTTCCTGAGATTTTTTTTGCTCAAGGCTGGTGACCCACAGCTTCACTTCCGCTTTCTAGTGGTTAATTGGAGATGAGAGTCTCACAGACTCTCCTGCCTGGGCTGGCTTTGAACCGTGATTCTTAGATCTCAGCCTACTTTGTAGCTAGAATTACAGATGTGAACCACTGGTTTCCAACAATCTCAGTACTTTTTAATACTCTTTTTCACTTAATTCCATTTTTTTTTGTTTTTAATCCCTTTTCACAGAAAAGTTTATATCCCAAAGTTGATGGTTGAAGATTGAGATTGTTGCACTGATGTGGACACAATGGTTGCTAAATTGCCTGAGATCATAGAACAGTTCACTGGCCCAAACTCAGAGAAATCTTTATATATTCCCAGGGAGAAGTACCACAATCTGATAATGTTTCATGTCCTGCAGCAGTTATGTCTTGCCAGAGAATGGACACATGGATGTAAAATATTCAATGCTACTTAATAAGCTTAGAATAGCTTTGCCTGGCCCAAATTTTCTTTCTTTTTTTGGGGGGGGTCTGGTTGTGGGGCCTGAACTCTGGGCCTGGGTGCTGTCCCTCAGCTCTTCAGCTCAAGGCTAGCGCTCTACCACTTGAGCCACACGCCACTTCTGGCTTTTTTCTTTTTGCTTATGTGGTGCTGAGGAATCCAACCCAGGGCCTCAGGCATGCAAAGCAAGTGCTCTACCACTGAGCCACCTTCCCAGCCCCCAAATTTTCTTAATGGAGACCCAGAAACACAATAAATCAAAGAAAGGTTGGATAAATAGGATTGCATGAAGCTGCAGAGCTTCTGCAGGGCAAAGGACAGAGCAAGCAAGATCAAGAGAAAGCCCAAGGATTGGGAGGAGATCTTCACTAGCCATACAACAGACAAGGGTCTCATATCTAAAATATACTTAGAACTCAAAAAATTAAATCCCCCAACAACAAATCCCCAAAGAAACAACTGCCTGATAAATACATTGGCTGAAGATTTAAAGAGAAACTTCTCTGAAGAGGAAATAACAATGGCCAATAGACACATGAAGAAATGCTCAACCTCTCTAGCGATAAAAGAAATGCAAATCAAAACAACATTGAGATACCACCTCACCCCAGTTAGAATGGCTATAATCAAGAACTCTAATAACAACAGATGCTGGAGGGGATGTGGACAGAAGGGAACCTTACTGCATTGTTGGTGGGAGTCCAAACTTGTTCAACCACTTTGGAAAGTAGTATGGAGTTTCCTCAAAAGACTCCACATAGAGCTCCCCTATGACCCAGTAATCCCACTTTTGGGCATTTACTCAAATGATCACAAACAAGACCATACTAAAGCTACCAGCACAACTATATTTATTGCAGCATTATTTACCATAGCTAAGATATGGAACCAACCCAGATGCCCCTCAGTAGATGAATGGATCAAGAAAATGTGGTATAAAATCTTTTAAATAGGGATACAGGTGGACCCATTGCAACAATGAGATGTATAAGTTGTTATGTCGAAAACGAACTTTACAACTTTGGTGGGGAGGGGAGGGGAGTAGGGAGGAGGTTTGCGGGGGTGGGGGGAGGATGGGAAGGTATGGGAAGGGGAAACAATGGAGGAGGCTACAATGCTTGATAAGAAATATGCTCATTATCTTGCCTATGTAATTGTAACCTCTCTGTATGGTATTTTCACAATAAAAAAAAAAAGAAAATGTGGTATATATACACAATGGAATTCTATGCCTCCATCAGAAAGAATGACATTGCCCCATTTGTTAAGAAATGGAAAGACTTGGAAAAAATATTATGTGAAGTAATCCAGGCCCAAAGAAACATAGGTCCCCATCAACTCTTGGTGCATATTGTTTATTCTGATTGAAACCATTAACAGTTAATTTTGAGTTTTACCCATCCTTCGAGGTTCATCTCTTTCATGTGGACTGCAAGGGATGACTCTTCAAGTTTAACTTTGTGGTGATCTATTTACTTAAAAAAAAGGCAAAGAAGATTTTAATATTGACATAGACACCATCTTTTTTCAGATTTCTTTCTTTTTCATATTTCTTTCTTCTCTTGTCAAAGACTAACATACTAGTCTTTTTTGCCCACAGAAGTACTAAAGATGATGGGGGCACATTATATTGGCCAGCAGGCTCTGATGGAAGAATGTTCTGAGTGAATGTGTCACAAGTTCCTTCAGCCAATAGTAGATGGATCTTAGAGGAATAAGCCAATAACAGATCCCCATCCCCTGATGCACTTCTAATTGAACTTCCTTAAAGTAAACATTTGAACATCAACGAACAGCTTGTATTTCCCTCTGTAAGACAAGTCAAGGAGCCAGGGACATTTTTCAAGGTCACAGTCCTGAGCTGCTTCAGCAACATTCTATACATTCCAAAAAAAGGTGACATCATTCTGGCTTTCCCATAGATATTCAATTCTAAAGCTTGATGAATCTCAGTTTTGAAATGTTTATTTTATTTAATTTTTAAGTTTTTAATTATTCTAAGCATGAGGTACAGAGGGGTTACAGTTATGAGTCTCACTTTTAAGTTGTGGCGTTAGCATTCTCTTCAACACTTTCTTTCATCTTCAAGGCTGACATCATGAGGACGTTTAAAATCATGATTCCAGTGGGGGGGAGGGAATCACACTGTCAGGCTGGTAATTGCCAGCAAGTTCACCTTTCCTCTTACATCTTGAACTTGCAGGTTTACAGGCAGGCACCTCGTGTTCCTGCTTTGGTTGCAATTGTAGAGGCAGTGGTTGTTCTTGTAGTTTGGGATGTCTGAATGGTTTTCTCATTCAACTTCAATTGCTTACCTTGGGCAGAGAACATTATCACAGTGGTGTTCCTTTTCATCTCAGTTGCACACTTAACAGGTCTGGTGTAAGTTTCTGTTGTCGCTGTAGGTTTCTCTAAAAGTGACAGAGGGCCCTCCTAGAAATCACAATACATATTTCAACCATGTTCCCCTAACATTGGAGCCTCTGTTAGCATGTAACATTCATCCAGAGCATAGAGGCAACCATCTGACCAGTATTGCTAACACATTGTAATGCCAGCAGCCTCCAGCTTGCCTGTTTCTGATGAGCCACAATGCATGGTAGCATTCTACTTCATGCTACCAGTTTCTGTTTCAGCTGAGAATGTATTGAGACTATTAATGAGAAAAGTTGAAATTATATTGTGTTCCCCTTTAATTTAAAAGAAGTCTGGAAGTAGGCAGTTTAGGTCAAAACTTGATTTCCTATCCTATTTATCTTCTATGCTATCTTTAAATTATATTAGATACTGAAAATCTGCTTTTGCTGGACAACTCCAACTTCTTATAGGGGCCCAGGAATTAAGTAATAGAAAGGCAAAAGCTAGACATCCCAGTCTCCATTTTATGTCTATGCTCTTTGCTGTGAGCTCTTCCCGTCTATAATAACTTGGCAGTAATTTTGGAATCATGGAAGGACCAGATGGGAAGCTAAGACCATTAGCCAGGTGTCAATGTCTCTTCTGGTAAGAAGGTTTCACCTGACCAATACTGAAACAATGAATTGCCAGGCCACCTGAGGTTCTCACCAGCTACTTATACCCATTAGAATATACCCAGGACTGGCTCTGTTTAATAATTTTGCATACCTTGTCATCTGCTCTCAATTTTTCCCAGATATGAGGAAGCTGCTTGAAATGCAGCTTTCTTACAGCTGCCCATGACACTTAAACCTTTCTCTGTCCACCATTACTACTTGTCTTTTTATTGGGAGTATTGGGGGCAGTGGTTAGACCTAACCTAAGGAACTCAGGAATTTGTACCTGGACCTAAAATAACAAGATTCTAGCTCTCAGTATGATTCATGGTTCAAAATGGCAGCTGGAGTTCCAGATATTTTGTCCAAGTATTTTTAATACAAAAAATGTGCAAGCACATCTTCTTTAATGCAAAAAGATTGCAGGAGACAGGTGACAAAAGGATTCTTTGCTCACACAGATTGCCTTCTTAATAGTGGGTAGAGAATATGGCTTCCAGCTGCTGTTCTGAAACTTATAATGAAATCAAGATTCTGTTCATAGGGCCAGAAGAAACTGGATATTAGAAAACTATCATACTCTCCTAGGCATTTCTACAGCACTCAAGTGTCTTTATTCCAAATGGTAAAACGTATTGCCTTATACCTGTAATCCTAACTACTCAATAGCCTGAGATCTGAGGAATGTGTTTTGAAGTCAGCCTGGGCAGGAAAGTTTGTGAGACTCGTCTCTCCAACTGAACAGCAAAAAACCAGGAGAGCTGTGACTTGAGTGGTAGAATGCTAGCCTTGAGCACAAAAGCTCAGGAACAGTGCCCAAGCCCTGAGATCAAGCCCCAGGACTGGCACACACACACAAATATATGCTGAATATGTAATTTATGAACATAAAACAAAAATGTACAAAACCAATCATATAAAATTAATGATTTATGTTAATAAAATAATGAGAATAATCTAATACCCAGAGCTAGATATTATATTACGAACCTACCCACCTACCTAGATGTATGTACATATATCTATAATTGTTATATTCATCTGTTTTTATGTTAAGCTAAAATGAATTCATATTGGTAATAGACTTTAATTCTTACCTGGTTTTGTCTAGTTGGAGCAGATTTTATATAATTTTGAGTTTATTAAGTCATTTCACCCAAAACTCTCCTAAATCCTAAGAGAATACCAATATTATTACTAATGAACAGTTTAAAACAGATTCATAATTATAACTTATTATGATATGTTTGATTTTTCTGTTTTGATTAGAGTATTTAGAATAATGAAAATGTATACCTATTTCATAGGACTCAGAGCAACCTGATTTATTTAAAATTTACTGAAAGTTTATACTTTACATTATCTATCTATCTATCTATCTATCTATCTATCTATCTATCTATCTATCATCTATCTATCTCTTTATATTACATTTCTTTATCCACTCATGAGTTAAAGGTCACCCAGGCAGATTTCATAGCTTGGTTATTGTGAATAGTGCTGCATTGAACATAGTATGCAAATGTTTCTGTTGCATTTTGACTTTATTCCTTTGGTTATATGCTCAAATGTGGTATTGTTGGATCATATGGTGGTTCCATTTTCATATGGTCATTTCCATTTTGGGGGGTAAATATCTGTACGGATTCACACAGTAGCCACAGCAATAGCATACCACCAACAGTGTATGGATATTCCTTCTCCCTGTGACCTCATCCAGCATTTGTTGTCATTTGTTTTCTTGATGATGGCCATTTTGAATGCATGAGATAAAAATCTCAGTTTCATTTTGAGTTTCACTTCCTTTATGGCCAGCAACATTAAACACTTCTTCATGTATTTGTTCTATTACTATAGTTGTTGTTGTTATTGTTATTATTTTTATTCCAGTACTGGGATTGAATTCAGAACCTTTTGCCCCTTTCGTTGGCTTTTTTTGCTCAAGGCTGGCACTCTACCACTTGAGCCATACTTTCACTCTACTTCTTTTGAGAATTTTCTATTCTATTATTTGGATTGTTGGTTCTTTTGGAGTTTCATTTTTGAGCTTCTTATATTTTCTGGTTATGAATCCTTGGTCAGATGAGAAGTTGACCAAAACTTTAGGTCATCTGTTCATTTTACTGTTTCCTTCATTGTTCAGAAGTGTTTTAGATTAATGTAGTCCTATTTGCCAATGCTGCTCTTATTTCCTGGATTATTGGAGTTCTATTTAGGAAGTTGCCTGTACTTCAAGAGGTTTTCTATGTTTTCCTGTAAGATTTTTAAAGTCTTACATTAAAGTCTTTAATCTGTTTGAATTGATTTTTAGTGCAGGGTTCTAGGCAGGTATCTAATTTCAGTCTTCTATATGTAGATAGCTAGTTTCCCACACTATTTGTTGAACAGACTGTCTTTTCTCCAATATATGTTTTTGGCACCTTTGTAAAATGTCATATGACTGTAACTGTGGGCTTATTTCTGGGTTGTCTTCTATTTTATCTCATTGGTCTAAATGTCTGCTATTTATTTATTTATTTATCTCAGAATACTTTTTATTTTGTATTTTTTGTATTACTGGGGATTGAACTCAGGGCCTTGCATTTTTCAGGAAAGTACTGTACCACTTAAGTCATACCACAAGCCTCTTTTGGTATTGGTTATTTTTGAGGCGGGGTCTTGCTTTATGTATGGGCTGATATCTACTTCCCAAGTTGCTGGGATTATAGGCATGAACCACCACATCTGGAACTGGTAATTTTCAATGATACCTTTAAATATTGTATTAGCATATACTGATTGTACAGGGGAGTGATTCATTATATATTTCCCTGTATCCCCTGTTCAGTTTTACCCCTTTTAATAATATCCTTCATCTTCTTAAAATGATTTCAATGGCTTTCATTGTTTCATTTTGATACATCCACATAATATATTTCAACACAGGCACTTACAACACACACACACACACACACACACATCATGATGGTAACTCTGGGAATGTTTGTGGGTGAGGGATAGGAAGAAAATGAAAGATGGAGAGTACTATTGAAATACACTGTGTTTTTACATATGAAGGTGGCAGAAGAAATCTCACTGAAAGCTGTTGAAAAATAGAGGGAAACAGAGGACATGTAAAGACAGAGCAATAGAAGAGTTAACTTGATTAAAGAATTACATTTGCATCTGGAAATAGGATGAATAAATATCTTTGTACCTTTAATACACATTAAAGAAAATGAATACTAAGAACATATACTACGTTGTATTCAGAGGTAGTCATTAGTGGAAGGGAGAGGATAAATGGAGAAGGTGAATACATGTTTGTTTTTGTGTCATTACCATCATGCTGCTTTTTTTTGTCCATTGTGGGTCTTGAACTCTGGGCCTGGGTGCTGTCTCTGAGCTCTTCAGTTCAAGGTTAGCATTCTTGAGCCACAGCACCACTTCGTTTTCTAGTGTTTTATTTGAGACAAGAGTCTCATGGACTTTCTTGCCCAGGCTATCTTTGAGCCATGATCTTCAGATTTCACCCTCCTGAGTAGCTAGTATTAGAGGCGTGAGCCACCAGTGCCCGGCTTGCATTTTTAAAATTATTATCGTTAACTAGTTGTACAAAAGGATTTCAACTTGTTATGTCAGTTTATGAGTAAAAATGCATGTTGATCAATGTCAAAATGGAGAGTATGACTATGCATATTTTTAACTTAAATTTTACTGTAAAGATGATGCACAGAAGGATTACCATTTTTCATAAGTAAGGTAATGAGTATGTTTCTTTTTGAACAATTTATAGAAGTCTTTCACCTCTTTGGTTAAGTTCCAGGTAGTTTTTTGAGGCTAGTACAAATGGAGTTGCTTTCCTTATTTCAACCTCACGCTTCTTGTTGTTGTATAGAAAAGCTACTGATTTTTTATTTGTTTATTTTTTATTGTAAAAATGTTGTACAGAGGGGTTACAGTTACATGGGTAGGGTAATGAGTATATTTCATAGCGAGCATTGTTACCGCCTCCTTTATTTTCCCTCTACCATTACTTCCCTCCTGGCCTCCCCAACTCATCCTGCCCCTCCTACCCCAACATTGTAACATTTGTTTTCAATATGGGGTCCTGTACATCACAGTGAGTCAGCCTGCATCCCCATTTAAGCGATCTGCAATATCCCTTCCCCTCCCCAAGTTACAAAAATGTATATTCCAGATGCAGAACACTGGCATCAAATCTAGTGAGAACAGGGGTTATACCATGGGGGAAGAACACACAATAGAAACAAAAGAATCACATAGTGCATTGTAAATACATTAAAAACACTAGCAAGAAAGAAAAAAACCCTCTTATGTCCCTATCTTGGGGTACATTTTGCTTAACATCCTCTTATGTGTTCTTATGTACATGACCTTTCACCTCTGCTTGTCTTAGTCACTGCAAACAAGGGAAACCATGGCACCTATTTTGTTAGGAAATAGAAAGACTTGGAAAAAATTATATTGAGTGTAGTAAGCCAGGCCCAAAGCTACTGATTTTTGAGGGTTAATTTTATACTCTAGTTTGCCAAAGTTTTGGGTCAGCTCGAGTAACTTGGAAGCAGAGTCTATGGTGTTCTTTCAATACAGGATCATGTAATCTGCAAAGAGGAAGAGTTTTATTCCTTCTTTCCCTATTTAGATCCCCTTTCAGTTTGTTTCATGCCTTATTTCTCTGGCTAGGAATTCCAACAATACATTGAACGGGAGTGGAGAAAGTAGACATCCTTGTCTTATTCCTGATTTTAGAGGAAATGGTGTTAACTTTTCACTATTAAGTATAATGTTAGCTGTAAGTTTATCATATGCAGCCTTTATTATACTGAGGAATGTTCCATGGATTCCTAGTTTCTCTACAGCTTTCATCACAAAGGGGTGTTGGATCTTGTCAAATGTTTTTTCTGCATGTATTGAGATGATCATGTGGTTCTTGTCTTATCTTGGTTCATGTAGATATCTGTAAAGTCTAGTTGGTCGATGTAATTATTAATTTCTGAGGTTTTTGTTTTGAGTTTTTGCCAGGTTGATCTATCCAGAGGCAACAATGGTTTGTTAAAGTCACCAATGATCAATGTGTTTGGATCTATGTGTGTTTTTAGGATAAGTGGTATTTGATGAAGTTGGGTGCTCTGATATTTTGTGCATAGAATAGTTTATAATGGCCTTCTTTATCTTTTCTCACTAATTTTATTTTGAAGTTATTTTATATATTAGGATTTCAACTCTGGCCTGCTAATGGGGGCCATTTGCTTGATAGATTTTATTCCAGCCTTTCACTTTCAGAATATGTTTGTTTTTGTGGGCAAGATGTATCTTTTGAAGACAGAGATGGAAGGATCTTGCTTTTTGATTCAACTAGTCAATCTATGTTGTTTAATTGGAGACTTAAGTCCATTAATATTGAGAGTTAGGACTGAGAAGGTTTGGTTTGGTGGTCCCTGCCATATTATCCACTTTCTGAGGGGCTGTGCCTCATTATGTCTACTATATTTATCTGATTCTCTGGTAAGGGGTTGTTTCTCTGCCAACAGAATGTTCTTGTTGGTTTTCTATGTCTTCAAGTATCTTCTTTAATGATGGTTTGATAGAGATAAATTATTTCAATTTTTCCTTACTATGGAAGGTTTTATTTATCCCTTGATTATGAAGAAGTGTTTAGCTTGATACACTGTTCTTGGTTGGCAGTTATTTGTCTATAAGGCATGGCATACTTCATTCCAGGGTATCTTTGCTTTCATGGTTCAGCTGGGAAATTTGTAATTATTCTGATTGGTTTTTCTTTATAGGTAATTAATTGTTTCTCTATGACAGCTTTAAGGATTGTTTCCTTGGGATTTATTGATCCTGTTCAGATTACAGTGTGGTAATGGGATGTTCTGTTCTGATCTAGTCTGTTTGAGGTTCTAAAGGCTTCTTACATTTGAGTGGGCCTATCCTTTTGGATGTTTGGGAAGTTCTCTACTAGAATTCTGTTTATATTTCCTACCACTTTAGCTTCCTTCTCTGTGCCTTCCTCAATAACTATTAGCTTTCTCTTTGTTGCTTTGTATGTCCCTCCCCCACAGTATAACCCCTGCTTTCACTATATTTGATGTCAGTATAACTTGTGGAGGAGATGGGGAAAAACCAGTTGTTTAAGGATACAGGTGGACCTGTTGCAACAATGAGAAGTACAAGTTGTCATGTCCAAAATGAGCTTTACAACGTCGGTGCAGGGGGGGGAAGAGGGGGAGGAGAAGGATTGGGATTGGGGGGGAGGGGGGAGGCTGGGAAGGGATGTGAAGGGTAAACAAAAGGAAGAGGCTGCAATGCTTGGTAAGAAATGTACGCATTATCCTGCCCATGTAATTTTAACCCCTCTGTACAGTATGTTCACAAATAAAATAAAAAATAAAAATAAAAAAATAAAATAAAATAATTAAAAAAATAACTATTAGCTTTTACTTAGGTCTTCTGATTGAGTCTTGAAGCTACTATAAGGACAATGCCTGTTTCTTGGATTTGTTCTGAATAATTGTCTGTTCTTTCTCTATAATATCTAGACTATGCTCACTTTCAGAGATTTATCTTCTGGGTTGTCTAATCTGCTGTCAAGACTTTCCACTTTTTAAAAAAATTTCCCTGCCTTCTAATTGATCATTTTTTTAATGGGTCAGTCTCTTCATTGAAGCTTTGTTTTATCTCACCTACTTTACTTTCTTGATTTGATTTTCAGTGTCTTCGCTCATATCCTTTAGCTGAGTGACTTATTTCATTGGACTCCTTTTCCTTCTCTTGTAATTAATTTAGCTCTCTGTTTGTGGATTCCATGAATTCTTCTAATAATCTTTTGTTTGTCTTATAAGGCTCAGGCATAGCCTTGTACAGGCTTTCTATTTTTTCTTTCAACATATTTATCAGCAGTGTTGTAAAAGTATTTTGAATAATTATCTTCTAGATCTTTCATTGACAGTTGTATTGCCTGATTATTTTGAGTGGGAATTGAGGTTCCTTGACTTGCCACTTTCTGTGTTTCTATGGTTTGTTCTGCCCATTTGGAAATAAAAGCAAATCCAATACCACAACAGAACACAGTTTTAAGCCCAAACCAACCAAAAGCCCAGCGATTGCACAGACTGTAGAGGTTCATAATTACAGATATATATTCCCGTATTAACTCCACTTTTGTTTGTTTGGGGAGGGGTATTGTGGTTTAGGAAAGGAAATTATATATAGTTGTTGCCAGTAAGCATATCTGTTGTAAGCAATGAAACAATCTGAACCAAAAGGATAACAAGATGAGCTAAAAAACAGTCTAACTCACAAACAAACAATTAAGGAACAACAGACTAAAGAAAATGAAGATGACAAGAACCAGAAATAAGGGAGAATAAGTTGAAGTGAAATTAAAAGAAGTATTAAGAGATATAATGAAAAACGGAGGGAGGAGCAAATAAGAACAGAGGAATAAAGAAAGGTAAAGAAGCAAAAGGAAGAGACCTAAGACATAAAATTTAAAAAAAAACTTAAAAAATTATATATAAAAATAATAATTTTAAATAAGAAAAATAGAGAAGTAGAAAATTGAGCAATCAAAAATATAGCCAGGATTAAGTATGCACACAATTAAGTGGCCTAGTAATCACTGTAGATTGTATATCAACAACTAAACAAAACAGCAATGAAAAAGAAAAAGAAAAAGAAAAAATTGTTCTCCAATTTGTTAGGGAGACCTTGTGTATCCCCCTCACTGCTATTCAGTCTCCTGATGGAGTCACTGAGTTCCTTGCAGTGGTCAGCTTTCCTTGTAGCGTCATTGATTCAGAAGCCTTGTTGAAATGGGGTGTGGCTGTTACCCAGATTCCCACATTCAGGCCTGTCTGGACCTTACTTACTTATTTATTTATTTAATTAATTAATTAATTTTTATTTATTTTTTATGAAAATACATGGGCAAGATAATGAGTACATTTCTTATCAAGCATTGTAGCCTGCTCCTTTGTTTCCCCTTCCCATCCCTTTCCACCCTCCCTCCCACACCCCCACCCAATCCTCCCCCCACACCCCCACCCAATCCTCCCCGCCCCTCCCCCCCACCAAAGTTGTAAAGTTCGTTTTCGACATAACAACTTGTACTTCTCATTGTTGCAACATGGACCTTACTTTTAACTCAAAGTGAACAGAGGAATTCTCAAATCAGTTTGTTTGAGAGAAAAGAATAAAGGTCTGCCTTACCAACTTAGAGGTTTTATAGGCATCCGCTCAGCCTTAACTTGGTGGAAGGCGGAGGAGGGGGGATTTGCTTTGAGTGGTAGAAGAGGGAGTAGTTGGCTCTGCAGTGAGCTTGGGTCTGGGCAGTACACTGGCACCTGGAATCAATGGCTCACCTCAAGGGAGCTAGCTCCCAAACCCCCCTCCCCTTTTAGCCCATTCTGAAATTGCCCTCACCTTTTACAGCCTGCCCAGTTTGTGTGTGTGTGGGGGGGGTGGGGGTGCTGGGCTGGCTGCAAGCTAAGCTTCAGTATGTCTGGAATGCTGAGCTTGTCTTCATTTGCTGCTGAGGTACAAGGGGGCCCCCTCTCCCTAGGGTGTCTGCCTCCTCTGGGTGGGGCTGCCCTCCCTGGGGCAGGGCTGCTTACTGCTGGGCAGGACCACTTCCCCCTGAGCAAATCTGCTTCCCCCTGGGTGGGTTTTTTGTTCTGCACCAGAGAGGAGAGGTGCAAGGGTATTGCTTTGTCCTGTTCAAAACTGGGCCTGCATCTCTGGCAAGCACCTCTGGCCAGGCGCTTGGGCGGGCTCTAGGACACTCTCAAAAATGGCATTCTCCTCGGGTGGGGGGAGAGTTTCCTTTCAGATGCTGTTCTCTGGGAGGGAGGGAGGCTGTCTTTTGTTGTTACTCTTGGTGTTTTGGACCAGCTGTGATGTCACAAGTTTTCTGAGCATCCGCCTGTGGCTTGGTGGGATGTGCCTTCCTGTTCCTGGTCTTTAAATTCACACTGAAGGTGAATGGAAAGCCTGTGAGCACACTGTTGCTGTCACCATTGCTACCACCTCTGCCTCTGCTCCCTGGGTCGCTACCCATCCTCCCTCAAACACTGGTGAGCTCCTAATCCTCTCTTCTTATACAGGTAGCTTATAATTTTCTCTGGCATCAATCTCTATATAATTATAGCTTAGATGATGTGACTTGACGTATAACT
The DNA here is from genome assembly GCF_024711535.1 of Dipodomys merriami. Classification (NCBI taxonomy): domain Eukaryota; kingdom Metazoa; phylum Chordata; class Mammalia; order Rodentia; family Heteromyidae; genus Dipodomys; species Dipodomys merriami. The sequence goes on from NW_027206401.1 coordinate 50,167,196, forward strand.
TGACGGGTCCTCAAAACTCTGCTTCTTCAGAGAGAGCTTTGTTGGTTCCCTTTTGTCTATCTGCCATCTTCTCTTAACTCCCCATGTATCTGTTTTCTTGTCATTACCATGCTGTTTTGGTTGTTATGGCTCTGTAGTATAGTTTGATGTCAAGTATTATGACACTTGATGTGGTGATTGCTGTCTTTTTCAGTGGCTAGACTTCCTTACTCTAGGTTAGATTGACTTCAGTGAGCACAGAGCATCTGTAGGTGGGGCAGGAAGCACTTCTGAGCACAAATCCTGGGAGTATTGTTTGTTTTTAATTGTAAAGGTGGTGTACAAAAGGGTTACAGTTATGTAAGTCAGGTAATGAGTACATTTCTTTTCAAAAAGTGTTAACTCTTTCCTCATTTTCTCCCATTTTTCCCTTCCCTCCCTTCCAGGGAGTATTTGATTCAAGTAGTGCTGCCTACAGTGAGTGGGAACTCAGAGTGGGCTACTCACCTCACCACAGGAATCCAGCCCTCTCGTGCTGAACAGGCCCTGCAATTGCGAGCAGTGTGGGATCCGCACTATCTGTGAGCAGTGCAGTGTCTGTGAAGCAGTCTAAATTCACACTGATTTGCTGAGTCCACACTCAGAACTTTGCTTGGTTAGTGGAGCTGAGGCCTTTGGGTGTTGGTAGTAGGAAAGAAGAGAAACACAAAAACCAAAGCAAACAAAGGCAGGGTCTTTTCTTCTTCCCAGACAGAAGCTTGTCCTTAAGATGTCACCAAGGTAGACATTCCTCTGTTTTGAATGATGTCCATGGGATTTCCTGTGCTGCTTGTGATCCCTGAGCAGATCTGCTGTCTTAAGCTTCATCTATTCAGACTAGCACAGCAGAGGAAATGCTCTCACCACATCCCAGAGCTGGATTTAAGACTTGTAAGAGTCTTGGGCTTATCATACAGATAGAATTGCCTGTCTGTTATCAAGGCCCTTTTGCTCGCTTTGTGACCATGTTTTAGCTTCTGCTCTCCTTCTAGAGGGGAGCTGGGGCTGGGTTTGTAGCTTTTCCTTGCTTTTCTACTGCCTTTGGCTTCATTTTGTGTGTGTGTGTGTGTGTGTGTGTGTGTGTGTGTGTGTGTGTGTGTGTTTTCTGTCCTGTTCTTTCATGATTCCCAAAAGTCTGCCTTCCCTTTCTCCCAGACGTGTCTTCTGGGTTATCTGACTTTTCTCAATCATGGAGTAAAACTGGTGGATGCTTCTCAGCTTCTCATCTGGCATTGTGGCCCTCATCATTAGTTGGTTTTTTTTTTTTTGAAAGTCACAAATCTAAATATTCTAACTATAAAGGAAAAGAGTGATTTTTTTCTTATTACTATTCACATCTTTTCAGAAAAAAAATCAAAGGAACTACCATTGTAAGATAAAGTCTTAATATTCTGTTAGTACACATGTGATGTCCTTGTTTTCCACAATGGCTGTACTCATTTACATTCTTACCAACAGTGCGTAAATGTTGCTTTTCCTCCACATCCTCCCCTACTATAGTCTTTTGTCTTTTTTAATCTTAGTCATCTCTCAGGCACAAAGTGATAACTCATTAGAATGTTGATTCGCATTTCCCTGATGATATAGCTATGTTGAACATCTTTTGTATAGCTGCTGGCTATTGTATGTTTTCTTTTGAGAAGTCTTTTTCAGGTCTTTCACTCATTTTTTTTAATAATACTCATTTTTGCTATTGAGTTGTTGGAGTTCATTATAATCTGAGTTTACACAATGTTAATTCAATCAAATAAGTTTGGCCAAAAAGTAAGAAAGGAAGTTATGTGGTATGGTTTAAAGTATTATTGAAGGGTCCCACACATCCATCCCAGGGGACCATGCAGAGGCAGGTAGGTGCAGGAGAAAAATTATTATAAGGTTTATTAGAGGAGCCATATTTCCCCCAAGAGGGAGCACATGGCCTCTGTGACCATCTAGGGTCTGAGAAGGAAGTGAGGTGGATGGGAGCCCAGGTAGATCTGAGGGGCCAGCTGTATGGCTGGAACTCCAGGGATGGGAGGGGCTCAGGTCTGGGTGGAGCTGAGGACCAAAGGTGAGCATACTAACGATTATCAACTCTGCTTTATATGTTTCATTTCATATACTGTTCTCTATTTTATTACAGATTGTATATATGTATGTATGTATGTCAGAGATTATTGCACAGTTTTGTATACTCAAACTATATCCTGTATAATACAGGCAACTTTGACGTTCATTTATGCCTTACAATCTATAACTTTGCTCTAGAGAGAATTCAATTCTATTTCTAATTTAAAGGAATAGTCAAGTGGCCCTTCATATATAATTTTTATCTTAAGAGTGTAAATTTCTTCAGAAAGATGTTGTTTGCCTCCCTGACCCAGACAACCTTCATTGTAACTATCAATTCAGATTCATCCATTCAATATTGCATTAATCCTGTAGGAATAAAATGAAGCCAATACTCAGTGTACACAAGTGAAAATGGGGATGGGTAGGGTTGTGAGAGGTGGAGGAGAATGATACAAGGGGTGACATTGGTCAGGTTGTATCGTATTCATAAATAGACATGTTGAATTCAAATTTCTTTGTACGTCTACTTAAAGATAACAAAAAATAAAGCCAAGAAAAATAACAGTAGAGAAGGAAAGGGATGTTTGAGAAATCAATCACATGATGCAGAAAGAACATAAAGTAGGCAGATCCTTGCATAATCCCTGTTTCTTAATTGTATAAGTTGATCATGCATGTGATTACGGATCAGTAACGATTCTTGGATGCACATTGAATGCCTAATCATTACCTTTCCAGGATTACAACTCCATTTTTTTTAATTTTAATTTTTATTTTTTGTGAACATACTGTAGAGAGGGGTTACAATTACATGGGAAAGATAATGAGTACATTTCTTATCAAGCATTGCAGCCTCCTCCTTTGTTTACCCTTCACATCCCTTCCCAGCCTCCCCCCCTGCCCCCTACCCAATCCCCCCCACCCCCCGCCCCGCACTACAGTTATGAAGTTCGTTTTCGACATGACAACTTGTACTTCTCATAGTTGCAAGGGGTCCACCTGTATCCTTAAATGACTTGTTTTTCCCCATCTCCTCCACAAATTATACTGACATCAAACATAGTGAAAGCAGGGGTTATACTGTGGGGGAGGGACATACAAAGCAACACAGAAATAATCTTATAAATGAGTTAGAAACAAATGCATGAAAGAAAAAAAACATTTAAATACATATCTAAGGGTTCATTTTCCTAACATCACATTATCTGACCTTTTCTGCTTGACTCATACATATACTAGATATTGCAAATAAGGGAAACCATAGGACCTATATTTCTTTGGACCTGGCTTACTTCACTTAATATAATTTTTTCCAAGTTTTTCCATTTCCTAACAAATGGGGAAATGTCATTCTTTCTGATGGAGGCATAGAATTCCATTGTGTATATATACCACATTTTCTTGATCCATTCATCTACTGAGGGACATCTGGGTTGGTTCCATATCTTAGCTATGGTAAATAATGCTGCAATAAACATAGTTGTGCTGGTAGCTTTAGTGTGGTCTTGTTTGTAAACATTTGGGTAAATGCTCAAAAGTGGGATTGCTGGAACCTTTTTCAGGAACCTCCATACTGCTTTCCAAAGTGGTTGAACAAGTTTACATTCCCACCAACAATGAAGTAAGGTTCCCTTCTGTCCACATCCCCTCCAGCATCTGTTGTTGTTAGAGTTCTTGATTTTTGCCATTCTAATTGGAGTGAGGTGGTATCTCAATGTTGTTTTGATTTGCATTTCTTTTATGGCTAGGGAGTTTGAGCATTTCTTCATGTGTCTATTGGCCATCCTTCTTTCTTCTTCAGAGAAGTTTCTCTTCAAGTCTTTCGCCCACTTATTTATTGGGCAGTTGTTTCTTTGAGGATTTGTATTTGGGGGATTTAATTTTTTGAGTTCCAAGTATATTTTAGATATGAGACCCTTGTCCATTGTATGGCTAGTGAAGATCTTCTCCCAATCTGTGGGCTTTCTATTGATCTTGCTAGCTATGTCTTTTGCCATGCAGAAGCTCTGCAAAAAAAAAATTAAAACTCTAATTTCAAGAACATATGTGAAACACTTCAAAAGGCATAGAGAAGGTAAGGATTTTTCTTTCTTTCTTTCTTCCTTTCTTTTCCTTCCTTCCTTCCTTCCTTCCTTCCTTCCTTCCTTCCTTCCTTCCTTCCTTCCTTCCTTCCTTCTCTCCCTCTCTCCCTCTCTCCCTCCCTCTCTCTCTCTCTTCTTTCTCTTTCTTTTTCTATTTTTTCTTAATTTCTTTCTTTATTTCTTTCCTCTTTTTTCTTTCTGTGCCAGTCCTAGGGCTTGAGCTCATGTTCCTGAGTTCTTTTGCTGAAAGTTATTGCTCTATCACTTGAGCCACAGCTCCATGTGTAGCTTTTTTTTTTGGTAGCTAATTGGAGATAAGAGATTCATAGCCTTTCCTGACAATTAAACACGTGAGCTACTGGTGCTTGGCTTTCAAGGACCTATCTAATATCTAATACGTAAGTTCCAACACAAATATCTATATTAAGAACCCTCTTCAAGTATGGGGCTAGGAAGATGGCTCAGTGGTAGAGCACTTGCCTCTTATGCCTGAGGCCCTGGGTTTGATTCCTCAGCACAACATAAACAGAAAAAGCTGGAAGTTGTGCTGTGGCTGAAGTGGTAGAGGGCTAGCCTTGAACTGAAGAGCTGAGGGACAGCGCCCAGGCCCAGAGTTCAAGCCCCATGACTGACAAAAACAAAAATCAACTTTTTTCAAATGTCTGTGCTATATAAACGTCTGCATTTCTTTCAACTACCAGGATATCTGTACTTCAACTGGAGTTCTTTACTCTCTACTTCTTCATATGATTGTGTAGTCATATCTGCCTCCCTTCATACAGTCTACACACACACAGGTACTCCGAGATCATTTAAATGATGTACTTTACAGAAGACAAGGCTCACAGATTTTCTGTGAAGGGAAAATAATAGAAAATCTTAGGCTTATTGGTCATCTAGTTGCTGTCTCAACGTTCTCATTTTAATGTGAGAAAAATCCCTAGACAATATCTAAATGATATGTTTGATGGTATTCCAATAAAGCTGTTTACAAAACATTGAAGGGTTTACTGACCCTTATGAAGAATTGACAATCACTGGCCCTTCAGACAGGAACTGTAGCAATAATTTGAGAAAATACTGTAAGTCCCATTTTTCTTTTTCCTTTAGTTACTATGAATCACTTCTCCCTATTCCTCTTTCACAATCCCCCTCCCACTGCACAAACATTTCTCAGGTGTTCCTTGACAGTTGCCTGTTTCATGCATCTCAAGCAAAGGTCTGTATAGCCAATTGGAAGCTATGTAGGCCATGCTCATGGAGGTCTTTACACAGTATCAGACAGAGCCATTTCATAAGGGAATATGGCATAGAATCTTCAATGCTTTCTCCTGGGGTGAGTAGATTTCTCAGCAAAGGATTTTCTAAACTCTTTAATTAAGGAGTAAGTGTCACTGTCAGAGTTCTGAGCAGCAAGGGAGGGAAGAGGACAGGCTATCTCATTATCTAGTCACTCATTTTTTTTCTTTTAATCCTCTTAGAACCTAACCCTGGAATTCTACCAGTTCTACCAGGTCACTGTAGCTTCTGTCAGGACCCCAGCAACCTCTTCTTCTTCTCACAGGTTAGACTGCTGGTGGATTAGCCAGTTTCCATATCTGCTCCTTCTAACCTGTTAGTGTTGAATACACTTTAGGTCCTGGTTTCTTTAGATATTAGACCATTAAATTCAAAGGCCACTTTCTCCCAGCCCAGATGCCTCTCCCTGTTTTCCTGCAGTGTTGTTTGTTTCTGAAGACAATGCCTGTTACTGAGAGAAGCAGCATCATTAAACACAGGGAGGAAGCTGTTGGCAAGTCTCAGAATATGCTGATTTAGTCTTTGTCACTATTTTCTTATCTGCTTTATCATGACACTATGCCTTTTCCTGGTTGTGACACCATTGCATAGGATGGCACCCAACACAGAACAGGTATTTGACCAATATTTGCTGAGTAACTGGAACAAACGAAGCTAGGAGACTTGTGGCTGGAGTTTAATAAGAATTGAGGCTGGAGAAGTAGACCTTCATGTAGAATTCCCATCTTAAGAAGTATATATAGTAAAAGGTAGTTGTTTGACCCAGAACACCTCCACTGCAACCATTAGTCAGACTTTCTGGTCATATGAATTCATTGTTTCCATGATGCCTGGGCATTGAGAATCTTGACATCTGACTTTCTAATGCTATCATGTTTTCTACTTCTTTCTTAGATTGCTACTGAATCCATAGTTCCTTATATATTTATCTTCTTGTAGAGTTTGCCAGAAAAAATTACTAAGTCTATGAGAATGAAAAGAAATAGGAAAAAATTATTGTGAAATTCTGATTTGTATTTATTCTTCCACAAATTTTCTACTACTGTTTTACTTGGAATTAATTGTCAATATATTTAAAATTTATTTATTTATTTTTCTATTATTAAAGATTACTTAATTCAGTTAGATTTTTGAGTGTCAAATGATAACTTAGCAACCTAACTTGGGCATTTAGTACACATAGAAAATAATATTATCTATGGAGAATATATCTTCAAATTTCTTGAAATAATAATTATGCCATTTCTTACCTGCACCAATCAAACAACTCTTACCAGACCTGTTGAAAGCTTTTGCAGCTCTCCTTACCTCTAGCATGAAACCCCAAACTTAGCAGGAACTGTGAGGCTACCTGTTGCCTGTCTTCTTGTTACCTCTTCTAGTTAATGTCTCCCACACTTTCTGAAGCATCAGGACTAGACCACTTCTGGGTTCCTGAAGCCATCCTCCTGCTCTGAGCCCTGCACACATTTATCTGCAAACATTGGTAGGAAAGTTCCCTATACCTCCTATATAACTCCAGGTAGGATCAATTTTGGGGGTAAGCACTCAGGTTCAGCATCTTTCTTCTTCATTTGCTGAGTTCTGTACCTCCTTCATCCTTAAAATGGCAATTAAGATGCTACCTTGTGATAATTTCCAGCATTATAGCAATAGTGAAAATATCTGTGATTATTTGTGTACTGATGCTGCTTTCTTTGCAATGTGATGACTGCATAGTTCTAGGAAAATGGAGTAGGAAGCAATTAAGACTTTTTGTGTTATTTTCATAAAACTTGATGCCTTAGCTGGCAGACATATGGCATTCTATATCCATTAATCCACATTAGGAAACACAAAACTCACAATATGGTCTAAAATGAGGAATTATTTTAGCAAGAGGCAGCATTACTTGATGATAATAATCCAAATGAACCATTATGATAGCCTAAGATGTAACTATGTTTTTCTGTGAGAAAACTGATAGATATTAAAATAAGAATAACTTCAAATTAGACAATTTGTGCCGAGATATGTAGATAGTCAAAATACTTGCTCACCAAAATCACTTAGAAAGTGTTGAAGAGGTAGAGCACCAACAGGTGAAAAAACCAAGCAATAGCTCAAATTCTTGAGTTTAAACTCCAGTTCTGACACACAGTTAAAAAAAAAAGAAATGGTCTACTCCTTTACTCTTGGAATTACATGGAATGTAATGGAAATGATAGATATGATTTTGTTGAATAGACTTTCCAGAAATGTACTTATCATGGTATTTTGTGTAGATTAGTGCTCAATTAAATTGGATAGAGATAAAATAATAACTTTGTAATGTCAGTGAATGCAAAAGAATAATCAGAATTATCAATAAGTAGTTTTATTTATAGGCTTAGAAAAATAAATTTAACACAATACTTATTTCAGAATTTCAAATAAATTATGTAATTCTCAAACATGTGAAATAGCCTATAACTACTAAAAGTATATTAAAATTTCCAATAAAATAACATAATAAATTGTCTTTCAAATTTCAAGCTATCTATTTCAATTGTATATGTATATAAATAATTCTTTATCATTTATACTTACAAATAGTAACCCATGTATATATTCACTGGTAATTTTCAAATGCTGTCATTTTTTACACTTACGATAAGAAAGAGCTTTTTCTCTTGTGTTAGTTTACTCAGGCTTCTGTGACAGAGTACTATAACCTAAGTTCCTTCCATAAAGCTTCTGTCTCACAGTTCTAAGCCTGATGTCTAAAATCAAGATGACAGGAGTTATATGAGGGTTATAGGAAAGAACTTCTTCCAGGCCTCTTTTCTTACAGTGTAGATGGTTCCCTTCTCTCTAGATCTATGCTTGTCTCTGCAAATATCCTCTTTTTAAAAATAAGGACAGCAGCCATATTAGAGTAGAGTCTTCCCAATTATCTTCAGTTTAACTTGAACCTATCTTGAAATCAGGTCACTCTGAGATACTGGGGTGGTAACTTCAACTATGATTTTTGGAGTGACATGGTTCAACTCATGATCACCTTTTTCACTGGGTTGTAATTAAGGCTACTGCAGCATAATGTCTTAGACTCAGTGATATATAAATAAGGATTTACTTCTCACAGTTTTGGAGGTTGGATAGTCCAAGATGAAGGCACCAACAGGCTGGGAGACAAGAATATTTTCATGTAGCCCTGAGTATCTTTGAACTTACTCTATAGTCCAAATTGGCCTAATATGCACAATTTTTATGTCAGACAAAACCCCCCTGACTTGAATGCTGTAATCCTAGCTAATTAGGAGACTGAGATTTGAGGATCATGCTTCAAATCCAGCCCAGACAGGAAAGTCCATGAGAACCCTTATCTCCAGTTAGCAGAAAAAGAGCTGGGAGTGGAGCTGTGATTCAAGTGGTAAAGCATCAGTCTTGAGCAAAAAAGCCAAGTGAGAGCATGAGGTCCTGATTTCAAGTTCTATAACTGGGGCACACATACACTGATCCTTTCATATCAGAATGCTTCCTCTTCCTTCACCTCCCATTGCTTCTCAACCCATTGCATTTTCAAATTACTGAGACAGAAACAACTTTTCATGAACCAATGTGATGGCATGCTTTTGTTCTTTTAAAATGGCTTTTTGGGAGTCTTCTCCAAGTGTTCCACAGAAGCCTTTGTTTCCCATACTCTGTTTCTTTTAAAGATTAGAGGTGTGCTGTCTAAAGATGGACAAATCAGGACAAATTACTTTGCCATGGTTGGAAAACCAGCTATGGATGAGCATACCACTTTGCCTACTGATGATTTAGGCTAGGGCCTGAAGTCTTTTTCATACACTAAAAGAGCATGCTGATGATGCTAGATGTTCACAAATGTTTAAAGCATTGTGGTTGCTCCAGTATGTCATAAAGTGTCATAATGTGAAGGTCAGGAGTGAGGCAGTAAGTGTTGATACAAATAATTCCAAAGCTGCTTTTTTTTCTTATGATGCTGAGAATTGAATTTAGTCTTTATGTGTATTGGTCTAGTGCTCTACCACTGAACTACAGCTCCATTTCTACATGCTGATGCTTTAAAGAAGAATGGCATAGAATAACTGTGGATGAGAAGTATTTGCTAGAACAAATATCTTAAATTGTGGAAATGAACTTGTTCTGTAGTGTATGTCAGAGCATATATACAGGATAGTGCCAGGATTCAAGGCATTCAAAAATTACATAACCCTGCTTTGGGGTACAGAGCTCAGATGAAAGATTTTCTTTTTCAACCACTTGAGAATCCTAGAGAATCCAAGAATGTGTGCAAGCTTATGCTTTTTATTTAATATTGTTTTGTAAGGGCATACTGGCTGGGTGCTGTGGTATTCCTTACTACTCAGGAAGTTGAAAGCTGAAGATTGCAGTTCGAAACTAGCCCAGGCAGCGAAGTCCATGAAACACTTATTAGCCATTAACCGCCCCCCCAAAACAAAACAAAACAAAAACGCTGAAAGTAGAGCTGTAGTTCAAGTGGTAGAGCACTAGCCTAGTGCAAAACAGCTCCGACACAGTGCCTAGGCCCTAAGTTCAAGCCCCAGCACGCATATATAAAAGACATTACTGAAGACTGCTTTTTGTGCTATTTTGTTCCACAGGAATATTGTAGGCAAAATAACATTGCATTTAAAATTCTTCGGAACTCAGACAATGTTCTAGGCATCCATCCATATCAGTAATGTAAAGTCTGTGAAGTTGAATCCCTGAACTCACTCAACCAAGGGTCAAAGCTACGGTAGATAAGTCTACACAAAATGTACTATTTATACCAAGTATTTGAGCAGTTTGTTGGTTGAGGCAAGAATGACTCTGGCTGGACACAGAGAGTTTTGAAAAGACTTTAATGTTCTACCTGTTATTTAGAAAAATTGCTGCTGAAGTCACATCACAATGCATCAACAGTATTTGGAAGAAAGTCTTGAATTTATCTGTGAACACTTTCAAAGGTTTTAATATGCATTCTAGCTGATGAAATGCTAGATAGCAAGATTCTAGTGTTTGGGGAAGCGCTAGAATTGGTCAGTGATGAAAAAGCTATTCATAAGCTTGTTGACCGTAGTGAGGAACCTTCTAGTGAAGACAGGGGGAAGTAAACTGGTTGAAGTAGAGGAAGAAGTTATATTTGAGATATCATGGAAGTTGATTGCAAATGAATTGGTAAAGGTTTTTCACTGGTAGGAGCAGTGGCCTCTGATGTTAGGAGAAATGGATGTCAATGATGAAAGACTCTCAGAGCTGGCAGGCAGATAGAGGAAGCTACTGTTTGCTAGAAAAACCTATAATAAAAAGAAAAAAATCATACAGTAAAAATTGTTATCTTTAAGAGGAATATGTATCCATCAACAAGGGTTGATGCCCCAAGTGTCGTTGGCTAGCTATTTCTCAGCATCATCAAAGGAGAGAGAAACTAATGACCCTGTCACCCCAGTACCCTTATTATCCAGCAGTCAATTTTAGCTCAATGTTTCAAACATTCTATAGGCCTGGTAGGCTTTCAGTTCTGTGTTAATGGTGACTACTCATTTGACCATTTTGGTTTTCACTTTCAACCTTGGATTCAATAAATTACATGACATATTCAATACTTTATTTGTAAAATAAGTTTTGTGTAACATAATTTTGTTCCACTGCAGGTTAATTTAACTTTCTGAGTATGTTTAAGGTAGGTTGGACTAAGGTGCAATGTTTAGTAGATTAGATGTAGTAACTGCATTTTAAACAGATAGTATTTTCCCATTTCCAATGGGGTTATAAGGATGTAATCACACTGTAAATCAGGAGCCTCTGCCCTATCTCTGTCTCTGTCCGTTTCTGTCTGTCTCTCTCTCTAATGTTTAATTTTATTCAGGTAACAAACTCCCACAAGGCTCTATGTCCACTTTGTCCTGTTTGTGTATATTAGAATTAGGACTTAGAAATAAATATTTTTGCTATGAAGCACATGCTGTTATCATTGTGTGGACTGCAAAAATAAAGCTGGCCTTTTTAAGGTGCACAGAATATCTGATTTGAGTAATTGTTTGGCTGTGAAGGCTGGTTTTTAAAGTGAGGTTTTGTGTAGAAGATAGGTTCCATAAATTGTAGCTCAAAATATATTGTAAAATACACTTAAATCTCATATGTAAAAGGCATTGGTGATATATAAGAAATCATATCTTTATAACTATTACAGTTGAGATAAAAATTTAGATGTCAACTTAAAAATGAGCCATATTTTTTCAAAATTATGGTATCACTTAAATTGAAAGTATTTTATGTATTCTATAAAGCAAAGCTTTGAATTCAATGTCTTATAATAATTTTAAGATAACAAAATTATGCCTTAAATGATAGGGCTTTGAGCACTTGAAAGAACCAGAGAGACCTCTTCAATTTAATGCTGAGAAAACTAGGAATCAGTGACCAGCCCTTGCTCTAAGAGCTGGTTCCATCTGTACTGCTTAATTTGTTAGAACATTGCTTCTTATGTTTCTTCTAAAAGATCCATGAAATTGTCATTAACGTTCTACAATCTTTGACCATACAAGGAGGCATGATATACTATATAGTACCTGAAGTACACATGCATAACTTTGACTTAATGATAAAAATGTGTACCATAAACATCAGATACTTAATTAGTAGCAGTTTTTCTTACCTTCTTAGCATTTTAGAAGGGCTTATAGCAGTTTTTGTAACATAGGTCTTTTAAAATGTCATCCAGGGAATTATGAATTGATTTTCTTTCTCCTCTTAATAGTTTTCCCTTCAAGAAATAAAAGCATTTAAAGCTGTCACAAATACTGTTAATTTACTGATTAGCTATCACAGTACCTTGTGAAAGAAAGAACATGTGCCCCAGGAAATAGGAAGCCTAGCCTCTAGTTCCAGATGTCCTTCTAGTTTTCTATGTGACCTTGATCCTCCCCCCCCCCCCGCCGCCCCCCCCCCTTGAGTTGTTAAATTGGTTTCACTCTGATAAGCAATGTAATTAGTAAGAGTTTTCTGGGAGTTTGCATGAAGAACGATTCTAATGTTGCTTCTGGCATTTGAGGGAAAGGGTTCTTTTGCTGACTGTTTGAAATATCTCTAATAGGATTAGATGGAAAAAAATGTTACATATTTATCAACTCATATTGTATGAAGAATTGCGTCATCAGAGCTGGGTACAGTGGCTGAAGTCTGTAACCCTAGCTAGTTAGGAGGTAGAGATTAGGGGATTACAGTTAGAGGCCAGCATGGGCATAAAGTTTCATGAGACTACACATCAATCAATGGCTGGGAGTGGTGATATACACCTATTATCCCAGCTCTAGAGAAAACACAATGGTGGGATGCACTGTTGTGTCTTAGCCATCCCTAGTGACGCAGGCAAGCACAAGTAGCCTAAACTGATCTAGGCACAAAGATCCTGTATCAAAACTAATCAATGCAAAAAGGGGATGGAGACAGGGATCAAAGGGTAGAGCATCTGCCTGACAAGAGTAAAGCACTGAGCTCACTCTCCAGTATCATAAAAATTTATGTTGTCAGTGCTTAGTCTTCTCTCTGTGTGTGTGTATGTATGTATGCATATATGTATATATGTATGTATGTGTGTATGTCTCTCCTCCTCCTAAATGAGGATTCATGAAAGAAAATAAGACATGAGCAATGATATTTTTAATCAATATGAGATGACTGATTGCCATTTGTGAATTAAAAAATATCGCTATAATCACTCTTCTAGAAAAATAGCACATAAGAGACTTAAGTGGTGAGAACTAGAGATGCATTTATACAGTTTGAAGGAAGGCCAATGACTCTGGGGCTACAGGGCAATTCTAATGTAAATAGAGCTTCTTGAAAACTTTATCATTAATTTTTTTCTTGACTATTTCCTAATAGTTTTAGTTTTTAATGAGGAAGATTTAATTTTTAATGAGGAGGGAAGATACAATTTCATATATATATATACATATATACATACATGCATATACACATGCATATTTATGTGGAGAAAAATAATCTTAATGGAGTCACTTTCCTATGGTTTGTACCATTGCACTGTAGGTCCAGGAACAGATTTGCTTTGGTTGAAATGGAGATTGTTTTTTCCTTTTATGTGGTACTAAGAATTGAACCCAAGACCTCACACATGCTAGGTAAGTGCTCATAACTGTGTTACATTCCCAGCACTTTGGAACTTATGCTTTTAAAAGTTGATATATAGTGAATTGTGTAGGGTGTCCTATCGTGACATTTCTATAATGCTTCACTCCTTCCTTTAGTCTTTCTCATCCTTTATTTCCTTTCCTCATTTTCTCTTCATCTTTCAGCTTCTTAATATTAGTAGTCTCTCTTTTTTCCATGACCTTGGTTGTTTTCTTTTGCTTTCCCTCTAACTTCCACAAATGAGAGAAAAATATACTTGTCTTAATCTTTATTTCACTTAATATGATGAGCTCCAGCTCCATCTATTTTTCAGTAAATGACACAATCCCTTTCTTATTAATAGCTGAGTCTTGATGATGAAAGAGCATTGCTATTAAATTCATATGCATTTGATGCCTGATAAAACAATGTATTTAGTTAATCAATTAATAATTTTTGTGTTGTTCCTAGGAAATATACTCAGGGGCTGGGTGCTGTCCCTGGGCTTTTGCCCTCAAGGTAGTGCTCTACCACTAGGGCCACAGTTGTACTTTTGACTACTTTTGTAGTTAAAGATAAGAATCACACAGACTTTAGTGCCTGAGCTAGCTTTGAATTGTGATCGTTAGATCTCAGCTTCCTGAGCAGCTGGGCCTGTCTAATTTACTATTCTTTTTTAATTAAGCAGGGGTTTCAATTTTTTTATTAAATGGGCACCAATTCAGTACACCAGGCTATGCATCTTGATCAATGTGACTCTTCTATCATTTACCCTTTCATGAGTCCTGTATCCAAGATATATACTTTCTAGTATCAAGATACCCAGAAAGGGAGCTTATTAGTGGTCAGAAGATGAGCATAGAATTATATCCTGGAAACTGAATGTGTTGAGATAGCCCTAAAAACTCAAGGGCACATTGAAGATCTGGCTTGAGGGGCATGTACTATGATCAGATATGGAAGGTCTTCCTTCCATATTTTAGGATGCTTTATACTATATTCAAGTGATTGTGTTATAATCAAACCACAGTCTGCGAGTTGTAATTTGGGTTTTTTGTGGCACTGGGCAGGGCAGTACTTTAGGCAGCAAAGGTTGACAATACCTAGATATATCTACAGCTATCACAGAATGAAAGGAAATTCAATATCAAGTAGAGAACAAGAACAACATTCCAAAATGGGGGCCATAGACTCTGGTGTTGGTTTGCTTTCTTCTTATAGTTAGGGAGGCTGGACTGGAAAAAAACATCCAAGGTGGCTCTACATGTGGAGCTGTGATGCCATGCTGTATACCTTGCTTTGCAGATTCTTAGAAATCTATGTTTATACAAGGAGTCAGAACAATGAAATAACAGTGCATTAGGATTCAGAAATTTCCACCTGTAGAGCCCAGTGACTTCTTTTCACTAGTCACTTCCCCTTTCTGTTTTAGTGTCAGAATCCTTCTCTGGCTAGTTTAATGGAGTAAGTGCTCACCCAGCTAGAGAACATATTTATATCTAAGTGTGGTCATGAACAAGTTTAATCCAATGGGATGTGAGCAGAAATATGTATAAATTTGAAGTGATTTTTTTTTGTCAGTCGTGGGGCTTGAACTCTAGGCCTGGGTGCTGTCTCTGAGCTTTTCAGCTCAAGGCTGGCCCTCTACCACTTGAGCCACTGTGCCACTTTCGGTTTTCTGGTGGTTTATTGGAGATGGACTTTCGTGCCCGGGCTGGCTTTGAACTGTGATCCTCAGATCTCAGCCTCCTGAGTAGGTAGGATTACAGGTGTAAGTCACTGGGCACCTGGCTGAAGTGATTTCTTTAAAGAGAGCTTGTTTGTCTTGGAATAACTCTTCACCCAGCCTGCTAGCTGGTAAGTGTTAAGAACTGGAACAATTTTGGAGGCCATGAGTTACCAATGGGAGAAACACATAGGGAGTTCCGCACTGCCCTGTAGGAAAAGCAATTCACTTTATTATTAATATTAGCACTGTGTTTTGCAATCTCCTTATTATTGTAACTACTAACTAATAGAGAAAGTTGTATCCAGGGATGAGATCCCACATTGTGATAGCCAAAATTATGTTTGTTGATCTAGTTATTATGGTTCAAGGCCATAGTTATTATAGACTCACATTATGCTACTGCAACCTGTTGAAAAAGATTCAATTACTTTTCCTAAAATAAGCTGAAATATTGAGCACATATATTGTTCTAGGGTAACGACATGGTCAAACAAAAATTCTGATATTTATTGCTACATTTTGCAAAAAGAGAGGTAAAAACAGACAAATACAGTTAAAACTTGGTAGAAGAGGGCTGGGAACGTAGCTCAGCAGTAGAGTGCTTGCCTAACATGCATGAAGTCCTGGGTTTGATTCCTTAGCACCACATGTACAGAAAAAGCCAGAAGTGGTGCTGTGGCTCAAGTGGTAGAGTGCTAGCCTTTAGCTAAAAGCTCAGGGACAGTGCTCAGGCCCTGGGTTCAAGCCCCAGGGCTGGCAGAAACAAACAAAAAACAACAAAAACTTGGTAGAAGAAAATGTGCAAGATCCTATCACATTTCTGAGAAAACTGTTTTTCCAAAGAAACTCCGAGTCTAGCCTGCATTAGTTTCTAATTTTTCTAAATCAGGTTCTTTTTTTTTTTGTTCTCTTTCCCTCCCTACTTCAAATAAATGTATGTACACCAAATGATCACAAACAAGACCACACTAAAGCTACCCAACACAACTATGTTTATTGCAGCATTATTTACCATAGCTAAGATATGGAACCAACCCAGATGCCCCTCAGTAGATGAATGGATCAAGAAAATGTGGTATATATACACATCAGAAAGAATGACATTGCCCCATTTGTTAGGAAATGGAAGGACTTGGAAAAAAAATATATTATGTGAAGTAAGCCAGGCCCAAAGAAACATAGGTCCCATGATTTCCCTTATTTGTAATAACTAGTGTATGTCTGAGACAAGCAGAAACAGTCAGATAAGTTGATGTTAGGCGAAATGAACCTAAAGGTAAGGACTCAAATTGTTTTTCTTTTTTGCTATTGTTTCTAACATATTTATAAGATGATTTCTTTGTTGCTTTGTATGTCCCTTCCCCATGGTATAACTCCTGTTTTCACTGTTTTTGATGTTGGTATAATTTGTGGAGGGGAAGGGAAAAAACAAATTGTTTAAATAGGGATACAGGTGGCTGCATTTCACCAATGAGATGTACAAGACGTTATGTCTAAAAATGAACTTTACAACTTTGGTGGGGGTGGAGAGGATGGGGGGTTGGAGAGGTAGGAGCAGGGAGATGGGAGGGCAGGAATGGTAAGGGAAAACAAAGGAGGAGGCAACAATGCTTGATAAGAAATTTACTCATTTCCTTGCTCATGTAATTGTAACCCCTCTGCACAGTATTTTCACAATAAAAAAACTTACTAAAAATTAAAAAAAAAGTGTATGTACAATAATAGGGTACCAAATTAAAATACAGTGACAACGTGGGATATACCATGGGGGGAAGAACATACAAAAAAAACAAAAAAATCACATAGTACATTAAAAACAACAATAACAACAACAAAAACCTTCTTGTGTCCATGTCTTGGAGTTCATTTCACTTAGCATCAGCTTATGTGGTCATATGTACATAGCTATTGAGTTATTCTGCTCATCTGCCACGATTTTCCTAGATGTATACTAATTATTGCAAATAAGGGAAACCATGTTTCTTTGGGTCTGGCTTACTTCACTTACTATGCTTTTCCCCCAATTCTTACCATTTCCTTAGAAATGAGGCAGTGTCATTTTTTCTGATGGAAACATAGAATGAATATATATATATATATATATATATATATATATATATATAAATATATATCACATTTTCTTGATCTATTCATCTTCTGAGGGGCATCTGGGTTGGTTCCATATCTTACCCATGTTGAATAATGCTCTAATAAACATAGTTGTGCTGGTAGCTTTAGTATGGCCTTGTTTGTGATCATTTGGGTAAATGTCTAGAAGTGGGATTGCTGGATCATAGGAGCTCTATGTCTAGTCTTTTGAGGAACCTCCATTCTGCTTTCCAGAATGGCTGAACAAGCTTACGCTCTCACCTACAGTGCAGTAGTGTTCCCTTTTAAATCAGGTTCTTTGTGAATCTGAATAAGCCAAAAGTTGGCATATTTGTCTATGGCAATAGGGCCATTACAAGAGCGCAAGAGAACAATGCCAAAGATTATGGGGTATAATTGACAAAGGAAGTTCTTCTTGGTGAGCAGAGCCATGTTTCAATCAAGAAAGAGATTTTCCCACCCCCACCATCACCTCCCAGCTTCCAAGAAAGAAGAGTCCTAACAAATACAAGATTCATGATTGCTATGAATCAGCCATTGATATACAGGCTCCATTCTCATCTATATGAATGTGTGGCTATCTTCTTTCTCTACCATTTAAGAGGTGTGTGTGTGTGTGTGTGTGTGTGTGTGTGTGTGTGTGTGTGTGTGTGTGAGTGTGTGTGTGTGTGTGTGTATGTGTGTGTGAGAGAGAGACAGAGACAGAGGGAGACAGAGACAGAGAGACAGAGAGAGAGAGCAACTGTGAGAGAGCTAGTATCCTTTCTCTTTGTCTAAGAAAATCTTCCTACCCAATTGGCATGATATTTGTCTGCTAATTGCTGACAAACAGGATGTGAACAGAAGGGATATGTGTAATGTGATGCCTGGGTCATCTTCCTCAAGGGTAACTTGCAAGCCAGGCACTGTAATCCTAGCTATTCAGAGCCTGAGGCCTGAGGATCGTGGTTTGAAAGTCTAGGCAGGAAAGTCCTGTGAGACTCTTTTTTTGTCTTTTGAATATTTTTATTATCTTTTTTTCCTGCTCTTTCTTTTTAAAAATATTTTATTTTATTGTAAAGGTGATATAGAGAGGGGTTACAGTTACATAAGTAAGATGATGGGTACATTTCTTGTCAAACAGTGTTGCCTCCTCTCGTTTTCTCCCACTTTCCCTCCTCTCTGACTCCCCTCCAACTCAAGTTGTAAAGTTCATTTCCAACATAATGTCTTGTGAGTATCGCTGTTGCATGGTTCACCCTTTGTCTTTTGTCTCACCATTTTGTTATTCCCCTTCTCTTCCCCAAATCAGATAAACATATATACAGAACATAGGGTACCAAAATAAAAAGGCGACAATAGGGATAAACCAAAGGAAAAAAAATGAAAGAGAAAAGAAATAACTTCATATAGTGCATTAAAAAAAACAACCCTCCGCCAGGTGTCAGTGGCTCAAGCCTGTAATCTTAGCTACTCAGAGCACTAGCCTTGAGCTGAAAAGCTGAGGGACAGTGCCCAGGCCCAGAGTTCAAGCCCCACAACTGACAAAAAACATAAACAAAAACAAAAAATAACCCTCCAACCCTCTCGTTTCCATATCTTGGAGTTCATTTTGATTAGCATCATTTTATATGGTCATATGTACATAGCTATGGGGCTATTGTAATCCTCTGCTAGGACTATCTTAGACATACACTAATTATTACAAATGAGGGAAACCATGGGACCTATGTTTCTTTGGGCCTGGCTTACTTCACTTAATATGATTTTTTCCAAGTCTTTCCATTTCCTTACAAATGGGTGATGTCATTCTTTCTGATGGGAGAATAGAATTGCATTGTGTACATATACCACATTTACTTGATCCATTCATCTATTGAGGGACACCTGGGTCTGTTCCATATCTTAGCTATGGTAAATAATGCTGCAATGAACACAGTTATGCTGGTAGCTTTAGTGTGGCCTTCCTTGTGATCATTTGGGTAAATACCCAGGAGTGGGATTTCTGGGTCATAGGGAAGCTCCATGTTTAGTGTTTTGAGGAACCTCCATTCTGCTTTCCAGAGTGGTTGAACAAGTTTACACTCCCACCAACAATATAGTAGCATTCCATTCCCTTTTGGCCACCTCCCTGCCAGCTTCTGTTAATATTTGTTTTCTTGATAATGGCCATTCTAACTGGGGTCAAGTAGAATTTCAATATTGTTTTGATTTGCATTTCTTTAATGGTGAGAGATGTTGCACATTTCATGTGTCTATTGGTTATTCTTATTTCCTCTCCAGAGAAGTCTCTTTTTAATTCTTTAGCCCACTTATTAATGGAGTGGTTGTTTCTTTGAGGATTTGTTTTTTTGAGGTTCACAATCATAGATAGGTATTTTCATCTATTTCTCATTTGAGGATGCAAAAGCAAATCTAATACCACTACAGGACACAGTTTTAAGACAAAAATCAATCCCAAGCCCTGTAATTGCACCAATTTTACTGGTTTAAAATCATAAATAGGCATTCCCTATCTCTCCTTTTCTTTGTTGGGGGGGGGGGTACTGTGATTCAGGAGTGGGGATTATGTATAGTTGTAAACACTGAACAAATCTGTTATAAACTTCCAAGCCTCTGAACTGATAGATAACACAATAAGCCACTTTGTCAAGGTCAAAATGGATACAGATTAAGTCTTGCTCAATGACAAGCAACTAGGAATCAGTGAACTAAAGAAAACAAACAAGGAGTGAAGGACCAGAAATAAAGGAAAATGGGTTAAGGTAAAATGAGAGGAAAGATTAAGAGATAATGAAAAGTAGAAGGAGGAGAAAATAAGAGTAGAGAAATGTAGCTTCCACAACAGTCAAATCTCCCAAAAGAAGAAACTTGTGGGGAGAAAAGGAGCTATGGATCCAGCACTCTGAAAGAAACCTATTTTTTTCTTGGCATTTTATAACTCACAATGCCTGAGCACCTTGTTTTATAGAGTCTCTGGAGCAGACCACAGCTTTCCCTAAGTTTTCCAGAATTTACCTGTCCATAACATGCAGTTTATAGATGACTCCATGACTCAGAATATAGACATAATTGGAAACAGGACAATTTACATCTGATTGTGGGCTGTTTGCCCAGACTCTGCCAGTGGTCAAGAAGAAAGGTAGCAAAGTCTGTGACAAAGAGACTGCACACTGACTCCAACTTCATTCAACAAGCACTTAGCATTGACCAACACTCTCTATGGCCAGAGTCGGGTGCCAGTTGCTTACACCAGTAATCTTAGCTACTCAGGAGGCTGAGATCTGAGGATTGTTGTTCAAAGCCAGCCTGGGCAGGAAAGGCTGTGAAACTCTTATCTCCAATAAACCACCAGAAAACCGAAAGTGGTGCTATGGCTCAAGTGGTAGAGTGCTCGCCTTGAGCTGAAAAGCTGAGGGACAGCACCCAGGCCTAGAGTTCAGGCCCCACGACCGACACCCCCCCCTCAAAATAAAAACCCAAACAAACAAACAAAAAAAAACCCAAAACATAACCAAGTCCATTGAAGTGTTTGTTGTTCTTTAGGAAACAATCTTGACAATGGCAAATTACTCATTTGCTCACTTGCCCTCATTTATGCAACCTCAAATAGAAGAAGTAGCAAATGTATCAGTTCATAATGTGTCTTTTGGTTAGCCCAGACTACATGGTGGTACCTCTATGCCTTCCTCTTATATTCCATGTGCTAATATTAGTGACCAAGCTTTACAGCGGGGACACTTGCTAATAAAATCTAAGCATTTGACTCCCTCAGCCACAAAAAAGAGTAAAGGAATGTAGAGAAGGAAAGGAATAGAAAGAACAAAGCTAGGACCTAAATTCAGAGAAAGCAAAAAGAAAAAAAGAAAAAAAAGAAAGAAAAATTAAAAATTATATAAGCATAAAGTAATAATACTAAAATTAAAAGTACTAAGATTGAGAAATAGAAAACTGAGTAATCAAAATATATTGAATTATGTAGGTGCACAACTAAGGAGGAAGCCTAATAATCACAGTAGGCTGTGTATCTAGAAATAAATAGTACAGCAATGAAGAAGAAAAAAATGAGAGGAAAAAGACAAAAATAAAGAATAGAAAAAATAAAAATTAAACTTAGGAAAAAACTCTTCAATGTATTTGGGGGATCTTGTGTATCACTTATATTCACTATCCAGTCTCTTGATGGAGTCTGATTTCCTTGCAGTGGTCAGTTTTCCTTCTGGCTTAGTTGGTTTCTCAAATCAGTTTGTTTGAGCAGGCAGAATAAAGTTCTTACAAACTTGGGGACTTTGTTTCCCTCCTCACAGACTAACTTAGTGGGAGGCGGTCTGCTTTGTGTGGTAGGGCAGGAAGGAGGTGGCTGGTTTCTGTAGCCTGGAGTCACTGTAAATAGTTACAAGGACAGGCTGTTAAAAATATTTCTATAGTCTGTTTTCTCTCTAGAAAGATCATAGTTATATATAGGTAGTAGGGAAAGTGACCATTGAGTGTCAATTAATAGGAATTGCATTGCCTGGAGTGCCTGGTCCAACCTCTCCTCTCTCTTTGATGAAGAGAGGAACGTATTTATGTGATGGCTGGTGGGTACTCACACCAAACTGAGTGGTTTTAGTGTCTACTTGAACTTTTACTTTTAGGCTTATAAATACTATGTGCTAGCCCACCAAGAGCTTATCAAGACACTAAGTGCTTCGTATATATTTGAGTCTGGCACGTTTATTTTATGCATAAGAATCTATTATCTCTAGGAAATTAAACACAATAGGAATATATCACTATAGCTCTGCCTTGTTATCTTTCATAATACAAAAAGAAGATAAGGATGCCTTTATATTAGACATTTTTTCAGTGGTAGGTAGTATGTCTATGTCCATATCTAATTTATGTTAATGTACCCACATGTACAAATGTCATTTAAAGTGGGTAGAACCTTTCTTTCTTTCTTTCTTCCTTCCTTTCTTCCTTCCTTCCTTCCTTCCTTCCTTCCTTCCTTCCTTCCTTCCTTTCTTTCTTGCTTGCTTGCTTGCTTGCTTGCTTGCTTTCTTGCTTGCTTGCTTTCTTGCTTGCTTGCTTGCTTGCTTTCTCTTTTTTTTTCTTTCTTTCTTTCTTTCTTTCTTTCTTTCTTTCTTTCTTTCTTTCTTTCTTTCTTTCTTTCTTGCTTGCTTGCTTTCTTGCTTGCTTGCTTGCTTGCTTGCTTACTTGCTTGCTTTCCTTCTTTCCTTCTTTCTTTCTTTCTTTCTTTCTTTCTTTCTTTCTTTCTTTCTTTCTTTCTTTCTTTCTTTCTTTCTTTCTTTCTTTCTTTCCTTCCTTCCTTCCTTTTTCCTTCTTTCTTTCTTTCTTTCTTTCTTTCTTTCTTTCTTTCTTTCTTTCTTTCTTTCTTTCTTTCTTTCTTTCTTTCTTTCTTTCCTCCTCCCTCCTCCTCCTCCTCCCTCCCTCCTCCTCCTCCTCTTCCTCCTCCTCCTCCTCCTCCCTCCTCCTCCTCCCTCCCTCCTCCTCCTCCTCTTCCTCCTCCTCCTCCTCCTCCTCCTCCCTCCTCCTCCTCCCTCCCTCCTCCTCCTCTTCCTCCTCCTCCTCCTCCTCCTCCTCCTCCTTCCTCCTTCTCCCTCCCTCCTCCTCCTCCTCCTCCTCCTCCTCCTCCCCCCTCCTCCCCCTCCCCATCCCCCTCCCCCTCCTCCCCCTCCCCCTCCTCCCCCTCCTCCCCCTCTTCCCCCTCCCCCTCCCCCTCCCCCTCCTCCTCCTCCTCCTCCTCCTCCTCCTCCTCCTCCTCCTCCTCCTCCTCCTCCTCCTCTTCTTCTTCTTCGCTTTAGGTTATTGGCATCAAATGCTCTTACTGTTCCTGTACAAACAAAGGATAAAAAAGTCTCTTCCCTTCTTGTTTTTTCTACTTCTTTGTAACTCTGTGTGTGTGTGTGTGTGTGTGTGTGTGTGTGTGCTTGAACTCAGTGCCTGGGTGCTGTTCCTTTTTCTCAAGTCACAACACCTCTTCCAGCTTTTTCTGGATAGTTTATTGGAGATAAGAGTCCCATGGACTTTCCTGCCCATGCTGTCTTCAGATCTCAGCCTTCTGAGTAGCTAGGATTACAAGTTTACACTTGTGAACCAGCTGTTCTTTGTAACTTTTGGTAAACCATATTGCCTACATCTGAGGCTGGTTTTGAATGGATATTTTAAGTGGCAGAGTCAGAAGTTCTATAACGTACAATGTTTTTCTTGTGTCACAGGGTTAAATAAATTAAGCAACAAATAATATTTTTTATTAATAGAAAATTTTTCCTTTTTGCTTCTTTGAAAGCAGATAATGGCTTAGAGAAAATTTCTAGACTTATATTTCTGCAAGTTGACATTCTGTTCCAGTTCAAGCTTTGTGCCAGAATGTCTCAGGATGAGCCGGAATGAAAGCTAGATATGTCGAACATGGCATTTTCTTTTCTTTGACTAGTCAGGTGTCAGGAACAGCATGAACTTTGGAAGTGATTCTGTTTTCTATCTCTGTATGTTTGGAAATCAATGCCAACGAAAGTGAGTCTTGGTTATGGAGCAATGAAGTTATATTGGACCAACACTCTACTCACATTCATGCTTATAGAATTACAGAATTTAAAATGCAAAGGATCTCAGATATGGTTATACATCAAACTTTTTAGGTCATAAAAGCAGATTTCCAGAGGTCAAGTGGAGCTTCAGTCACAGCAAGCTGCATGGTGTTTTTTTTCACCCCAGGGGCTAGTAAGGGATCAGATGAGTGCAAAGCGGATATCCTGTTCTGTGACCTAAGTTTAGGCCCTGTTCTTTCCCTGTTTGGTGTATCATTTCTTCATACTAGCTGCATCTCTTTTTTATTTTATTTTATTTTTTTTGTCAGTCGTGGGCCTGAACTTTGGGCCTGGGTGCTGTCTCTCAGCTCTTCAGCTCAAGGCGAGCACTCTACCACTTGAGCTACAGCACCACTTCCAGCTTTTTCAGCTTATGTGGTGCTGAAGAATGGAACCCAGGGCCTCATGCATGCAAGGCAAGGACTCTACTACTGAGCCACCTTTCCAGCCCCAAGCTGAATCTCTTGCCGCCCTCTATCTCAGTCTGTCCCTCAAGAGGAGTTTGTCATCAGTCCTTCCCTTCAGCCTTTCTTGGGCTTATTTGACATCACTAAAGGACTCACTTTCAATATTTACCATCAATTTACTTCTGTCTTTCCTTCGTTAGAAATATATTGAAAATGAAAACAAGAAGGACAATAGGAAAGAAATTGTTGTCATGACAATTCTTCATTTAAAGGAAACACATCATTTCTCCTCCCCCTGTTCCATCCATCTTAACAAACTCTCCACAAACTAGGACATTAGAACTCTGGCTTAGATTCTTCTCCACACAAAATATTTTAGTGCCTGCCCGTAGTCACTCTTTGCATAATCCAATGGGCACTTTGGCATTTTCTGAGTTGAATCTTTCTGTATGTTGACCTGTTTTGTAACTTCTTCCTTGTAATTGTTCTTTCTTTGATTTCTGTAACAAGATTGACTTTGTCATCATTTCTCTGTTCCTTGCTTATTTATGTTTCTGCTCCATAAGCATCTATCTGATGACTGCCATTTATTGGGATTTAGGATCAGTGAATGTCTAATCGCTTATATTTTGGAGCCAGGGCCCCTGTGTTCAAGTGCTGGCTGTCCTACTTGGGCTAGCTAGTTCATTTTTCAGTACCTCAGATTTGTATGTGAAAAATGATGATATTGCTAGTATTATTATCAAATGATGCTTTGTAAGTTAAAATAGATAATATACATAAGGCACTAAAATAGTTCCTAGCAAATGGTAAATGTGTTGTCTTTATTAATTTGGAGAAAGAGGAAGAGGAGGAGGAAGAAGACTTAAGTTAAGGACATTTGAATATCTGTTGTCTCCTCCTCCAAGTCTTGAATCAGACTCCATGTTAATTAAGAGGTAAAGGAAACATATCTCATAGATACTTTCCTTTCTCCTTCACTTATTGTGATATTCTGATATTAGGTTTAAGTACTTTATAATAACTCCTCTTCCAAATGTTTGTTTTAAATAAACTACAGAGTACATAGTCATTATGTTCATCTAGCTTAGAGTTTGTATCAACCCTACCCCAGCCATCTGCTTCTATCTTCCATTCAATTTTAAGCCCATATGCTCATATCTGGAACTTCTAGCATATATATATATATATATATATATATATATCACATATATAATATATATAAAATAAAACCTTAAAGGCAGTTGGCTAAACAATGACATTATGACTTTTTTCCACACAATCATCACCAGAAAAAGAATCTAGAGCATAAGTTCCTGGAGGTTCTGGGTTGGGAGAGTGATAGTGATAGTACACAGGTTGTAATTAATTGCAAATGCTTTGACTACCATCTGTGTGGCAGAAAGGAGAGTAACATTCTTTTTTTTTTTTTTTTTTTTCCAGTTTTGAGTCCTGAACTCTGGACCTGGGCGCTGTCCCTTACATCTTCAGCTTAAGGCTAGAGCTCTATCATTTGAGCCACAGCGCCACTTCCAGCTTTTTCTGCTTACGTGGTGCTGAGGAATAGAATCCAGGGCCTCATGCATTCAAGGCAAGCACTCTACCACTGAGCCACCATTCCAGCCCTGAGAATAATATTCTTATGGAATATATTTTTTATGGAGTAGGTGAGAAATGTTCATTGATGCATTTAAAACAAGGTCTGTTGTGATTTGTAAGAGCAGTGTCAGGGGTGGGAGTGAATAGAAAAGAGGAAATGTAACAAAATTTTGCTTTGAACTACATATACCTTTCTCAATGTTCACTACATTCACATAAAGGATTTGAATGTTTTTGAAATGACATTTTGGCCATTGTGGTACAATTCCTCACTACTCAGAGTGAAACTTGTGATTCCTGATTCTATAAGTGTTATATAAGCTGTGTCTTTGCTGACACAGAACAAAAATCCATCCTCAACCAACCCCTTTACTTTAAATCAAAGTTCAAGACATCCTTTTTACTTTACAATTTAGTTGTTAATAATCTTTTTGCCTCTATGTTCTCCTGACCTTCCAGCATGATCAAAGATATGTTTGCAGGATAATCATTCTCAGTGAGAGTAATTCATTTGTTCTCTCAGAAACCTAGTTCTTAAAAAAATTCACTTACTAATTATTACTGTCTATGGGTATAGAAAATACTTGGTCTATCTTTTTTGTTTACATGTTTAATGTCATTTATGTTTGTGTGTCCATTACTGTCTTCAAGGTGCATTTCACACCTATCATCTTGGTAAATCCTCCAAAAGGAAAAAGAAACACCTGTGCAATAAAGAGGGCGAATAGTCACTTCATCTTACAAATAAAGCACCAGAGTCTCGGAGGTATGAAACAAGTTACCAAAAACATGGGGTTGATCAATGGTGACAACATTTTGTTTTGGAGTCAGGTGAGTATCTTTGCACAGTTAATGATGAAAGGTTGGCCCTCACCTTTGTGGGTTTGATTCTCCTCATTTGATATTCACTGGACCTAGACAACCAAACAAACAAACATAAAAAAGTGAGCAAAAATCTCTCAGCATGTGAAATTTATATTAAATAACAGCTGGATACTATTTTAGAATCTCTTGAACACAGCCAGATTTGTCTTCATTATGCTTCTGTCTTGGTTCACCTGGGGATGACTCATTGACTCATGAATTAACTTCTCATGTTTCACAAGTATCTCACTCTGTGTGCGTGTGTGTGTAAGGTGCTGGAATTATTGCACATAATAGAAGGACATAAATCACACACACACACACACACACACACACACACACACGATCAAGATGCAGGGTACCAAAATCAAGTCCAATGACAACAGAGGATATGCCATAGAGGAAAGAACATACAAAGGAAACAACAACAACAAAAACTAAAATCACATGGTATATTTAAAAGAATAACAATAAAGACAGACCTCTTGTGTCCATATCTTGGGGTTCATTTCATTTAGCATCATCTCATATGGTCATTTGGTTTTTGAGCTTTTCAGTTCATCTGATAAGATTTTCCTATATGTATACCTAATTATTATGAACATATCTTGTTGTTATCCCTTTCCAAATTCTCACACATCCTTCGGCTACCCACCCCTTCCCTCACTCTTCTTAGTTTTGTAGGATGTACATTGGATTCTCGATGGCATTCTCCCCTCTTCTCTTCATTCGTCCATCTCTTTGCCCTGGACCTCACACAACTCCTTTCAGTATCTGCTTCCTCCTGTTTTATTTTACTGAACTTTGATTTTGCCTTTCTAAGGAATGAACCATTTGAGATCTCCCTTGAATAGACCATATTTCACTTCACTATTAGAGATCTCCCTCAAATGGACAATATTTTAGTCAATACACATCACTATTTACCATAGTCAAGGTAAGGAATCAGCCCAGATGCCTCTCAATGGACAAATGGATCAAGAGACTGTGATATTTGTATGTATGTATGTGTGTACACACACACACACACATATATATATATATATATATAATGGAATTTTACTCATCCATTAAAAGTGATATTGTACCATTTGTATGTTTTTAACATTTTGTGTTAAGTGAAGTAAGTCAGGCCCAGAGAGACAGAAGATGCATGTTTTTCTTTATATATGGAAACTAGATTTAGCTTATAAATGTCTAAGTAAATATGTGGGTGGCATGTAAGTGTATACAAATGTGGGTTGCTCTTTAATTCTGATAATTGTTATTTTGATGTGCAGAAACTAATTCAATGCAATCCTATTTGTCAATTCTTGCACTTATTTACAGGGCAATTGCAGTCTTATTAAAAATATAGAATTACCTATGCCAGTATTATCTAACGTTTTTCCTGTTTTCTGTAGTATTTTCAAAGTTTCAGTTGTCACACTAAGATCTTTGATCCATCTAAAGGTGATATGTAAGGTTTCAGTCCTCTGTATGCAGATGACCAGACCAGTTTCTCCAGCACCATTTGTTAAAAATACTGTCTTTGGATGTCATTTGACAACTTTGTCAAAGACTAGGGCTATAATTATGTGGGTTTATTTTTTGGGTCTTCTATTCCATTAGCCTTCATGTCTGTTTTAGAGCCAATATCATGCTAGTTTTTTTTTTTTTAATATGGCTCTGTAGTCTAGCTCTAAGTATAGTATTATGATAACTCACATTGCATTTTTAGGAGAATTACTTTTAGTATTTGGAGTTTCTATGCTTTCATATTAGTTTTAGAATTGCCTTTTTTCTATTTTTGCAAAGCACTACATTGGGACCTTGACAGGCATTGCATTAATTCTATAGATTACCTTTGGTAGTATATTATTTTTAAGATATTAATTCTTTTAATTCATGAACATGGAATTTTCCTCTATCTTCTGATGTATTCTTGGATTTGTTCACAATCACAAATGTGGTTGTTGTACAGAAACACTCATAAACTCTTGGTGAGAGTACAAATAAGTATAATCACTATAGAAATCAGTATAGAGGTTTTCAAAAAATCTAAAAATAGACACACCTATGGCTCTTTCATACCATTATTGAGAATTTATCTGAAGGAGTCTAAACTAATGAACAAGAAAGATTCCTGCATAGTCATGTTTATTGTATCTGAGGTGTCCAACAACTAATGAATGGATAAAGAAAATGTAGTATGTGAGATACACACATACACATATACATATGCATACACACACACACACACACACACACACACACACACACACACACATACACACACACCACAGAAGATTATTCAGCCATAAGGAACAATAAAATTATTTCATTTGCAAGAAAATGAAGGAACAAAAAATCATCATGTTGAGCAAGATATACCAAACTCAATGCCCAAATATCATATATTCATTAAGTTCTTGCCAGATAGCCTTCTACCTATTAAGTCCTGTTGGCAGCACTTTTCATCCTTTAATTTTACCAAATAAGTGGATATTAATGTATAACATTTTTTAGCACATTCACTTCCCTAGGGAGCAAACAAAACTTGCTGGGAGGTTGATACCTCTGTTCCCAGTCCATAAAATTTACCTTATGTCTTAATCCTGCTACATGCTTTATGGACTTTCAGTTCCTAGCAAGGTAGGGGGAAGGAAATGTCATAGGAATCCTTAGAGATTTTGGATGTCATAGATATGAGGCAAAAATCCTAAAAGAAAAAGACAGGAAGTGAACTTGGTCAAAATTCATTATATGCATGTATGGAAATATCGCAATGAACCCCCTTTTTGCAATCAATATATGCTGCCAAAGAAGTTCATCAAAGTCACAACCACAAATATATAAGAGGTTGGAAAGCAGTTAGACTAGATACTTTCCCTGGGAAGTTTTTTCCTCCTGGAAATTATAGCCAGAATACATATAATACAAATACATCTGTTGCCCCAGGTTATAGATTTATTAACATTGGCTTACTCTTAGTAGGTTAAAACAAGTATGGCAGCCTGACATAACTTGGCACAAACTCTGGAACTTTTGGTCCTTACCTGGTTTTTGTTGGGTTTTGCAGTGTCAGAATATAGAATGGACTTTCACAAGGCCTTGGGGTGATTCACTCAAACATGGGAAGGAGATGGCATGGTGAAACTGAAGGAACTCTTGTGCATGAGGCAGCCTTTGAGGTAAGAGAAAATCTTTCCTAAGATACTACTCTGCCTCTCCACACATTGCCAATAGTAGATATGGTTGCTTAGTCATAGCTACAGAAATTCCTCTAATTAAGGATTCACTTATGTTAACCAGAATCCTTTTTAAGATGCAATTACTTCAAGATGGCAATTGCTAATTCACAAGTTCATGCAAATTTTCTTAATCAGATTGCTTTCTCCTTAACACCTCGCTGAGACTCCTCTCTCGGCAGGAAATAGAAGGAGAATTTGGAATGTGTTGGTGTTGAGGGCTGAGCATGGGCAGAAATGAAAGGTAATTAAAAATACGTTTTTCCCCAATTACTGAAGTCCTTCATGCAGTTCAGCAGACCCAAGCTCTGCAGTCAAGTTACTTTTGCCAGGTATGTGATGTTGAGATATTGCTCCACTCTGGCATATATCAATAGTAGAAGGACAATATCAATGTTTACAATTGAAGATTTTGTTGGTATTGCTAATGGAGTTTATACATGCAAAGATTTTTGTAGCACAGGAAACAATATATATTAACCCCTTTGAAAAATTTAACAAATGAAAACTAAGAATTTCTTAAAGCTCTATAACATGTTTCCAGACCATTGTACCTTAAAATGGGCACTATTAAAATCTTGCCCTATTTTATATTTGACATAAAAATACACTTAGAAATCGAATGCCAGTAGTTCATGCCTATAATCATAGCTACTCAGGAGGCTGAGATCTGAGGATCAAAGTTCAAATACAACCTGGGCAAGAAAGTCCATAAGACTCCTATTTCTAGTAAATTACCAAAAAGTCCCAAAGTGTAGCTGTGGCTCGAGTGGTAGAGTGCTAAGCCGTGAGCAAAAAAGCTCAGGGGCTGTGCCCAGGCCACTAAACACATGTGCATTTCTACAATCACAGTAGAAGAGTTTCTGGCTAGGGATTCAGTAAAATAAAGATGTAGGAAGAAATGAATGAGGGTTCAGAAGGTGGAAATCTGAGAGAAATTGGGCTTCACTGCAGAGGAACAAGAATACTTACTCTTTAGGTATTAATAGTGGGTTAAGTAGGTTACAGGTGCATTTAAGGAGACCTGTTGGGAGGTTGATTGGAATAATCCAGGGTAAAAATGATAAAAGTCTGAAAGGCCTGGAGTATTTATATTAGAATAATTAGAGTGTTGTGGGTATGAGAGACAGAATATAGAAAATTTGACAAAATGTGCTGCCTAATCAGATAAGAAGCTGTTGGAATAAGAGAGAAGAGATAAAGATGCCTATTAGAATTCTAGAAATAACTGGTACAGTATTGTACTATTCGGAGAGAGAGAGAAAAAGAGAGAGATAGAGGAATTAAGTTAGCTTGGTTAAAATTTTATATGACAAAACAGTAACCATGATGATGATGGTGGTAATGACAATAGCAACGAAACCAACAGATAATAGCAACACAACAATTTTACCCTGATGTTCTGTTAAGCATGTTAGATGTGTTATGGCATTTAATCCACATAAGATTATTATCTGTAAAATGTAATGTATCCATTAGAACATGTAGCACGTGGGCTGAAAGGTGGTCCAGTGGTAGAGCGCTTGCCTTGCATGCCTGAGGCCCTGGGTTTGATTCCTCAACACCACATAAGCAGAAAAAAAGCTGGAAGTGGCGCTGTGGCTCAAGTGGTAGAGCACTAGCCTTGAGCTGAAGAGCTGAGGGACAGCACCCAGGCCCAGAGTTCAGGCCCACGGCCAGACCCCTCCACCCCAAAAAAAAGAAAATGTAGCACGTAGAATGTAATTCCTTTGAAATGTCGCACGTAGAATTTAATTCTTAATAAAAATCCAGGATTGAAATTTCAAATTTAATACTAAATTTTCCCAACCTTACCATTCTTTCTTCGTGTGTGAACATGCACACATGCATGTGTGTGCATGCATGCATATGTGTGTTTGTATATTTGTGTGTACCAGTGTTGGACTTGAATTCAGGGTCTTGTGCTTATGCTGGGCTTCTTGACTCAAGGCTGATGTTCTATACAAGTGCAACACCTTCACTTCTGCCTTTTTGCTAGATAATTGAAGATAATAGTCTCTTAGATTTGTCTTCCTGGACTGGCTTCAGATTGGAAGGCTTAGATTTTAGCCTCCTGAATGACTAGGATTACATGTGTGAGTCTCATGTAATTTTGAGGTGATATTTGTTCACCATTGAGCCTGATGGCTTCATAACTCAAGAATAACACCTTTGATGTTACCCTGAGGTTGTGCATGAGCTGTGTTCACTGTGTCCAGTACAAACATAGATTTTGATCTAGAAGTTAGGAATAAGACCAGGATTAGAGATTTGGAGGTGGTGGACACACACAGGAAAAAGTACAAATCCTTGTGGTGGCATAGTGTGTGGAATGAGAATATGCAAATAACCTGAAAATGAAACCATAGAAACCAATCTTCAAGGGATAAGGTAATGGAATAGGAAAAGCTGATAAAAAGATCAGAATGACAAGGATGAATTAGTATTAGGAAAATTTTTTTTGTTCTTAACATATTGTAAAGACACTGTAGAGAGGGGTTACAGTTACATGAGCAAGGTAATGAGTCCATTTCCTATTGAGCATTGTTACACCCTCCTTTGTTTTTCCCCTACC
This sequence comes from Dipodomys merriami, assembly GCF_024711535.1. Taxonomy (NCBI): domain Eukaryota; kingdom Metazoa; phylum Chordata; class Mammalia; order Rodentia; family Heteromyidae; genus Dipodomys; species Dipodomys merriami. The sequence continues at coordinate 50,199,852 of NW_027206401.1, forward strand.
ATCCCTTTCCTCCCCAACTCTTCCTACCCTTCCCCCCAAAGATGTAAAATTTGTTTTCAACATACTGTCTTGTACATCTCATTGTTACAATGGGTCATCCTGTATCCTTATTTCAGCATTTTGTTATTTTCCTTCCCCTCCTCAAATTAGAAAAATGTATATACAAGATGTAGGACACTGGAATCAAATACAGTGACAACAAGGATTGTCCCATGGGGGAAGAACATACAAAGAAACGAAAAAATCACATAGTACATTATAAATATATTGAAAAGAACAGCAACAAAGATAAAACCTCTTGTGTCCCTATATTGGGGTTCATTGTGCTTAGCATCAGATTATATGGTCATATGTACATAGCTTTTGACCTCTTCTGCTGGTCCTAGAGCTAGGAAAAATTTTTTTTTAACCAAGGTTAATGATGAAAATATTATTCAAGAAGAAGTGGTCAACAATGTCAAGCATGCTAGGTGGGAATTTTAAAAATTGAATTATACCTCTGACTAGAAGTCTTTCAGAGGCAGATTGTAGTCAACAGCACATACCTACACATTTCAAAAAATGAATGGAAGAGGTAGGCAATGATCTATAGGCAGAACGGAAGGAGATCAAGTCATTGCTAAAGATAATGAAGGCGAGCACAGCTGTGAGGATACTCACAGAATGCAAGATATTCCAGCAAACTATGATAAAAGAATGGGCTGTGTTTAGTTTTTCTTTTTAAAAAAGCCAGGAGCCAGTGGCTCACACCTGTAATCCTCCCTACTCAAGAGGCTGAGATCTGAGGATTGTGATTTGAAGCTAGCCTATGCAGAAAAGTTCTTGAGACTTATCTCCAATTAACTATCAAGAAAACTGAAGTGGAGCTGTGGCTCAATTGTTAGAGCACTAGCTTTGCGTAAAAAAGCTCAGGGACAGTGCCCAGTTCACGCCCTCACCCCCCTTCTCCCCAAACCAATATGATACAGAAGTTTTTTTTAATCATTGGAAAATTATTTTTAAATAGTTGTACAAAGGAGCTTTAGTTCAATTTGTCAATTTAGGTGTATAATGCATCTTGGTCAGAGTCACCCTTTCCATCATTTTCACCCCCACCCTGTCTATCCCAACCCACCCATCTTCTTACAGAAAGAAACAGTACAGACAGAACAGTCACTTCTGTGTCTATCAGGAAGTGGTGCCAGAGCTTTATGGAAAGTGTGTGTTCTCCTGTTAACTCACATGCTAAGAGGATTGGCAGGCCTGTCACACTGTAAATGTATTTCCAAAGAAGGGAAAGAGTCTTCATCCTGATAACTGCCACTTCCAGGAAAGCTGTACAGAAAATAGCAATAACACTTGAGGGCAGCTTAAAGTTCTTCTCAGACCATTTGAGGAAGCCCACTACAGATTAGGCACATGTTCTTGGGATTTGATGGTTTGCCAGTAGAAATCTTTCTTTTTCCTTAAATTTATATATTCTGTGCAGGACACTCTGAGCTTGTTGTTGAAATTCCAATTAGGGCTTTCAAATAATTTGGCAATAGTAATTTCTTATACCGCCCTGAGCTCTTTTCCTAGAATGGTGATGAGTTTTTGCAGATTATGTCAAATTTCTGTGTAAGAATTTGGAACATCTGGTTGACATTTAAACTACAGGCCCTCAAGACAAGTTAGAATAGGGTTTTGAAGAACTGACTTTGGCCTTGACATGGTTATCAACGCTGAGCTAACATCACAGCTGTTAGGACCTTGCAAAGTACTTTCCAGTGTTTCATGTTAGAAGTTTAGGAATATGGCTGTTGGATTTTTCCCTACTTACAAGGGCTGCTTATAATAATTGCTTTAGTTTAATATGCCTTACAGTTTTATAGACTCCATTTGCTCCTCACAATTATCCTTATGATATATGTAAAGCAGAGGAATATTATTTTGAATAGGAAAATATAGTATAATGAGGATGATTTATTTAAAGTCTCATCTCTACTTGGCGTGGAAAACAAAATTGAACTCATATCCTCTTCTAAACTAATATTTGATGCCTATGTATCATGGTATTTGATTTATAGTAATAGGAATGAATTTCTTTATTTTTATTTTTTCTTTATTTTTAATTTTTATTGAAAAGGTGATGTACGGAAGGGTAACAGTTCCATAAGTCAGGTACTGAGTACATAGAAATGAATTTTATTTATAGCAGGTGGAATACTATACACTTTCCTATTTTCTATGTCTTCAATGGTTGAACATCATCTATAAATTGTAGTTTTACCTAAAGCAGGATACCAAGTTCTGTGTGAAAATAGTATGGACTGTGGAGTCAGACTAGCTGAGGCTAGAATCCCAGCTATTCCCAATGCTTGAAATGAGTTATCTCTGGAAATGTATTTCCTAAACTTTGATTATTCATATTTAAAAAGGGCTGACAATGGCTCCTTACATGCCCTTATAAAGCATGTGGTACAATGTTTACGAAAAGAAGAAAAAAACGCTTTTAAGTCCAAACAAGCAGAAAACTCAATTTTAATACAGTACACATTATTGTCAGTAATGCAATATTAAATGACAAATTAGAAAATAAAAATTGCATATTTTAATAATTTACTATATGTTTAATATTCTGATTTTAGATGAGAATTTTTTGTGCTGGTGTGTTGTATTTAAATTTGTAAATTAGTTGTATATGAGATAGGAGGGCACAAATGAACATTCTAATTTCCCTTTTCATATATATATGTATCTATATATCTCCATGTTTTACTTTGTCCTATTTTTATTTTTTTATTTTTTGCCAACCTGGGCGCTGTCCTTCAGCTCTTCAGCTTAAGGTGAGTGCTCTACCACTTGAGCCACAGCACCACTTCCAGCTTTCTGTTTATGTGGTACTGAAGAGTCAAACCCAGGGCTTCATGCAGCTAGGCAAGCACTCTACCACTAAGCCACATTTCCAGCTGAGTGCTTTTTCTCATGACAGTCATGGGGCTTGAACTCAGGGCCTGAGCACTGTTCCTGAGCTTCATTTGTTGAAGGTTAGTGCTCTACCACTTGAGCCACAGTTCCACTTCAAACTTTTTTTGGTCATTAATTAGAGATAGAATCTCACAGACTTTTATGCTTAGGCTGGCTTTGAACTGTGATCTTCAGATCCCAGCCTCCAGGGTAGATTACAGGTGTGAGCCACTGGCACCTGGAAATGAGTGCTTTTTTGCTTTTCCTGTACTGGGTCTTGAACTCAGGGAGTGGACATTGTCCCTTAGCTTTGTTGTTAAGGAATGGTACTTTATCACTTCAAGGAGTACTTTTATAGTGAATAGGAAATGATAAAAATGAATGCTATTATAAACACTAAATATAATTATGAGCTGGTTTAAACACTATCTGATAAAATATTAAGAATGTGCAAGTGAAAAGCTTTCTAAACAATCAATAGCCCCTGTGGTGAATAGAGTAAGTGGTTGATATGTAAGTAAAAATTCATGTACTTGATTCTTCTGCTCACTGCACATATTTACTCATTTATACATCTATTTACTCATTCAGCAGCTAATGCTTAAGTGTCCATCATGTCCCAGGAACTACAAAAGGATAAAACGGTAGACTTATAGACTCAAAGATAGTTGTTGGTGACTTGCCTTTTCACCAGAATTGTAAGAACTAAGAAGTCCTGTGCATTCATGTGCATGTACTCTATCTGCACTGTGAGTTACTCAAGGAGAACAGGGCATAGAAAAAGGGCAGCTCCAGGAAAATAATAGATTGTGACTGTCATGCATTCAATAATAACAGAAAGACTATTGTAGTTCATTTGCCATTGAGAAATCCTACAAAATGATAGGAATAGGTTTTTAACTATCACTAAAATACCAAATAGTATTATTAAAGAAACTAATCATCAAGGAGTTCATACAAGAAAAGATAGAATTATAGGTTTTTATGAGAAGAATGTTTACCTTGGGATAGAGTAATATAAATTTAACTGGGATTTAACAAATCCTTGAAATTATCAATAGGTATTAGCATGCTTAATTCTGTACTGTACTTGGCATAGGGCACAAAGAATGTATTTCTTCTTTTCCATGATGTAGGTCAAAGCAAAGATATTTTATGGTTCAATGATTAGATAGATGGCACTGGTTTTTACTGATTTATTTTAACACTGTCATTTAAAAAATGGATATTTTCAGATGGTGCCCATAATAGAATAGACAGCTGTGTTTGAATTCCATTTTTGTCCTAATTACTTGTGTAATCTTAAGTAGGTCATTGAACAACTCTGAGCTTTAGTTTTCCCACCTATTAATTAGGCCCAGTGATTTCTAAGGCAGACATGGGATGTAACAAGCACTAAATATGGTAAGGTAAGGATATGCTTAGGTTGGTATCCTGGACACATGGAGACCAAAAAAGTTATCTTTTTTTATTAAAAATGTGATGAATGGTTATGAAGATGGAAAATCTCACTGAAAGCTATTGGACAATAGTGGTATATGAGAGACTGGGAGAGAAAGTAATAGAGGGGATTAGTCAGGCAAAGTATAATCTTGCAAATTTAAAATATCATTGTGAAATCCCTTTGTACAACTAATGTACACTAAAAATTACAGGAAACTAAAATAGATTCTGCTAGGGGTGGATATCAGTGGGAGGCCAGTGGAGAGGGTAAATGAAGTACTTTATACACATGCATGAAAATAGACTAGGGAGACGTATTGAAATAGTTTTACAAAGAGGAGAGGAATGACAGAGAGTGATAGAAAGGATGAGTTTGACTGGAGTGCATTGTATGCATGTTTGGAATTGTTACAATGAATCCCCTTTGGACAGCAAATGTATGCCAACAAAAATGTTAAACTTCAAAAAGTAAAAGGGAAAAACTGTGATGAATGGAATTCATGGTGTTTTTCAACTTTAATTCCATTTAAAATATTATATATATATTGTAAAGATACTGTACAGAGGGGTTACAGTTACATGAGCAAGGTAATGAGTCCATTTCCTATGGAGCATTGTTACACCCTCCTTTATTTCCCCCCTACCATATGTTTGATCCCCACTTCCCCAATTCCTCCCTCCCCCCAAAGTTGTAAAGTTTATTTTCACCATACTGTCTTGTACATCTCATTGTTACAATGGGTCATCCTGAATCTCTATTTCAGCATTTTGTTATTTCCCTTCCCCTCTCCAAATTAGAAAAATGTATATACAAGATGCAGAACACTGGAATCAAATACAGTGACAACAGGAGTTATACCATGGGGGAAGAACATACAAAGAAACAAAAAAAAATCACATAGTACATTATAATTACATTAAAAAGAACAGCAAGAAAGATAAAACCTCTTGTGTTCCTATCTTGGGGTTCATTTCTCTTAGCATTGGGTTATATGGTCATATGTACATAGCTTTTGACCTCTTTTGCTTGTCCTAGACATATACTAGTTATTGCAGGTAAGAGAAACCATGGGACCTATTTTTCTTTGGGTCTGGCTTACTTCACTTAATATAATTTTTTCCAAGTCTTTCCATTTCCTAACAAGTGGAACAATGCCATTCTTTCTGATGGAGGCACAGAATTCCATTGTATATATATAACACATTTTCTTGATCCATTCATCTATTGAGGGACATCTGGGTTGGTTCCATATCTTAGCTATGGCAAATAATGCTGCGATACACATAGTTGTGCTTGTAGCTTTAGTGTGGTCTTGTTTGTGATCATTTGGGTAAATGTCCCAAAGTGGGATTGCTGCGTCATAGGGGAGCTCTATGTGGAGTCTTCTGTGGAACCTTCATACTGCTTTCCAAAGTGGTTGAACAAGTTTACATTCCCACCAACAATGCGGTAGGGTTCCCTTTTGGTCACATCTCCTCCAGCAGCTGTTGTTATTTGATTTCTTTTCTTTTTTCTTTTTTATTGTGAAAATACCATATAGAGGGGCTACAATTACATGGGCAAGATAATGAGTACATTTCTTATCAAGCATTGTTGCCTCTTCCTTTGTTTCCCCTTCCCATCCCTTCCCATCTCCCCTCCCCCCTCCATCCCCCTACACCCACTCCCTTCCCTCTTGTTTTCCCCATCCCCAAAGTTGTAAAGTTCGTTTTCCCAACATAACTACTTGTACATCTCATTGTTGCAATGGGACCACCCGTATCCCTATTTAAACGATTTGTTTTTTTTCTTGAATATAGCCACTCTAACTAGGGTGAGGTGGAATCTCAATGTTGTTTTGATTTGCATTTCTTTTATGGCTAGAGAAGTTGAGCATTTCTTCATGTGTCTATTGGCCATCCTTCTTTCCTCTTCAGAGAAGTTTCTCTTTAAGTCTTTAGTCCACTTATTTATTGGGCAGTTTTTCCTTCTGGATTTGTTGTTGGGGATTTAATTTTTTGAGTATATTTTAGATATGAGACCCTTGTCCATTGTATGGCTAGTGAAGATCTCCCAATCTGTGGGCTTTCTATTGATCTTGCTAGCTATGTCCTTTGCCGTGCAGAAGCTTTGCAATTTCTTTTTTTTTTTTTAGTTTCCATATTCTTTTTTTTTAATATTTTATTTTATTTTATTTGTGAACATACTGTACAGAGGGGTTACAATTACATGGGCAGGATAATGCGTACATTTCTTACCAAGCATTGTAGCCTAGCTTTGCAATTTCATGCAATCCAATTTCCAACCTTTCTTTCTTTCTTTCTTTTTTTTTAGGATTACTTTTTTTCTTATTGTGAAAATACTGTACAGAGGAGTTACAATTACATGGGCAAGATAGTGAGTACATTTCTTATCAAGCATTGCAGCCTCCTCCTTTGTTTACCCTTCCCATCCCTTCCCAGCCTCCCCCCACCCCCCACCCAATCCTCCCCACCCCCCACCAAAGTTGTAAAGTTCATTTTCAACATGACAACTTGTATTTCTCATTGTTGCAATGGGTCCACATGTATCCTTATTTAAACGACTTGTTTTTCCCCTTCCCGTCCACAAATTATACCGACTTCAAATACAGTGAAAGCAGGGGTTATACTGTGGGGGAAGGACATACAAAGCAACAAAGAAATGATCTTATAAATGCTTTAGAAACAAATGCATGAAAGAAAAAGACATTTAAATACATATCTTAGGGTTCATTTTCCTAACATCACCTTATCTGACCTTTTCTGCTTGACTCATATATATATCTAGATATTGCAAATAAGGGAAACCATGGGACCTATGTTTCTTTGGGCTTGGCTTACTTCACTTAATATAATTTTTTCCAAGTCTTTCCATTTCCTCACAAATGGGGCAATGTCATTCTTTCTGATGGAGGCATAGAATTCCATTGTGTATCCAACTTTTCTTTCTACTTTAAAATATTTTAAGATGTTATTTTTATTCTTTCCAAGTAGTTGTACAAAGGAGATTCATTTACCAAAGCAGTTTATGAATACATCTTCACCAATGCCCCACCTTTCCTAATTCTCTCCCATCCCTCACAAGCCACCCCTCCCCTCCTTAATTTTATAGGATGTACATTGAACTTTATGACTACATTTTCTCCCCCTTCCTTTCTTCATTTGTCTACCTCACTCCCCTTGAGCCTTTTCTCCACTTTTCAAGTACCCATATCCTGTTTATTTTGTTGGTCTATGAGTTAGCCTTTCTAAGGAATTACACCATTTAGTTTTCTCGTGAATCTACCCGGTGTACATTTGTGTACACTTGGACACTACTCCAAAGTGTTTACTTCTATATTTATAAATGAATTCTAGTTTCCAGCTATGAGAGAAAACATGTGATCTTTCTCTCTTTGGGCCTAACTTATTTTCCTTAACATGATTTTATTCCCAAGTCCTTTCATTTCTTTGCAAATGATACAATATCAGTAATTCTAATGGATGAGTAAAATTCCACTGTGTAAGTATAGTACATTTTCTTCATCATTGAGGGACATTTGGGCAGATTTCATACCTAAAATCATTTTCTCTATGGAAATATATAGCCAAATGTATACAAAATTCAGATTTAATTTGAATGTGTTGTTTTTTAGCTGGTTTAGCTAAAAGTCTATGTTTTTAAGAGAAATAATCTTGTATGTTTACAAACATTTTGACATGACATAGGGACACAATGGTACTAAGTCTTCCTCCATGCAACTCATATTTATTGAGAACTTGTGAGAGGTTTGATTGTGGATCATGTCACAGGAATGGTGACAGATAAAGGGTTTACACCCACAAAGCTCACAGTATGATTAAAATGCGCTAAAGTGCAAGTAGTGAAAGAGAGAGACATGGTAACTACTACCACCGGCAAACGGTATGATTAGTGATGTAAAGTGAAATAACAAAATGCTGAGATCAAGAATTCAGGGAAGTATAGCTCTATAGATTGTGTGGACAAGGAAATTTTCCTGGAGAGGACATATCAGTTAAGACTGAGGGACCAGAAAATGTTAGCCATAAGAAAATGATGAAAAAGAAGTCAACTGCTCCGAGCTGGGAGAGATACATTCACAGAAATGATAAAGAATAGTATTGCTGGAGTACTGGAAATTTGAAAAGAGTGATATGAAATAATAAAGGGTTGGCCATGGCCACGTCACTCAGAGACTTCTATGTCATGAATGGAAATGGGAATTTTCATGTAAGAGTATAGCAAAACAAACATTATTAATGATCTGCTCACCATGCCCCATATTAGGGGCAATATGGTTGGTTGATGACAGGAGAGGTACTAAGAAGCAAACAGATGACAGATTTCTATCTGCTAGATGATAGAAAGGTTTTGTTTCTGTAAAGCATGGAATGAGTAGGAGAGATACAGCTAGATGAGTTCAGAGTGACTTGTAACAACTGCTAGCTTTAATAACTGGATATCTTTCAGTGTCATTTCCTATAGTGGGGGAAAATGGAGGGGTAGGATGACTTCATTTTCATTTTAGTGTGTATGTGTGTGTGTGTGTGTGTGTGTGTGTGTGTGTGTGTGGTGGGAGGAAGATTAAGAGGTCTGTTTTAAGTTAACTGTGAGATATGGAAGTACAGCTACCAAGTAGACAATTAGATCAGTACATACCATTTACTTGCTTAAAACATTCTGCTGGCTTTTCATTCTGATTAAGATAAAAATCTAAAGTTCTTACTAGTTCTTATTTTAATGTCTTCTTATTTCTGTGATCCCATCTTTTGGCTTTCTTTCCTTCACTCCTCTGCTATGGGAACACTAGTCTCACTCTTCATTGGAAAGTTTTTCCCTTGGATCTTTACTAGCTCTTATTTCTGCTCTACATAGGTCTCCCATTAAATTTTACTTCCTTGGTGATTCTTCCCTGCTTACTTCTTAAAATGGAATTCCATCTCCAACATCAATACCGTCTCTTTGTATCCTGTCTTATTTTTCTCCACAGCTATTACTGCTTCTAAAGGCTAAAAATATTACTTATTAATTTTTTGTGGCCCATTTTCCCTTGAAAATAAGCTTCACAAAACAGAGACTGTCAAGTTCACTACTAAATTCCCAGAGTTCAGAATAGTGCCTGATAGCTCATGGATGTTCAACAACTCAATAAATATTTACTAAATGAATAATTACTATTATCAGAGTACATAGGAATGTACTAAGATAGGACAGAATTTAGGAGTCATTAGCATAGAGATGATATACAAAACTTGAGGAATAGCTGTGATGATCCAAGGGAAGCTATGGATTGTGAGAAGAAATGGATCTAGCATTCGTGCTGTGGGACTCCCATCCAACATTTGCAAGATAGATTGAGGAGAGGGGGAGAAGGTTCAAAGCCAGTGCAGATCAAAAGAAGAGGAAACCAGTGAGTCTTGAAGACACACTTTTAAAAAGACAATGCTGCAGATGGGAGGAGCAATTCCTTTGGCATTTGATCTTTTTTTTTCCAACAATATTATTTCCAGCATTATTACACTATATAACTAAAACATTCATATTAAGGCTATTCATTATACATGAAGAGAAAGTGCTCAAGCAATTGATATTGTGATAGCGTGTATCATAATTATAATTGTTTATCTACTTATTTTTCTATAGCTCTTTATTGAGATTCTCACTTATCAAATAGTTGAGATACCTTCATTCTTAAATTGCTTTAAAAGATTTTTTTAAACTCTATTATTTTGTCTTTCCCTATTTTTCACCATGTAGTTGTTAAGAACAAAGAAACTGGATTGCAGTGTGGTAGGTAGATGACTGAAACCAAAATAACACCAGAATATGTATTAGCTCTTGGAGATCATATGTTAAAAAATGATATTTTTGCTGATCAAGACATACCAGTAATCTGAAAGCAAAATCATGAAGCTGTTTGAAAAAGAGGAGGGTAGACAGTAATATTTGGATTCAGGTAATACAGATTTACTAAATCAACTTTTCTGGCTTATGGTTGCTCGGACAAATCTAAGTTTGATTTTCTAAAGAACCATCAGGGGCTGGGAAGGTGGCTCAGTGGTAGAGCATTTGCTTTGCATACCTGAGGCCCTGGGTTCGATTCCTCAGCACCACATAAGCAAAAAAGAAAAAAGCCGGAAGTGGTGCTGCGGCTCAAGTGGTAGAGCGCTAGCCTTGAGCTGAAGAGCTGAGGGACAGAGCCCAGGCCCAGAGTTCAGGTCCCACGACTGGAATAAAAACAACAAAAAAAAGAATCATCAGAAAATTAGTGTTACTTTATTGTTCTTGCTGTCAAATAATTTCCTTGGTTTTGAACTACTTTAAGGAAGTCTTTAAAAAATAGAGCTGAACACACATTTTCATAGTTGATTTTATCTGTCTTTAATATCCGGATATTTCATTTTTTAGAAATGTATTTGAAGCCACAGTCACCTTGGTCACTGGCAAAATACATGTTATTTACTTCTTTCAGAAGAAATTGTTCTTTCAGTTTAAGTATCATGTAGCATTTCAACATTGTTCTCCTAGCTGTGAAGGAAAAAACTGTACTCTTTGGCATTATAGTAAATTATATACAATTACAGATTTTGCTTAAAGTTATTTCTCACTAATTCAGAAAGTATCTATAGTTGCAAATGGAATTTCATGTTAAGCAAAACTTTAGAGTTAATTTGTATTAGGTTTAAGGTATTAGCAACTTATTTTCTCTCATAATTATTGTTTCTGATATAGGTAAGAACAAAATTTTCTCAAATTGCACTTCTGTATAATTACAGCTTGAAAATGTAAGGAATGAGCATGTTAAAACTTTGATTATTATCAACGCATATAGAAATGATTTTCCCTTCTCATATCCCTCCCTTGGTTCTTTTTTTCTTCTGTTTCACAAAAATTTGAAGTGACATAAATATGCATGTATACCTATATGTTCACACCCCTATATGTAATAAAATATAATATGATATAAGAAACATAATATATTATAACAATGGTAACAAATGTGAAACAAAGAAAAAAATAAAGGATACGTAAAGAAAATGAAATTTAGGTGTGAGATTGAATGCCTGACTTGTAATCTCCAACTCCTATGTATCATACAGGGATTTTATGATTTTTGTGAGTGTGAAATTTAGGCTTCTGATTGACCACATGAAGAAAGAGATGCAATATGCTTTTCTATAAGGAAAAAAATAAATGAATAACTTAGGACCATTAATATTATCTTGGCAGTGAGACCAGATAGATGTTTTTACCCTTGGTCCTCCTCAAGAGGATGCTATTTGAAACAATGAAGAAAGTCTTCAACAGTTAACGTAGAATCATTTATACGACCTTTGGAATTCAGACAAAGTTTAAATCAGTAAAAGCAATTCAGGTCCTTAGAAGTGGAGAGTGTGGAAGATGCTTGCAAGATACTATGATCAAAGTGAAATGTTCCCTACAGAGTTACTCTGTTTATGTGATGATATTTTTATGAATGGTAGGTTTCATGTCTTTTCCAGCAGTGATTTTTGAAGCTATAGGTTGCATCTGCCAAAAACAGCAAAATTAATTGGTTTGCAAGGAACTTTTAAAAAATGAAAAGAATTACTTACGTAACTGTAACTCCCCTCTGTTCATCACCTTTACAATAAATTTTTAAAAAAATGAAAAGAAGACAAATGAAGAGAAAGGGGGAGAATGTAGTAAAACAAATCACCATATATATCCTACAAAATTTTAAAAAACGAGGGAAGGGATATGTTAGAAGAGGTGGGTGAGAGATACTGATCAAGATGCATGGAATTCATAAACTTCTTTGTTGAATGGCAGCTCCTTTATACAAGTACTTGAAGATAATAAAATAAATAAGTAAATAAAATGAATATATATATAAAATAAAAATAAACAAGTAAATGAATGAAAAGAAGATCTTAACCAAAGAAAGAAAGAAAATAAAAAGAGGATAAAACAGAAAAAATAATCACAGTGTTCTGTAACAATGTTTCACTATTCATTTCATTTCGTGTATGGGTCATGCTATAGTGTGAATTTCCTACTGTAAGTTTACTCAACATGTTTAGAAACCTGAGTAGCTAGGATTACAGGTGTGAGCTACCGGCACTTGGCTGAAAACTAATAATATTTTTAAAGATGCTGACTTTCAGTTAAAGAAAGTGATTTTGCATGTATATAATTTTGCATATATGATCATGATTAAGATTTTTGGGGGCATGGGTGCCGGTCCTTAAGGTTTGAACTCAGGAACTGGGTGCTGTTCCTGAGTTGTTTTTTTTTTGCTTAAGGCTGATCCTCTACCACTTGAGCAATAGCTTTACTTTTAGCTTTTTGATGGTTAATTTGGGATAAAGAGTTTCAAAGAATTTTCCTGCCCAGGCTGGGTATGAACTGTGCCTCTCAATTCTCATTGAGGATTACAGGCATGAACCACCAGCACCTGGGCAAGATTATTATTTTTAATATATAAATAAATAAAATTTTCACTTGTACCAAGTTTTAGCCACTTGAATAGAGACAAGTAAAGAATGCTACAAACTGAAATCTATTGATCTTTAATAAATAAGAAACACCACAATAAAAAGTCACCCTTAAATTAGACATTTTCTGATGCTTTTTTTAAAATAAAAATTTAAATTATTTTGATCAAATCTCAATATGCCATCAGTAATCAGTACTATAGTGGAAGGCTGTTTTTCTGTCCTAAGTATTTAGATGAATTCTTCCAGCTGAGTCAATTATCAGAGCTATTTTGATGAAGTGCTGTTCACTGTGGGAATTAGAATTTATAAATGCAAAGATTATGTGAAGTATAATTAGTTTTATTATTCCTTAGTAAATAAGGTATTGTAGGGACTTACAATAAAAGCTATTTCTTAACTTTTGGAAATACGGATGTGTTTTTAAATTATGCATTAAATGTACAGTATAGACTTCCTACCTTTTCATGGTCGCAAATAAATACAAAAGCAGATCCAAAGGTTAGAGCAGAAAGTCAGATCAGATTTGGAAGACAATATTAAATTATTACAGAGTCCCTACCTCATGCTTAGAAGGCCAACAACATTGTAATCACAGTTTCCTACAACCCAAATGACTTTGCTTTCATTGTGGAAATAGACTTGTTTCCACTGTACTTGCTCATCCATTGTCCACCACAACTAACTGGTTGTTGTGGGCTGGTGGTAAAGAAAAGGCAGGAAGGAAAGAGGAGGCAACAAATGGGCCAATGTAGGAAAGAGAAGCAATTAAGGGGTGCATTTTGATCAGATTAATTCTGAAGAGCCTAGTGAATGTCAAGCAAAAGGTGAGAGCTACAAAAACCGCAGCAGGAAATGACTCCTTCCAACCTCTGGTATTGAGATTTGACCAAATGCTAGCATAGCTTCTGCCCATTTCCCTAGGATGCCAAAGAGATAAGTGGGGATGGGCTGGGGTGGGGGAGGAATTTGATCAAGTTTCAGTGTTGAAATAAGTGGACATGTTAAACCCCTTGATATAATTATTTGAAGATAATAAAAATAATATATATTAACAATATATGAATAATATATCAGCAGAAATAAAATCAGTCATGGCAAAAATTAAAATTTTGGCCAAGAAGATTCATCACTGCTATAAGAAATTATTGTTTATTCTACCCAAAACTCAAGTGTAGAAAATTATCCTTGCACATTTTGTGTCAGAGCAGTTACTTTACAAAATTTACAATTGTAAATTATACACCTTTTTTTCCCACCACTCAGAAATGTCTTGTTGGGGACCATTTGGAAATGCAAATCCAAAGAGATAGCTTTCCTGATTCCAGTTCCTGATTACCAATTCAGAGTTAAGTGATTAAGATAAGCATCTTATTCTAATTTGTGAAGCTATCTTCTCTCCTAAAGATATGAAACATTTGTGTCTCTTTCACATAATCATCAATTAACAAACCTCAGATGGCCTAATCATGTTGACATACCTCTCAACCTCTTTAGTTATTTTACTCAGGATTTAATCAGGCTCTGCCTTCTGTTTTGGTAGAATTGAGATGAGTCTAAACTGAAATTTCTCCTGCTACTCCAGAAGTCAAACATACAAACAAAAAGGAAACAAGTTCTGATTTAATAACTTACTTTCTCCATACATATAAATGAAATCACTAAATGGGGATCTCTACAACATAAGTCAGAGGATTACGGAATCATCAAGAAAACCAAAAAGTCAGAGTTATGTTAAAAATAATTGTCCTGTAATTCCAAAAATTCATATGGAACAATAAAAGACCCCGAATAGCAAAAACGCTCCTCAATGGAAAGAACACTGCTGGAGGAATATCAATACCAAACTTCAAACTCTACTATAAAGCCATAGTAATCAAAACAGCTTGGTATTGGCATAAGAACAGACCTCAGGACCAATGGAATAGAATTGAAAATCCAGAAATGAACCTACAGACCTATAGCCATCTAATCTTCGATAAGGGAGCTAAAACAATAGAATGGAAGAAAGACAACCTCTTCAGTAAATGGTGCTGGCAAAATTGGTTAACTACATGTAGAAAACTTAAGCTAGATCCTTATATATCACCCTGCACCAGAATCAACTCCAAATGGATCAAAGACCTTGAACTCAAAGCAGACATTCTGAAAACATTACAGGAGAAACCCTAGGTCTCCTTGGCTCAGGCTGAAATTTTCTGAATAGAGACCCGGAAACACAACAAATCAAAGAAAGGTTGGACAAATGGGATTGCATAAAGTTGCAGAGCTTCTGCAGGGCAAATGACATAGCTAGTAAGATCAATAGAAAGCCCACGGATTGGGAGAAGATCTTTACTAGCCATGCAACGGACAAGGGTCTCATATCTAAAATATACTTGGAAATCAACAAATTAAACCCCCCAACAACAAATCCTCAAAGAAACAACTGCCCAATAAATAAGTGGGCGAAAGACTTAAAGAGAAACTTCTCTGAAGAAGAAAGAAGGATAGCCAATAGACACATGAAGAAATGTTCAACATCCCTAGCCATAAAAGAAATGCAAATCAAAACAACATTGAGATATCACCTCACTCCAGTTAGAACAGCAAAAATCAAGAACTCTAACAACAACAGATGCTGGAGGGGATGTGGACAGAAAGGAACCTTACTTCATTGTTGGTGGGAATGTAAACTTGTTCAACCACTTTGGAAAGCAGTATGGAGGTTCCTCAAAAGACTTCACATAGAACTCCCCTATGACCCAGCAATCCCACTTTTGGGCATTTACCCAAATGTTTACAAACAAGACCACACTAAAGCTACCAGCACAACTATGTTTATTGCAGCATTATTTACCATAGCTAAGATATGGAACCAACCCAGATGCCCCTCAGTAGATGAATGGATCAAGAAAATGTGGTATATATACACAATGGAATTCTATGCCTCCATCAGAAAGAATGACATTGCCCCATTTGTTAGGAAATGGAAAAACTTGGAAAAAATTATATTAAGTGAAGTAAGCCAGGCCCAAAGAAACATAGGTCCCATGGTTTCCCTTATTTGTATTATCTAGTAGATGTATGAGTCAAGCGGAAAAGGTCAGATAATGTGATGTCAGGAAAATGAACCCTTAGATGTGTATTTTAATGTTTTTTTCTTTCATGCATGTGTTTCTAACGCATTTATAAGATTATCTCTTTGTTGCTTTGTATGTCCCTCCCCCCCAGTATAACCCCTGCTTTCACTATATTTGATGTCAGTATAACTTGTGGAGGAGATGGGGAAAAACCAGTTGTTTAAGGATACAGGTGGACCTGTTGCAACAATGAGAAGGATAGGGATTGGGGGGGAGAGGGGAGGCTGGGAAGGGATGTGAAGGGTAAACAAAGGAGGAGGCTGCAATGCTTGGTAAGAAATGTACGCATTATCCTGCCTATGTAATTGTAACTCCTCTGTACAGTATGTTCACAAATAAAATTAAATTAAATTAAAAAAAATAATTGTCCTGTAACACAACAGCCAGGAAATACAGTCAGGTGTTGGTAGAATTGTGATAGGGTGTTATGGTCATACATATTATGTGAAATAGTCAGCTTTCCTTCATGATTTTCTCTATCAATCATCAACTGTTCACTTAACCATGTTATATATTGATATCAACCAGAGCTTTGTCTTCTACTGGTTCTTATACTAGGGAGAGAGAGGAAAAGAAGTCAGACTGTTAGAAAACCATAATAAAGCCAAGGAATGAAGGTAGTGATCAAGTTCAAAATTTTGTTACTTTAAAGTTATTGAACAAGAGATCAAGAGGAAGAGGGAAGAATAAAATGGTTGGAACCGACATTATATCAATTCCAAAATAAAAGTGGATCCTTTTGGGTGATAAGACATAGGGAAAAGGCCTAGGATGTAACCATAGTGAGAGCGACTGGGGTGGGGGTGGGATGGAGTACAGTATAAATGATCTGACCAAGAAAGTGAGGGTTAGGTTGACCCATGGTAACAATGAGACATATAAGACACTATATTGAAAATGAACTTTACAACCTCTGAGTGCCGGGGGTGGGGTGGAAGGAAGGAGGAGTTGGGGTGGTGGGGTGGGAAGGGATGATAGGGGAAAAACAAAGGAGGGGGTAACAATACTCAATAGGAAGTGTACTCATTATGTAACTGTAACCCCTCTGTACATATCTTTACAATAAAAATATTAAAAAAAGAAAGTGAGAGTTATCGATAGTATGAATGCTGAGGTTGTTATAAATGAAGATAGCAGTATTGGTGAAAAACAAGGCCAGACACACAGAAGGGAAGGATGGCAAAGACCTTAGAGGTCATATGTTCAGGTGGCCTACATATCAGGAAAGAAGTATGCCCCTACCCCCTCCTAAGATATCTGTACAAATCACTGAAACATAGTTCCCTACTCCTTACTGTGAACCACAAGGCTCTACATGTCTGTCCTTCCTTCCTTGGCTCTCTTATCTTTGGGGACATCATTGTTCTGAATTCCATCCACGTAGCAGTCACAATGGCCCTTCAGCATCACATGGAAATTAAACCTATGCCTTAGGCTCTCACATGTTAAATTCTTTTCACATACATGAACACTTCTTATTTCCCAGGTTAGACATCACTTTTCTTTCCTGATCTCACAAACTAAGAGGTCTTTATCATTATCTTTTTCTTTGAGATAGTTATCATAATTTGAAAGAATATACTTAATAAATTGGTTTACCTCTTTATTATTGATGTTAGCTCCATGAAAGCAAGATATTTTTCTTCATAGTTCCATTTACAGAAGCAAATGGAGTGCCAGGTGTGGTCAATAGCAAACAAGGGTAGAGTAGAGTGGTTAGGTACATAGGCTCTGGAGTCTAATGGCTTAAATTCTAATCCTGGCTCTACCAGCACCATTAATGTGATTTGGGGGAAGGTCACTTAACCTCCCTACCCACTCTGGAAAATAGAGAAAATAATTATCTTAGAGTAGATAGGAGGATTAGAGTGATAGAATGGCAATAACTACCACAGAAAGATGCTCAATAATTATTTGTTAAAAATATTCATGGAATCAGCTCTCTATTGGGTATTGACTTTTTCTTTTTAAGAAAATTTCTAGTAGGTTTATTTTCTCAAGGTTGGCAGACACTCTGAGAATAGCCACATGGATTATAAAACTGCCCAGTCCCTGGGCATTTGCTCTTATATTTGAAGTAAAAGAACAACAGCCAGGTGATTAGGATCATATTATGAGAGGGCAAGTGTTTCTGCACCCAGAGAGAAAAGCTGCTAAAGCTTTTTCCTTCTTCATTAGGGTATTGACATTTTTCATAGAAAAAAAGCTATTTCAGGGGAAGGTGGCTCAGTGGTAGAGCGCTTGCCTTGCAGGCCTGAGGCCCTGGGTTCGATTCCTCAGCACCACATAAGCAAAAAAGAAAAAAGCCGGAAGTGGCGCTGTGGCTCAAGTGGTAGAGCGCTAGCCTTGAGCTGAAGAGCTGAGGGACAGCGCCCAGGCCCAGAGTTCAGGCCCCATGACCGGACCCCCCCCCCCAAAAAAGAAAAAGAGCTATTTAAAATATATAATCATATCTTCTTTTAAATGAAAAAAAAATCAAATCTGTCTTATATTCAGTTCTTTCACTATGAAATGAGGGAATAGAGCACTGCTATCTCATGTTTTTTTTTTTCCTTCACACTTCTAAAGTCCTCAGTTTCATGAATTAAAAGCAGATATTTGCTTCCTTTGATTTGTAGGAAAAGTAGCCTCCAGAGCTTATAACAGTGAATGTTTCTTGAAGAGTAAGATTCAGAGGATTGTGAGATCATCTAGAAATCTTCTTAAATTGGAGTTATATTTCCTTTGCCTTTGCTCCTGACTCTAGAGCATATGAGGCGTAGTGGCGGGTGTTTAGTTTTAAAACCTTCCAGCTGAATCAAGTATCAATCAAGCATCCTGGCTTTGCTCACGGTCATGCTTCTGCTCTATGTCCTCCTGAGAACCACTGATTTAACCAAGGAAAGAAGAGGCACTTGGCCACAGTTTCTGGAGAAGCCAAACTTTAACAGCTCTTATGTTTTTGGAGCTAACTGTGACTAGAACCATAAGCCACGTGTCATTTATCCCAGTTTAGAATTGTTATAGCTGTTGTTGTGTTAAAGATGATTTTATTCACAGTGTTGTACAATGATCTCTCCAATCTTTACAATTCCAGTATCAAAAAGCATTTTGTTACCTCCAAATAAAATTAGATTGAAATAACAATATGAAAGGAATTTAGTCACTTGAATTTCCCAGTATTCATTTTAGCAAAATTTGATTTAGATTTTAAAAGGAATTGTGTTCCAATGAGAAACCACAGCTCTCAGTTTTTAGTGGAAAATTTTGACTAAATATTTTGGTCTCTTCCTCATCTGATCTGCTTCAACTCTTTTTTTTAAACTTACTTCCAAACTACATGGATGAATCGGGGAGGCAGATTCATGGACCATGGAAAGCATGAGAGTTAGGTCAGCAGATGGATAGAGGCTTTAATGCTTCGAGAGTCCTGAGATGGAGTTTGGCTCCTTAGTGTAAGGAGTTGGTTTATTGGTTCAGTAGCTACCATGTCCTAATTCATGGCACTTTCTTGCCCTTAAACACTGAACATTCTTTTTTCTCTGCAGTTATAGCTAGAGTAATTTCTAAAGCAGGAAGGAACCTATCCTATAAAAACGAGCAGGAGAAACATTCAACAGAACAGTACAAAACCTACTCTTACTTGTCTTCCTTTTTTCTCCTTCTAGCTCTGCATTTTCTTCAAGTATAAATCAGTTTTGTGGTGTGACATTTTTATTTTGATAAGCACCTGTCAAAAAAAAGCTTCCAGACCCTTTCTAATTTCTGTCTGCTCTAAGGAAGTTGGCTAATATGCTCCAAGGCATTTAGAAGGAAAAAAAGCTCTATACCTTGAGGATTTGGGGGGGGCACATTTTCATTTCTATTTGTTGTTTGTAGCTATAACTGATGCTCTAACCACACCATTATTTCAACATTTTCTTGACAAAAACTGGCCTATGTTTCTGATATTACTGAGTATTTGAGATAGAACAAACCACACAAGATTCTTCATAACTTTGAATGGAAAAACCAGACAGTTGATTCATTCCTTAGTGATGAAAACTTAGGCAATTTGAACTATGCACGCTTAGTGAGGAAACATTGGAAGAGAACTTGTATAACTGGGTATTATCTGGAAAATCCTGATACTAAGAAAGGATTGTGTTTAATTTGGTGTTTAGAAGAGTGAAGTCTAACTTCTCTTTTTTTAGCTCCAAAGCACAGAAACATAATGGAATGATTGCTCCATTCCAAATGTATTTTCCGAACGTAAAAATTGTTCCAGGTGCCAGTGTATCTTAGCTACTCAGGAGGCTGAGATCTGAGAATCTCCATTTAAAACTAGCCCAGACAGGAAAGCGCATGAGATTCTCGTCTTCAAGTAACTACCAAAACAATGGAAGTGGAGCTGTGGCTCAAGTGGTAGAGCGCTAGCCTTCAGCAACAAAACTTATGGGCAGTTCCAAGGCCATTAGTTCAAGTCCCATGACCTGCACCAAATACTTTAATAGTAATAACAATATTTTTAAAAGCATTCAATATATATCAACTAGTAAAGGTGAGAGAGGAATGCACCTTCATGTGGGCATGTAGGGAGGGAGATCAGAGATGATGTAGAAGCTGCTGTGATAGTGCTAATTGCATCATCTGCTATGAGCAAAGTTGATATACTTCATGGTCCAAAACTTTGTCATCAGGAAGAGAGATAAGGCTGGGTGCTGGTGACTCACACCAATAATCTTAGCTACTCATAGGCTGAGATTTGGCAGGCTGCAGTTCAAGGCCACCCTGGGCAAAAATGTCTCTGAGACTCAATCTCCAAAATAACCAGCAACAAGCCAGGCTGAAGATATGGCTATAGTGGTAGTTGTGAACAAGCAAGCAGAACAGACTCAAGACCCTGAATTCAAACCCTGATACTGGGAAAACCAAAAAGAATGGAGAATTAGAATAGGAAAAGGATCCATGAATTCATGATAAAGAAGCAATGGTGGTGGAAATAGTGAGGATGATGTGGGGCAGGACTAAACTTATTTTAAAAAATTAACATTCTCAAGCCAGGTGCCAGTGGATCACGCCTGTAAACTTAGCTACTCAGGAGGCTGAGATCTGAGGATTGTGATTCAAAGCCAGCCCAGGCAAGAAAGTATTCCATGAAACTCTTATCTCCAATTAACCACCGGAAAACTGGAAGTGGTGCTGTGGCTCAAGTGGTAGATCACTTGCCTTGAGCTGAAGAGCTGAGGGACAGTGCCCAGGCCAGAGTTCAAGCCCCATGACTGACCAAAATAAAAACCCAAACCATTCTCTAATATGATTAAGCTCATTTAATTTTGAGATCATTTCTTATTAATCTGTACATTTCTCAGTCCTCCTTCATTGCCAACTACTACACATCTGTTCAGGTGTGGACTACATACACTGTTCCATTATCTTAAATAATATTCCTCGAAGTATGGTCAATAGACCAGCAACATGAGTCACCTAAGAACTTATGAGAAATTCTGATTTCCTTGTTTTGGTGGTACTGGGATTTGAACTCAGCGCCTATGCTTGCTAGGTTAGTGCTCTGACACTGGAGATATATTACAGCCCTTTATACTTTAGGTTTTTGGATATGATCTGGCTTTTTTGCCCATTTTGCCTGACTCTTCAATACTTTTACCTATGCCCCCTGAATAGCTGCAATCCCAACTGTACACTACCACTCTGATCTTGTTTGTTGAGATGTGGTCTTCTTAACTTTTACACTTGGTCTGGCCTCAGTTTATAATTCTCTTGATTTCTGCCTACTGTGTAGATAAGATTACACGCATGAACCACTGTACCTGGGTAAAAAACATTAAATTCTTAAGCCTACCTTAAACTGCAGATCTAGTAACGTAGACTCGGTATTTTACTAAGATGTCAGGTGGTGTGTGTGTGTGTGTGTGTGTGTGTGTGTGTGTGTGTGTGTGTGTGTGTGTGTGTGTGTGTGTGTGTGTTTTATGTGCGTGTGTGGTATATGAATGTCCTGGGACTTAAACTTGAGGTCTAAGCACCGTCACTGAGCTTCTTTTGCTCAGGTTAGTGTTCTACCACTTGAGCCACAGCTCTACTTCCAGGTTTTTGATGCTTAATTACAGATGAGACTCTCATGGACTTTTCTGCCTGGGCTGGCTTCAAAGTACAATTCCCAGCCTCCTGAGCAGCTAGGATTATAGACATGAGCCACCACAGCCTGGCAGGTGATGCATTTTTAACCCTGAAGTTGAAAAGCACAATGTCTTCTATAATATAAGCAGCATCAGAAGACCTGAAAATCTTGTTAACATGTGGATTTTGCCTAACCTGCTGCAAGTCTAAAAAGTTCCCAGGTGATGCTGATACTTGCAGCAGGTTGCTGGAAAACACATTAAATAACCAGGACTAAAGAACAATTCCTAAATTTCTTTTGTGAGAAGAATTACCAGGGAATGTGTTGAACAAACAAAATTCCAGATGACCTTGCTAAAGTCCTTGAATGGCAAAAGTGCATTAACACCTTGAGTCTCAGTTTTCCCATATGAAAATGGGAATTAAATATCTACTAGTGCTTGGGAAATAATATGAGGACATATATATTAAGAAGTCAGGATAGTATATGAGACACAGAAATATCCGACAATTCACAAGTTGGATGTTTTTATTACCACCATGAATTACACTTTAAATACTCTATGCATATATGTTTCTGTCTTATAAACTATCAAAAACCATATTTGATTCTGTCATGTGTGTGTGTGTGTGTGTGTGTGTGTGTGTGTGTGTGTGTGTGTGTGTGTGTGTGTGTGTGTGTTTGTGAATGTGCTGATACTGGACTTAATGAACTCAGGGCCTGGCTGCTGTCCTCTAGCCTTTTTCACTCAATTACAGCTTCATTTCCAGCTTTTTGCTCATTAATTAGAGATAACAGTCTCACAGAACTTTCTGTCATGGACTAGGCTGGCTTCAACTGTGATCCTCAGATCTCAGCTTCCTGAGTAGGATTACAGGTTTGAATCATTGAAGCTCAGCTATTTGACTCTGAGTTCATATCAGTTTCCCAAACTCTGCAGATATTTGACAGATAACTTTAAGTCCCACTTTAAGGTGAAATGTTGAAAAGTGAAACAACACTAAGTTAAAGAGATTCTTCTTCAGAGCAAGGCACTGACACAACAACACACACACTAAGTATGCAGGATGAAGTTGGAGCAGCATTTCACAAGTAGAATTCTGTAGAATCTTGATTTTGAGAAATTTGACTAGAAATTAGCTTAGCAAATGTAGTTATTGATAGCCTTCTCCTGACTAACAACAACTATTAATTTATTCCATATGGACTCTGTTTGACTAAGTTTAGTCAAGTATTTCCCCAAACTTCTTGACTGTGAGGTGCTTTTTGTAACTAATATTTTTTGCATAAGAAATCTTTGACTGAATAACCCCTGCTTTCACTGTATTTGATGTCGGTATAATTTGTGGAGGTGAAGGGGAAAAACAAATCGTTTAAATAGGGACACAGGTGGATCCATTGCAACAATGAGATGTACAAGTCGTTATGTCGAAAAAATGAACTTTACAACTTTGGTGCGGGGAGGGGGACGGGGAGGATGGGATGGGAAGGGGAAACAAAGGAGTAGGCTACAATGCTTGATAAGAAATGTACTCATTATCTTGCCCATGTAATTGTAACCCCTCTGTAAGTATTTTCACAATAAAAAAAATAAAAAAAGAAATCTTTGACTGATAGCATTATACTTAATGGTGAAAAGTTGAAGCCATTTCTTCTAAAATCAGGAATGAGACAAGGATGTCTGCTCTCCAAACTCCTCTTCAATATAGTATTACAATTCTTGGCTAGAGCAACAAGGCAAGGAACAAACATAAAGGGGATCCAAAAGGGGAAAAAAGTAAAACTCTCCCTCTTTGCAGATGGCATGATCCAGTATTTAGAGAACCCCATAGATTCTGCTCCCAAGTTACTCAAGCTGATCTGAAAGTTTGGCAAAGTAGCAGGGCATAAAATTAATCCCCCTAAATTAATAGCTTTTCTGTATGCCAACAATGAGAAGGGCAAGACTAACATCAGGAAAGCAACTCCTAATAGCCTAAAAATACCTAGGAAAAGACTTGGGAAAAATTATATTAAGTGAAGAAGGCCAGGTCCAAAGAAACCTAAGTCCCATGGTTTCCCTTGTTTGTAATAATTAGTATATGTCTAGGACAAGCAGAAAAGGTCAAAAGCTATGTACATACAACCATATAAGATGATGGCAGGTGAAATGAACCCCAAGATGGGGACACAAGATGTTTTATCTTTCTTGCTGTTGTCTTTAATGCACTTAAAATGTACTATGTGGTTTTTTTTTTGTTTCTTTTGTATGTTCTTCCCCCATGGTATAACCTCTGTTTTCATTGTATTTGATTCCAATGCCCTGCATCTTGTTTATACATTTTTCTAATTTGGGGAGGGAAAGGGAAATAACAAAAATGCTGAAATAAGGACACTATGTTGAAAACAAACTTTACAACTTAGGAGGGGAGGGGGGAGTTGTGTTGGTGGGTAGGGGAGGGATGGTAGGGGGAAACCAAAGGAGGAGGTAACAATTCTTTTTTTAACAATTTTTTAAATTAATTTTAATTTTTATTTTTTGTGAACATATTGTACAGAGGGGTTACAATTACATGGACAAGATAATGAGTACATTTCTTATCAAGCATTGGAGCCTCCTCCTTTGTTCACCCTTCACATCCCTTCCCAGCCTCCCCCCGCCCCCCTCAATCCTGCCCCCCCCCACCAAAGTTGTAAAGTTAGTTTTTGACATGACAACTTGTACTTCTCATAGTTGCATCGGGTCCACCTGTATCCTTAACCGATTTGTTTTTCCCCATCTCCTCCACAAATTATACCGACATCAAATATAGTGAAAGCAGGGGTTGTACTGTGGGGGAGGGACATACAAAGCTACAAAGAAATAGTCTTATAAATGAGTTAGAAACAAATGCATGAAAGAAAAAAACATTTAAATACTTATCTAAGGGTTCATTTTCCTAACATCACATTATCTGAACTTTCCTGCTTGACTCATACATATACTAGATATTGCAAATAAGGGAAACCATGGGACCTTTGTTTCTTTGGGCTTGGCTTACTTCACTTAATATAATTTTTTCCAAGCCTTTCCATTTCCTAACAAATGGGGCAATGTCATTCTTTCTGATGGAGGCATAGAATACCATTGTGTATATATACCACATTTTCATGATCCATTCATCTACTGAGGGGCATCTGGGTTGGTTCCATATCTTAGCTATGGTAAATAATGCTGCAATAAACATAGTTGTGCTGGTAGCTTTAGTGTGGTCTTGTTTGTAAACATTTGGGTAAATTCCCAAAAGTGGGATTGCTAGGTCATAGGGGAGCTCTATGTGAAGTCTTTTCAGGAACCTCCATACTACTTTCCAAAGTGGTTGAACAAGTGTACACTCCCACCAACAATGAAGTAAGGTTCCCTTCTGTCCACATCTCCTCCAGCATCTGTTGTTAGTGTTCTTGATTATAGCCATTCTAGCTGGAGTGAGGTGGTATATCAATTTGTTTTGATTTGCATTTCTTTTATGGCTAGGGAGGTTGAGCATTTCTTCATGTGTCTGTTGGCCATCCTTCTTTCTTCTTCAGAGAAGTTTCTCTTCAAGTCTTTAGCCCACTTATTTATTGGGCAGTTGTTTCTTTGAGGATTTGTTGTTGGGGGGTTTTGATTTCCAAGTATATTTTAGATATGAGACCCTTGTCCGTTGTATGGCTAGTGAAGATCTTTTCCCATTTTGTGGGCTTTCTATTGATCTTGCTAGCTATGTCCTTTGCCATGCAGAAGCTCTGCAACTTTATGCAATTCCCATTTGTCCAACCTTTCTTTGATTTGTTGGGTTTCCGGGTCTCTATTAAGAAAATTTCAGCCTGAGCCAACGAGGCCTAGGGTTTCTCCTATTCCATCCTGTAATGTTTTCAGATTGTCTGCTTTGACTCCGAGGTCTTTGATCCATTTGGAGTTGATTCTGGTGCAGGGTGATCTAAAAGGATCTAGCTTTTGTTTTCTACAAGTAGTTAACCAATTTTGCCAGCACCATTTACTGAAGAGGCTGTCTTTCTTCCACTCTATTATTTTAGCTCCCTTATTGAAGATTAGTTGGCTATAGGTCTGCAGGTTTATTTCTGGGTTTTCAATTCTATTCCATTGGTCCTGAGGTCTGTTCTTATGACAGTACCAAGCTGTTTTGATTACTATGGCTTTATAGTAGAGTTTGAAATTTGGTATTGATATTCCTCCAGCAGTGTTCTTTCCATTGCGGAGCGTTTTTGCTATTCGGAGTCTTTTATTGTTCCATATGAATTTTTGGATTGCCTCTTGTATTTCCTTGAAGAATGAGGTTGGAATTTTGATAGGCATTGCGTTGAATTTGTAGATAGCCTTGGGAAGTATTGCCATTTTCATGATGTTAATCTTTCCAATCCAGGAGCATGGGAGGTTTTTGCCATTTTCTAAGTTCTGTGTTGATTTCCTTTTTCAAGATTTTAAAGTTTTTATCCTAGAGGTCATTCACTTCTTTGGTTAAGTTAATTCCTAGGTATTTTATTTTTTGTCAGGTTATTACAAATGGAGTTACTTTCCTAATTTCAGCCACACTTTTCTCATTGTTGGCATACAGAAAAGCCATTGATTTTTGGGGGTTAATTTTATACCCTGCTACTTTGCCAAAGTTTTGAATCAGCTTGAGTAATTTGGGAGTGGAGTCTATGGGATTCTTTAAATACAGGATCTTGTCATCTGCAAAGAGGAAGAGTTTTATTTCTTCTTTCCCTATTTGGATCCCCTTTATGTTTGCATCTTGTCTTATTGCTGTAGCAAGGCATTCTAATACTAGATTGAAGAGAAGTGGAGAGAGTGGACATCCTTGTCTTGTTCCTGAGTTAAGAGGAAATGGCTTTAGTTTTTCACAATTAAGTATAATGCTGGCTGTAGGTGTGTCATATACAGCCTTTATTGTATTGAGGAATGTTCCATGGATTCCTATTTTTTCCAAAACCTTCATCATAAAGGGGTGTTGGATCTTGTCGAATGCTTTTTCTGCATCTATTGAGATAACCATGTGGTTCTTATCCTTGCTCCTTGATGAATAATATTAATTGATTTGTGTATATTGAACCAGCTTTGCATCCCTGAAATGAATCCTGTTTGATCGTGGTTTATGATTATTTGGATGAATTGTTGAAGTTGATTGGCCAAAATTTTGTTGAGAAGTTTTGCATCAATGTTCATCAAAGAGATGGGTCTATAGTTCTCTTTCTTTGATGAGTCCCTGCCTGGTTTTGGGATGAGGGTTATGATTGCTTCCTAGAATGTGTTCAGTAGTGAACTTTCTCTTTCAATTTCATTGAAGAGTTGGAGGAGTATTGGTGTGAGCTCTGCTTTGAAGGCCTTGTAGAATTCCGCTGTAAAACCATCTGGCCCTGGACTTTTCTTAGCTGGGAGGTCTCTTATTGCTGTTTCTATTTCAGTGCTTGATATGGGCCTGTTAAGCTGGTTTAACTCATCTTAGTTTAGTTTTGGCATGTCAATATTTGCTAGGAAATGGTCTATTTCTGTCAAGTTCTCAAACTTATTAGCATAAAGTTTTGAGAATTATTCCCTTATAATGTTCTGAATCTTGGTTGTTTCTGTGGTGATGTTTCCATTCTCATCTCTGAGTTTATTAATTTGGGTGTATTCCCTTCTTTTTCTGATAAGATTTGCTAAGGGTCTGTCAATTTTGTTAATTTTTTCGAAGAACCAACTCTTTGTTTTGTTGATTCTTTCTATAGTTTTTTTGGATTCTAATTCATTTAATTCTGATTTAATTTTAATTATTTCTTTCCGTCTACTGGATTGGGGTTTATCTTGCTGCTCTTTTTCAAGGAGGTTCAGATGTGTCATTAAATTGTTGGTTTCAGATCTCTCCAATTTGTTGATGTAGGAGCTTAGAGCTATAAACTTGCCTCTGAGTGCTGCCTTTGCTGTGTCCCAGAGGAGCTGGTAATTTGTGTGCTCATTTTTGTTGAATAGCATGAACATTTGAATTTCCTTTCTAATCTCTTCCATGACCCACTCGTGATTCAGCAGTGTGTTGTTCAGCCTCCATGTGTTACTTGACTTTCTTTGGTGGCTTTTGGTGTTGAGTTCTAATTTTATTCCCTTGTGGTCAGAGAGAATGCAAGGTATAACTTCAATGTTTCTGAATTTGGACAAGTTTGCTTTGTGGCCTAAAATGTGGTCTATTTTAGAAAATGTTCCATGTGCTGCTGAGAAGAACGTGTATTCTGATGCTGCTGGGTGAAATATTCGGTAGATGTCTGTTAAACCTAGTTGATCTATGCAGCTGTTTAAATCTGTGTTTTCTCTGTTGAATTTTTGCCGAATTGATCTATCTAGTGGGGAGAGTGGTTTGTTAAAATCCCCAACAATTAATGTCTTTGGATCTTTGTGGGATTTGAGGGAAAGTAGTGTTTCTTGGATAAATTTGGGTGCTCCATTGTTTGTCAAATAGATATTTAGAATTGTAATATCATCCTGAAGGAGAGATCCCTTAATTAGTAAGTAGCGACCTTCTTTATCTCTTCTCACGAATTTTAATTTGAAGTCTATTTTATCTGACATTAGGACTGCAACTCCCGCCTGTTTATGGGGGCCGTTTGCTTGGTAGATTTTGCTCCAGCCTTTAACATTGAAAATGTGTTTGTTTTTACGGGCAAGCAGATAGAAGGATATTGTTTTTTAATCCAACTAAACAGTCTATGTCGCTTAATTGGAGAGTTAATTCCGTTTATGTTAAAAGATAGGACTGAGAGCTATTTGGGAGTTCCTGCCATGTTATCCACCTTCTTGGGGGTTGCGAACACTGGGTTCTTCCTATGGTTCTTGGATTCTCAGTTTAGGTGCAGTTTCTTGGCCTTTATTGTGGTCTTGTTGGTTTTCTATGTGTAGGACATCTTTAAGAATCTTTTGTAGGGCTGGTTTGGTGGAGATGTATTGTTTCAATTTTTCTTTGCTATGGAAGGTTTTTATTTGGCCTTCAGTTATGAAGGAGAGTTTAGCTGGGTACAGTATTCTTGATTGATCGTTGTTTGTTTTTAGGGCTTGGCATACATCATTCCAGGCTCTTCTTGCTTTGATTGTCTCTGCTGAGAAATCTGAGGTGATTCTAATTGGTTTCCCTTTATAGGTGATTAATCTTTTCTCCTTGACAGCTTTAAGGATCTTTTCCTTGGTCTGAGTTGATCCTGTGTGGATTATATTGTGATGGTGGGATGTCCTATTCTGGTCTGGTTGTAAAAGCTTCTTGTATCTGAATAGGCCTATCTTTTTGTATGTTTGGGAAGTTCTCTGCTAGGATCCCATTAAACAAATTTCCTAGACCATTAACTTCTGTTTCTAGGTGCTCCTCTAAACCCATTATTCTTAGATTAGGTCTTCTGATGGTGTCTTCCAAGTGTTGGATAGATCTATCATATTTCTTGGACTTGTCTTGGATGGTTGTATGTTCTTTCTCTATAATATCTAGGCTATCTTCAATCCCCGAGATTCAATCTTCTTCATGGTCTAACCTGCTGTCAAGACTTTCTACTTTGGTTTTTATTTCTTTTCCTTCTAATTGGTCAGCTTTGATGGCTTCAATTTCTTTGTTGAAGCTTTGTTTTAGCTCTTGTATGGTCTTCTTTACTTCCTTAATTTGGTGTTCAGTGTTTATTCTCAAATCACTTAGTTGATTGGTTATGGTTTCCTTGGACTCCCATTCCTTCTGTTGGGGTCCATTCAGGATTCCCTTTGTGGTTTCCCTGACTTCCTTCAGCTCTTTGTTAATGAATCTCATGAGTGACTTTAATGATCTTTGTGTATTCTCATCCTGCTCTCTCAATTTCTGTATTACTCTTTGCTTAGCTTCCTCCCGTTCATGCCCTTCTTGTAGTTCTCTTTGAGTGTTCTCAGCCTGTTCATGCAAAATTCCTGCCTTTCTCTTTGAGTATTCTCAAGCTGCTCATGCAAATCCTGTATCAGTTTTTGAGTAGCTTCCTCAGGCTCATGATATTCCTGTATAAACCTTTGGATTGCCTCCTCTCTCTCCCTATCACGCTCATACAGAGTTCTTTGTATATTTTCAATCTTTTCATTTATCATGTTTGCCAGCAGTCTTTGTAGAGCTATTTGGGAACTCTCCTCTGGATTATTCATTATCTGTTATGTCCCCTGATAATCATGAGTGGGAGTGGAGTTACCCTGACTTGCCATTTTTCTTGTGGTTTTCCGGCTTACTCTGCCCATTTGGGATGAATGTAACACCAGTTTTGTGCTAGAACACTAACTTAAGGCAAGCAGCAAACAAAGTCTGAATTTGCACAGTCAATAGTCTGCAGATACAATCTAGTTCAACAGATACCTCTATTCAACATCAAACAACTATATATTAATGGGCTATGAACCGCAAAGAAGAATTTGGTAAACCAGAAATTATTAGGGTTAGGGAGCGATGTGGGTAAAAAATAGGAATAGAGTGATGTGGGAAGGTACAGGGAGAGTTAACTTAACTAAGTCCTAGTCTCAAAGCAGGAAATAGGTTAGATAGGATGAAAGTAAAGTGAGAGAAAACAAGAAGAAAGAGAAAGGAAAAAAAAGACACCAGAAAAAATAGAAAAATAAAAATTAATAATATGCAGATTCAAGAACAATCTATTCAAATAACGTGAATATAATGAGAGAAGGGGAGGGATATAAAGGAGATGTGAAAAACTTAAAAATAAAAGTACTTAAAATAGAGGGGGTTCCGGGAAGATGGCGGAGGAGAAGCTGGAATCTGAACAAGCTCTCGCATAGAAAGTAGGTTTAGAGTTCCAGTGAACAGTCCTAAGCCAGAGAATCACACCAAGTGTACCATCACAGGACAGAGAGTTAGACAAGAGAGGGGAAGCCAAGGAAACGCACCAGCTGCCGCTCCGGCGGCGGGGTTGCGGCGGCGACCACCGCCGCGGGAGTCATACCTGAGACACAGAGAGTCGGGGACGAAGGAGCCAGATGCAGCAGACGAGCGGATTCTACTCAACACCAACAAGAACCGACAAGGAGCGAACATCTTCATCCTGCTGTTTGCAGACCAGAGACGACCCAGGATCCAAGACTCGGCGTGAGTACAAGCCCGACATCCTCACTCCTCAGGGAGCAGAGGAGGGAAGGCCACCCCTCCCCCCCCAGCACCGGTGATCTCCATCTTGGATACCGACAAAGCTCGGAGTTGCTGCTAGCTCCAGCTCAGGCCTTGGAATAAAACGAGTCATTTAGCAGGTCACAAGAACTTAACGCCGAAGTGACCTGCCAGACTCAGCTCCATCCAGGGAAAAGTCACCCAGCTCAGGCGCCAGCCATCGGAGTGCCTAGCGTCACTGGGTAACCAGAGCCAGAGGCTGCCCCTCCCTCTAGCAGCCACCACAATCAATTGAAAAACAGAAACCCTGAGAATGGCTCTAGGCTGGGCGCTGTGAGCTCTATCACAAAATAGCCCCAGGGAAAAGCCACTGTTTGTTGAAAGGCCTCAACCCTACCCAGAACCTAGCCTCATAACCACATCCCCCTCTTTTGTGACTCTCAAAGCAGACCACCCTCCCAGAAAACTAACCTGGGAGGGGGATCTCAAAATCTTGGGTAAAGCAGAGCATTTTTCTGCCTCTTCCAACCAACCGACTTAAGAAACCAATCAAGCCACAGGACCTCAAGCTGACCAGAGACTACAACAAGAGACTGGTCGCAGACAAAAGGGAGATACAGGATTCCTCCCACTCCTCCCCCCCCCCAAAAAAAAAAAATCAAAAGACTTTTTTTTCTTTTTTTCTTTTTTTCTTTTTTTTTTTTCTTCTTCTTCTTTTCTTTTTTTTGCTTGTTTTTTGTTTTTTGTTACCTTATATATATATATATATATATATATATATAAATTTTTTCCCTTCTAAAACTTTTATTAATCTTTAATTTTTGCCTCTTCTGAAAAAATAATTGTTTTCCAGTAATTTTTTTTTCTCATCTTATAATTTTTATTTTAGGAATACGTGAATGAGAGTTTTCCTTTCTTTTCTTGTCTTCTTTCTCTTTTTCTTTCATTCTTAATTATCTTTTTGTTTTTTATCTAGCTCTACTGAACTTCTGATCTTTTCTTCTCCCTTTCCCATCCTTAAAGCTTTCCACATCTCCTCTATGTCCCTCCCCTTCTCTGAACATATTCACATTCCTCTCTAAATAGACGGTCTTTTAACCTCTATAATAACATTAATTTTTACGTTTCTATTCTTTTTCTGGTCTCTCTTTATTCCCCTTTCCGTCTCTTCTTTTTCTCTCTCTCTCTACTTGCATCCTACCCAACCCATTTCCTGCACTGTGATTAGGACATAGTTAACTCTCCCTGTGCCTCCCCACACCAATCTATTCCTATTTTTTACCCACATCTCTCCCTAATCCTAATAATTTCTGGTTTTCCAAATTCTTTTCTGCGGTTTGAAGTCCTTTAACATATAGTCATTTGATGTTGAATAGATGTATCTGTTGAACTAGATTGTATCTGTAGACTATTGACTGTACAAATGCAAACTTTGGTTGATGGTTGCCTTAAGATAGTGTTCTAGCACAAAACTGGTGCAATCTGTATCTCAAATGGGCCGAGTAAGCCGGAAAAACACAAGAAAAATGGCAAATTCGGGTATCTCAATTCCCAACCTTGATAATCAGGGATTAGAACAGATAAAGAATAATCCAGAGGAGAGTTCCCAAATAGCTCTACAAACACTAATAGCAAACATGATAAATGAGAAGTTTGACAATGTACAAAGGACTCTGTATGAGCGTGATAGGGAGAGAGAGGAGGCATCCCAGAAGTTTATACAGGAACATCATAAGCGTGAGGAAGCTTCTCAAAAACTGATACAGGATTTGCGTGAACAACTTGAGAATACTCAAAGAGAAAGGGAGGAATGGCGTGAGCAGGCAGAGAACACTCAAAGAGAACTGCAGGAATCCCACAGAAGGGAGGAAACTAATCAAAGAGTAATTCACGAATTAAGAGACCAGGTAGAGAATACACAAAGATCACTAAAGACATTCATGGAATCCATTAACAAAGAGCTGAAGGAAGTCAGGGAGACCACAAAGGGAAGGCTGAATGGAACCCAACAGAAGGAATGGGAGTCCAAAGAAACCATAACCAATCAACTAAGTGATTTGAGAACAAACACTGAACACCAAATTAAGGAAGTAAAGAAATTCATACAAGACCTAAAACAGAGCTTCAACAAAGAACTTGAAGCCATCAAAGCTGACCAATTAGAAGGAAAAGAGATAAAAAACAAAGTAGAGAGTCTTGACAGCAGGTTAGACCATGCAGAAGATCGAATCTCAGGGATTGAAGACAGCCTAGATATTATAGAGAAAGAACATACAACCATCCAAGACAAGTCCAAGAAATATGATAGGTCTATCCAACACCTGGAAGACACCATCAGAAGGCCCAATCTAAGGATAATGGGTGTAGAGGAGCACCTAGAAACAGAAGTTAATGGTCTAGGAAATTTGTTTAACAGGATCCTAGCAGAGAACTTCCCAAACATACAAAAAGATAGGCCTATTCAGATACAAGAAGCTTTTAGAACCCCAAATAGACCAGACCAGAATAGGACATCCCACCGTCACATTATAATCCACACAGGATCAACCCAGACCAAGGAAAAGATCCTTAAAGCTGTCAAGGAGAAAAGGTTAATCACCTATAAAGGGAAACCAATTAGAATTACCTCAGATTTCTCACCAGAGACAATCAAAGCAAGAAGAGCCTGGAATGATGTATGCCATGCCCTAAAAACAAACAACTATCAACCAAGAATACTGTACCCAGCTAAACTCTCCTTCATAACTGAAGGCCAAATAAAAACCTTCCATAGCAAAGAAAAATTGAAACAATACATCTCCACCAAACCAGCCCTGCAAAAGATTCTTAAAGATGTCCTACACATAGAAAACCAACAAGAACGCAACAAAGGCCAAGAAACTGCACCCAAACTGAGAATCCAAGAGCCTTAGGAAGAACCCAGTTTTCACAGCCCCCAAGAAGGTGGATAACATGGCAGGAACTCCCAAATACCTCTCAGTCCTATCTCTTAATGTTAACGGACTGAACTCTCCAATTAAGCGACATAGACTGTCTAGTTGGATTAAAAAACAAGACCCTTCTATCTGCTGCCTGCAGGAGTCACATCTTGCCCATAAAAACAAACATATTTTCAAGGTTAAAGGCTGGAACAAAATCTACCAAGCAAATGGCCCTCATAAACAGGCGGGAGTTGCAATCCTAATATCAGATAAAATAGACTTCAAATTAAAATTCGTGAGAAGAGATAAAGAAGGTCGCTACATACTAATTAAAGGATCTCTCCTTCAGGAGGATATTACAATTCTAAATATCTATTCGCCAAACAATGGAGCACCCAAATTTATCAAAGAAACACTACTTTCCCTCAAATCCCAGATAGATCCAAAGACATTAATCGTTGGGGATTTTAACACACCACTCTCCCCACTAGATAGATCAACTCGGCAAAAACTCAACAGAGAAACCGCAGATCTAAACAGCTGCATAGATCA
Source organism: Dipodomys merriami (assembly GCF_024711535.1). Lineage (NCBI taxonomy): Eukaryota > Metazoa > Chordata > Mammalia > Rodentia > Heteromyidae > Dipodomys > Dipodomys merriami. The sequence goes on from NW_027206401.1 coordinate 50,234,488, forward strand.
ACTAGACTTAACAGACATTTACCAAACATTTCACCCAGCAGCATCAGAATACACGTTCTTCTCAGCAGCACATGGGACGTTTTCTAAAATAGACCACATTTTAGGCCACAAAGCAAACTTGTCTAAATTCAGAAACATTGAAGTTATACCTTGCATTCTCTCTGACCACAAGGGAATAAAATTAGAACTCAACACCAAAAGCCACCAAAGAAAGTCCGGTATCACATGGAGGCTGAACAACACACTGCTGAATCATGAGTGGGTCATGGAAGAGATTAGAAAGGAAATTCAAATGTTCATGCTATTCAACAAAAATGAACACACAAATTACCAGCTCCTCTGGGACACAGCAAAGGCAGTACTCAGAGGCAAGTTTATAGCTCTGAGCTCCTACATCAACAAATTGGAGAGATCGGAAACTAATAATTTAATGACACATCTAAACCTCCTTGAAAAAGAGCAGCAAGATAAACCCCAATCCAGTAGACAGAAAGAAATAATCAAAATTAAATCAGAATTAAATGAATTAGAATCCAAAAAAACTATAGAAAGAATCAACAAAACAAAGAGTTGGTTCTTCGAAAAACTTAACAAAATTGACAGACCCTTAGCAAACCTTATCAGAAAAAGGAGAGAACACACCCAAATTAATAAACTCAGAGATGAGAATGGAAACATCACCACGGAAACAACCAAGATTCAGAACATTATAAGGGAATACTTCTCAAAACTTTATGCTAATAAGTTTGAGAACTTGACAGAAATGGACCTTTTCCTAGCAAATATTGACATGCCAAAACTAAACCAAGATGAGTTAAACCAGCTTAACAGGCCCATATCAAGCATCGAAATAGAAACAGCAATAAGAGACCTCCCAGCTAAGAAAAGTCCAGGACCAGATGGTTTTACAGCGGAATTTTACAAGGCCTTCAAAGCAGAGCTCACACCAATACTCCTCCAACTCTTCAATGAAATTGAAAGAGAAAGCTCACTACCGAACACATTCTATGAAGCCATCATAACCCTCATCCCAAAACCAGGCAGGGACTCATCAAAGAAAGAGAACTATAGACCCATTTCTTTGATGAACATTGATGCAAAACTTCTCAACAAAATTTTGGCCAATCGACTTCAACAATTCATCCAAAAAATCATACAGCATGATCAAACAGGATTCATTTCAGGGATGCAAAGCTGGTTCAATATACGCAAATCAATTAATATTATTCATCACATCAACAGGAGCAAGAATAAGAACCACATGGTTATCTCAATAGATGCAGAAAAAGCATTTGACAAGATCCAACACCCCTTTATGATGAAGGTTCTGGAAAAATTAGGAATCCATGGAACATTCCTCAATATAATAAAGGCTGTATATGACAAACCTACAGCCAGCATTATACTCAATGGTGAAAAACTAAAGCCATTTCCTCTTAACTCAGGAACAAGACAAGGATGCCCACTCTCTCCACTTCTCTTCAATCTAGTATTAGAATGCCTAGCTACAGCAATAAGACAAGATGCAGACATAAAGGGGATCCAAATAGGGAAAGAAGAAATAAAACTCTCCCTCTTTGCAGATGACATGATCTTGTATTTAAAGAATCCCATAGACTCCACTCCCAAATTACTCAAGCTGATTCAAAACTTTGGCAAAGTAGCAGGTTATAAAATTAACCCCCAAAAATCAATGGCTTTTCTATATGCCAACAATGAGAAAAGTGTGGCTGAAATTAGGAAAGTAACTCCATTTGTAATAGCCCCACAAAAAATAAAATACTTAGGAATTAACTTAACCAAAGAAGTGAAGGACCTCTATGATGAAAACTTTAAAATCTTGAAAAAGGAAATCAACACAGAACTTAAAAAATGGCAAAACCTCCCATGCTCCTGGATTGGCAAGATTAACATCGTGAAAATGGCAATACTTCCCAAGGCTATCTACAAATTCAACGCGATACCTATCAAAATTCCACCCTCATTCTTCAAGGAAATAGAGGAGGCAATCCAAAAATTCATATGGAACAATAAAAGACCCCGAATAGCAAAAACGCTCCTCAACGGAAAGAACACTGCTGGAGGAATATCAATACCAAATTTCAAACTCTACTATAAAGCCATAGTAATCAAAACAGCTTGGTATTGGCATAAGAACAGACCTCAGGACCAATGGAATAGAATTGAAAACCCAGAAATGAACCTACAGACCTATAGCCACCTAATCTTCGATAAGGAAGCTAAAACAATAGAATGGAAGAAAGACAGCCTCTTCAGTAAATGGTGCTGGCAAAATTGGTTAACTACATGTAGAAAACTAAAGCTAGATCCTTATATATCACCCTGCACCAGAATCAACTCCAAATGGATCAAAGACCTTGAACTCAAAGCAGACACTCTGAAAACATTACAGGATGGAATAGGAGAAACCCTCGGTCTCCTTGGCTCAGGTCGAAATTTTCTGAATAGAGACCCGGAAGCACAACAAATCAAAGAAAGGTTGGACAAATGGGATTGCATAAGATTGCAGAGCTTCTGCAGGGCAAATGACATAGCTGGCAAGATCAATAGAAAACCCACCGATTGGGAGAAGATCTTTACTAGCCATACAACGGACAAGGGTCTCATATCTAAAATATACTTGGAACTCAAAAAATTAAACCACCCAACAACAAATCCTCAAAGAAACAACTGCCCAATAAATAAGTGGGCGAAAGACTTAAAGAGAAGCTTCTCTGAAGAAGAAAGAAGGATGGCCAATAGACACATGAAGAAATGTTCAACATCCCTAGCCATAAAAGAAATGCAAATCAAAACAACATTGAGATATCACCTCACTCCAGTTAGAACAGCAAAAATCAAGAACTCCAATAACAACAGATGCTGGAGGGGATGTGGACAGAAAGGAACCCTACTTCATTGTTGGTGGGAATGTAAACTTGTTCAACCACTTTGGAAAGCAGTATGGAGGTTCCTCAAAAGACTTCACATAGATCTCCCCTATGATCCAGCAATCCCACTTTTGGGCATTTACCCAAATGTTTACAAACAAGACCACACTAAAGCTACCAGCACAACTATGTTTATTGCAGCATTATTTACCATAGCTAAGATATGGAACCAACCCAGATGCCCCTCAGTAGATGAATGGATCAAGAAAATGTGGTATATATACACAATGGAATTCTATGCCTCCATCAGAAAGAATGACATTTCCCCATTTGTTAGGAAATGGAAAGGTTTGGAAAAAATTATATTAAGTGAAGTAAGCCAGGCCCAAAGAAGCATAGGTCCCATGGTTTCCCTTATTTGCAATATCTAGTATAGGTATGAGTCAAGCCGAAAAGGTCAGATAATGTGATGCTAGGAAAATGAACCCTTAAATATGTATTTTAATGTTTTCGTTTCTTTCATGCATGTATTTCTAATGCATTTATAAGATTATTTCTTTGTTGCTTTGTATGTCCCTCCCCCACAGTGTAACCCCCGTTTTCACTATATTTGATGTCAGTATAACATGTGGAGTAGATGGGGACAAACAAGTCGTTTAAGGATTCAGGTGGACCTGTTGCAACAATGAGAAGTACAAAATGTCATGTCAAAACCAGCTTTACAATGCCGGTGTGGGGGGGGGGAGGGGAGTATAATTGGGTGGGGGGAGGGGGGTAAAATTGGGTGGGGGGAGGGGGGAGGCGAGGAAGGGATGTGAAGGGTAAACAAAGGAGGAGGCTGCAATGCTTGGTAAGAAATGTATCCATTATCCTGCCCATGTAATTGTAGCCCCTTTGTACAGTATGTTCTCAAATAAAATAAAATACAATTTAAAAAAAAAAAAAAAAGTACTTAAAATAATATATAGGTATAAAGAGGTAGTACTGCTATTAAGGAATTTAAGTCTCAGAAGTTTTGAATTGAGTAATAAATTTGTGGATTAAGTGTGTACACAATGGGGGATAGGGTCTAATAGTCAACTACGGGTTTATCTGAGGATGTGCAGAACAACAATTAAGTCCCATAAAGAAGAACAAAAGAGAGGAAAAGGTGAGAAGGATAAGGAAGAAAGAAAAAAAAGATCAGAAGTTCAGTCGAGCTAAGCAAAAACCAAAAAGAAATTTTTTTTAAAAACAAGAAAAAAAAAAACAAAGAAAAATGCACACACGCATGTATCCCTAAAATAAAGATTATAAGGGGAAAAAAAGTTACTAGAAAACAATTTTTTTCAAAAAAAAGGTAAAAATTAAAAATTAAAAAAAGTTTTAGAAAAGAAAATTTTTTTGTAAAAGGTATAAAAAAAAAGAAGAAGAGGGGGAAAAAAGTTCTTTGATTTTTTTGGGAGGGTTGGGACAAATCCTGTATTTCCCTTGTGTCTGTAATCAGCCTCTGGTTGGAGTCTCTGGTCTGCTTGTGGTCCTGTGGCTTGGTTGGTTTCTTAAGTCAGTTTGTTTGGACAGGCAGAAAAATGTTCTGCTTTACCCAGGATTTTGGAATCCTCCTCCCAAGTTAGTTCAATGGGAGGGGGGTCTGCTTTGAGTATCACAAAAGAGGGAGATGGCTTTTTCCTCAAGTTTGGATATGCTGTGATGAGGCTAGGTTCTGGGTAGAGTTGAGGCCTTTCAGCAAACAGCAGCTTTTCCCGGGGGCTAGTTTGTGAGAAACTCACAGAGCCCAGCCTGGAGCCATTCTCAGGGATTCTGTTTACTGAATTTCAGTTGATTGTCAAGGCTGCTAGAGGGAGGGGCAGCCTCTGGCTCTGATTACCCGATGAAGAAAGTCACTCCTAGGGCTGGTGCCCGAACTGGGTGACTTTTCCCTGGGGGGAGCTGAGTCTGGCAGGTCAGGTTAGGTTCTTGTGACCTGCTAAATGACCCTAGTTTTATTCCAAGGCCTGAGTTGGAGCTAGCAGTTCCACCAAGCTTTGTCGGTATCCAAGATGGAGATCACCGGTGCTGGGGGGAGGGAGGGGTGGCCTTCCCTCCTCTGCTCCCTGAGAAGGAGTGAGGACGTCAGGCTTCTACTCACGCCGAGTCTTGGTTCCTGGGTCGTCTCTGGTCTGCGAACTGCAGGATGAAGATGTCTGCTCCTTGTCGGTTTTTGCTGGTGTTGAGTAGAATCCGCTCGCCCGCCGCGTCTGGCTCTTTTGTCCCGGGGACTCTCTCTGTTTCAGGTATGGCAGTACGGCCACTGCTGCCACTGTTGCCGCCACAGAGGCAGCTGCTGGCAAGGGCTCAGGTCTGTCTCCTTGCCTGGATTTTCCCTCTCTGGCCTATCTCTCTGTCCTGTGATGGCACACTTGGTGTGATTCTCTGGCTTAGGACTGTTCACTGGAACTCTAAAACTGCTTTCTATGCGAGAGCTTGTTTTGCCTCTAGCTTCTCCTCCACCATCTTCCCAGAACTCCTCGAGGTAACAATTCTTGATAGGAAATGTACTCATTACATTACTCATGTCACTGTAAACCCTCTGTAGAGTATCTTTACAATAAAAAATATATACTAAAAAATACCTAGGAGTTAACCAAAGAGGTGAAGTAACCTCTACAATGAAAACTTGAAAAATCTAAAAAAGGAAAGATTTAAGGAAGGGGAAAAACCTATGTTCCAGAATTGGGAGAATTTAACATCATAAAAATGGCAATACTGCCACATGTTATCTACAAATTCGATGCAATTCTCATCAATAGCCCAACTTTATTCTTCAACGAAATAGAAGCAATCCAAAAATTCATATGGAACAATAAAAGAGCCTGAATAGCAAAAGTGATCCTCAGCAGGAAGAACAGTGCTGGAGGAATATCAATACCAAACTTCAAACTCTATTACAAAGCCATAGTAATAAAAACAGCTTGATACTGGCACAAAAACAGGCTTGAGGACTAATAGAATAAAACTGAAGACCCAGAAACAAACCGTCAGCCTTATGGCTGCCTAATCTTTGATAAGGTAGCCAAGAAAACAGGATGGAAGAAAGACGGCCTCTTCAGCAAATGGTGTTGGCAGAATTGGCTAGACACATGTAGAAAACTGGTTAGATTCTTATATATCAACCTGCACCAGAATCAATTCCAAATGGATCAAAAACCTTGGAGTCAAAGCAGACACCCTGAAAACATTACAGGACAGAATAGGAGAAACACTAGGTCTCCTTGGCACAGGTCAAAACTTCTTAATAAAGACCCAGAAACACAACAAATCAAAGAAAGGTTGGATAAATGAAATCACATTAAATTGCAGATCTTCTTCATGGCAAAAAACATAGCTAGCAAGATCAATAGAAAGCCCACAGACTAGGGGAAAGATCATCTTCAGTAGCCATACAACAGACAAAGGCCTCATATCTAAAATACTTAGATCTCATTCCCCCAAAACAAAGCATCAAAGAAACAAACAACCCATTAACAAGTGGGTCAAAGACTTAAAGAGAGACCTCTCTGAAAAAGAAATACAAATGGCCAATAGATACTTGAAGAAATGTACAATATTTCTGGACATAAAAGAAATGCAGATCAAAACCACACTGATTCCACTTCACCCCAGTTAGAATGGCCATTATCAAGAAATCTAATAACAACAGATGCTGGAGGGGATGTGGCCAAAAGGGAACCCTACTGAATTGTTGGTGGGAGTGTAAACTCGTTCAACCACTCTGGACAGCAGTATGAGGTTCCTCAAAAGACTAAACATAGAGCTCCCCTATGACCCAGCAATCCCATTCCTGGGCATTTACCACAAAAAAGGTCATACTAAAGCTACCAGCACAACCATGTTCATTGCAGCATTGTTTACCATAGCTAAGATATGGAACCAACCCAGACGTCCCTCAGTAGATGAATGGATCAAGGGAATATGATATACATATATATATATATATATAAATTCTATGCATATATATATATATATATATATATATATATATATAAATTCTATGCCTCCATCAGAAAGAATGGCATTGCCCTATTGGTAAAGAAATGGACAGACCTTGAAAAAATTACATTAAGCAAAGTAAGCCAAGGCCAAAGAAAAGTAGGGCTCATGGTTTCCCTCATTTGTAATAACTAGAATATATCTATAGCATTCTTTTTTTTTTTTTTTGGTCGGTCATGGGGCTTGAACTCTGGGCCTGAGTGCTGTCCCTCAGCTCTTCAGCTCAAGGCTAGCACTCTACCACTTGAGTTACAGCATTACTTGTGGTTTTTCTGGTGGTTTATTGGAGATAAGAGTTTCAAGGGCTTTTCTGCCCGGGTTGGATCTCAGGCTCCTGAGTAGCTAGGATTATAGCCACCGGCACCGGCTGGCTATAACATTCTTAACAGGGGATCTCAATAGCCCAATTGCTAAGTGCATAGGACCACATATAATGAAACATATCAGCATGAACTCCAAGACTTGGAAACAAGAGGTTCTTATTATGTCCTGTATGCCGTTATTTCTTCTTTTTTTCTTTTTCTTTTAGTTTTCTGTACAATTATCTTGTATATAAGTTTATCTGATCCATGGAAGGGAAAGGCAATCACAGAAACAGCCAGACAAAGGATGAATTAATGCAACAATGATACTCACTTGCCACTATGTTGGAAATGAACTAGTTATACAAGTGAGGTGGGGGAGGGGCGTAGGGAGTGGAGGGAGTAAGGGTGTTTAAAAAGAAATATACTCATTACCTTACTTACGTAACTCTAACCCCCCTGTTCATCTCCTTTACAATAAAGACAAAAAAGAAATCTTTAGCTGATGTGGAGAACCAGTAACATGGCTTTCAGAGACAGCTGTCTAACTGATCTTTGTCCTATTTTTAGGAGCACTCTGTTCTACAGAGTGCTAATTTCTCCTGTGTTACCCAGAGAGAGCAGGGGTGATAAATGACAGTGGCACCTGTGTCTCCATGATTATTCTGCAATATCTTATTTGGATGAGTTGTATGTGACTCAGCCTTACGCAAAAGATTAGTGTCTTAGCAGAACTGCCTCACCCTTCTGCCTACAAGTACATGTTAGGCCTCTGTACATACAAGGTTTACTTTGGGGGATATCAATGGAGCCTCACTCACTGAATACTCAGGCAGTGAGAACTGGTCAGCATATTATTGCTGACATCTCCAATACATCTCTACTGACTTTCTTCTTTAGGTAAATAAGCTTGATTGTAATATTTGTTCCTGGCCTTTCTAGGAATCGAAACATTTTGTTAGCATAAATCCAGTACATACCAGAAATATTTTTTAGGGAATAACCTAATTTTCCATTTTGATGGAGTAGTTTTATCTGTCTATGTCTAAGAAGCTTTTGTAGTCAGATGTACCAATTAAAAATGTTTAGAACTTTGAAGTCATACTATGAAATAAAGTCTTTAAATTAACTGCTACTAAACCAATCTGTCAGGATAACTGCATTCTTCTTTGTGTTATATGCTTCCCCAAAGTAGGTTGCAGTCAGGATCTGGATGCACACCTGTAATCTTAGCTACTTAGGAGGCTGAGACATGAGGATTGAGGTTCAAAGTCATAATCGGCAGACAAGTCTGACTCAGCTCCAATTAACTAGAAAAAAAGCTGGAAATGAGGGTGGGCCAACATGAGTGAAAATGTTAATCAAGAGCCCATGGGCCTGAATTCAAGGTGGTGTAATGAAACCAAGATGAAAGAGAGAGGGGGGAGGGAGAGAGGGAGGAAAGGAGAGAGAGAGGGAGAGAGAGAGGGAGAGAGGGAAAGGAAGGAAGGAAGACAGGAAGGAAGACAGAAAGACAGGAAGAAGGGAGAGAGAGGAAGGCAGGTAGGAAGGGAAGGAAGAGAGAGGAAGGAAGGGAGGGAGAAAGGAGAGAAAGAAAGAAGAAAAAAAGAAAAGATTGTTTATGTTTATTTAAATCAAATCTTAACCCAATCTGAACCTTATACTTTCAACCATTATTTACTCCATATTCAGTCTAACTATTCAGGAAATGATTGTTGAATTTTTGTCTATTTACATATTTACTTTTTCAGGGTTGTGGATTAAACCTAGGTGCTTATACATGGTAGGGGAGCCCTCTACCACTGAGCCTACCTACCATGTATGAGGAACACATGCCTACCATGTATGTAATTTTGTCTGGTGTTTACTAGCAAACACCATGTACAAAAATAACCAGTTACATGATTTTTTGAATACAATGTATAAACAAAAATGTAAGGTACTCATCAAGGATTCCTTTTATAAACACAAAACACTGTATGCAAAATTTTGTCACACTGAAAATGCCAAATTGTGACATCAGTTTGGAACTTGCTTAGATGCTAAATTAGGAAACAAAAAATGATTCCAAAGATCTCCACAGGGTGTAGCTTTTTAATGAAAGATGTACAATAATTCCGAGATATATTACCTGAGAGTTTTGATGGGGTCTGCTTTCTGCCTCCACAGTGAAGCCTAAATAGGGCTTGTCCTGAGAATCATCCAATAAATATTCTTTGGGGTATAATAGCAACAGGTGAGAAAAAGGAAATCAAAACAGAACTTAGAAAGTGGAAAAACCTCCCAGGCTCCTGGATTGGAAGGCTCAACCTTGTGAAAATGGCAATACTTCCCAAGGCTATTTACAAATTCAACGCAATACCTATCAATATTCCAATCTCATTCTTCAAGGCAATCCAAAAATTCATATGGAACAATAAAAGACCCCAAATAGCAAAAATAATCCTCAACAGAAAGAAGAGTGTTGGAAGAATATCAATACCAAATTTCAAACTGTACATCAAAACAGCTTGGTAGTGGCACAAGAACAGACCTCAGGACCAATGGAATAGAATTGAAAACCCAGAAATGAACCTACAGACCTATAGCCACTTAATCTTTGATAAGGGAGCTAAAAAAAAAGAATGGAAGAAAGACAACCTCTGCAGGAAATGGTGCTGGCAAAATTGGTTGATCACTTGTAGAAAACTAAAGCTAGATCTTTATATATCACCCTGCACCAGAATCAACTCCAAATGGATCAAAGACCTCGGTGTCAAAGCAGACACTCTGAAAACATTACAGGATGGAATAGGAGAAACCCTAGGTCTCCTTGGCTCAGGCCGAAATTTTTTGAATAGAGACCCGGAAACACAACAAATCAAAGAAAGGTTGGACAAATGGGATTGCATAAAGTTGCAGAGCTTTTGCAGGGCAAATGACATAGCTAGCAAGATCAATAGAAAGCCCATGATTGGGAGAAAATCTTCACTATCCATACAATGGAAAAGGATCTCATATCTAAAATATACCTGGAACTCAAAAAATTAAATCCCCAAACAACAAATCCTCAAAGAAGCAACTGCCTGATAAATATGTGGGCTAAAAACTTAGAGAGAAACTTCTCTGAAACAGAAAGAAGGATGGCCAATAGACATATGAAGAAATGCTCAACATCTCTAGAGATAAAAGAAATGCAAATCAAAACAACATTGAGATACCACCTCACCAGAGTTAGAATGGCTATAATCAAGAACTCTAATAACAACAGATGCTGGAGGGGATGTGGACAGAATGGAACCCTACTGCATTCTTGGTGGGGGTGTAAACTTGTTCAACCACTTTGGAAAGTAGTATGGAGGTTCCTCAAAAGACTCCACATAGAGCTGCCCTATGACCCAGCAATCCCACTTTTGGGCAGTTAACCAAATTATGACAAACAAGACCATACTAATGCTATGGGCACATGTATGCTAATTGCAGCACTATTTACCATAGCTAAGATACCGAACCAACCCAGATGTCCCTCAGTAGGTGAATGGATCAAGAAAATGTGGCATATATATATATGAATTCTATGCCTCCATCAGAAAGAATGACATTGTGGAAACACTTTGAAAAAATTATATTATGTGAAGTAAGCCAGGCGCAAAGAAACATAGGTCTCATGGTTTTTCTTATTTGCTAAATAGTATATATCTGAGACAAGCAGAAAAGGTCACATAAGATGATGTTAAGCGAAATGAACCCCAAAATAAAGACAGAATTTTTTCTTTGTTGCTATTGTTTCTAATGTATTTATAAGGTACCATGTGATCTTTTTGTTGCTTTGTATGTCCCTCCCCATGGTATAACTCCTGTTTTCACTGTATTTGATGTTGGTATAATTTGGGGAAGGGAAGGGAAAACATTGTTTAAATAGGGATACAGTTTGACCCAGTCCATTTAGGTGGGGGCAGGGGGGGCGAGATCAGGGGAATGTAGGTGTGGAGATGGGAGCGAAGGGATGGTAGGGGATAAACAAAGGAGGAGGCAACAATGCTTGATAAGAAATGTACTCATTACCTTGCTCATGTGATTGTAACCCCTCTGTACAGTATTTTCACAATAAAAAAACATTAAAAATAGCAGCAGGTGAATAGCTAAGATATGGAACAACCCAGATGCCCCTCAGTAAATGAGTGTATCAAAAAATGTGGTACATATATACAATGAAATTCTATGCTTCCATCAGAAAGAACAACACTGCCCCATTTGTTAGGAAATGGAAAGACTTGAAAAAAAAATCATATTAAATGAAGTTACCCAGTCCTAAAGAAATGTAGGTCCCATGGTTTCTCTTATTGGTAATAATTAGTATATATGTAGGATAATCTTATCAGATGAACTAAAAAGCTCAAAAACCATGTACAAATGACTATATAAAAGATGATGCTAAGTGAAATGGACCTCAAGATATGGACACAAGAGTTCTTCTGTCTTTATTGTTGTTGTTGTTTCTTTTGTATGTTCTTTCCCCTATGGCATATCCCCTCTTGTCACTGTACTCTATTTTGATATCCTGCATCTTGTATATACATATGTCTAATCTGGGGAGGGGAAGGGGAATATCAAAACGCTGAAACAAGGACACAGGATGATCCAGTGCAACAAAGATACCCACAGGACAGTATATTGGAAACAAACTTTACAACTTCGGGTGGTAGCAGGAGGGGATAGGAGTGTGGGAGGTGAGGGAGGGAAGGGATAGTGGGACAACAACAAGGAAGGGAAGGGGTAACAATGATTGACAAATAATGTACTCATTGCCTTACTCATGTAACTGTAACCCCTCTGTCCAACATCTTAACAATAAAATAAAAAAATAGCAGCAGGTGAAATGTACTAATGCCCATAAAGCCATATTTATATAATCATGTATATGAGAGTGATTTAGCTTTGAGCAGCTGCTCTGGACTTAAAATCACATACAAAAAGAAAGGGACCAATTTAAGAAGCATATTAGAATGGTGCAAACCAGCTGAGCCTACCGCAGAGGGCATGAGAAATATTTTCACTGTTTTCAGGAAAGATATGTTCTGGAATTATAGCTAATTCAAAAGCTGAGAATGTCAAGACTTTGGCACAATATCTTTCTGGTCATATGCACATCTCAAAGACATAGTCTGTAAAATTATCAGATGTTTCAGTGCAGGAAACTATCATGGGTGGCTATTTTAGTAGGACAGGTGTTGGGGATGTAGGGGGCAACCTATCTGGAGGTGCAGGTTTCTTGAGCCTAACAAGAACCATCAGGTTTTGAGAAAAATGTCTTGAGACCTGGCCCTTGGTGGGAAAATGAAAAGGCAAAATCAGGAAAGAGGACTGTGGAAAACAAAAGACTGCTACATTCCTGGGTGTTCTGATTTCACAGTGAGGAGTCCATGTCACATGAGCCTAAGTTCCTGGGCAGAACCCTGTCTCAGTATAGCATGTGAAGAACAGGAAGGAAAGGTTCCGAGGGGAAGTGTAAATACAGATTTTTCAATATGAGGTGAACAAGAAGACAAAGTTGAATAAGACCTTATGGCTGGTGGGGTGAGTGTCATCATAGGATGCTTGTTGTCAGCTTTTCAAGAAGATCAGAATGAGTCAAATGCCCAAGAAGCACTTGACCTCGTATCTCAGACACACACTCCCTTCCATCAAATTGCATGCCACAGGGGCTACCACCCACTCCTTCACACCAGATTCTCCTCACCCACTTGGAATCACAACTTGGGCTTTAGATTTCCTGCAGAGATGCAGCAGATATACATTAAGCCTGGAAACTTTGCCCTGATGTTACCTCTGATGACTTTCCTTACCTGAAATGACCCTGCAGCCTCTGCTTCATGTAACCTCCTGCAGGGAGGTTGCAGGAGCTCCATGCACTCCAGCAGAAATCCTGGGCTCTGCTGCTGAAATATGGCTTTATGGGCATTACTACATTTCACCCAATCCCAACCAAAGCTTTTGGCCGTGAGTGAGCTGAACAAGACATTTTGGAGAGAAGAATTTTGGATGTGTATTTCTTTGGTTTTCAACTCACAGGGTCTATAATTCTAGACTTTAATTCTCATCTAGAAAAAAAATGTGGCAGTAGTGAGGCTTGAACTCAGGGCCTGAGCATTGTACCTTAGTTGGTTTCTGTTTGTTTTTGTTTTTGTGTTTGCTTGAGGCTGGTACTCTCCTATGTGAGCCACAGCTACCTTTCTGGTCAAACTGGAAATAATAGTCCCATGGACTTTCCTATGTGGGCTGGCTTCAAATTGTAATCCTCAGATCTCAGCCATCAACGTAGCTAGGATTATAGGCAAGAAACACTGGTTCCTCACTCATCTAGAAATTCTAATGGGAGAGTTTATATTGTTTAAATTGGAGGCATATTTTACATTTTTTTACTAGTTAGATTTATAGTAATATCCATTGTGCTATTCACATGTCAAAGTATCAATTGGTATAATTTGAGATGGCAAATAGAATGAAGGCTAAAGTTTTTGGTTCAGCTTTAAAAAAGAATAGTCATAGAGTTACATTAAAATTCCTTCCTTTCTCAGAGTACTCTTTGGAGACAGAAACTGGCCACCATTAATGCCACAATTAATCTGAGGTGAAGAATAAAGAAAAAATGTGGTAGATGGCAACCATATTGGAAAGTGGAGGCAGGATTGTTACTCTGATAAATGGGTCTTCTCAAAACCTTTGGGGTTGGCCACCAGCAACCCTAGTTAACTCCAGCTTGATTGGTAGCCAAATGGCTCAAGAACAAGAGATAAGAATATGTGGGGGAGGAACCAATTTCTTCTTTTCTTCACATTCATGTTAAATAGGACTTTCATCCTGGACCAAATATTAGAGATAGCTTCGGTTCCACTTTATAACTTTTTTAGCTACACCATCTAAAGGAACAGACACAAGGAATACAAGAGCTTTGCCTTTATTCTTCAGCTGTTCAATCTTGGAGTCTCTCTGGTCTTGTTATAGAATTTTGAGCCTCCGGACCAAACTCCAGCATTTGACATGTAGGTCTATTTAAATGAAAACATGGACTGGTGAAAGTCAGTTGGTGGAAGCAATGTTTAATTACTATTTCATGGGCACATTGTGTGACTACGTATAGTATGTGTTTCAACCTGTCTTCCCCATACAGAAATTTGCTTTAGGTTTAGGTGGAGGAAGAACTGGGGGCAAAGGGAGAAAGATATGCATAATTATTAAACTATTCCACCCACAAGGGTGGCTGGTCATTGTCTAGGACTGGTCAGGTAGGGCCTTGGGACAATAAGTCATTGCTGCCTATTGTGGGTAGTTTTGTTTCCTATCATAGGATGTTAAAGCATCAGGCCTATCTTTCCTGAATGTAAGGATTGTTGAAAAGTAATTGTGGGAGAGAAGAGTTTAGAGCAAAGCACGGAGATACAAAACAGAGTTGGGATGCTGAGCTTTCACGTGATTTATGGATCCAAGTGAGGAGTCAGTGCTTTTCATCAAAAGCAGTTGTTAAGTATCTGTTAGAGTCTTTGCTATTGAAATAACTCATAAACCATTAACCCAGGAAAATGTATTAGTTCAATGTGTTGTTTGTTGTAGGGAGCCGAGGCGAGACTCCGCCCACTCCCTTGCAGTTTTGAGGATTACCACTCCAGACGGTGCTTGGCGGGACGCCTGGGCTGTGCGCGTGCGCGAGCAAGGTAGTATCCCCAGCCAATCCCATGACACCTGGTGACGGTAAAAGGCAGGCGACCAACAATAGAAAAGACCCGTGTTCGAATTCCCTATATAAGCGGCTGTATTTCGGGTGCACGCTCTCTCGCGCCCAAGCTCTCCTACAACTAAAAGGCTCTCCAATAAAGCGTGATCTGAGAAGACTCCTGGAGTGGTGGTCGTTTTTCCTCGCTGGTCGAGTAGGCGGTCACTACAACTGGTGCTGAAACCCGGGAACGAACCTGGGACGGGACCCGCGCGAGAGGCCGAATTGGAGCCAGAACTCAACACGCGGAGAGGAGACGTTGGTAAACATCCCCCGGTATGCTGTTCACTGTAGATTTAGATATTTATTGGTTGCTTGCATTGCTTCTTCCCTTGTGGCTTGTCTTTTTGATGGTGCGCACTTGCCTCGAGGAGGGAGGGTTTGATTTAATCCAGGAAGGACGCAAAGTACTAACGCAGCATCAGGGTAGTCTATCAGAGTCAGTATACAGTAATGGGGAGGAAAAGAGGCCTAAAAGAAAAAGGGAAAAAAGACAGAAGGATCCTAAAGAATTGAAGCGAGAGGGGCTGCAGCCCTCACAAAAGGAGAAGGGTTTTAGGGAGGGGCTCTCGAGGAGACCCCCGCGCCCTTCTTTAAAAGCAAACCGGTTCTCAGCCCTACATGTGGAAGGGCGGGACCAAGAATATAGTAATCTTGTGAGTGACTCAGAGGAAGAAATGTTAGAGGAGGAGGGAGAGCAGCTCGATCCAGCTGATAGTGAAGAGTTAGAAGAGGCTGCGGCGGAGCACGTGGCAGACAGATATGGAGGGTGGCGCCCCCTAGGGGTGGGAGTACCGCAGCAGCCAGGGAGAGGAAACGGAGCTGCCCCTCACCCGTCGGCCCCCCCGCCGTGCCCGCCGGCAGGGAAGAGTCACTTTATAAAAGGCAGCACCTGGTCGCCGTTAGCGGCCGCTTTTCCAGTTTTTGAAAATCCCATTACTAATGAGAGAATTCTTGAGCCGGTTTCCTACTTCCAGCTTAAGGATTTAGTTGAGGCAGTCAGGACTTATGGAGTGACGGCCAATTATACCACTGCCTTGCTTCAAAGGCTAACTATTAATGCTATGATTCTGTGGGAGCAAAAACTGTTCAATATTTTCCTGAATTAGTGGCTAAACAGGCAATTTTGATCTGAAAAAAAAAAAAATAAAAATAAAAAAAAATAAAAATAAAAAATAAAATAATAAAAATAAAAAAAAGCAGGCAATTTTGGGTATAAAGTATTGTTTAATGCATTTTGCAAAAATTCCAGATAAATTAATTATTCCATATACCCGTGAGCAAGTTGAAATTTTAGGTTTTAAGTTTTTCCTTTTTTGTTTTGTGTTGTGTATTCTACTACTGACTAAATGGCTCTAAAATACTGGGCATATCTATGCTAAAATTTTCATCACATCTAATGAGTTTTGTCATTTCAGAATATTTGTTGGTCAATTCTTGATAAGAACCAGGTAAGCTCTACTTATTCTACTTGATCTCCATGTTGCTTTAATTGAAAATAATAAAGGGCTTTTGTGGCAAAGATTTCAGTTCAAAGCCAGCTCGGGCTAAAAAATCCCTAAGACTCCATCTCCCAGCTAAACTCTGCAAGTGGTACTATAACTCAGTGTGGTAGAGTGCTAGCCTTGAGCGGAAGCGCTCAGGGACAGTGCCCAGGCCTTGAGTTCAAATCTTGAATACCAACTGGGACAAGCCATCCCAGCAACGAGCACCTAGACTCAGCCAGTCTAGGGAACAAGGGAACGTGGAAAGGAGTAAGAGGAGATGATGTCACATCAGCTACTTTGTGCCTGCCCTTTCAAAATTAACCTGAGCCGGGAGGTCAGTAGAAGTAAGAAGCCTGCCCATCCAATGTCTATACCTGTCTACCTATTAACTGAACAGGGATTTATATTCTTGCCTTTGTCACCTGAATTCTCTACCTAGTCGCCAGATGTCAGAAGTAACTAGGGACATTTCTACCAACATTTTCAGCCCCAAGTCCTTCCTCTTGCCATTTATTTGCTCTCTAGTATTTTTTTTTTTCCAGCCCCTCAATGCTCATGAGACTTCTCCAGATTTCATCTAAGGACTCACGCAACCAAGGGACAGCTGCTGTTCACTACCTTCTCTGGGAGGAGACCAAATTCCAGCCTTTTACCCCTATTGTCGACGCCCCTTGTCAGCAGGAAGTAGCCAGAGAGAATCCTCGCCCTATTTCATGATTATTAAAAGGCTGGAATGTAAGGTCCGCTCCTGGATGGCGAGCAAGTTGAAATTTTAGCAGCCACAATGGATATGTGGGCAATTCTTGTTTGCTCATTTCCAAATGTAATTGATAATCATTATCCTAAGCATCCTCTGCTTGCCATAGTTAACAAAAATTTAGTGTATTTTCCTGTTGTCACTTCAAAGGAGCCCTTGGCTGATACTCTAACCATCTTTACGGATGGATCAAAATCTGGACAAGGTGCCTTTTTTGTTCAAGGACACAAACAGCCGGTAGTCTTTAATTTTCGGCCGAATGTCCCACAGGCTGTTGAATGTTTAATTGTGCTTGAAGTTTTTAAAAGATTTGATCAACCTTTTAACTTATTTTCTGATTCATTATATGTTGTAAATGCCGTTGCTTCTCTTGAAGTTGCTGCTTCAATTAAGCAGGCCAGTACAATTTCTAATGTTTTGTTACAGATTCAATCCCTTATCTTAAACAGAAAACATCCTTTTTATATTGGACATATTCGTGCCCACTCTATGTTGCCGGGCCCAATGGCAAGGTGTAATAATTTGGTGGACCAGGCAACTCGGGCTATGGCTCTGGTTGCTGCTGATCCTGTAGAATTGGCAAAAGACTTTCATAGATTGTATCATGTACCTGCTAATACCCTTAGGAAAAGATATAATTTGTCCAGGCATGTGGCAAGAGATATTGTTAAAGCCTGTAAATCTTGTGTTACCTTTCTTCATCCTCCCCATGTGGGGGTAAACCCCAGGGGGTTGAGACCAAATGCCCTATGGCAAATGGATGTTACTCATCTGACGGAATTTGGTAAGTTGAAATATTTACATGTGTCTGTGGACACCTTTTCCGGTGTCATTCATGCCACACCTCTGGCAGGAGAAAAGGTGTCTCACGTCAGAATACACTGCATAGAAGCTTGGGCAGCTTGGGGAAAGCCCCTTAGACTCAAGACGGATAATGGCCCTGCTTATACTTCCCATGGTTTTCGCGCCTTTTGCGCACAAATGCAGGTTGCCCACACCACCGGATTGCCCTACAATCCTCAAGGACAAGGTATAGTGGAAAGAGCTAATAGAAGCATAAAAGAAATGCTTCAAAAACAAAAAGGGGGAGTTGCTGAGTCCGCGTCCCCCAGGGAAAGACTTTCTCTTGCGCTCTTTACCCTTAATTTTTTAATTCTAAATGACAACGATCAGTCTGCCGCAGATCGGCATATGACAAGAGACTCCATGGATACTAAAGACATGGTTATGTGGAAGGATGTTATTAATAATAAATGGTATGGACCGGATCCGGTAATAACGAGATCCAGGGGAGCTGTTTGTGTTTTTCCACAGAGTCAAGAAGTACCTCACTGGGTGCCAACGAGACTGACCAGGCCAGTAGAGACTGCAGAAGAACCCCATCTTGAAGATGCCATCCACTCGTCTCCTGATACAGCTGATCTTCCTGCTGTTAGCAACAGTGCTAATAGCAATCCCTGTGATAGCTAAACCGATGATGCTGTGGGCTGTCACAATTTACTGACTGGATTGCCTCTGCGGTGTCCTTTGTCAAAGAGCGGGTGGGAGTCGGAATGTTTTTAGCCTGCTGCTTGGGAGGATGCGTGGTCTGCCTATGGTTGGTCTGTCGCCTTCGAGCCCAAACCAGAAGGGACAAGGTTGTTATCTTGCAAGCATTAGCCGCTTTGGAGAGTGGATCCTCACCCCAGATTTGGCTGTCGGCCCTAAGAGGCAGTTAAGCCTTACCATTCTGCATAGCCTTAGCACCCCGAGGGATCAGGGGATCCCATTGCACCGGGACAGGTATGCAGTTTGCAATTTGGGACAGGGTGCAAGGCAAGTGCACTGCACTTGAGGAGATGGTTCTCATCTCCTCAAGAAGAGCATGCTGGGTTGCAAGTGGGTTGATGCCCAAGATCCCACCTCTGCAAAAAAGGCATCGGACGGGCCTGGTCATCACTGGGGAAGGCGCCCCTCAGGCGAAGGCCAGTGCAAGGTCCTCTCATTAATGTCTTAGACAGAGGCCCAACCTCTACTCTTACCTGTTGCCATAAAACAAAGAAGGGGGAACTGTAGGGAGCCGAGGCGAGACTCCGCCCACTCCCTTGCAGTTTTGAGGATTACCACTCCAGACGGTGCTTGGCGGGACGCCTGGGCTGTGCGCGTGCGCGAGCAAGGTAGTATCCCCAGCCAATCCCATGACACCTGGTGACGGTAAAAGGCAGGCGACCAACAATAGAAAAGACCCGTGTTCGAATTCCCTATATAAGCGGCTGTATTTCGGGTGCACGCTCTCTCGCGCCCAAGCTCTCCTACAACTAAAAGGCTCTCCAATAAAGCGTGATCTGAGAAGACTCCTGGAGTGGTGGTCGTTTTTCCTCGCTGGTCGAGTAGGCGGTCACTACAGTTTGTATCTATTTCTCAGACTTGATTCTTACGAGGATATTTTGTTATGCTTGTAGATTATGTCTTTTGCTTGAACTGTAAATTCCTTTTAATGTCTACCTTAACTTCTGGGTTGATTGTGTGCTGGTCTTAAATACTGCTTTGACTTATTTTCTGGCTGGAGTGTAAGTAATCCTTTGCCTGGATACTGTCAATAAGTTTGAATGGGTCGTTGGTCTACCTTGCTATCCTCAAAATATGGCTTTATGGATATATACAGGCATATTGATTTACCACAGTGAGGCCTTTACATATTCTAAAGCCTGGGCACTAGCAGTCTTGTACTGCCTTATATTCTAAAAAGTTTTGTAAATATGCAAAACCAGAAACCAGAAGGCAAATAGCATGAGTGAATCAGAAAAGAGTGAAAGAGAGTTGAGAAATGAGATGACACCAGGGTTTATTTAGGACGCAAAATGAATGCTAAGGCATGCCACATTCACTACTCTCAGATCACAGATTAATTTTTGAATCTTCTAGCAGTCTAATGCACAGAGAAACATTGAAAAATAAAATTTGACTAGCATATAACAAAATACAGAAGGGTGATACCTATTGTTGAAATTTACTGATTCCTGAAGTTCTTGATGTTCGCTGTGTTTTTATAAAAACAATCTCAGGAATCTAATGAACTATGAGTAATATCTGTATGGTAAGACAACAATCAGTATCCTAGTGTTGTTTCTCTGACAGTCCTTCAGTGTGTCTGGTTGATCTAATTTTAAAGACAGTAAATTCAGTGAGCAATTCTATAGCACTAGATAATGTGGTTGAGCTACACAGCTATTAGGTTCAACTGAATTTAGCACAAATGAAAGTTTGCAATTTCTAGACTGCTCCCCCAAAGTTTAGACAAGTCTTGAACAGTGCTTCTCTCAATGGAATTCAGATAGTTACTAAGAGCAGAGAGCAGGTGGTTATGATTATGAATTCCTTGAGTATACACAATTCGGATTGTTTAAGTTCAGAATCTTATTCCTTGACAGATAGATGAGATGGAGAATAGATCTGCTTCTTTTCAGATTTGAAGAGCCTAGTAATGATCACATTTCTTCATTAACATGAGCTCAAATATTCACTTGCACAGAAAATATTTTATGTTACTCAACAACAGTAAAAAATTAATGATGCAAATAACAAAGCTCTAATTTTTCACATCTAACTGCAGTGATTTTAACCTGGAAAATTTTCTGAGGTGGATTCTGGCAAAAATCCAACTCAATCATAAAAATAATACAGTAAATATCTATGAAAACAACTAGCTTCATATCTATGAATATATATGCATATATATATAGTTTTGCTAAACTTTTCAGGGAAAAGTTCATAATTATTAACTGTATCATAAAAGATTAAAAAAAGATTCCAATGACTTGACATGCTCTTGCAGGGCTATAAGATATAAGCCTATTAAAATTTGGGTAATAGCTATAAAAAATGAAGAAATTTGTTTCAGAATAATTAACATATCATTAGCAGCTTTCCAGCAGCATGGGACACTTTCTCACCACATTTTACTTCTATTTTCTAATTGATTGTACTAATTAATTCTACATTTTTTATTTTAATCAAATTTAGGTTTATCTAATAGCACAGTTCCTTCTACATGACTTAATATATGCAAATTCCATCTCCCCATCTTTCCTGACTTTTGCCATAGGAGTTATTCAGTTCAAGAGGTTTTGTGGGTCCTTCATCAGAAAAAGTAAAATTGCTTGCAGGTTAGAGAAGTTTTCTGCTCCTGTTAACTTTAAGAGTGTCACAGGCACTTTCTGAGATGCAATGGTCTTGAACAAAGATGTATAACTTTTAATCCCCTCAAATAAAGGCATACTAGGAAGACTGGAACAGCTGTTAGTGTCATCAGTTGACATTTTCTGTAATAATATCTTTATATCATAATAGGAAAGATAGTGGTGGAAGTTGGATTATAGGATAAATAAACAGCATTTAGACATTTGCATCAGCAAATAGATAGGGGGCTTGGTGCACAGAAAGGACACTCATTTGGTAGAGACCAGTCAAAAAGCCATTTGCATTACTTACAAGTCCAACTCTTTCATTTGTCTTTTAATATAGCTAGTTACTGTGTACTTCTTTGACATCAGACAGGCGTTTTTGTTTAAAGGTCCCCTCATGTAGCAGCATTTCTATTGTCATTTTTTCTCTGAAAATTAAAGAATGGTCTCATAGAAAATGGTATTGATAGACAAATGTTTTAAAAAATAAAGTCATACTACAAAAAAGTATTTTGCTGTGAATAATGGATAAAATAGGATCCTTGTCTATCATTTTAGAGATTTATTCAAATAGGCTATTTTGAAATAGCTGTATGAAAACCATATTGGGAATAAGAAAAAACAGTCATATTTTCATAATTTGATACACAAACAGATTCTATGTTAGGAAGACCTAGGTAGAATGTTTATAGGAACAAACAACAGAAATCTCATCTCTAATGACTTGAAAATAAGGGGATTTCTTTACCTCATATCTTAAGAACATAGGTAGGGCAGATGTGCAGTCATCTCAGGTTAACTCTGCCCTGGTCAGAGGTCTGCACACCACAGTCTTCCTTATATTGACACCGTCCAGATATTACACAGAAACTAACTTTCTGCAGAGGAGCTTTGTTTAAAGAGCTGAGAGCCATCTCAATGTTGTTACATTCTGGCTTCTCTGGAATCACCTGGAAACTTGTCCACTTCTAGCTTTCTGAATCAAAATCACTGTGAGTAGAACCGGTGTTTTTAACAAGTATTCCAGATGATTCTTGGCTGGCCAGTTTGGGAACCACAGGCTCAGATCAGTAATTCTAAAGCCTAGATGTACACTAGATTCACCTGAGCAGCTTTAGAGACATACTAGATGCTAGAGCCTCACCCTACAGTCATCACAAACATGGAAGGAAGGAAGTTGGGAAGAAAATAGGTATGGACTCTGGTACCTCCAAAAAGTTACTGTGTTGAGAACCTGTGGTTTATGCTAACAGTGACTTATTCTTCAACCTGAGGCTAGACTTTACTGAACACATAGCTATTATCTGAGAGTCTTTATCTTCCCAATACTCACACGTTGAAATCCTAGTCCCCAGGGCAATGGTTTTGGGAGGTGAAGCTTTTGAGAGGCAATTAGGTCACCACACAAGTAATCAAGCCAAGTATATGCAAGGCCTTGAGTTCAAATCCTGGTAACCAAAACTGAAAGTGCAGTGGAGAGAAAGAATCTCTCCACTGTAAGTTAGCATTGAGGAGACAACTGTCTATGTGCTACAAAATTGGCCCTCATCAAACACCTTGTAATTGAACTTCCCAGCCTACAGAACTGTGAGAAATGAAATTCTGTTGATTATAATCTTCTTGGTCTATGGCATTTTGTTATAGCCATCTGGAAAGGCTAAGACATGCTATTGGGAAAAGGAGAGATACCTGCAGAGAATAGGGTTTGGGTAGGAAAAATTATGACTTTTGGTATTACCCAGTAGTGCCTTCCACAATCTCAGCACAGAATGGATTCACACTTTTTACTCTTAATTTTATAGAGTATTTTTATATTGTTAGATGATTTTATCTTATAATTATTATCTTATTGTCTACCCAATAACTTGAATCATTTTTGACGTTGAAGTGTATGTAATTTTCATAAACTTGAGAAATGGTCATGAAGACTATGAGAGGCTGGTGTTATATAAGCTTAAAATTACCATAGAAACAGAGTCTGAAATGCTATGTTATCAAAAATATTGCAGACACGAATATGATGATGTGTCAAACACCAGCAAAACATAAGTTTTGGGAACCAAGCTGAATGTTTTTCTACCTTCCCTGATGACAGAACTTGTACAGAAATAATCCTAAGTAAAAAAGAAAAGCTGTGAATTTTTTTCAGCTGTACTCTATAATTACTAGACTAGTAGCTCTTTCAGGTAGTAGATGAATGTATCATGATTCATGCTGCACAGTTAAATATTTGGGAGTTCAATGCTAGATATTTCCTGACTCTCTGCTGACAATGATCACAGTTAAGGGGAAAATGATCAATAGATAAAGCAAAGAATAGATCCTAATTATACCCTGAATGACATACCTGTGTAAGACCACATGCTAGTGAGTATTCAGGAAATGAAGAGTAAGACATGAACCCTGCTCTCTAGCATTTGTGCTGTGGCAGGGAGATGAGTCAGTGTACATGAAAAGGTATCAAGGAGCCACACAAATGACTAGTAAGAGATACTCCATTTACCTAGTCACTATTCCCACCAGTGAAATTAATAGGCAGTTAGTGGAAGTCTTTGCATTAGGATGATATGGGATAAAATCAATGAGGACAGATTGTAGTAGGATTCCAAAAGATAGACAATATTCACATCTACTCAGGGAAGACTATGAGGCAGCATGTCAGGTCTGCAGAAGTTGCACACAGAGGAAAGTGCAAAGGCTTTTACACCCCAAAGAAATACAGTCTATTCCTATGATGCTTCTGGTTAGAACATCTGACATTTTGCATGTAAAATATGAGCCAATAATGATTCACTTTATATGAATGGAAACTTGTACAAAATGGGGCTAGAGACACAGCCATGGGCTGGGTGATCATGGAGGTGTTTGTGAGCTATGTGAACACCTTTTGTTTTTCCATGCCTCAACTTTCCTTATCTACAAAATTGGGATAACAGTATCTTGCCCCAAATAGCTTTATGAAGATTATATTAACACAAACATATGGCATATAGTAATTTCTCTTCTTTTTATAGCATTTCTCTTCTTTTTTCCAAGAAATTATGTTTATTTAAGACCATTCAACAAAACAGCTGTAACTTTTCTTTGGTATTCAGTTACTATACAACAATTATTTTATATAAGTTGCATCAGAGACAACTGAAGACAAAAAAATCTACTGTCCCAATTCATGACTTGCTGTGCACCAGGAGTCTGCTCTCAATTTCCATGCCAATTTACTATCTCTATACTGTACTAGTCAAGGTTAGTGGCTATTGAAAATACCAGGACAAGGCTATCTAAAGACACATTTGGTAGTGTGTTAAGTATACAAAAAGACACTGTATCATTTTAAACAAATCATACACAGCCTAACACTTCATTTTTTTCTTTAAAAGGAGAGAGTTGTGTACAGGTAGAGTTACATACACAAGAAAAACTAAGCTAGACCCAACTTTTTCATCATCCTCTTCATCCTCTTCTTCCTTCTGTTTCTTCTCTTTTCAATTTTCACAGTTCCCTTTATTGTTACATTATCTTTTCCTATAGCTTCCTAGGCAGCAATTCTTCTCATGTTTTGCTTCAGCCTTCAAGCAATGGCTGCGTGCCATTGGCAAGGTGGGGTTCCATCTCTCTCCTGGTTTTTTTGTAACATCATCAATGAATAAGCCAGGATGTTTGTCTTTGGTTTTAGTGCAATACCTAGAACAGAACAAGAAGAAAGCCAAAGAAGCCCTCTTGGGCATATTGGGTTCCTTGAACTTCTTTTTTATTTCTCCTTTAAGAGGGATGTGGGTTTTCAGTTCTCTTTTATGACAAGCCTTGTCATCTTTGGCCAAGTCTTCAAATTTCCCTTTCTCTTTAGCAGACATTGTCTTCTACCTCTCTGAGCACTTCTTAGAAAACTCTGAGAAATGGACTGAAGTGTCTGAGTGCTTCTTTTTGTTCTCCTGGTAAGTTTGCACACAAAAAATGCATATGAGGACATTTTGCTTCTCAGCTTCCTAGGATTGCCTTTGCCTATGTTTAAGTTTTCCTCTGACAAGTCACGGAGTAGCTTAGTGCCAGTCCATTTCTTACTGGCCCTGGTGCTGTTTCTGTGAAGCTCAATGTACTGCAATCTCAATGAATAATTTCTACATAAGTAGATTAATATTTATTTTCTTTTTTGTTGTCCTAGGGCTTGAACTCAGGGCTTGAACTAAAGTCTTATGCTCTACCACTAGAGCCACATCTCTACTTCTGCTTTTTTGGTGGTTAACTGGAGATAAAAGTCTCATGGATTTTTCCTGGGGTGGTTTCAAGCCATGATTCTCAGATCTCAACCGCCAGAGTAGCTTGTAATAAGCTTGAGACACCAGCACCTGCCAGGCAGTATTTTTATCTTATTAGCATAAGAATATCTTAAATAACACTTAACAGAACATATAAAATTATCCAGCTTAGATTTCAAAAATTTCCCTGGCTACAGTTTGGAGAATAGATTGGTGGCAGAGTAAAGGAAGACATGAGCATGAAAGTTGGATGGCATTGGGATAATCTGTGTGAGAGATGTGAAGGCCTTGGTTTAGCCAGTGGCAATACATTCCTCATGTAGCTGAACCTATTTGTTTGGATACTTTATCTAGTCATGATCACTATAATTATTGATTGTAGTGGAAATGTGTAAATGTCAGTTATAAGTGTCAATGATAATTATCACTTAATTCACAACTCAATATTATAAACTATAATGTAGTATGATAAATTATAATTTACTAATTTCATAAGTTATACAATATAGCAATAATACATTCTATTATCTATTTACAGTAATATATTAATATATGTATATACTTTATATTTAATATATTATATATTACATATGTATATATTTAACATATGCATATATAATGTATTACATGTAGCAGATAACATATACATTATATATAACATATATCATACGTATTAAGTAGCCAAGTTATATAAACAGCCCAAATGCTATACAATAGATAAATGGATTAAGAAAATGAGGTTCATATACACACTCATCATATACATACTCATCCCTTACAAAGAATAAGATTATGGCATTTGTAAGAGAAGGGTAGACCTAGAACAAATCATATTAAGTGAAGTAAGCCAGTCTCAAAGAAACCAGCAGTGCATGTTTTCTCTCAAATATGTAAGTTGCCTCTAAAATACAACTAGACATGGTAACATACAGTGCTGGATGTATTTACACATAAGCTAACTGACTAAACAAGGGTATACTTAGGGGAGGAATCCAAAGACATAATTCCTCTAAATAACTAAACTTCTGTTTATCAGAACAAATATTAGGAAATGGAAACATATTTTGGGGGGCATGGGAAAAGGAAGGGTACAGGAATGGTGGCAGGAAAGGTGAGTAAATACAGCCATTATATTCAATATGTACTATGTAGAAAATAAACTATATAACTTGTGGGTAAGGATGGGAGAGAAAAATGGGGAACAATGAAGGATAGGGCCACATTGTCCAAGAAGTGCTGTACTCACAACCAGACTTGTGGAATTTTAATACTTATGTACAACTACTTAATAAAACAATAAATATTATTAATATATTATCTTATAATGTAATATACAACATATAAATACAATATATAGCACTATAATATGTGAATAATATACATGAATTCTTCTTTTTTTTTTTGTCTGTCATGGAGCCTGAACTCTGGGCCTGGGCACTGTCCCTCAGCTCTTCAGCTGAAGGCTAGCACTCTACCACTTGAGCCATAGCTCCACTTTCGGCTTTTTCTGCTTATGTAGTTCTGAGGAATCAAACCAAGGACCTCATGCATGCAAGGCAATCAATCTACCACTGAACCACCTTCCCAGCCCTACAGCATGTATTATTAATATCTAATATGTAATACAATGTAGTATATATAATTACATAATATATAAATATAATATGTAAAGATGTAAATTAGAGAAACTATAATTTATTAATTATGAAATTATTAATGATTGAGCTCAGTGCCCTGAAGTATTTTTCTTAGGGCAGCTGTATGATGGTGAGTAGGAGCAGCAATGTTCTTTTCCACTTAGAACTAATAAAAACAGTATCAACTTGGAAAAGAATTATGAAGGGAACAATAAACAAGGAACTAAGACAATAACAAGTTGGAAGAAGGTAAGGCTAGGTTTTGATCCTTCTTGTAGAAGTCAGTTTGAAGTGACACTGAAGCTGCAAACTAAAGATAAGAAGAAATTGTCCAGGGAAGAGTGTTCTAGGCACTGGGAACGGTTCTTGTAGGATGGAGGCAGTGTGGCTAGGATCCCAATGAACAAGAAGCAATGAGTGGCAATAAAAGTATTGGGCAGGAGACACATTATACAGTCTCTTAACTCTATTTTTTTAACCAGTCCTGGGTCTTGGACTCAGTGCCTGAGCACTGTCCCTGTGCTTTTGTGCTTAAGGCTAAGACTTGTACTCTACTAGTTCAGCCAGAGCTCCACTTATGGCTTTTTGGAGTTAATACTCTCATAGATTTCCTGCTTAGGCTGGCTTTGAACTGGGATTCTTAGATTTTTGCCTCGTAAATAGCTAAGGTTATGGGTGTGAGCTACGAATTCCCAGAAGAGTCTCTTAAGTTTTAAAAAGGAGTCTGGGTTTGACTTTTACTACAATAGAAAATCTTTTCGGTGTGTTAGGAGAGTAAGAAAGACTTTAGCTTTAGAGTCTGTTGCTTTGTGAAGAGACAGAAGTCTTACTGTTAAATGGAATTGTGTTAGTCAGTTTCCACTATTATAACAAAATATCCAAGATCAACTGGAAAAATAGGAAAAGTTTAGGGAGTCTCACAGTTCTGTAGATTTCAGTCCCTGGTCAGTTGAATTTGTTGCTTGTAGACCTGTGGTAAGGTAGCATGTCCCAGCAGGGACTGTGTAGCAAAGGACCTAGCATGGTCAGAAAATGAAAGAGGAAAGGTTGGGTTTCCATAGCCCATTTGAAACCATAGTTCAGTCACCTCAAAACTCCTGTTTGGCCTCCATCTCTTAAAGTTGCCATCACCTTCCAATAGCATCACATTGGGCACCATTCCTTGTTCAGATCTAGATCATAGCATTTGTGCTGGTTAATTTTGGTTACTAATGGGCTTTTAACTTGATTAGATTGAGGGATGCCTAAAGAATGTCAAAGTAATAAACATAGTCATGCTGGTAGCTTTAGTGTGGTCTTGTTTGTGAACATTTGAGTAAATGCCCAAAAGTGGGATTGCTGGGTCATAGGGCAGCTCTATGTGGAGTCTTTTGAGGAACCTCCATACTGCTTTCCAAAGTGGTTGAACAAGTTTACATTCCCACCAACAATGAAGTAAGGTTCCTTTCTGTCCACATCCCCTCCAGCATCTGTTGTTATTAGAGTTCTTGATTATAGCCATTCTAACTGGGGTGAGGTGGTATCTCAATGTTGTTTTGATTTGCATTTCATTTATGGCTAGGGAGGTTGAGCATTTCTTCATATGTCTATTGGCCATCCTTCTTTCCTCTTCAGGGAAGTTTCTCTTTAAGTCTTTAGCCCCCTTATTTATTGGGCAGATGTTTCTTTGAAGATTTGTTGTTGGGGGATTTAATTTTTTGAGTTCCAGGTATATTTTAGATATGAGACCCTTGTCTGATGTATGGCTAGTGAAGATCTTCTCCCAATCTGTAGGTTTTCTATTGATCTTGCTAGCTATGTCATTTGCCCTGCAGAAGCTCTGCAACTTTATGCAATCCCATTTGTCCAACCTTTCTTTGATTTGTTGTGTTTCCGGGTCTCTATTCAGAAAATTTCGGCCTGCGCCAAGGATACCTAGGGTTTCTCCTATTCCATCCTGTAATGTTTTCAGAGTGTCTGCTTTGACTCTGAGGTCTTTGATCCATTTGGAGTTTATTCTGGTTCAGGGTGATATATAAGGATCTAGCTTTAGTTTTCTACAAGTAGTTAACCAATATTGCCAGCACCATTTCCTGAAGAGGCTGTCTTTCTTCCATTCTATTTTTTTAGCTCCTTTATGGAAGATTAGATGGCTATAGGTCTTTAGGTTCATTTCTGGGTTTTCAATTCTATTCCATTGGTCCTGAGGTCTGTTCTTGTGCCAGCACCAAGCTGTTTTGATTACTATGGCTTTATAGTAGAGTTTGAAATTTGGTATTGATATTCCTCCAGCACTGTTCTTTCTGTTGAGGATTGTTTTTGCTATTCGGGGTCTTTTATTATTCTATTGCAGCCTTATTTACCATAGCTAAGATATAGAACCAACCCAGATGCCCCTCAGTAGATGAATGGATCAAGAAAATGTGGTATATATACGCAATGGAATTCTATGTCTCCATCAGAAAGAATTACATTGCCCCATTTGTTAGGAAATGGAAAGACTTGGAAAAAATTATATTAAGTGAAGTAAGCCAGGCCCAAAGAAACTTAGGTCCCATGTTTTTTCTTATTTGCAATAACCAGTATATGTCTAAGTCAAGCAGAAAAGGTCAAATAAGTTGATGTTAGGGAAATGAACCCTAAGGTAAAAAACATTTGAATACTCAAATGTTTTTTTCTTTCATGTGATTGTTTCTAACACATTAATAAGATTATTTCTTTGTTGCTTTGTATGTCCCTCCCCAGTGGTATAACCCTTGCTTTTACTGTATTTGATGTTGGTATAATTTGTGGAGGGGAAGGGAAAAAACAAATCGTTTAAATAGGGATACAGGTGGACCCATTGCAACAATGAGACGTACAAGTCATTATGTCCAAAACGAACTTTACAACTTTGGTGGGGGGGGGGGTGGGGAGAGTTGGGTGGGGGAGAGAAGATGGGATGGGAAGGGGAAACAAAGAAGAAGGCTACAATGCTTGATAAGAAATGTACTCTTTATTTTGCCCATGTAATTGTAGACCCCTCTGTACAGTATTTTCACAAAAAAAAAAAAAAGAAAAGATTGTCAAAGTATGATCCTGGGTGCATCTCTGAGGGTGTTAGAGGATATGGCATGGGTGTCAGGAAAGTGAATGGAATGCGTGGAAAGAGAATGGCGTCATCCACAGGTTGGGCTCCTGGATGGCAAACTGGAGGAGGGAGAGACCCCTTTCTGAGTGGCTGCATTTTTTGCTGCTTGCTATTTCCTCAAAGGCATCAGATTCTAGATTCTTCAGCCTTTGGATGTGGGCTTACACTAATGAGTCTCCAGGGGCCTTTCAGCTCTTCAGCCTCGGCTGGAGCTGCATCATTGGACTTTCTTCCTCTGAGGCCTCCAGCTTCGGTTCCCTGACTCATCGGCCTGTAGAAGGCTAGGTAGCCTCTCAGGATGTAAGCCAATGCAATAAATTCCTCATATTTATAACAATTCTGAATATTTTATAAGCCTGACCAATACAGGAGGAACGAATTAATGAGGACACTTAAAAAAATCTTAAGTGCCAGTGGCTCATACGTATAATCTTAGTTTCTCTGGAGGCTGAGATTTGAAGATCAAAGTCCAGAGCCAAAATACCAAACCAAACCACATCAAATCCAAACAAAACAAAAAAAGGTAATACCAGAATATTACTGAAATGGAAACATTTCAGTAACTTTATTTTAGATGGAGAAGCTTGGCATATGGAATTGCCGTTGAATCTAAAATGTTAAAATCAGCCAATAATATTTATTTAAACAAAACCAGATATAGTGGGATTTGCCTATAATCTTAACAATCTGAGTTCGAGGCAGGTGTTCACTTGTCAGAAGTTTGAAGCTACCTTGACTACAGAGTAAGTCCTCATATCCAAAAAAACAGAACAAATTAAAGCAATGTACATTCTCTCTCTCTCTCTCTCTCTCTCTCTCTCTCTCTCTCTCTCTCTCTCTCTCTCTCTCTCTCTCTCTCTCTCTCTATCTCATTCTAATATCTAGGTTCTCAAACTTCTAAACCTTAAAATTGTCAAGATTGCACCGTGGATCATATAGACCTGTGAGTCACAAGCCACTCTAATTTTCATTAGCATTAAGAACATTTTTCTTTTAGTCTGAATTTGTCTCTTGAATTTCTTTTGCACAGAGTCTAGTATTTAAATTAATATTTCATCCTTATACTTCATCCATTTTTAAAATCAGTATTGGAGCTTGAACTCGGGCCTCCTACTTGTTCAGTTGGCTTATTCTGTTGGTATTCTACCTCTGACCCAGGTTTTTGGTAGTTACCTTGGAGATGGAGATTAGTGAAGTTTTCTTCCTAAGCTGGTTCAAACTGTGATCTTTGGGATCTCAGCTTTTTGAGTAGCCAGGAGCCACCTGTGTTTAGTCCTGTCCTTTTGGCGTTAGTTGTTGTTGTTGTTATTATTATTATTATTTTAATATGGGGTCACAAATTTTGCCAAAGGCTAGTTTGGACCACGATCCTTTTACTCATGCCTCTCATGTATCTAATATTACAGATGTGCACTATCACAGTCTTGAGATGTGGTCTTCCTAAATTTCTGACTAGGTTGGCTTCAAACTGTGACCCTTATGCCTCCTGAATACGTGGAATTATAGGCAGAAGCCATCATGCCTAATTCCTTGGCCAAGTTAAAAAAAACTTTAAATACTTATTCAACTAGTTATTGGATTAAGCATATTGTCAATTTGTGTTCAAAATATAGCTGGATGCTGGTGACTTATGCCTGTAATGCTAGCTACTCAGGAGGCTGAGATTTGAGGATTTTATTTTGATGTCATCCTGGACAGGAAAGTCCATGAGACTCTTTTCTCCAATTAATAACCATAAATCTGGAAGTGGAGCTGTGGCTCAAAGTGGTAGAGCATTAGACTTGAGCACAAAGCCCAGGCCCTGAGTTTAAGGCCCAGGACTGGTGCGTGTGCACGCGTGTGTGTGTGTGCGCACACACACACACACACACACACACACACACACACAACCCAAAGAACTCAAACAAAAAATATGGTCTACATTATCACATCACCTTTGACATGATAATTAAAAAAGTTACTGAATCACAGGAAATCATAATTAAAAAGCCATATGAATAAGATAAATTAAGCATAATTCTAGGTCACAACTCTTAAAACTTTAAATTATTTCCACTTTAGAGATAATTTCCTACCATGTGCAAGGTGCTACAGTAATTGCTTTGGATGCATTTTTTATTGTTACATATGAGCATATAAAGATATCATTATATTATTATTTTCTTTTTATAGTTGAAAAAAATTGAAACTTAAAAACAAAGTAGCCTGCTCAGTGTTACTGAGGAATCAATGTCATGCTGACAGTCTGATGGCAGAGGCAATGCTCATTTCCTGAACAGTCCCTTACTTCCCCATCTACTACATTCTCTCTCTCTGTCTCTGTCTCTCTGTCTCTGTCTGTCTGTCTGTCTGTCTGTCTGTCTGTCTGTCTGTCTGTCTGTCTGTCTGTCTGTCTCTCTCTCTCTCTCTCTCTCTCTCTCTCTCTCTCTCTCTCTTTATCTCTCAGTTGTGGGGCTTGAATTCTGGGCCTGGGCACTATCCCTCAACTCTTCAACTCAAGGTGAGCGCTCTACCACTTGAGCCACAGTGCCACTTCTGGTTTTTTGGTAGTTTATTGGAGATAAGAGTCTCACGATGCTGGAGGAATATCAATACCAAATTTCAAACTCTACTATAAAGCCATAGTAATCAAAACAGCTTGGTACTGGCACAAGAACAGACCTCAGGACCAATGGAACAGAATTGAAAACCCAGAAATGAACCTACAGACCTATAGCCATCTAATCTTTGATAAGGGAGCTAAAAAAATAGAGTGGAAGAAAGACAGCCTCTTCAGGAAATGGTGCTGGCAAAATGGGTTAACTACTTGTAGAAAACTAAAGCTAGATCCTTATATATCACCCTGCACCAGAATCAACTCCAAATGGATCAAAGACCTTGAACTCAAAGCAGATACTCTGAAAACATTACAAGATGGAATAGGAGAAACCCTAGGTCTCCTTGGTGCAGGCCGAAATTTTCTGAATAGAGAACCGATAGAGAACCGGAAACACAACAAATCAAAGAAAGGTTGGACAAATGGGATTGCATGAAGTTGCAGAGCTTCTGCATGGCAAAGGACATAGTTATCAAGATCAATAGAAAACCTACAGATTGGGAGAAGATCTTCACTAGCCATACATCAGACAAGGGTCGCATATCTAAAATATACCTGGAACTCAAAAAATTAAATCCCCCAACAACAAATCCTCAAGGAAACAACTGCCCATAAATAAGTGGGCTAAAGACTTAAGGAGAAACTTCCCTGAAGAGGAAAGAAGGATGGCCAATAGACACATGAAGAAATGCTCAACGTCCCTAGCTATAAAAGAAATGCAAATCAAAATGACATTGATATACCACCTCACTCCAGTTAGAACAGCAAAAATCAAGAACTCTAACAACAGATGCTGGAGGGGATGTGGACAGAAGGGAACCTTACTTCATTGTTGGTGGGAGTGTAAACTTGTTCAACCACTTTGGAAAGTAGTATGGAGTTCCTCAAAAGACTCCACATAGAGCTGCCCTATGACCCAGCAATCCCACTTTTGGGCATTTACCCAAATGTTTACAAACAAGACCACACTAAAGCTACCAGCACAACTATGTTTATTGCAGCATTATTTACCATAGCTAAGATATGGAACCAGCCCAGATGCCCCTCAGTAGATGAATGGATCAAAAAATGTGGTATATATACACAATGGTATTCTATGCCTCCATCAGAAAGAATGACATTGCCCCATTTGTTAGGGAATGGAAAGACCTGGAAAAAATTATATTAAGTGAAGTAAGCCAGGTCCAAAGAAACATAGGTCTCATGGTTTCCCTTATTTGCAATATTTAGTATATGTATGAGTCAAGCAGAAAAGGTCAGATAAGGTGATGTTAGGAAAATGAACCCTAACATATGTATTCAAATGTTTTTATTCTTTTATGCATTTGTTTCCAACGCATTTATATTATTATTTCTTTGTTGCTTTGTATGTCCCTTCACCACAGTATAACCCATGCTTTCACTGTATTTGATGTCGGTATAATTTGTGGAGGGGAAGGGGAAAAACAAGTCGTTTAAATAAGGATACAGTTGGACCCGTTGCAACAATGAGAAGTACCAGTTGTCATGTCGAAAAGGAAATTTACAACTTTGGTGGGGAGGGGGGAGGATTTGGGGGGGGGAGGCTGGGAAGGGATGTGAAGGGGAAACAAAGGAGGAGGCTACAATGCTTGATAAGAAATGTACTCATTATCTTGCCTATGTAATTGTAACCCCTCTGTACAGTATTTTCACAATTA
Source organism: Dipodomys merriami (assembly GCF_024711535.1). NCBI lineage: Eukaryota > Metazoa > Chordata > Mammalia > Rodentia > Heteromyidae > Dipodomys > Dipodomys merriami. The sequence goes on from NW_027206401.1 coordinate 50,269,141, forward strand.
AAAAAAAAAGAGTCTCTCGGACTACCCTGCCGGGGCTGGCTTTGAACCATGATCTTCAGATCTCATACTCCTTAGTAGCTAGGATTACAGGCATACATTCTCTTTTTTTCATTAAAAATTACCTTTAAGTAGTTATACAAAGCTGTCATTTAAAAGCAGTTTATGAATGCAGTGCATCTTGATTCCATATTTTTCTTCTTAATCTCAATGATATCCTCAGCATCTCATTTTATCCAACAATGGCCAATGTTCAATTTCAAAAATCTCTCTAGTTTACTAGTACTTTCCCTTAATTGTTGAGGAAAGAAAAGTGAGTGTGTGGGTGCAAAATTAGTTACTTTATGGATTCTGTCTTTATTCCAATGTAAATACTTACAGAATTTTGTCATTTACTCATTAGCGTGAGGGAGATTGGTACAATATATGGAAGGAAAAGTACCATCATACTTGTGTCTCAGTTAAAATGATGTTGGGTTAGGTGATTCACACTTGTAATGCTAGCTACTCAGGAGGCAAAGATCCAGAGCATCTCATTTTAAAGCTACCTTGGGCAGCATAGTCCACAAGACTCCAAATAACCAGGAAAATCAGGACTGGAAAAATGGTTCAAGTCATAGAGAGCCAGCCAAACAAGCAAGTCAGCTGGACATGCTTGAGGCCTTGAATTTAAACTCTAGTACCAGCAAAAAATATTTATAAAAAATAGTGTTAATCAGAAAGTAAGGCAGCACCCCTCCCTCACAAAAAGACCACCCACAAGTTAGAGCTTTAGAAATTTCTTTTTTTATTTTTCTTCTTTTTTTATTGTGAAAATACTGTACAGAGGGGTTACAATTACATGGGCAAGATAATGAGTACATTTCTTATCAAGCATTGTAGCCTCCTCCTTTGTTTCCCCTTCCCATCCCTTCCCATCCTCCCCCTGCCCCCCAGAAGTTTCTTAAAAGATGCAATAAAACTTACTATATTTGATCATGGTCATATAAAAGGAAAAGAGAAATGAAATTATCCATAATTCTATCAAGTAGAGAAAATGCATCATAATACAAGTATGTATATTCTAACTCCTTTCTCTGATTTTTGACATAACAAAAACAATAATCTTTATCTTTCAGAGCAATGTTATATAGCAAAGTTGAGCAGAAAGTAAAAAGAATTTTCATATTTTTCACATACCTTCCTTTTACTGCTATTTACTTATTTATTATTATTATTTTTAACTTAGGGCTTGGGTGCTCTTTTGCTCAAAGGCTAATGTTCTACTACTTTGAACCATAGCTCAAGTTACAGGTTTTGTGTTTTTTTGAGTGGTTAATTGGAGATAAGAGTCTCATGGGGACTTTTCTGCCTGGGCTGGCTTTGAATCATGATCCTCAGATCTCAGCCTCCTGAGTGGTTAGGTACAGGCATGAGCCACTGGTGCCCAGCTGCTACTGCTATTTTTAAAATTGTAATTATAAAGATGTTATACATATGATTTACCATTTTATAGTCAGGTAATGAGTACATTTCTTTTGGACAATGTCTCCCCTTCCTTCGCTCCCTCCCAGTTCCATGTGCCTTCCCTGTCTCTACACATCCCCAATCTCCTTCTCCACTATCAGTACCCATGATGACCCTCCTACATTGATGTATCCCTGTATCACTATAGTCCAAGTCTGCACTTGACATAGGGCTTATGTGTCTGTGGGCTTTGCCAAATATACAGTGTTATGTAGCCATCATTATAGTACCATGCAGTGGTTCCACCGCCTAAAAGTATTTTGTGCTCTGTGATTGCATTCCCACTCTGCCAAGTGCTAGTCTTTCTGCCATCTCTAGTTTTTCCTTTTCTAGAATGTCCTAAAGGTGGACTCATGGCGTAGTCCTTTCAGATTGGTTTTTATTTCATTAAGTAATATGCATTTAATAGTCTACCGTGTCTTATCATAGCTTGATTGCTCATTACCTTTTATAGGCATACATGAATAGTAGGTCTTTGGATATAGTATAGTTTATGCATTTGCCTACTAAAAGACATCTTTACTCTGGCAATTATGAATAAAGTGGATATCCTGTGCGTTAGTAAATACTGAGCAAAGGGATTGCTGGATCATATGAGGAATTTGTAATTGAGGAATAGATTGTAAATAAAACCTGGCCAGAAACAGATTTGAATTGCAAAGTTGGGTTTTTCACAGACTGTGTAGTAAATGATCTTTCCCTCTTATTTTGGCTTTCCTCTGCAGACCAACACTTACTGTTTTGTGATTCTTTGTAGTTTTATATATGACACTGACTCCAGCATTGACTTAACATGTACCCTCTTTTGATATTCATCATCCTTAGGAGGGTGGTCTCTACTCACATCCAGAAAGGAGCAGTCTGATTGGCTCAACTGAGGCTGTAGAAATGATTGGTTTCCTCCATATTCACTGTCCAATCAGCAGGGGCAAAGGGACAGGGCCAAAGTTGCTTTGACCTGCTGCTCAGAAGAGGTTTGAGTGTGTGGTGTGTATATGGATACTTTACAATCAAGTGATTTAAGCTAGGAGGCAATGCCACATGGGCTCAACATAATTACAGACTAACCTTCCTCGCCAGTGGTTTTTTAAGTTACTATTAATAACACCCTTCCCACTTTGTTTTGGCCGGTCCTGGGCCTTGAACTTAGGGCACTGTCCTTAAGGATTTTTGCTCAGTTGGCCCTCTATCACTTGACCCACAGTTCCACTCCCAACTTTTCCATGGTGGGGAGGGGCAGTTCATGGACTTCCTTGTCCAGGCTAGCTTTGAACGGTGATCCTCAGATCTCAACCTCCTGAGTGGCTATGATTATAGGTAAGCCATTGGTGCTAAGCAATAGCATCCCCTTTTAATTTCAAAAATTGGGCTGAGATCATCTGTGTTTATTGGTGAAGTAGGGAGTCAGGTCGGCCTGTGCCATATTGGCCACATGGTGAATCATAGGGTCTAGCATCTCATTTTTATGCTGGGGAAAGGTGAACCCCTCCCCTCTCCCAGCCCCACTCAGGTGATAGGCATACCTGGATCCCTGGAAACAGGGGCAGACATTTGGCTAATAGGACACTCAGATATACACTAGGGAAGTAATCCTTTTTTTTTTTTTTCAAATTTTAAAAGATTATCTTTGTACAACGGAGTTGTCGCTCAACAAAGTAGTTTATGAATACAATGCATCTTGATCAATATTATCTCTTGCACCAATCTCACCCATTCTCCCAACCCACCCCTTATCACTTTTCCTTTTTTTTCTTTCTCCTTTATTTTGTCAGTCATGGAGCTTGAACTCTGGGCCTGAGCGCTGTCCCTCAGCTCTTCAGCTCAAGGTGAGCACTCTATAACTTGAGTCACAGTACCACTTCCAGTTTTCTGGTGGTTAATTGGAGATAAGAGTCTCATGGCCTTTCCTGCCTGGGCTGGCTTTGAACCACTATTCTCAGATCTCAGCCTCCCGAGTATGAGGCATGAGACACTGGTGCCCAGCTCACTTATCTTAATTTTGTAGATTTTTTTGTTAGCATTCTCCCTGGATCCTTCTCTTCATTTGTCTATCCATCTCTTCTTGGCCCCACCCCATCTCTTTCATGTACCTTTTTTCTCATAGGGAGAATTCTTAAAAACTCACCTGGAAACTTTGTGTGCTGAGAAGGAAGGGAAATAAAATTGAACTTAAAAAAGGAAAAAGAAAACCCAATTAGGAAGGTATATGGTTTACAGGAATTTTTGTGACATTTTCAACCTAAATAAGTATTATCTCTTAAAAAGAGAAAACATGAAACAGTTCAGAAATATTTTTGAAGTTGGCCTTTCTTTTTTACTAATTTAGTTAAATGCAAATGAACATAAAATTCCTGTGCCTCCATTTTACCTGTTAATTAAATTACTTTTATTTTTAAGTTTCTTTTAAGTTTTGGGCAAACCAGATATTCAATGACAACAGCACTATCATGTAAATTCAGTAGTTCCTCTTGAAAGGTAATTAGCACATAAATTATTGGCTTTTGTAAGGACTATCCCAATTTACCTAACAGCTTTTGCACTCTTTTACCTAGACTGCTTTCTTTAAAAAAAAGAAAAAAGGAACTTTTGTTATCTGGTAAGTTTTTCTTTTAACACATTTATGAGTATCAAGAAAGTTTAGCATTAAAATTCACTTTTATATTTTTATCATTACTTTTAATTTACTTAGCTTTAAGTTTAGTAATCCTAGAAAAAAAAGAGATGAAAAGGAGTGTGTGTGTGTGTGTGTGTGTGTGTGTGTGTGTGTGTGTGTGTGTGTGTGTGTGTGTTTGTGTGCCAGGCTGGTCCCTGGGCTTGAACTCAGGTTCTAGGAACTGTCATTGAGCATTTTTGCTCAAGGTAATCACTTTACCATTTGAGCCACAGCTCCTCTTTGTGTGTGTGTGTGTGTGTGTGTGTGTGTGTGTGTGTGTGTGTGTTTTTACTGCTTATTTGGAGACATGAGTCTCACGGACTTTCCTGTCCAGACTAGCTTTGAACCATGATCTGCTCAGATTTTAGCTTCTTGTTAGCTTGGAGTAGCCTTACACTACAAAGACTTAATTTCATGAACTATTTCCACCTTGGCCACAGGCAATAAACTCTGTCAAATGTAACAGAAGAGTAGAGATAATGGAAATTGCTATTTCTGCAGATAAAGAATCAAATGGCAAACTAAAATTTTCACCTTATTTTTTCTTATTGCATTCTTTAAATAAGTCATTGAGGATCATACACAGGAGTAGAATGATCAAATTAGCACTTGCTATTAGAAGTTTGGGAGAAGATTGTGATTGTTTGATTTTTTTTAAAACTCTGTACTAATATTACTTAAAAAATCCTCTTAGGTGAGTGATGTTGGGAGAGAATGAAAGAAGGGGAGATACTGATCAAGATTCATTACATACATAAGCCGACATATTGAAGCAAAACTATTTTGTACAACTATTTCAAGATAATATAAATAAATTTATTTTAAAAGAAAGTATATGTAATTGTATTTTTTAGTGATTTTATTGTATTTTTTAGTATTGAGACTTTGTTGTTCCATCATTCACCATACATTTCAGTGATTATGCCAATTCTTCAGGTATATCAATGTATTTATTGCTTAGTGAAATGTCAATGTTGTTCAGTGATGTCACTCTTTTTCAGTGTTGTCAATGTATTGTTTCATGACAATACCATTCTTCAGTAATGTTATTCTGTTGTTCCTTGATATTATCATGTTCTTCAATCAGGGACACCTTTCTTTGATTTAGTGAGGTCATCCCGTTTGCCTATAATGTATGTGTACAGTGAGTTCCCGGTATTTTTTTTAGTGATAAAACTCTGTTATGGGATTTCTTCAGTGAAATCAATATATTGAGATATACAAAACACTATGTTGAAAATGAACTTTACAACTTTGGCAGAGGAGGGGTGGATAAAAAAAGAAAGTCTATGTATAAAAATTTTTAAAAGGGAGTGGGAGATGGGAAGGGATGGGAAGGGGAAACAAAGGAGGAGCAACAATGCTTGATAAGAAATGTACTCACTATCTTGCTCATGTAATTGTAACCCCTCTGTATGGTATTTTCACAATAAAAATTAAAAAAAAACTAAAAAAAATAATTTTTTTAAAAAGTCATCTTAGGAAAAATACTCTATAAAGATAGCTCTAAAGATAGGAATATTGCAGGCAAAAATTTTGACAATTTTGCTAGGTATATCATCTGCCAAATCATGAAAGGACTGAGAGTATTCCAAATGGAAGGATACAAAATGTTATGGGTCATCCTGTGCCCTTGTTTCAGCATTTTGATATTCCCCTTCCCCTCCATAGAATATATATGTATATATAAGATTCAGGGTATCAAAATAGAGTTCAATGACAAGGGGTATGCCACAGGGGAAAGAATATACAAAGGAAATAACAACAACAACAACAACAAAATGAAATCACATAATACATTTAAGACAATAACAATAAGGACAGACCTTTTGTGTCCATATCTTGGGATTCATTTCACTTAGCATCATCTTATATGGTCATATGCACATGTTTTTTGAGCTTTTCAGCTCAACTGATAAGATTATCTTATTGCAAATAAGGGAAACCATGGGACCTAAATTTCTTTGGGACTGGGTTACTTCACTTAATATGATTTTTTCCAAGCCTTTCCATTTCCTAACAAATGGGGTGATGTCATTCTTTCTGATGGAAGCATACACACACACACACACACACACACACACACACACACACACACACACACACACACAATGTGTCCATGTATATATATATATATATATATATATATATATATATATATATATATATATATATATACCACATTTTCTTGATCCACTCATCTACTGAGGGGCATCTGGGTTGGTTCCATATCTTAGCTATGGTGAATAATGCTTCAATAAAAATAGTCGTGCTGGTAGCTTTAGTATGGCCTTGTTTGTGATCACAGAGGATGACCCATTGCAACAAGGATACCCACCAGAGAGTATATTGGAAACGAACTCTACAGCTTCAGGTGGTGGGGAGGGGGAAGGGGAAGGGTAGAAAGTAGGGTGGGGTGGGGATGAGTGGGGGAGTGGAGGAGGTGGTGGAGGGAAAGGATAGTGGACAACAACAGGAAGGGAAGGGGTAACAATGATGGACAAGTAATATACTCATTGCCTTACTCATGTCACTGTAACCCCTCTGTACAGCATCTTTACAATAAAATAAAAAGTGACATATATATATATATACATAAGTATATATATATATACATAAGTATATATATATATATATATATATATATATATATATATATGAATTCTGTGCTTCCATCAGAATGACATGGTTCCATTTGTAAGGAAATGGAAAGACTTGGAAAAAATCATATTAAGTGAAGTAAGCCAGACCCAAAGAAATATATAGGTCCCATTATTTGCAATAGTATACATCTAGGAAAATCTTAGCAGATGAGCAGAACAGCTCAATAGTTATGTACATATGACCATATAAGATGATGCTAAGCACAATGAACTCCAAGACATGGATATAAGAGGTTTTTTGTTGTTGTTTTTAATGTGCTATGTGATTTTTTTGTTTCTTTTGTATGTTCTTCCCCCTGTGGTATATCCCCTGTTGTCACTGTATTTGACTTTGGTATCCTATTATTGTATGTTTATCTGAATTCAGGAAAGGAAGAGGAACAATAGAATGGTGAGACAAAGGACAAGGAGGGAACCAATGCAACAGCGTTATACACCAGACAGTATGTTGGAAATGATGTGTACAACTTGGGGAGGGGGGTTGGAGGAGGGAAAGTAGGAGAAAAATGAAGGAAGGAATAACAGTTTGACAAGAAATGGACTTATTACCTTACTTATGTAACTGTAACCCTTCTGTACATCACCTTGACAATTTAAAAAGGTGATTCCAATTAAATCATACATTGTGCTATATCAATACATAGAATAAATGTCTGACTCTGAAAAAAAAGTTATAAGAAAGTGCTAGTTTCAAAGTGTAATCAGTCTTACAGAGAGAACCATCCAATTATCAAATACTCAAGTCATTGTTATGGGACTTTTTCCATAGTCTGGCCTACAGCCCATGACAGCTTTTCTTTTCTTAATGTTAATACAAAGAAATGCATTACACTAAATATTATGAGATAGAAATGAATGTTGATTGCAAATTTCTGTTGCCCTTTCAGCAGACTGCTGTTTAACGGAGACAGATTTTTGTTTGTTTGTTGTCCCTAAACGGAGTCATCTACAGTAACCTAGAATACAATGAGAAACTATTCTTAACGCATTTGACAGGTTTAATAGATTCCCTCTTCTTCTTCTTCTTCTTCTTCCTCCTTTCAGTGCTGCAAGGCAGCTTTTCCCTCTGGTTGATGACATTTGTCCCACAGAATATGTTCAAGTTGGGATTCCTTCAGCATGATGTCCCTAAGCTCCCACCTGCCCCATTCAGGATTCCCCATCATTTCATCACATCTGTTTTTTTAAATGACTACAATAAATAGCAATCCTTCTGTAATTAACCTTTAATTGTTTCATGGGGGTAGAAGTAGTATAAGATCATATGTTCTAACAGCTTATTATTTAAATGTCAGTTACCCCACTGAACACATGGCAATCATTAGTTAGAATGAAGAGGGCCAGAAATTGGGAAGATAGCCCAGTGGTACAGTGCATAGTTACCATTCACAGAGCCCTGGGTTTGATCCCCAGCAATACAGTAATCAATCAACCAATTAATGAATAAATAGATAAATGCCATCTGACCATTAGGTTTCTCTTTCTTTCACTTTATAGTTTAAATGAAGTAAAATTAAAAAGATATTCAGCAATGGAGTTAATATAAAGCTAACTAGCTAAAGCTTTGAGGGACCTTTTCAAGGTTTGGAAGTGACCTGAGCATGAGTTCCGAGTCTATGACGTTATAGAATTTATAGCAGTGATTACTTCAACCTTATTAACTAGTTCGCACTGCTCTCTTGTACTCATGCTTGCACCTGTCATACTTTCCCTTCTGTTGGCTGGTATTTGAAAGCCTGTAATCATTTTGGGATCCACAGAAGGGGAGCTGGGTTTCACTTATGTCTGGGAGCTGTAGTTACTTGGCTTCAGTTCTCTCTGACTGTAGAGTAAATGAAATGCCTACTGCTCTTTGTGCTGAATAACAAAGGACAAGTGCTGTCAGAATGTCCTACAAGATCCAGCTCTGGAGATATGCTGAGCATTTAGGAGAAAAATGGTCTGAAAATATAGAAGTTATAAGGCAAATTGAAGTAGGTAGCCGATAAATGAGAACACCACCCGGTATTCAGGCAGGAAGAGAAGTTTTGTTGCCAAACTGCTGCCCAACTGTGCATGGTGGAGAGCATATGGCCAATATAAATCCAGCTGATATACTGGATTTAAGTAGGGAAGGAGGGGGGAGAAGGTGCAGCCAGGCATGGTCAGGTGCGGGGGAGGTGTGGCTAGTACCAGTTACCCAAGTGACACAGGTACTGGGCAGAAACTTAGCCAAGAGGAGGGAGGAGTCTGCTCTGACTTCAGGCATAGATTCTCTCTGGCTACTTCCTGTTGGCAAGGGGCAAGGGTGTTGGACAGTATAGGTAAGAGGTGGAGATGTTGTCCCCTGCAGGTGGAGGAAATAAGCAGGTGGTAGACTTGAGTCCTTAAATAATGTCTAGAAGAAGCCTCATTAGCAGGGGCCAGGCAATAAAAAAATATTGAGTGCACACAAACAGCAAAAGGAAGGGTTCGGGCAGAAAATTAAAAATGAGATGACTTGGTTAGATCAGAAAGTTCTTATCTCCTACATTCCAGGCTGTCCTGGAGTGGGTGGACAATGTCCCTAGCTACTCTGACATCTGGCAACTAGATAGGGGAGAGCATCCAGTAACAAAGGTGAGAATGGTAGAAGGTAGACCAGTTAGAAGGTAGACAGGTGTGGACATTAGATGGTCAAGCTTCTATTTCTATTGACTTCCCAGCTCTGATTAATTTTGAAAGGGTGAGTATAAAATGACTATTTATGATGTGGGATCATTCTCCTCTTGCTCCTCTCCATGGTCCCTTGTTCCCTGGACTGGCTGAGTCCCAGAGGTCTAGGTGCTTGTTGCTAGGATGGCTTGTCCCAGTTGGCATTCACAGGGTTTGAACTCAAGGCCTGTGCACTGTCCCTGAGCACTTCTGCTTGAGGCTATTGCTCTACCACTTTGAGTCACAGTGCCACTTCCAGTGTTCGGCTGGTTAATTAGAGATAGGAGTCTTAGAAACTAGTCTGTCGGAAATTCTTCTAAGTAGCATTTTTCTTTTTGTCCTTTTATTATTACATTTAGTTGTACAAAGGTATTGCCATTTAATAAAGCAGTTTATGAATACAATATATCTTGACCGATGTCATCACTTTCACCATAACATCTCTTATATATGAAACATTCGCACGTAAATACACATAAACAGAGACTACTATTATAAACAGAGTCCTAGGCCAGAAGCCTAGTCATTGGACTTCCAACATGTCAAATACAGAGATGAGCACTGGTCAAGAGTCGAGAACGGAGACTTATTTACATGACCCAGGCAGATTGTAGAAGAGGGAATGTAAGCATTTCAACTGATCATACTTTACATTTAGAATTACTTATCATTTATATTTAAACATAAGAAGAATTGGGTCAGTAGGAGGGAAGTAAGCATAATTACACAACCCCGGGTAAAATGTATCCTGGCTGCTCATTATTTTATGTTTGATTCTGTGAAGGGGAAGTTGTTATCATTTTGCTCTGTTATTGTTGTTGTAAAAGTAATGTATGGAGGGATTACAGTTATATAAGTCAGGTAATATCAATGTCTTTTTGTATGTGTTTGTGTGTGTGTGTGTGTGTGTGTGTGTGTTGCTACTAGGGTTTGAACTTAGGACTTGGGCATTATTCCTCATTTTTATCCACTCAAGGCTGATGCTACTTGAGCCGCAGCACCACTTTTGGCTGTGTGTGTGTGTGTGTGTGTGTGTGTGTGTGTGTGTGTGTGTGTGTGTGTGTGTGTGTGTGTGTGTGTGTGTGTGTGTTTAATTGGAGAGAAGAGTTCCATGGACTTTTTTGCTCAGCCAAGCCTTGAATCACAATCCTTAGTTATCAGCCTCCTGACAGGCACGAGTCACTGGCATGTGTATAACTGTCATCTTCTGAGGAGAGCAATCTGTTTCCCATGAGATGATTATCCCTGCTGTAGGCTACAGCCCCATCATCATAAGGAATTGTCTTCATCTGGGGGTAATCTATCTTAATAGTCTCTAATTTTTTTTTTTTTTGCCAGTTCTAGGGCTTGAACTCAAGGTTTGGGCACTGTCCCAGGCTTCTTTTGCTCAAGCCTAGCACTCTGCCACTTGAGCCACAGTGTCACTTCCGGGTTTTGTTTTTTGTTTTTAGTTCTAAGGAATTGAACCCAGGGCTTCATGCATGCTAGGCAAGCACCCTGCCATTAAACCACATTCCCAGTATCTACTATTTCCTGAGGGCAGTTTCAGGCCCTTGCTACAGATCTTTTCCATCAGTCCTCTCCTTCCTGGTATTCAGGGTAGCTGAAAGAGAGAGATTTAAGCAAAGGTAACTGATACAAAATGGAAGCAAGGAAGTCAAGATTTTATTGTGTTTCTAGTTAACTTGTAGGCCCAAATAAGGAGTCAGTACTTTTGAACAAAATAAGTTTCTAAGCTGGGCGCTGGTGGCTCACGCCTATAATCCTAGCTACTCAGGAGGTTGAGATCTGAGGATCCCGGTTGAAAGCCAGCCTGGGCAGGAAAGTCCGTGAGACTCTTATCTCCAATAAACCACTAGAAAATCGGAAGTGCTTAAGCTGTAGAGCACAGGGACAGCGCCCCAACCCAGAGTTCAAGCCCCATCACTGACCAAAGAAAAAGAAAAAAAAGTTTCTAAGTACTTACTATGCCTCCATGACTGCAGAAACCTTACTGGAAATATTCCCATATTTGACAGCATTCTTAATGCATTTGATGAATTTATATAAAACAGATCAAGTATTTTTCCAAACTATCAATAATTAAAGAATATGAAGTTTCAACCCATAGGAATCTTCTTATATAAAGGGAAATTAAGGCTATGTCCCATAGCCACCTTCTCAAGAGAACAAATACAAACCATTTTGTAAGATAGCCTTCAGCTGTATATGGAGGTGTAGGATTCATGTCCACTCTATAATAACCAGGACTATTATGGATAATCTTCTTTTTATTCTTTTAAAAGCTCATTGCTGAATAGCACATGAAGTAAACGATCTCTGGCTAGTTCTAGAAACTATTTTACTAGACAGTACCTCTCAGTACATTTCAAATGCCCTTTCTTTTCCAGTGGACTGGTTGTCCAGCACGCTGGGCAGTCCTTGATCAAGGTAGTCTCTTAACTTAATGTGCCTATCTTTAAATTCTTGTCACTTAGTCCAATTATGTTCTTTCTCTCTATCCAGATCAGATTCCAGAACTTCTTCCAAGAAGTCTTTTCTGAACTTTCAGCAGAGTGATTGTTACTGCAACGGCTTTTCAAAACTCTTATGACCTCTATTGTATTCCTGTCTCATGCTGGCATTCAATTTTTCCATCTCAGCCTTATTTCTGTGATTAAATTCAAATGCTCTTAGCAGCCCTTATCACTCCTATTATAATTATTTGAGGGTCCATGACTATAGGAATTCAATGTCTAATTTTAAATCATTACAAATGGCCAGTTTTGAATATGAGATTTTTAAGCTAGTGGAGTAAGGCCCCTTCACTAAGAAATTCAAATATTTGTTTTGTTTTGATAGAGAGGGGAACAACTTACACTTTAAGGATTTCTAAAGGTTTTTCTTCTTTTTTGTAGGAAGAAATAATTAATAATTCACATTGAAGGCCCTTTGACCTTTTATTTTGTTTCACTTTTTTCTCTTCTTTTCCTCTTTCTTTGTGTGAAAAATAATACAATAATATTTTCTGGGTACTCATACACATAAACATCCTTTTACACAATTAAAAGCGAAACATCCTCCACATATCCTCCTCCAACTATGATCCTCTATATCTGCTTATCATTTCAGCACAATTTGTTATAATGTCAATATTTGACATTTTTGTCTGTTTTATTTCTTTATCTTCTCTATTAGATTCCATTCATTTTATTGTGTTAAAACGACTCCTTCAAGGTTACAAATTATTTCTATGTTGCCAAAGTCAATGCCAAGTCTTTATGCTGGCAATGCTTTCATCCCCACTTATACCCACTTACATCATTCCTCCTGAGGAAGAAGCACCTGTTCCACAGCTGTGTGGACATAGACAAAATGAAAACAAAGGTAGATTAACTACAACTCCAAAAACCTTAGCAGATACCTGCAGCAGTGGCTGTGGTCTGAATGTTTGTGTCCTTTCCCCCACGGATTTGTATGCTGTGATTCTAGTTTCCAACATGATAATATTAGAATGCAGGAGGTCTTGTGGGAAGTGATTAAGTCTTCATGTCATGATGAGATGATTGTCCTAATCAGAGGCCTCAGAGAGCTCTGTGAGGACACAGTGACATCTTTGACCTAGGAAGTGAGCTGCTAGTAGATACCAATCTGTTGAGCATTTTGATCTTGGACATCTCAGATGCCAGAGCTGTGAGATATAAAATTCTATTGTTTCTAAGCCACCCAGTTTATGGTATTTTGTCATATGTTGACTAAGACAGGGCAGTGTGACTAGCACAATTTATGAGTCTGAGACAAAGCCTTGGAAAGACAGCTGCCTAAACTTTTTCTCCTATAAGAATTTATTTCTGTTAATATAGATTACATTTGCAACTGCTTGAAGCAGTTATAAAAGGTCATGACACTCCGGTTTGTGGGTGGAAAGAAATTGTCATTTTCCATGTCTAACGTGAATAGAAACATCACCATATATTCCATCATCGCCATCAAGAATTACTAGCAAAAACATCAAGGACTACAATAATCCTTTTAGTTAATGATGATTTTAAAATTTAGTTGACAATCTTGTATCATAAAACACTGGTTAGTTAAGTGATAAATTACCTAAGCAAAACCCCAAATTTGAACCTGGGTGCCAGTAACTCATACTTGTCATCCTAGCTTCTCAAGAAGTTAGCATGGCAGAAAAGTCCATGATACCCCAGCTCTAATTAACCAGCAAAATGCTAGACTAGAGGCATGACTCAAGTGGTATATAGCCAGCTGTGAACAAGAAAGCTAAGTGAGAGCCTCAGGCTTTGAGCTCAAGTACTAAAACTGGGCTCTTAGACCCCAGAATTAAAATCTAAGAGTCCCAAGTTAGGTCTAGCCACTTGCCCCCATATGACAAATAAAGAGACACGGTAAAGGGCAGAAAAAGGAGATTTATTATAGGGAAGCTATGGGAAAGAGCACTTCACTACATCTTCAGCTGTGTTCTGAGCTCCAGACATTGACTGCAGGTTAAATAGGGAGAATTGGGAACAGGGTGAGAGAATAGCATGCAGTCTCAAGTCTCAGATGTAACCTCCTTGACCATTAGCTCCCACTTTGTTCTTGGAAGGGTTCTGGAGAAGTTGTTATCACTTCATCACACTATAGGAACAAAGTGATCTCCTGAGATTTTGGCTGTTTTCTTTAAGATGGCAGTAAGAAAGCATTATCCACTGGGGGGCAATTTACCTTCTTTTTCTCTTTTTGGGGCCCAAGGTGATTACAAAGGCTCTATAGCAGAGAATAGGTTTGATAAAACAGCAGAGATACAAAGTTAATTCACACAACCTAGTAAAAACATCTCTTGACTATTAGAGTACCAGTACTCTAATAGACAAACACAGACACAGACAGACAGACAGACAGACAGACACAAACACACACACACACACACACACACACACACACACACACACACACACACACACACACACACACACCAAGGGTGGAGTTAGACTGAGGGTATGAGCTGGGCCTTAGAGCAGTGTCTGGGAGATGTGAAGGCTGAAAGAAGATGGGTGGGTGTACAGGAGTCATTCTTACTTATACTCCATTTCTCTGTGCTTTATTTGATGGAGAAACTATAGAGTTCCTCATTCAAAGGCAACAAGAAAATATGACATTGAGGAGGCAAATCAAACCATTAGATCTTAGTATATAGTAAGTGAATATTGTGTAGATGGCAAATGCATGCACAAATAATACCAAATTATTCTAGAATTCACCAAGACTATCTATGGAAGTGAAGTGTTAACTAAAGAACAAATAAAGGATTATTGTGGAATCCTTGGGAAGGTTATGGTTGGCTAAGATACCATCATGTTATCATGTTCAATATAAAAGAAGAAGCAAAGCAATCTCACTTGTACAATTTTTGGGTGTTTGGATATTGCATTATGGTACTGTACTACCTTTTACAGGTGTGTGTGTGTGTGTGTGTGTGTGTGTGTGTGGTGTGTATGTGTATGCCAGTATTGTGGCTTGAATGTAGGGTCTTATATTCTCACTCGGCTCTTTGGCTCAAGGTTGGCATTCAACCACTTGGGCTATACCTCCACTTTTGGGTTTTGCTGGTTAACTGAAGGTAAGAGTCTTTTAGATTTGCTTGTTCAGATTAGTTTTGAACCCTGATTCTCTGATCTCAGTCTCCTGAATGACTAGGACTACAGACATGAGTCACCAGCACTCAGGTTATGGTCTTGCTTTTTATGTTGATAATGGTTTCATAGGAGAAATGGAGAAGAAAATTCAAGTAAGCTTTATATAATTCCACTTTATGTCAAAAGCATGAGGGATGAAGCAGATGAGAGTGTAACACAAATACAATAAAGCTGACATTTCCTTTTTTGCTTCAATCTTGGCACAGATATAAAGTACAGCTATTCATCTTCCATTCTATTTTAGCAGTCCTCTTAAAGATAAATATGGAAAGATACACACACACACACACACACACACACACACACAAATAGCAAAACAACCAAAGACACATGATAAGAACAGCTCTACTTGGGATGAAGTAACAGTGAATTTTAAGTTATTTAACTCTTAAAATGTTATTTGTTTTTGAGATATAGGGATCAGAAGCAAAATAGGACAGAAGTTTTTATCTTGCCTGCATGGTTTGTTGCTAGTTCAAGTAGACATCTAACCTCTTTATCTATTAAGATCATTCATTTTTTTTTATAACTTCTCTGGTTACATGGCAATATTTGATGTGTGTGTGTGTGTGTGTGTGTGTGTGTGTGTGTGTGTGTGTGTGTGTGTGTAAAACTAAAAACTTTAGGCTTTCTTGGTTTTTCTTGTTTAAGAAGAAATAGCTTCTCCAGATAAAATTTTAAGATGTAAAGTTTGAAGAGTATTTGGCTTGTGTCAGTTTATCAACTGCTGCCCAATATGAACCACTCTGCAACAGCTGAAGTATTTTCAAAGACAGTCAGAATCAATGTTTAGTGGCTGGGGCTGCATTGTAGATACTGAGACTATCTTTGAGTGGTTGTGGCTCTCAGACACACTGCTTTCACTGGTACTGAAGTCCTAGCAAAGCTTGGAGGTTTTGACTGATGTCCTTCTTTACTCAAAGACTAAAAGTTTTGATGAAGCTTTGGATCCATGGGAGGGCACTTGTTAAACCTTTGGGAACAGGCTACTCCAAGAATGCGCTGCCTGGGCACCATTTTACCATATTCCTGCTTTTGCTGAAATGCCTCTAGAACCACCCTGAGAGGAGATGCTGCCCTACTTCGGGGGATTTGCTTTGCTATCAATAATCAACCTGACTTATGCCTGTCTGTTTTAGCAGTAACTTCTCTCATAGACTTTCGACTGCCCCACTGTCTGTTTTCTACAGAGATGGTCCTGGAGAACCTCGGTTAGGCTGTTCACAGTGTCTTACTCAAACACATCAATCTGTAGATCCATCTCCCACCAGAAACTTAAGTTGCCCAGCTGATATGGCAGTAGATTTTGTCCTTTGGTACTGGTCTAGGTGTCCATACAAAAGAGTGGAACTATTGGAGGCAAAGACTTGCTTTAATTTAATTTTATATTTTGGTTGGTTGTGGGCCTTGAACTCAGGGCTTGGGTGCTGACTATGAGCTCTTTATGATCAAGGCTAGGGCTCTGCCACTTTGAGCCACAGCTCCAGTTTCACTTTTCTGCTGGTTAATTGGAGATAAGAGTCTCACAGACTTTCCTGCCCAGGCTGACTCTAAACCACAATCTTCAGATCTCAGCCTCCTGAGTAGCCAGCATCACAGGCATGAGATACTAGCACCGGGCTTTACTATTTTTCTAAAAACATTTTTTTCTTCATACTATATGGTAGAATGAATGATTTGTAAAGGGTGCCCATTGGGAACTACTGAGCCATAGCAGTCTTACATACCATTGGATAATATACATTGAAAGATAGCTGCATTAATTTAAATGAGAAAATTCTTAGCGAATTCATGAACAGAATTTGGTGAGATTGAGTGCATGGTAGCTTTTAATAATGAAGATTAAACATTCAGCAAATAAGTCTTATTGAATTCATTATAGCTGTTCATATTTGAGTTTTCTCCAGTCTTTTTCTAACACAAAATGCACAATTCAAAGGAAATGCCCTCATTGAAAATCATTACCGTGTATTTCTTTGTATATAACAAAACGACTTGTATATTCCACACAGCGTTGTGGGCAGCAGAATTGCATGATAAAGAACACAAAAGAAGAATTTCCACATGCTGTTATACATTTTAATTCTTTTGTATTTGAAGTTTCTGTTATTGATGTAGAGATAGTGTTCCAGGATGTAGTCAACAGCTCACCATTACCCCCAAGATGCCTCAGGAGGAAAATGTCTCAGTAAGTGAGGTAACCAGTAGAAATGTTACCTGGGGAAAGTGAGACATTAAGCTGGAACTTTGGGGAAATATGTAACTCTGTTCACAATGTTTCTCTCTGCAACAGGTCACATTGCACAATAGTCTAAAATAAATGGATTTAGAGTTTGCAATGTCATGTAATAGATTCTCATCAAATTTTCTTTTCAAATCTTGTAAAGTCAGTAACAGTCCAAATGTCCCAAAAGACTGAAGGATTTTGAATAAACTAAAGGACTTCATTTAGTTCTCTGATTCAGAGGCGAGTGTGTGTGTGTGTGTGTGTGTGTGTGCGTGTGTGTGTGTGTGCGTATGTGTGTGCGTGCATGTGTATATAATGAACACACAGAAAAAGCAATAGAACCCTAGAAAGAATTAAGAAGTATAAATAATAATAAAAAATAATAATAAATAATTACCAACAGATTACTGAGATGGATTTTGTTTCCTGAGTGACTTAACTTCAAGATTGCAAGCATTTTCTCATGAGCTGTAGAAATTGTTGTCAGTCAAGAAAATGACTTGCTTGATACTTGACTAAGCACTGGGCAGGGTTTGTTGTTGTTATTGTCGTTGTTTTATCAGTTGTGGGGCTTGAACTCTGGGCCTGAGCGCTGTCCCTCAGCTCTTCAGCTCAAGACTAGTGCTCTACCACTTGTGCCACAGTGCCACTTGCGGCTTTTTCTGTTTATGTGGTGCTCAGGAATCAAACCCAGGGCCTCATGCATACAAGGCAAGCACTCTACCACTGAGCCACCTTCCAGCCCCAGCACTGGGCAGTTTTAATAGCTACCTGACAGAAATGATTTTAGAGAGCTGAGGATTTTTTAAAAATGTGATGAATGGAAATATTGGCTCTGTGATCATTTCTTGCATTTTTTGAAATTATTTTTAAGTAGTTGTACAAAAGAGTTCCATTTAACAAAGTAGTTTGTGAATATAATAGATCTTGATCAAATCACCACTTTCAACATTCTCACCAATAACTCCCCTACCCGTAACTCTATCTTCTCCCTCTATTTTGGATTCTTGTTTGTCTTTCCCCTACTTCCCATCATTCATCTGCCCCTTTCCCCTTGACCCCACTCCTTTCATGTCCCCCTTTCTTGGTGTTTTATTTTGCTTAACTTTGATTTTGGCTTTTTGAGGATTTCCACGATTTATATTCCCTTGAAAGTACCAAATTTCAGTTAATACATTTGTATACACCTGCATACTGCCTAAGGTATTTACTTACGAGTTTCTAAGCTAAATCTAGCTTCCACATATGAGGGAAAACATGGATATTTTGTCTTTCTTGGCCTGAGTGTGATCATTCTTCACGTGTCAGCAACGCATAATTTTCTGTTATGATGATGTTGTTGTTGGTGTTGTTGGTGTTGATGATGATGATCCATTTTGTTGGTATCAACTTTTTAGGATCTATGTATTCCTGGTCATTGCCTTAGAAGAGGTTGACCAGAGCAAGAGTTAAAAGGGCGACTGAACAGCTGGTTCTCACAGCTCACCCTACCTCTTCCTAGGCAGCATTGTGGTACAATGGCACAACTTAGACTTTCAAGTTACACCAGCTTCATTTGCCTCTATTTTCTTGCTGTATGACTGTGGACATAGTTTGTAATGTTCTGAGCCTTAAAATATTAATGCTGCTCCTGACGAATGCTTTATGAAAATTGTCTGAGTAAAACAAAATATACCAGCTGCCTAGCATAGCTTCTAATGCATGATAGTACACCAATGAACATTCGCTTTAAGTTTCAACTCTCCTTTAGGATTTCCTAAATCTATTTGTGAGCTTGATGGGTGCAGCATTGTAGCACTGTAGTGTTTATTTCCTCTTGCTCCTGAGGTTATATTGTCGAATCTAATGAACAAATATCAATTTTTATCTTACTTGATCTCTGTAGCATTTAGTTTAGTTTATTTTTAAAAAAATTTAAATTTAATTAATTTATTTATTTATTTTTGGTTCAGGTCTTGGGGCCCGGATGCTGTCCCTGAACATTTTTTTGTTCAAGGCTAGCCCTCTACCACTGGACCCACCACTCCACTTCTGGCCTTTTAGTGGTTAATCAGAGATAATAGTCTTATGGACTTTCTGCTTGGGTTGGTTTCAAACTATGGTCCTCATTCTCAGCCTCCTGAGTAGCTAGGATTACAGGCGTGAAATAACACTGGCATCCAGCATCCACTCTACTAGTTTTACTTATGACCTTTATGATTCTAAGATCTCCATATCTAGATAGAAGTAGTGTTACTCATGAGTTCATCTGTCCATGGCATATTTGCACATGATGTTACACTGGGTCCCTTAGACTGACTTCCCTTTAATTTGATGCTTAAACCTTCTACTTGTATATCCTAACACCCACTAGCCCAAGCAAAAACCTAATTGACTCTCCTGCACCCTTCTTACAGCAATGTTAAAGAAAAGCATTTCCTCTGAATATCTGTTAACCTGCCTTCTCTTTTCTGGTCTTTTTCAAGTTTTGCTTGCATTATTGCAACAGATCCCTGAATAGTCTCTCTGACTCTAGTCTTTTTCAAACTCCTACTTTTGCCAGAGTGATCTATGTAACATTATATTCACTCTGAATTCCTTGTTCATCTTGACAAGTAAAACAGTCAGTGAATTTAAGTATTTAACTGTGCATTATCTCACATATATGGTTTGTCTGGAGTTACTACAGTAGTGTTCCTGTGATAGCTCCCTGAACCCTGCCTATTTATTTCTGTTTGGTTCTTCTTCAAGCTTGGAGCCTTCTGGTGGCAAGATTTCAGCTACAACTCCTTGCAATGTCTTATTTCAAAACCTTCATGCTTTGAAGTCCTGTGAATTTCTATCCTTTCTAGGAAGACAAAGATTTTTCCCTTGTTATTCATTGGCTAGAGACAGGATTTAAATGAACATTTTCATTGGTCTCTTCACCTGAACTTAATTTTCTATTACAATATCCATTAAAAATTAAATATAGTCATTCATTATTACAATCTTATAAGCAGATTAGTATTTCAAATGATAAAATGACACATTTATCTTAATACACCATTAATAAAATTACTATTAGCTTCAGAGAAGGTCAATAATGAACACATATTATCTAATGATATAAATTGGTTTTCTTTTCTAAAAATAAAATGTATCTCATATTGCTTACAAAGTAGGAAATATTAAACACAAAGCAAAGTTCTAAGCTACTGCTATCTAGTCTACTTAATAACATTATATGGCAAGTATAGAACATTGTGCAAGTGAGAATCTGGTTTTTAGTTTGACTTGAAGTTATAAAAGACACCAACTTACCAGTCAAACCTTGAATTATTTTTCTTTCCATTGTCACAATACAATGAAAAGCATTTTACAAAGATAGCCATGGAAGAGTTTATAATTATGTAGCTATTGAAGTGTGTGTTACCGAAGGAAGAGACTCAGAAAACAGAATAAGCTCTTAAAGTGACAGAGCTACTATGCTACAAAATCATTGCCTGGAGATGATGTTGTTGTTGTTGTTGATGATGATGATGATGATGATCACAGAAATTTTAATAAAACAATAAAAAATGATGATGGTGATGATGATGGAGGAAGGACTCTGTGTGTCAGGAATGCAAAGATGGATTTCCAAGGTCAGACTTTGAGGTACACAGTGAAGAGGACTCACTCTAGGGCCTGGATACATCTTCTGAGTTCATTTAATAATGTAGGCAAGGAGCCTGGATACAGTTTCAGTTGGGGAGTATAGACTTGGTAACTTAAAATATACTTTGAAAAATAAAAGTAAAATAAGACAAAAATATAACACCCATTCTCATGACTACAAATCAATTCAAAGTTATTTTCAATAAATTCTTTCATGTCAATCTGCTGTACAATTTAGAAACCTTCAAGCTTTGTTTGCCTGTAGGCATTTGGATATTACCTGTTACTAAGAATGAGATTCTTTTGCTTAGAATAGGGAGAGTCTGGTAAGCAGACTTATAGGATGGTGCTTTGTTCTTACATACTTAATTCTTTCTAGTTATGATTAACCAGTTAGGATGGTAAACGATTGATTCTATCCATATGGTTTATGCAATGAGGAAAACAGAACCCTAAACTTTTAGGTGGACTTTTGGGCTATAGAAATGTGAGGCATCTGGAAGCCTCTGGAAGCTCTAGGACCAGTCTTGCCTTCTCCCTCTCTCAGGAGCTAAAGACTCATTGCAGTTTCACACATTAAAATCTGGATTGTTTACATAATCCAATTAATAAATAAACAAATGAACTGAATTCTCATGAGTACAAATGGGGAATGAATACATGAATACATGCTTAATATTCTTAGCAATAAAGGAAATGCAATCAAAAGGATTGCACTTCAGGCAGATGACTGTCATCAGGAAACAATAACAACAACATGCTGGTGATAATGCAAGGAAAAAGGAACTCTCATGATTCATAGTCCAAGCACTATTGAAATTATTGTGAAGAGTCTTCAAGAAACTAAACATAGAATTAGTATATGATCCTACCACACTGTTGGTTATATATCCAATGGAATGTAAATCAATTTATAAGAGATGCCCGCACACCCGGGTTTATAGTAACCCTATTTATAATTGCCAAAATAAGTAACAAACCATAATCTCCAATAACAAATAAATGGATAAAGAAAATGTGGTATATATGAACATTATTCAGCCATAAAAGAATAAAATTATGGTATTTACAGGAAAATGAATAGAACTGGAGATCATCAGGTCGCTCAAGATAAGACAAACTCAAGGAGCCAAATATCTCATATTCTTGCTTGTTTGTAGAGTATAGACTTAAAATGATGATGACAGTGGTACTAGTAATGGTAATGGGACATGAGTGCAACAGAGAGACTGTTTAGGAAAGGATCTTCTGGAAAAGGGGAGGGGAAAAGGAAGGGGTAGTGACTGGTGACGATGACTGAAGGTCTACAGCAGATAAAGTGACAGGTAATTATTGTTGAGTGGGTGGGGTAGATACTACAGTGGAGACATTTTGTGGAAGAAGGATGCTTTACAGCTCCATGGGTCAAAGAAGGTTTTTGGAGAGAGAAAAAACTTGAGGAGTGTATTTGAGAATGTATAATGCAAAACAAGGAGGTGCTCCTGGATGGGGGCACCCTGATCTTTAAAGGCAATTACAAAAACTAAACTTTATGTTGAGATCTAGTAGAATTGAAATTGAGCCCATTGGACCAAATGAGGATTCTTATTTTGACATTGAGAAATCTTTGAAGGTTTGGGAACCAGGACACATGATAAAGCTGCTGTTTTGTGAATAGCTTGTTACCACAGCTTTTTATAAACCGACTAAGGATCTGAAACTTGCAAGCTCCTATAGGAAAAGGAGGAAGATAGGATGGTGAGACCTGGAAACAAAAAATGGAATAAACTAGGCGAACTTCACAATGTCAGGAACCAGCGTAGGTGATGCGTTCTTCTACTGGGGCTTGAAATCAGGGCCTCCTGCTCTCAGCTTTTCCACTCAGAGCTAGCGATCTACCATTTCAGTTATGCCTTCACTTCTGGCTTTTTGCTGCTTCTTTGGAGGTAAACGTCTCTTATATTTGTATATTTGGGCTGGTTTCAAACTGTGATTCTAGTGTTTCAGCTGGTATTATAGGTGTGGGGTACTGGCACCCAGCTGATGCCTTGTTTCTAGGAGGGTCTGGAGGAGCCGGGAAGACCCATGGAGTGACGGAGTCACACAGAAGACTGACATGGGAGTGACAGGCTTTTGTGGGTGAATGGAGAGTTTAATGTTGAATAGTGGAAACTGGCTGGAAGTCAAGGAGGAGATTTCCCTGGACAATAAGCAGCCCAGGTTCACAAGGCACAGTGAAGTCCCATTCTTATAGATAGGAAGGATAACAGAAAGCAAAGCAGGGGGTCTAAAAAGAACAGTACAGATAAAGCAAATTTTGAATATAGAAACAAATTACATTTTCCCCTATCTTGATATGTATTTTTTTCTTTCAAATAAAGGCAATCTAAGAACTGATTTGTGTGATATTAAGAAGAAATTATGATGATTTGAATCTGTAAGACACAAAATAGTGGTAGTTCTTATAAAGTCATCTTGGTTTGAGAAGGAAAGGGTCTTCAGAAGATAGATATATGATGCATGCATGAATTCAGATTAAACAGATGATGCAGTGATCAGCATCATCAGTGCTGACCATGATTCCAATGGCTCAAGGGCTCAATCATTTTTATATCCTATTAAAAATGATTTTTTTTACAGTAGGCACTGGTAGCTCATGCCTATAATACTAGTTACTTAGGAAGCTAAGATCTGAGGATCACAGTTCAAAGCCAACCTTGGCAGGAAAGTCTGAGAGTCTTATCTCCAATTAACCAGCAAAAGCACCCAGAGATGGAAGTCTGGCTTACGTGGCAGAGTGCCAGCCTAAAGCAAAAAAAGCTACGAGACAGTGCCCAGACTCTGACTGCAATCCCCGGTACTGACACACACACACACACACACACACACACACACACACACACACACACACACACACACACACACACACACACACACACACACACACACACACTTTTTTTTGAAAAAGAAAAGAACCTATTTATTGAGATCTATACCATGACATCATGTATCATGACTTTTACTTCATCTACAATTTGATAATTTAGAGTCAAATCCAGGCTACTTTAGTGTTTTCTGAGCCTGCATGTGTTGCTGCTGGGTCGTGGGAAGTTGGCAAAGATAAATTAAATACAGATACTTTCTGATACCAGTTACTGTTCATCTTCTCTGTGGTTACCAGGCCTCTGTTAAGGTGCTTTCCACCTTAGCTCTTGGTACTTGCAAAATCTTTATTGGTTTCTTCTTCTCTACCACTTTGGTTTTTTATTTGCCTTTTTAAAACTTATTTATTTTATTTTTGCAGAAATGGGGCTTGAACTCAGGGACCCACACTTGCTCAGCAAGCAATCTACTACTTGAGCCATACCTGATTTCCTCTCTGACTCATGGGATCATTCCTCATTCTGTTTTGTTGTTGGCCGTCTACTCTACTTTTAATAGTGCCCCTCATCCAAGGCTCTCTCCTCTGCTTCCAGAATGTCCTTCCCTCACTTCAACCCAGGTTAGCATTCTTAAAACAGCAGCCATTTTGTTATTAGTTTGTCAGGTGCTAAGACACTATTCTCTGTGTGTGGGCGCACATGTGTGTGTGTGTGTGTGTGTGTGTGTGTGTGTGCATGCACAGGTGCACCAGTCCTGGGGCTTGATCTCAGGGCCTGGGCACTGTCATTGAGCTCTATTTTGCTCATGGCTTCTTTCTCGGTGCAGTTGTTCATAGCAAATGACACTGTTGAAAAGTAGCTGCATGATTTCCAAGTATTTTTTTAAACTCTATTATTTGTTTTTTCTTTGTTGGTACTGGGGATCAAACCCAGGAGGTTGTACTTGCTAGGCAAGCTCTTTGCCACTGAGCTATGTCCCACTCTACACTTAAGCCACAACTCTATTTCTAGTTGTTGTTGTGGTTGTAGTTGTGGTTGTTTTTTGTGGCTAATCACAGGTAAGAGTCTAACAAACTTCCCTGCCGGGGCTGGCTTC
Organism: Dipodomys merriami; assembly: GCF_024711535.1. Taxonomy (NCBI): domain Eukaryota; kingdom Metazoa; phylum Chordata; class Mammalia; order Rodentia; family Heteromyidae; genus Dipodomys; species Dipodomys merriami. Next base: position 50,294,110 of record NW_027206401.1, read on the forward strand.
AAATGATGATCCTCAGAATTCAGCCTGGTGTATAGCTATGATTACAGCAGGAACCATCTGTGTCCCCCTTAAGATAGTATATTATTAAGTGAGGCACATTCTGAGAGATCCAAAGCAAAGGTATCTAAAACTATAACATCACAGATATTAAAGTTGCATCATGAGAGGCTGTCAGCAAGTATTCACGTAAGCCCCATGAAAACATTGAGTAAAATCATGTAATAACTTTATGATTCTCCTAGGTGCCATCAGAAATCAATCTTTGCCTATAAATGGGATGCATTTCCCATGGTTTCTTGTCCAATTTAATTTTGTTGCAAAGAGAAGCTGCCTGTTACTCTGGAGTCATCTTTTGGAGATCTGAGTAGAATTCAAAACCTGGAACTTCTCAACACCAATGCCCCTGTTCCATGGCTTCTTTACTCGGTGCAGTTGTTCATAGCAAATGACACTGTTGAAAAGTAGCTGCATGATTTCCAAGTATTTTTTTAACTGTATTATTTGTTTTTTCTTTGTTGGTACTGGGGATCAAACCCAGGAGGTTGTACTTGCTAGGCAAGCTCTTTGCCACTGAGCTACATCCCAACCCCCAAGTATTTTAAAAATGGCTTGAAATAGCCCAACATCAAAATTAAAACTTTAGGCTATAAAACTGCATATACTACATATATTGTAGCATCCTTGTGGGTTGGATTTCTCTCAGCTTCACTAGCATTTTAGATGGCCTCAGCATTGGCTAGGGACACATTTTTACTGTTTGTTGCTTCTGTTTGCATCATTCAATCTTGTTTGTATGTGTGAGAGAGCCTAAAGTTTTCTATATAAACTTAGAATGTGTTCTATCAATTTCCTTTACTTAAGGACATGTTTGTTGGTGTTTGGTGGCCACAGGTATATGGAGCTCAGGTAATATTCAAGATGGGCTATCCGCATATAAACCCAGGTACGCACACAGAAAAATGCTTAGAAGAACACGAATTGTTATCTCCATGTGATGAGATTATAGGTAATGGTTTTATTTCTTATTTTCCCAGATTGTTTCCAATAAACCTGTTTTGCTTAAAAAGAATTCACAGAAAAAGAAAGGCATAAAGGAGAATATAGAAGATAGAGAAGATGAGAAAGAAGGGTAGAAAGCAAGCATCATTTTTTGGATAAAGAAAATAATTTTATGGTTAGGCTAAAAATTGTGGCAAAGTCATAGACACTGTCCATAATGGAGGCTGTCATGTACAGTATCATACATTGAGCTTTGTGAAGACAGTGGATTTCTAGGGTGCTGGGGAAGTAACAATTTCTTCTGCTCTCTAACATTGAGGGACATGCAAGTCATTTTAGTTCCTGTGGGGTCAACATCGTGTCTGCAGAATAAAAGGGTTGAACTAGGTCTAATAGGTATCTGGCTACATGATACATTAATTGTTGAAGCAATAAGAGGGCATAGACAGGAACACTTGCTGAAGTCCCATAGTATGGTCTGGTTTGGGGATGTGGAGAATCTTAGTTGCTCCATGTAGAGTAGGAAAGAGTCTGGTTTGAACAAACACAGGTGAGTGTGATGGGCATAGAAGGGAGTGATTGTGGGTATGTAATTTCAAGAATAGCAAATGTAGCTTAGTAGTGCTTTTGAAAGGATGGGTAAGCAGATAGTTAGGGCAGCAGGACACTGGTATGCATGATGCCTGGGGCTGGTCCCCAGTCTTTATTGCTTCACACAGGAATAAGCTGACAACTAAGTGGAAATGCATGATCCTCTTTGTGAACACAGAGCACTTATTCTGTCTTACCATTTCCTAATTCTAATGATCTTCATAGTGTAGCTTAAATTTTTTCCAAGAAGCCTGATGGGGAATGATGCATAGAAATGGAGGAACAAAGAGTGAACAAATTCACCAGTAATATACATTATTATTTTATCTATCTATCTCTTAAACATTTCTAAAGTTTCATTCCTCACTTTGTCTGGTTTTTGATTTTCCTGACTACAGATAGGCATATATCTTGAGCACTACCTACTTACAAGTTGTCTATTTTGACATCAACCACATCATGGTCACTGAAAAGTGTGAGCCCTAAATGCTACCACAACTATTTTTACTAGACGTACCACACAGATAACACAGGAGGAGAGACTGAAGTCACAAGCCAAGGAAAACTGGCAACTCCCAGAAGTTCCAGAAAGAGGCAAGGAATAGATTCTTCCTAAGAACCTTTTGGTCCTTCTGGAACCTTGGTGAAACTTGATTTCTGGCCTTCAGACGTAAAAGAGAAAAAAGTGCATTGTTTTAAGCTGCAGTAACTTAATAAGACTAACAGGAAACGGCAGCTGCGTTGCACTTTATCTTTTCAGCAAGAGTAGACTCCAAGGGCCGTTTCAGTTTTCTTCCTGTCCCTCAACCTTCAGTACACTTTAGTGGACATTTGCTGTAAGGAACTGCCTATGCTGCACACATAAATACTCATGAAATATGTGTTCAACTAAGTGTCTGGTGACAGCAATGACATTAATTTTGTGTGGGGAAATGGGAGGCTCTCTCCTAGAGGAGATCGGAATCCTGATGAGATATTAACTTTGTTTGGGCTTCTATCTAGGGGCTCAGCCAAGTTTCCTTTTCTTAAATTGCCCCTTACCCACTTAAATTGCCCCTTCAACCCACTTTCTTTCTGGTCACCATACCCGAGATTTGATTCACAAACATTCTCCCTTGGCTGCCTACAGTGGCTTTGGTCTTGGGCACTTTGGTCCTGCTGATTAGCCTCAGTGACGATCCCCTGTCCTGTGGGAGGCTCTTGAGCCACTAAAATCCTGCCACTGGCCTGAACCTATATCAGGCTCATCCTAGACTTACAGGGGAACTTCTTAAGGACCTTGGCTCTCTAGGAGATACTGTTTTCTCTTACAGATACTTCAGTAGGCAGTTTGTAGACTCGTTCCCATAGATCTTATGTTTTAGCTTTTTATAGCACTCTATGCTTTATGACTGAAAGTAAGTGATTGCCCTTTTTCAGAAAAGATTCTGAAGTTTTTCATGCCTTTCAAATAGTAACTTCCCCCCCAAACCTTTTCAATGCATCTATCAAATATGATGCTTTGCACATAGCAATCCTTTGAAAACAATTTTGTACTGACTTCAGAAGCAATTCTTTTTAAGCAGTTTTGTCCTGATTCCAAAAAACAATTCTTTGCTGGAATTGCAAAGTATATGATCAAATGAACTGAGGGCGGTATCCGCACATGGTCTCACTCTGACCTGGTTGGAGGTGATTTGAGGGGGGGATGGCAGGAGGTAGGTAGTAGGGGGAGGGCAGAGCCTGTGTCTTTCAGATTCCCAGGCAGCATGTACATAGCTTTCAATTTATAGGAGCACAAGTCACAAGACGCCATGTCGAAAAATGAACTTTACAGTTTAGGTGGGTGGGGTGGGGGTAGCTGAGGTGGTGGGAGGGAAGGGATGGTAGGGGAAAAACAAAGGAGGAGGTAACAATGCTGGATAAGAAATGTACTCATTTCCTTGTTCATGTAACTGTAACCCCTCTGTATAGTATTTTCACAATAAAAAAACTTAATAAAAAATCTAAACAAAAAATATGTGCTGGGAATAAAGACGGAAAAAAAGTAGCTTTGGGGTAAATTCTCTTTCCAAGAAAAGTAGTAGTGTACTGATGGCTGACTGAGAAGTTGGTTTAGCATTTATGGTCTATGTCTAAAAAATGATGTGAGGTAAGGAGTCGACTTACGATAATAGGATAATGACATAATAATAGAATATAATAATATATAACGTACAATAATAATAATATAAAAATAGGATATTCTAATTTCTGGATTAAAAACTATCTCTGAGAATCAATGCCTAGAAGTAAAACAATACAAACTCAGGAAACATCTGGAGACCCATGGTTACTTGAATAACTTCTCCCCCCAGGCAAATACTCCAGTCCCTGTTAGTTTTCCTCAAAAGAACACATACAGAGTTGAGAAAGAGCAGTGTTAATGGCAACCACAAAATAGGAGGCAAGAGGAAAAGATTTGGATTTTCTTGATATGGAAGGAAGAGGTCATCATATTTTTTATTAGATGCAAGATTTTAGAATAATGTGTCAAGATTTCAAGCTGATGCTTTCTGCTTCTGGACTCTGGGAGAGGATGGAGAATGGACAGTAGAAGGTCTTGGGAATGTGTCGTTGGGTTTTCTAGAGAGTAGTGATAATCCTATTACTGGAGGTGCTCACAATGAACCTGATAAATGTTTCTCCCTCCAGTTCATAAAGCAGTAAGGACACACCTGACTCAGGAGGGTGAATATGGTTCAGGTGCCACTTTGCCCCACCTGCTCTTCCCTTCTCTGAAGAAGGCCAATTATTTTCTTCCAGATACTCAGACCAAAAATCTGATAGTCGCTCTTATTTTTTTCTTATAAAATCTTATACATACTCCATATCCAATTTATCAGACAAAACCATTGGCCTCATCTTAAAATGTATCTGGAATGTAATTGTCTCTAACACTACTACCCAGGGCCAGACAGCCCTGGTCCTTGAGTGACTTGTGCATACTCTTAACCTTTTTGTTAGTCTCTGTGCTTCTAACTTTGCCCCTTTACAAGCTATTCTTTTTTATCAAGATTTTATTTATTTATTTTTATTGTGAAAATACTGAACAGAGGGGTTACAATTACATGGGCATTTTTCAAGATTTTTTAAATGATCTTTAAGTAGTAGTACGAGAGGTTTTGACTCAACATGTGCATTTTTGAATATAATGCATCTCCATCACTGTTACCCCTTCTATCATTCTCATTCTCTCCTGCCATCTCTCCCAACCCTACCCATCCCCTCAAATTATGTGATTCCAGTTTTACATATTTACATTGAATATGATGACTGTAGTAACCCATAAGGAGTCAGAGGGCCAGGCTTGGTGGTACCCATTTTTAATCCCAGCACTCAAGGGGCTAAAGCAAGAGGATTATGAGTTCCAGACTAGCCTCTTACAAAGAGATCTTTGTAAGAGGAAAGTGATGTTATATCATGTGTCTGGCTGAATTTCTTCAGTATCATCTTATTTGGCTTAGAATAAAACACGACTAGGTATCTCATGATCTTGCCCTACTTCCTTAGTCCCACTTGTATCTTAAACTCTCTCTCTCTCTTTAAAAAATGATTATCTTTAAGTAGTCGTAGAAAGTGGTTTCAATTCAACATGTCAAGTAGAATATAATGTATCTTGTTCACGGTTACCCCTTCCATTGTTCTTACCAATCTCTCCCAACTCTACACAGCCCCTCGATTTTCCCTAGTCAATTTTCTCATATAAACTTCTGACTGTGTTGCCAACCAGGCATTTTTTTTTTGCCTTAGGAATTCCTGTAAGTCTCTAGATGTTTTTATTCACTCCTGAAGGCATAAGCCCTAGGAATCTCAATGTTACCTCACCAATGGGGAACTTCTGGGGCTACCTCTTATAAAACTGTCAGTCCTTCTACCTACCATCCCACTTCCACTGCCTTATTTGGAGAATAATTAGCATCTGTCACACTACTTACTATTTTCTGTTTCTCCTATTAAATATAAATTCCTTTAGACTCTTCTAAAAATAATTGTATTTTCAGACTAAAAATAATTGCTGAGGTAAGGTTAATTGTGTGTGCCCAGCACTCAGGAAACACAGAAAAGAGAATTAGTAGTTTTGGGGCCAGACTGGGCAACACAGCAAGGGCCTATCTCAAAATTCCACGGGCTTGGGTAGCACACTTGTCTAGCATTTACAAGTCTGCTGTAATCCCCAGCACTGAGGAATGTGCAGAAAGACAATTTCCCTTAATAAAATATATTTGAGAAATAAAAATATACCAAATGACCTTTATAAGTCTTTAAATGGTTAACAATTTTTTTTTTTGTCAGTCATGGAGCTTGAACTCTGGGCCTGGGCACTGTCTCTCAGCTCTTCACCTCAAGACTACGTTCCACCACTTGAGCCACAGCATCACTTCCGGCTTTTTCTGCTTATGTCGTGCTGAGGAATCGAACCCAGGGGCTCATGCATGCAAAGCAAGCACTCTACCACTGAGCCACCTTCACAACCCAACAATTACTTCTAAATGTTCATGATTTTCAGAAATTGCTTCAATAGACATTTTAGTTTTTGAAATTTGGTAGTTTTTTTCTTGTCCAGCTGGAATTCTTACATTATGATGAATGAAAAGAAGAGGGTTGGGGGTTGTGGTCTCCATAATTAAATAGGATAGACTCTAGTCTCAGTAGCAGTGGCATCTTTTGTAATGGGAATCACAGTTTACATACAGTCAATAGGACTGCATGGAAAGTAATGGTGTGTGTGGGTCCCCTTGGCAACAACTTAGTGCAGAAAGAAGGGCTAGAGGTTGGACAGGATGATGAAGACTCTGCTCTCATTATCAGGATGGCTCAATGGTGAAGCTTACACCCACTGATTTCTTGATGTTCTGTTTCTTCAAGGTTCCAGGTCATATATATATATATATATGAAAATAGGAGGTTAATCTGAATATAGTTTAGCACCCTTAAAAAGGTTGTTTATTCCACCTAGGTGCTGGTGGCTCATGCCTGTGATCTTAGCTAACTAGGAAGCTGACAGTAGAAGACTGGAGTTTAGGCCAGCCCATGCAGAAAAAGATCTCAGAAATAATTCAAAACAAGCTGCAGGCATAGCTCAAATAACAGAAGTCCAGTCTAGCAAGGATAAAGACCTGAGTTCAAACATCAGTACTGTCCCTCAGAAGATTAATTTTCTATAGGTCCCATTGACATTGTAAGTTTTGAGGATGACTTGTTCTCTACCTTTTCAATTCAATATTAGCCATAGATATTTTTTTAATTGTGAGAATATCGTACAGAGGAGTTACAATTACATAGGCAAGATAATGAGTACATTTCTTATCAAGCATTGTTGCCTCCTCTTTATTTCCCCTTCCCATTCCTTCCCATACTCTCCCTACCTCCCCTCACCCAATCCTCCCCCCACACCAAAATTGTAAAGTTCGTTTTTTTTGACATAACAACTTGTACATCTCATTGTTGCAATGGGTCCACCTGTATCCCTATTTAAACGATTTGTTTTTGCCCTTCCCCTCCACAAATTATACCAACATCAAATACAGTGAAAGCAGGGGTTATACCATCAGGGAGGGACATACAAAGCAACAAAGAAATCATCTTATAAATATGTTAGAAAAAATTGCATGAAAGAAAAAAAGTTTGAATACTTATCTTAGGGTTCATTCCCCAAACATCAACTTATCTGACCTTTTCTGCTTGATTCAGACATATACTAGTTATTGCAAATAAGGGAAACCATGGGGCCTGTGTTTCTTTGGGCCTGGCTTACTTCACTTAATATAATTTTTTCCAAGTCTTTCCATTTCCTAACAAGTGGGACAATGCCATTCTTTCTGATGGAGGCACGGAATTCCATTGTATATATATAACACATTTTCTTGATCCATTTATCTACTGAGGGACATTTGGGTTGGTTCCATATCTTAGCTATGGCAAATAATGCTGCGATAAACATAGTTGTGCTTGCTTTAGCGTGGTCTTGTTTGTGATCATTTGGGTAAATGCCCAAAAGTGGGATTGCTGGGTCAAAGGGGAGCTCTATGTGGAGTCTTCTGTGGAATCTTCATACTGCTTTCCAAAGTGGTTGAACAAGTTTATACTCCCACCAACAATGCAGTAAGGTTCCCTTCTGTCCACATCCCCTCCAGCATCTGTTGTTATTAGAGTTCTTGATTATAGCCATTCTAACTGGGGTGAGGTGGTATCAATGTTGTTTTGATTTGCATTTCTTATATGGCTAGGGAGGTTGAGCATTTCTTCATGTGTCTATTGGCCATCCTTCTTTCCTCTTCAGGGAAGTTTCTCTTTAAGTCTTTAGCCCACTTATTTATTGGGCAGTTGTTTCTTTGAAGATTTGTTGTTGGGGGATTTAATTTTTTGAGTTCCAGGTATATTTTAGATATGAGACCCTTGTCTGTTGTATGGCTAGTGAAGATCTTCTCCCAATCCATGGGCTTTCTGTTGATCTTGCTAGCTATGTCCTTTGCCATGCAGAAGCTCTGCAGCTTCACGCAATCCTATTTGTCCAACCTTTCTTTTATTTGTTGTGTTTCTGGATCTCTATTAAGAAAATTTTGGCCTGTGCCAAGGAGACCTAGGATTTCTTCTATTCCATCCTGTAATGTTTTCAGAGTGTCTGCTTTGACTCTGAGGTCTTTGATCCATTTGGAGTTTATTCTGGTTCAGGGTGATATATAAGGATCTAGCTTTAGTTTTCTACAAGTAGTTAACCAATATTGCCAGCACCATTTCCTGAAGAGGCTGTCTTTCTTCCATTCTATTTTTTTAGCTCCTTTATGGAAGATTAGATGGCTATAGGTCTTTAGGTTCATTTCTGGGTTTTCAATTCTATTCCATTGGTCCTGAGGTCTGTTCTTGTGCCAGTACCAAGCTGTTTTGGTTACTATTAGCCATAGAGATTTTTGCATACTACTATAATGAGCTCCTAGGAACTTGCCATCCAGTTTCAGCAATTACCACATATAATAACTGACTTGAGGTATCTACCCATTGCACTTAATATGACTTTGAATTTCTCTGTAAATAGTCAATAATTGTATCCTGACCAAACAAAGGCATCCCAGCCAATGAAAAGTCACCTGGCACAAAAATAATTGCCTAATTCTTTGTGACACTTTGGTTTTCTTCAAAAACAGTTTTGCTCATTACAAAAGATATACCACAGGTCTCCTCACATCCAAAGAATTACAGTTTGGTGGCTTGCTGTGCTGAAGACAAGAAAAAAGGAAGAATGAAAGATAAAAATTCCTAGAGGAACTGAACAGGGGAGGGTGAGAGACTAAGACTTTCTTTTAAAAAATCACTTTTATGTAGATAGATTGTTTGTGATAATGAACCTATAATGTGTGAACACTTCAATGGGAAAAATACAGGTTTTAACTAAGAAGTAGGTTTTAAGAAGTTATTCTTGGGACTGGGAAGGTGGCTCAGTGGTAGAGTGCTTGCTTGCATACATGAGACCCTGGGTTCAATTCCTCAGCACCACATAAGCAGAAAAAGCCAGAAGTGGTTCAAGTGGTAGAGCATGAGCCTTGACCTAAAGAGCTGAGGCCCAGAGTTCAGGCCCCACAACTGACCAAAATAAAAATTGAAGTTATGCTGGAAGGTTCTAGGCTAGCTAGAGTTTGTGTCACTCCAAGCTGGATCAAAGAGTGTGCTGATTAATGTTTGTGTGCATTATGAAACAATCAACATGCCTCCTATACAGCATCTTGTAAAGTTTGGGCTTGTTGGAACCAGAGAAGTATAAGTCAAATGTCAGAGGTGGTATGGGTTTGCCTGTATTTGTGTGCTCTACCTAGTGTTGTATTTCTTTTAAAGTAACAACCTTATGGTAGTATAATAACTTATGAAGCAGTTATAGAATTTATTCTCCTAAATATAACTTCAGCATTTCCAGACTTAACCAAAGAATAAATCTATTAGTCTGTAGCCATTAGCCAGATCTCAATAAGCTTAAATTAGTTTTGAATAAAAGTGCAGATCTGATAGAGCTCATGCCTATAATTCTAGCTACTCAGGAAGCTGAGATGATCACTGTCCAAAGCCAGCCTGGGCAGGAAAATTCTGAGACTTATCTCCAATTAACCACCAGAAAACTGGAAATGGAGCTGTTCCTCAAAGTGGTAGAGCACTAGTGTACCATTGGGACAATGCCCAGGCACTGAGTTAAAAAGCAGATCTATTTTCAGGTAATCAGTTATTCAATTTATGAAATCCTTATAGTTGGAATAGAACATATTGTATTAAATGTTCTAAGAGGCCATGTAATGAGGCAATGATTTTTTATAGGCTTTCATTAGTTGTTCAGTAAGAGGATTTAATTGTTACCTAAGTAAGAATTTTTTTAATTCTAAAATGTTCAGGGAGGTAAAATGTTTCCCATATTTGTATTTATCTATGTAAGAACTTTTAATATGGAATAAAATATGTACTAATATAATTCATCTGTTGTAATGAGAGCCAATGAAGCCAAGCTGAGGAAGAGACATCTTAACACAGCCTGACGTGTTAATTAAATATTATAAATGATATCTTGTCTCATAAAAACTTTACACTAGCAAACTGTATAAAGAACTTTATTATAATGAGAAGTTATTCAGGATTATAATAAGATTATAATAAGATTATAGATGATTATAATAAGATTGTATTGGAACTAAAATCCACCTCAGATATCTCAGATGTGGGATTGTTTGCTTTAGTTGATTTTTGTATATGTTTGTGTCAGTCCTGGGTCTTGAACTCAGGATGTAGGCATTATCCTTGAGCTTTTTGCTCAAGGCTAACTCTCTACCACTTGAGCTACAGCTCCATTTTCTGGATTTTGATGGCTAATTGGAGATAAGGCTTTCACAGTCTTTCTTGCCCAGGCTGGCTGCAAACTTTGATCCTCCTGAGTAGCTAGGATTATAGGTGTGAGACTGCAGTACCTGGCTTTCTAGTTAATATTAAAAGTTCCTTTGTTGAAGAATGGATAGGGTAGGAATAGCATGGGATATTTTCCTTTTCAAAATTGGTGGTGAAATAAAATTTTGATTATGGAAAGGAATCTAATAAGTGTTCTATAATTTGACCCCATCAGGTTAGTGTTTCTTTCTCTAGGAAAATACACATGTAATCTAGGTATCTTTTTATCCTTATCATCAATCTGGACCAAATCTGTGGGAACTAATCAAATATAACACATATAAGTATAATTTATGTTCTATGTCTCCTGATATTGTCACATGGTTCCTACCAGACTGACTCTCCCATAGATAACTTTGTTTTAGCCTTGCACAGAAAAGCTCACAGACAGTGCCCGGGCCTTGAGTTAATGCTCCAGGACTAGCACTAAACAACAACCACCTTCCCCCTCCCCACCACTGTGACTCCTTTACCCAAAAAACTCTAAACTCTAGGAAAGATACAAAGATTAACCACTTGAAGCCACAGGAGAAGAAACAAAGTCAGGTTCTGGGGGGAAGGTTTACCTTTTGAATAAATAGTACAGTAAGAATTTTCTGCATTTTATAGATCTTAAATGGAAAGCAGAGTCTAGTCAGTGCTGCATGAAGCGAAAAACTCTTACAGAAATTTATAGATCTGTGATATAGATTATAGAGCAACCATAGCCATTGGAAAGAAAGAGAGGGACTGTATGAAGAAAAGCACCAGAAGGTCAGTATATAAATTCTACTTAAACTTTTTGGTATTAAGTTTGGAATTAATGTTCTGGAATTGCATTTTGGAATTAGTGTTTCTTGAAATAAAATGCTCAATTTTAGTTAGTTGAACTCTAAACAAAAACTATTTTAGCACTTATTAAAAACACTATAAGAATATTTAAGCCTCCACAACTTAATATATTAAGCTATAGTTAAAAATGCTTGATAAAAATAAACAAAAGCACTAGCCTTGAGCAAAACAGTCCAAGGTCAGCACTCAGGTCCTGAGTTCAAGATCCAGGATGGGCATAAAAACAACAACAACAACAATAATAGGAGTATCATAGTAAAGGCCAGCCCAGGACGGGGCCTATCCAGTGATACCCTATCAAAAAATTAGAATGAAAAGGCTAAGGTGACAGCTCAAGTCGTAGAGCACTTTTCTATCAAGTGCGAAGCCCTGAATTCAAACACCAATGTCACCAAAAAATAGACTCCAAATAAATCATTTAATTAAGTGTAAGAGAAAAAAATAAAACCCCTAGGAAAAAACACAGAATGGGTGGCAGCAGCAGGAGGATCATGAGTTCCAAGCAACTTGGGGTAGAGTGAGTTTAAGACCAGCCTGGACAGCAAGTCCTTGACCCAAAAGAAAAAAAGAAGAAGAAAGAAATGTATACATTGGAAATGATCTGTACAACTTGGAGGGATGGGGAGGAGGGAAAGTAGGAGAAAAATGAGGGAAGAGGTAACAAGTGTGACAAGAAATGTACTTATTACCTTACTTATGTAACTGTAACCCCTCTGTACATCACCTTGACAATAAAAAAGATGTACTGTAAAATATAAAAAATAAAAAATAAATTCTTAACTGAAGGGAAAAATAAAAATAAGATTTGGACCACTCTCGCCAGAAGATAATTAATGGAGACTGACCCTGCTGCTGAAAATTACAAATAAAAATTTTAAAGTATTCTGTTCTCAGTGATATAATAGGAAATGTTTGAAATGACTGAACAGACAGAAATTTTTAACAGAGAAGACTCTTGGGAAGAATAAAATGGAAATTCTAAAACTGAAACATGCAATATTGGAATAAAATATTAGTTGGATGGACCTAATGGCAGAAAGGAGAAGACAGAAAAATTTAGTTAATTTGGGTATAGATAAACAGAAAGGTAGATGTCAAGCATGCTTTCTTGATTAAAGAATATACGAAAGGGGCTGGGAAGGTGGCTCAGTGGTATAGCGCTTGCCTTGCATGCCTGAGGGCCTGGGTTGAATTCCCCAGCACCACATAAGCAAAAAGAAAAAAGCCAGAAGTAGCACTATGGCTCAAGTGGTAGAGCGCTAGCCTTGAGCTGAAGAGCTGAGGGACAGCGCCCAGGCCCAGAGTTCAGGCCCCACGACCGGACACACACACACACACAAAAGAATATACTAAAAACCTAGGTAAATGGTGGGGTCAAGGTATGAGCTGGTCTATCTAAATCCAAAACTGTGTAATTCACTCTCACATGTATTCCTCAGGTCTGATTTTGTAATCAGAGCAATAACTGAATTTTCTATCCTTCAACATACTACTTGGAAAAAAATTCTGTATCATTAATTGTAAATGATTCCAACATTTGCCAACTATTTAAATTTAATCTATTTGTATCTTCCCTAAGCTAAACATTTAATGAAGTGTGGCTGATGACTATAAAAAGCACTTGTCTTCATAATATTTATACATTGCTCAGGATAAATGGAGATTCTTAAATATTCCATTACTATCAGATCACCTGCAACAATCACCATCTGATTTAGCGGCTATAAAATATATTAATTATGAGGATGCACAATATATTTTAGAAAATATAATAGTGATTTTATATTGTATCAAACTTTACTTAAACATGGGTAATGGGATCTTATGTTTTTTGAAAATAACTCTGGTTGCTTTTATGTTTTCATTTAAGAAAATAAATAAGATAATCTGTGGCAGTTTTAAAATGTGAAATTGTCTAAAAATGTATTAAATTCTAGTAACATTCTGCCCCTTTATATATCACCTCTCAGCCCACATTCCAAAAGTTAACTCCATTAACATTTTCACGTATTTTTATCAGGTGTTTATCTATTTTTCTGAATGTATTCTGTTATTTTTTAATCTATTGAAAACATTGTTGGATTTATTCTCTCATTGAAGATGGGGTATAGTGTATAAATGAGGGGGACAGAGAATAAACTTCTACAGAAATTAGCTATGTGTACTGTTTGGTGGGAATGTGGAAAAATTAAAACTCAACTGTTGGTGGAAATGTAAAATGGTTCAATGACTTTGGAAAAATTTTGCAGCTTATTAAGAAGTTGAATGTAATCGTATGATTCCATGTGTAGGTATTTATCTAAGATATGTGAAACTGTTTGTACAAAGACTTATGCATGAATGTTCATAGAAGCTTTATCTGAAGTAGTTTTAAGCTGGAAATAACCCCAGTGCCCATCAATTTGTGAATAGAAGCAAACTGTCTATGAAGACATAGTACTGAGCAGTAAGAACTAGTGAACTATTGGTACATGCTGCTGCATAGCTGCCTCCCAAAACATTTATGGTAAGTGAGCAAACTCAGGCAAAAAGAGAAGATAGTTTATGATTCTCTTAATCTAGAATTCTAAGAAATGTAGGCAACAGATAGCTTGTTGCTTGGTGCAGAAAGGTTGATGAAGGCACTTGAGAAAACTTCAGGGAGTTAAAAGGCAAGTTCATTATTTTGATTATGGCGATAGTTTCACGGGTATATGCATATGTCAAAATTCAACAAATTGTACATGATGTGTACTTTATCACATGCCTGTTGTATCTCAACAGCACCAGTGAGAATAATACCCAAATTATAAATCCATACAAAACTTTTTATACAGTCTGGAAAATTTGTGATAGTTATGTCCAATCATAATTAATACTTTTTTTTACTTTTCCTGGATCATTTTTATCTTAGTCATTATCGACATTTTCCCTAGTATGTATTGTATATATTCTAATACAAGCTCACACTGAACTTACTGAAACTTTGTACTATGCCAGGTCCCATGGCTGAGTGTTTGCATATATATTATTTGCACATATGTGAATATACACACTTTATTCAGAACCTGCCTTTTAAGTACTTTGGTAATACTGACCACTATTTTGTAGATCTGACCTCAGATCCATGCTCAAGGACTCTCCTGGAAAGTCTCTCCATTCCTGCCTGCTTCTGATCCTTACTATTAGTATCTTATTTAAAACCAATGGCTTTCTTTTCTAAGAAGCATAATCATACTACCTTCATGACTAGCCTCTGCTTATTCATGTGTATGTGTAAAGTATATGTGTAAATTCCTATCATGCTATGTGTACTAGAAACAGACTGTTTCTCAGATAAGAAACATATGCCCAGGCAGTGTTTGAACATGGAGTCACCAATTGCACTTCGTTCAACATACTTCTTTTTTTTTTAATTTTTATTTTTAATTTAATTTTATTTTATTTGTGAACATACTGTACAGAGGAGTTACAATTACATGGGCAGGATAATGTGTACATTTCCTACCAAGCACTGCAGCCTCCTCCTTTGTTTACCCTTCACATCCCTTCCCAGCCTCCCCCCTCCCCCCCAATCCCAATCCTTCTCCGCCCCCTCCCTCCCCCCCCCACCCCCACCCCCCGCACCGACGTTGTAAAGCTCGTTTTGGACATGACAACTTGTATTTCTCATTGTTGCAACAGGTCCACCTGTATCCTTAAACAACTGGTTTTTCCCCATCTCCTCCACAAGTTATACTGACATCAAATATAGTGAAAGCAGGGGTTATACTGTGGGACAGGGACATACAAAGCAACAAAGAGATAATCTTATAAATGCGTTAGAAACACATGCATGAAAGAAAAAAACATTAAAATACACATCTAAGGGTTCATTTTCCTGACATCACATTATCTGACCTTTTCCGCTTGACTCATACATATACTAGTTATTACAAATAAGGGAAACCATGGGACCTATGTTTCTTTGGGCCTGGCTTACTTCACTTAATATAACTTTTTCCAAGTTTTTCCATTTCCTAACAAATGGGGCAATGTCATTCTTTCTGATGGAGGCATAGAATTCCATTGTGTATATATACCACATTTTCTTGATCCATTCATCTACTGAGGGGCATCTGGGTTGGTTCCATATCTTAGCTATGGTAAATAATGCTGCAATAAACATAGTTGTGCTAGTAGCTTTAGTGTGGTCTTGTTTGTAAACATTTGGTTAACTGCCCAAAAGTGGGATTGCTGGGTCATAGGGGAGTTCTATGTGAAGTCTTTTGAGGAACCTCCATACTGTTTTCCAAAGTGGTTGAACAAGTTTACATTCCCACCAACAATGAAGTAAGGTTCCTTTCTGTCCACATCCCCTCCAGCATCTGTTGTTGTTAGAGTTCTTGATTTTTGCCGTTCTAACTGGAGTGAGGTGATATCTCAATGTTGTTTTGATTTGCATTTCTTTTATGGCTAGGGATGTTGAACATTTCTTCATGTGTCTATTGGCCATCCTTCTTTCTTCTTCAGAGAAGGTTCTCTTTAAGTCTTTTGCCCACTTATTTATTGGGCAGTTGTTTCTTTGAGGATTTGTTGTTGGGGGGTTTAATTTTTTGAGTTCCAGGTATATTTTAGATATGAGACCCTTGTCCGTTGTATGGCTAGTAAAGATCTTCTCCCAATCCGTGGGCTTTCTATTGATCTTGCTAGCTATGTCATTTGCCCTGCAGAAGCTCTGCAACTTTATGCAATCCCATTTGTCCAACCTTTCTTTGATTTGTTGTGTTTCCGGGTCTCTATTCAGAAAATTTCGGCCTGAGCCAAGGAGACCTAGGGTTTCTCCTATTCCATCCTGTAATGTTTTCAGAGTATCTGCTTTGAGTTCAAGGTCTATGATCCATTTGGAGTTGATTCTGGTGCAGGGTGATATATAAGGATCTAGCTTAAGTTTTCTACACGTAGTTAACCAATTTTGCCAGCACCGTTTACTGAAGAGGTTGTCTTTCTTCCATTCTATTGTTTTAGCTCCCTTATCGAAGATTAGATGGCTATAGGTCTGTAGGTTCATTTCTGGGTTTTCAATTTTATTCCATTGGTCCTGAGGTCTGTTCTTATGCCAATACCAAGCTATTTTGATTTCAACATACTTCTTATCTTATGATTGACGATTGACTTTTCACAGTATCTATCTATCTATCTATCTATCTATCTATCTATCTATCTATCTATCTATCTATCTATCTATCTATGTATCTATGTATCTATGTATCTATCTATCTATCTATCAATCTATGTATGTATGTATGTATGTATGTATGTATGTATGTATGTATGTATGTATGTATGTATCTATCTATCTATCTATCTATCTATCTATCTATCTATCTATCTATCTATCTATCGTTAGGTTTGTAAAAAGAGGTAACCAAGTAAGAACAGTACCACACATGTGGTATTCAGGTAAGGGGTAGGTTTTTTCATCGTTCTGGCTGGCACCAGGCCATGTTAGCCCTCCACATGGGTAGGAAAGGCCTGGGAATGAGAGTTGGGAAAGAGAGAGCTGAGAAAAAGAGAGAGCTTGGAAAGAGAAAGAAAGAGCTGAGAAAGAGCAGAGAAAAGATATAGAAAAGAGCTAGAAAACAGCATCTGGGAAAGGTGGGAAAGAGAGAGCTAGGAAAGAGAAGAGAGCTGGGAAAGAGAAGAGAAGGAAAGAGCTGAGAAAGAGCTAGAAAAGAGCAGAGAGAGGGTGTCTGGGCCTGGGCTAGGCCTTATCTAGGGTATTGGCGGAGAAAGGTGTGGCCACATCAAATTCAGATGTGACCTCAGCGGATGCAGATGTGACCTCTTCCAGGTGTGCCAGTTGCCTAGGTAATGCAGGTGCTGGGTGGAGACTTTGCTGCGAGGAGGATGGAGTCCAGGAGCAGACCTTACATCTATCTACCTATCTACCTATCTGCCTATTTACTGTATTCTGGCTCCAATGAACCCCGAGGCTTAAAATACTGCATTTCAAAAGTAAAAAGCAAATAAAAAATGTTAGGATGTCAGTTTTTAGGCATCCCTTATTTTTTTTCCATTATAACTACCAATAAATATGTAACACATGTATTACATGCAAAATATGGGGTTTTCCTGCTTGTCACCCCAACTCTTCCTAGTGAATTCTTACAAGGTAGCAAATATATGGGGATTTTAAAATACAAGCCAGGTCAAAGGACTTCCCTGCTGGAAAAACTGTAATAATCACAGCGCCAGAGTCCTGTCTATGACCCATAGGCTCCTCATGGCCTCACCTAGCCCTGCTCCTCCCTCTGATATCATCTGCTACTTGTCTCTTTCTTTCTGCCCCAGCCACTCTGGTCTTGCTTTCCCCTGATATAACAGCCACGTCCAACTTCAGCTGTTTCCTCTGCCTGTGACATCCCTTTCTCAGATGTCTGCTTGGCTAAATTCCTTGCTATGTTCAAGTGAAATCCCTACACTTCCAACCTGCTTTGTCCCACTTCAATTTAAATTTAATTTAAATTTATTGTTATTTTTTCCTGTTAGAATGTAGGAACCGCCAGACATAGGATCTTTGCTTTACTCTTAATATAGTCAACGTTTCTAGGCTAGCCTGTAACACATAGTGGGCGTCCACAAGAATAATCTCTGAAAGAATTTATTCTTGTGTTAGTCAATGTTGGGCTTCTAGAGTAGAATCCTTGAGCGGAAGATCCTTGAGAAGAAGATATATTTATTTTCTCAGGATTCTTGGGGCTAGAAAGTCTGAGTTCAAGGTATGGGCAAGTTTGAAATCTGGTAAGGACCTGGTATCTGCTTCTAAGTTAGCTCCTGGAGCCAACTCTATCCTCTATCCACTATCCAAAAAGAGGGAAACACTGGAAGAGAGAAACCCACTCTTGTCAGCAACATCCATCCATCCATCCATCCATCTGTCCATCCATCCATCCATCTATATCACCATTCATTTCATCACCTTCCATGTGGATCCAGCCCCAGCATTTTTGCATTGCAGGCTCAGGTTCAGTATGAACTGTGAAAGGAGATTAAAGTATTCAAACCATGGCAGACTTGAATTGGGAAAGCAAAAACAAATAAACCAAGAACATTACAGAATGTTCTAAAACATACCAGGAAGGGAAAAAAAACACCTTAGGATGGGAGGCTGGTTTATATGCCAAGATAATTGCAGTCTGGGGACTATGGAAGATTTGAATGGGTTTCATGAGGCTTCAGAGAAAATAGTTTTGAAGTTCTTTTCCAATGTCCCTGACCTCCCCCCCACCCCCACTGCAAGAATGGCAGGTCAATATGGGAACTGGAAAGCACAAGGAATCATAACTGGAAAGAACAGAGCCTAGCAGCTGGTGAAGGCTATTAGATATTAAAGTAACATATTCATTTGGCAGGTGAAGCAGAATGAGAAACAAGAGAAGTCCTTTATTTGCTGGCAATCACTGAGTAACAGGTTGCATATTTGCAGCCACTCTGAGATGCAAGAGCCCTGCCAACACTGTGGAAGGGTGGCGCCTGCCAGATGGAAAGTAGCCACCAGGGAAAAGTGAATCACAATGGCACAGCCAACACTCTCATTGTCAGAAGACACCTTCCAAATACTCCATTCAAACTGACAAGCAAAGATGGGAGGAACTGTAGGAAACAATTACTGATGAGCCTGGTGACATTCATCTTTATTCTTGACTTGAAGTAAGAGAAAATATTCTGATTTTTTTTTCAAACACGATGAATGCAAGTGTACATTTGCTATTACTTTGCAAACAAAAATAAAACATGAATATTCAATAAATGACCTACGCTTTAAATTTTACTTTTCTTTCTTTTGAGACCAAAAGTGCAACCATAAAAGCATGTTTAATCAGAAGAACTTTTTTATCTTGGCTAGTATTTGGGGAACAGACTAAGCTGAAGGATGTTTATTGCAAGAGACAGGATAGTAATAGGGGATAAAATAGGTTTAGTTATGTTTACTGTTACAATTAGGAGCCAAAAATGTCTCTCAACTTATCAATAGATAAGTAATGCCAAGAAGCATACTATTATGAAGATTTACATATTAAGAGGGTTTAATTAAAAACAGAGATCAGCTATAACATAAACAGAAAAGGAAGTGGTAGGGAGTTTTCTTAGTTGTAAGCAGAAAATCAATAGTAAATTATATCTTTTCACCTCTCTTCAATGAGAAAATCGTTATTATTCAATAAGGTCTTTCCCATATCCCCAATTATTCCTTTGTTGTGTTCTCCAAATTAACCAAAGGTAGGATCTTAATTCTCATTTTCCTCCTTGAAGCCTTTTTGTTTGTTTGTTTTTGGACCAGTTTCATATTCTGACCTAAATCATTCTGACAAATGATTTATCATATATCATTTGTCCATATTGATACAATATCTTGGATTCCTGTTCATTTAGGGAATTCTTTTTTGATAGCCTACTGCTGGACTTCCTCCTATCTCCCAAATATTCAGAAATACTTTTTCTCTCCCAATTTTCTCAGAGATGCTGCACCTTTTCCCTTGCAAGTTTATAGTGATCAAGCATTTGTATCCCAACCCCTTAAAATCTTGCAGAACTAGATAAAAAACAAAATAAATAGAACAACAACAAAAAAAACCCCAGGACTAGCTGATAGATTAATTATGAGCCACTAAACTTTTAATGACACTTTGATAACATGGTCTTTGAACAAATGAAACACTTATTTATTTGAAGATACTGGTTTGTTGTTGAATATTTAGCCACTGGCCTTCCAAGTTCAGTGAGGCAGGCTGAGTACTGTAGACATGCTAAGGCAAGAGTATTATGGAACATGTGCGTGACTTTGAAAGTTAGTGGTTTAAATTTGATGTCTTAGGAGTCTTGTGTGTCTCATCCAGCTCTGGGTTCTGCTGTGGATGCATATGTACACAAGTTTATCATTTAGATTTGATGGATAAAAGGAGCAGCACCGACTTTATACAATTTGATATATTCATACAAATTACACAATCCAAAGTTTCAGCCAAGCAAGACCGGTAAGCCCTAAAGATCTGCTCTTCAGCATAGTAACTGGAGTCAATGATAAGGTATGAGTTGAAGACTTATTAAGACTAGATCGCATTTTAGATGTTCTTAATCCAGTTAATTAAAAAATAAACAAACAAACAAAGGCTTTTTAGGTTCTAGGTTCTTGTGATGAATATAGGCTTCTAAGCAAGGAGCTGAGTCATTTTGGGGGTGGAGCCACACAATCTGATCTGGCCATTGAGCTTTGAGTGACAGACAGGATAAGCAACCATGATTGAGGGTGGTAGTTGTTCTGTAAGCTTGGCTGCTGAGTAACAAAAACTGATGCCCCTATGTGAGTAACCAAGAGTACATTTCTGCTGCCCTAGTATAGACACGGTGTGGAAGATAAATGTGCCTTTTCTCAATTGAAACACTAATCATCAAGTGCAGCAGTGTCACGAAACACTATGTAGAAAGTGAACAACTTGTGGGTAGGGATAGGAGGGCAAAACTGGGAGAGAGCAAGGGAAAGGATGACATTGTCCAAAAAGAAATGTACTTGACTTAGGTAACTGTAACCCCACTGTACACCACCTTTATAATAACAATAGAAACTTCAAGAAACACTAATTGTTTACAGTTTTTTAGTTAACACAGTGTATTTATTATGCAGCCTACCCATAAAAAGAATATTAAATTCAAATGTAAAATTAAAACATTACAGAGTATACAAAAATCACTGTAAAAGCATATGTTTTAAAATGCTCTGTTATGGTAGCAACTCCATTATATTCACTGTTGCATTCAAATAATCAAGGTTCTTTCATAGCCCAAATTTTAAGGAGGAGGGCAGATAGGTTATAGTGAATTTCTAGAAGACATATTTAGTAACTGTAGCAAACTTTAGTTGTCAGCCTGATATTCAACAAGTTTTGTACATGGAAGAGCTTTAGAGAATGGGAGAGAAGACTTAAGGACTGAGGGTCTCTGAGGTGCCTGAAAAATCCACTTCCTTTACTATTACCATCCTGTTTTTCTTTTTCTGTTATTGTCAGGCTACCTGGCATCATGTTTTAAAAAATTAGATTCTCCACCATTATCTACAAAGAAAACAATATATAGTAACATCATTAAGAACTGCTCCAATAAAGCATGATTATAACTATGTATCATCAAGCAGCCATTCTACATTTATAGAAGCTTGTCACATCTGTATGAATGTTATGAATGTTATGTATGAATACATGTTGAAGAATGTTACACTTATTGATGACTGTCACATCTATGGATGAAAGTCAGTTAAAAAAACATTTATTTCTAAGTTAGGGGGAAAAATCACAGAAAACAAAATGCTACCACAACCATCAGAGTCACATAAAGATTGTAAAGGATTTAGTGAATTTAATGGTAATCAATTTTGGTATGCTTACAGTAGTGCTGATAATATAAAAACAGTCCTTACTGTATTTTCTTTTCAAATAGGAATAATTATTCTAGAATGATTTCTAATGAATTATAAAGTACATAAAATGGGGAAAGTGTTGCTATTCCTCATGTTCACTGCTGTGTCTTAAGTGCATATAACAGAATAAGTGAATGTTAAATATTAAGTGAAGGAAATTACATTGAAGTATTTTTAATTTGCTTTGTTATCTCAGATTTATATTTCATCTCAAAGTTAAATTAGTACACTTTCTATTATAATTTTAAAAGAAAAAGAAATTATATAAAGAGAAGTGTTTAGAATTAAATATATAATGAAAATTAGCCACTCTTCTGAAAATTTCCTTTCTTTAGTTTGTGTATGTTTTTAATGAATAGGCTTAAGTCAGGAGATCCCAGAAATTCATATTTTTTATTTCAATACTACTAAAAATTGTCATGATTGATTTACTTTTTAAATATCACTGATTTTTTGAAATTGTTTTTACTGTAAATTAGTTATTGTGAATGCAATGTCTCTTGAGTAATTTTAAATCTACATTTTTTTTCCTTTCTGGGCACTCTACCATCTACTATTATTTTGTCAAGCTCTCAAAAGTGTCAGTTTAGAGAAAATATACCCAATGGTTTTTATTTTATTTTATTTGTTCATCGTGGGGCTTGAACTCTGGGCCTGGTTGCTGTCCCTGAGCTCTTCAGCTCGAGGCGAGAGCTTTACCACTTGAGCCACAGCGCCACTTCCACCCAAAGGTTTTAATAAATGTAAAAAAATTAGAACAGGAATATAAAGAAGAGATGGAGCCTATTCAATTTATCTACACATCATTTTCTGATTTCTTCAGACCTTTTAGGTCTGGGTATGCAAAGTTAGAAATTTAAGCAGATATACTGATGAGTGGTGCATTTATTATCCTGTAAGTTACCCAAATTGATCAGAAAGGTAGGGTAATATTTTCACTTCATATTATGTGTGGCTGTGTGTGGTGTAGGAAAATAGCTAAAAAGGAATTTTTCCTTTAGATTATGTTTTCATACTATCTTTTCTTAATGTTAGCACATATTATTTGTACAAAATGAGCTTAATTATGTACTTTACACGAGTGTATATAACGAGTGTATATAACACACGTTAATAATATGAATCCCTAATACTTGCTTTTCCCATTCTCCTCCTGCCCCAGTAGTTGCCCTTTTACTTTCATGTCTTAAAAAACTCTACATGAAAGAAAAACATGCAATATTTGTCTTTCTGACTGTGATTTATTTTGCTTCCTATAATGGTCTCCAGTTCCATATATTTTATCATACATGGTATACTTGTATTCTTCTTCTGGCTGAATAATACTTCGCTATGCATATCTAACACATTTTCTTTATCCATTCATCTATTAATAGGTACACAGGCTTATTCCATAACTTGGGTATTGTACATAACACTGCCTTAAACACAGGTGCACAGATAGTATATAGTGACCTATATCCAGAAGATATATCATGATTTAAATATGGAAGTTCAATTTCTATATTTTAGAGGAAGCTCCATATTGATTTTTATAATGGTTGAACAAATTTACATTTCCACAAACCATATGATCATGTGTCTAGAAATCTCACTTCTAGAATTGTTAATTTACCAGAGTGAAAGTTTTCAATATATTCCTTAATGATCCTCGGTATTCTAGTGGTTTCTGTTATAAGAGCTCACTTTTCAGCTCTAATTTTATTAATTTGGGTCTCTTCTCTGTTGCCTAGTTTGGCTAAGAGTTTGTTAATCCTATCATTTGAAATTCCAACTTGTTTCATAGATCTATTGTGTTGCTCTTTCAGTCTGCATTTCATTAATTTCTGCTGTGATCTTTATTATTTATATTCATTTGCCAAGTTGGGGGTTTCTTTGTTGTTTTCTAAGTCCTCAAGATGCACCATTAAGTTATCTGAGATCCTTCTGATTTTTTTATCATATGCACAATAGTTATTCATTTCCCTCTCATACACTGCCTTTCACACATCCCAAAGGATGTGTTGGGTTTTCATTTTCATTTGTTTCTAAGAATATTTTAACTTCTTCTTTGACTTCTTTCCTGAAACAATAATCATTCAAAAGTGTATTGGTCAATTTCCATGTGACTGTATAGCTTCTATTGATATTGATTTCTAATTTTGCTCTATTATTAATTCAGGAAATTATTTCAACTTTTTGTATTTTTAATTTTATATTTAAGTAGTTGTACAAAGGAGTTGTCATTCAGAAAAGTAGTATATGAATACAAAGTATCTTGATCAATGTCACCCTACTAATCATTGTCCCTATCCCTCCCAACATCCCCTCTTGCCTCAACTTTTTAAAATTTTTGTCTTATCATCTAATATTTATCTATTTTGGAGACGTACCTTGAGCTTCTGAGAAGAATGTGCTTTGTGTACATTTAGATGGACTATTCAAATGCTTAGGTGCAGTTGAGGTCTGAAGTTTCTTTGTTGTTTTTTTGGTCTGGGTGATCTCTATTAATGAAAGTCAGACATTCAGTTTCTTTATGACTAGTACAGTTGGCCTTAGGAAACTGGGTGCAGCAATGTTTAGTGTATATATAGTTATACATTTTACTATCTTCTTAACATATTGTTGAGCTTAGGAATCTGCACTGGCCTTCATATCTTGTTACTGATTTTGGATTAAAGTCTGTTTTATCAGCTATGAGTAAAGGTACTTGTTTAATTTCACATTCAATTTACTTGGAATATCATTTTCCACTCAGTTACTTTAAGTGTATGTGTTTTTTGTCAGTTTGTGAACAAACCAGTAGGACTTTAAAAAAAAATCAAATCTCCAGGTATCGGTGGCTCATGCCTGGAATCCTGAGTACTCAGGAGACTGAGATCTGAGGATCACAGTTTGAAACCAGTATGAGCAGGAAAGTTTGTGAGACTCTTATCTCCAATTAACAACAAAAAGCCAGAAGTAGATATGTGGCTCAAGTAGTAGAATCTAACCTTGAGCACAAAAAGTTCAGGACAGTGCCCAGATCCACAGTTCAAACTCCAGTACTGGCTTGAAATAAATAAGTCGACTGTGTATCAGAGTCCTGAACTCATATCATGTACAGTATAAGTGATCAATACCTAAATCATCACACCAGGAACAGGCTGGCTGGTTGCACTGTTGTAATTCTACAAAAGAAGATGCTTTCTGGCCATTGGGAACAATCTCATCAGACTCCCCCTGGAACAGGTGAAATACATGAGTCTGGGGAAACCTCACCAGCTCAAGCCCCAGAGCTCCTCAGGACTCCTGCTTGAGCCCACATATAAGGTGTAACGAAAGAGAGAGCAGCAGAAGGGAAAGAACAATGAGGCCTGTGCAGTTTCTAGCTCAGGATTGAATGCCCTTACGAGGGAACTTTATGGATCAGTTGCAGGCAATAGTGGGGATTTTGAAGATTTTTGAAGAAT